>NC_133299.1:8735975-9435973 GCF_005239225.2 Populus alba
ATATATATATATATATATATATGTTGTGAAATATGTATTTATTATATTATATTAAAAAAATTAAATGCTTTATAAATATATTTATATAATATAAATATATATTTCAAGTTAGGTTTAACCAGGTTATAAATCAGATTTAAGAAAATTCATATCATATTCATTACCTTGTCTAAAAAAAACTCGTGTTTTTAATTCAAATCACGTAGGTATCAGTAAGTCCAAATTAAATTATTATTCCTGGATCAAATGTACTACGCAACTCACCTTATCACAAAAAAAAAAAAAAAAAAAAGGTAGAGTAGTCCCTTTGGGTCTAAAGCTTTTTCTTTCTTTTCTATTTCTCATTATGAGTCCTAACTCTTTCACAACCAAGGACATTTACTTTGAAGGAGTCAGTAAATATATCAAGGACATTTACACCAAGGATTGTAGCTAAACGGTGGTAAGAAGTTTTCTTATCTTTGTATTCTGGATTCAAGTCTCAGTATATATGCCTGTCACACCCGCGGTGCCTTACATGCTCACTGAGTTTGCAGGATGTTCAGTAAGCCGTGAGATTAATCGTGGTACGCGTAAACTGGCCTGGACACCAACGTAAAAAAAAAAAAAAAACAAACAATTAATCACACATATCTGAATGAGATTTAAAAGTTATATATTAAGAAATAAGCTGTAATTTTTTATTTTAAGATAATTATGCATAAAAAAGTTCAGCTTTTTTTAAAAAAACATAACTAAATTTTAATGAATTGTTTTTTTAAAAAAAAAAAAAAAATTAGGAGGGCCGAGATCCCTGTCATTTCCACCAATGTTCGCAACATAATTAAAATAAATAAATAAATTCAATCTGACTAATATCATGCATGAAATCTAACAGGTATATAAAATTAAAATGCATTTATGGTTCTAAGTTAGAAGAAAACTGGTAATGTTATTAGTAAAAGAATATTTTAGCTTTGGATCTGTGAGCCGTGACGGGGAGAGTCCCACCTAATTAATTGCATCCACTGCACATTTGTCAGATATTACATCTTTGTTAAATACAATAATGAAGAACAAGAAAGCCATTATGAGGCTATGTCACTTAATTTAACATTGCATGAGTGTCGTTGTCAACGTTAAGTGTTTTAGGTTGACCATACAAAAGAATAAGAAATTAAAGAGGAAAGAAGATTGATTCTACCAGTGCGGTTAGGCGCGAACGTGCGGCTGAGGAGGATTACAGGGAGCCTTCTTTAATTTAATGTGACAATTAAAAATATTCATAATTTAGTGATTGTTTTAATGGACAAAATATGAATATAGAAATAACGGTCATTCTCATATAAATCTTCTTTTTTATTAGTAGTTTCTTTATCATTATCAGGTGTCAAGGATAGAATATATTATAAATCAATATTTCTTAACATTATAATATCACATTTCAACTATATAAATGCACCCATTTATATTCAATATATTATATAAATAAAATTTAAGTTTGGATGTTAGGTGTGAATCTCACGCTCTAATTATTTAGGCTCCTTCCTAAAAAAGATGCCTATTTTGCCAGTTGGATTTATTATTTATGACTTACGATTTCGCAAATGCCAAGTCCTACAAGATTCACATATTAAATTTGCAACACACAAGCTGCAAATGTTATCCATGATTTGATTAAGAGACATATCTAAGAGAAATTTCTTCAACCATTAACTCCTTATAAAAAAAAAAATCTATAATTCAAATAACCAATTTTCCGGTCTCAAAACACAATTTACGTAAGCAGAATATAACATCTACATAATTCTCATAACATATAATAACATTTAACTATTTCTAATAATCACCATAGCTCATGGAAGGGTCTAAAGCGCTCGTTGACGAGACTAGAGCACCACCCAACTCGTTAACTTGAGGATGAGTTTGTAACATTCGTGTATGGGTGAGGAGGAACAATATCACCCTAGCTCATGGATGAACATGGAACACTTGTGGACGAGCCTAGGACACTCGTGGACAAACCACCATCAACAGACCACCATCACCAACACTTCTACAATAAGCAATCTCATCTTCCACCAATGTCACTTCAAGACGCTTAACCTCCCTAACCTCTTAAAGCCCACCATGACATAAACTGAATGTGGCAGTGGTCATAATATGTCTCATCTCATCAACGCTTCATAGATAGTCATTGTTGTTTTCTAAGCCTCATGTACCAAGTAATAAATCTATATAATAACATTAAAAATATTTAAAAATGTTGTATGTAAACTAATATTGCATATCAATTGATTTTGTCTCGTATATTGGAGAGTATAATGCATCAGATTACATGGATGCCATAGGAAACATAATAAGGTAGGTGTAATAAAATGACATGTAATGGTTCGATATCATCTTATATAGGAATCTGCATTAATCATCAGATGTTACTCCTAAAAAACACAATCTCTCCTAGCATCCCAAAGATCTAGGTAAGATGCATGAATCATTAGCCAACTCCCCTTATACTTACCCTAACAACTAATACTATACAAATCATCATCGATATCAATATAATCTGGCATATGCTGAGATAGTCCAGACAGTCCGCATTACCCTATTTAGGCAATGCATCTCAACAATGTCGAAGCAATGTAATGAGACATAAGCTAAACAAAGAGCAGATCCCTCATGGTATATAGGCAAAGTTGAAAGTATCAAGTCCTTTATATATGACATCCATATACCCTATCAGAACATTTAAAGGACTTATGTTAGATAACAAGTTGAAACTAAATAATTTGCATTCAAATAACAAAAAATACAATACATTTGTAACTCATACTTTATGTGCTTTTTATGGGTCTAACTCATCCTAGTAGAACTTATGGATATGAGTGGGATTTACTGTGAAATGTCTAACCCCACACCATCTTACATGACAAGCCACAAAGTTAGTACATTTTTTACATTCATTTTATATAAATAACATGTTGACTAGAATCAATTTTATTTTATTATTACCTAAAATCAATGGATACTGGCCTCTGAATGACAATGTCAATCATATTATTACCCCCAACTCTCTAGACATTCAATATGAATATGCTTCCATGAGCACAACTATATTAATTAACATTGACAGTTTTAAGTTAGTATTTAAAATGCCATTAATTTTAATAATAAAATTTTTTAAATAATTATACCTGGAGAAATAATAGACACTTCATAATTTATCTTCTCATTTTTAAACATACTTTATATAGTTGTTGATAAAGATATGCAAGCATAGCCCCCCAACTATAATTACAAATGGCTCATGAATCCTTGAGTAGTGTTAGAAAGAATAATGGTATTACATTATCAACAATACTTGTGAAAATAAGACGTCCAAACATATGTAATATGTATGGCCGAGTATACATAACTAATTGGTCCCCTATAGCATCTGTTATGAGAGTCTTAAAATTTAAATTCAACCATGTCAATTTGATGCAATTGCCCCCAAAAGCATTAGTTGGAGGCACCCATCTTAATATCTGATTACGTAAAACATCTATGTCAACCGACCCTCCGCATCCTATCATAAGGGCTCCATCTATTGGAAGACTAGTTAACATGGCAACATCCTGCAATGTGGGTGTCATCTCACCATTACATAATTGTATGATATGTGTGTCTTACATCCCCATCGTTCAACCAAAGCTACAATCAATATGTGATCAAGATATATGCCACACAATTGACTGACCTAGAAAAAAATAGTCTCAATACCATATAGGCAGACATACCCATGCAACTTTATCAATGTATGTTAACGAGGTGTTACATTATCACCGTTTTAAAAATGAAGCAATTTAGTTATTTAAACAATTAAAGTAGTTAAATTTTAACTATTTAAATTACATAATTAAAATAGTTATTAATATAGAGATTGACCTCTCTACTCTACATATCATTGAAACGATGTTGGTTCTGCATATATAAAATCAACTTATGATCAGGATATGCCTTAACAACTAGATGGCCATGTCTATAAACACTATTAGAAGTGGTAGAAACTCCTCTAGTCCGAACAATGCCTCTATCAAGGTCATATATAAACAAATTATTAGTCTTTGCAATACAATTAAACATCTATATAGTTGAATTAAAAATAATAAGTGAAGTTTACATAATTTGGAACAGATATAAACAATTAACATGCATTGTTTAGTTTTATTAATTTTTTTGTTATGACCTCTTTAACCGCATATGCCATATTTATTCAATGAGTGCCCCTCTCTAGCATTTATCTTATTTATGTAAATGAATGGTTTTCCTTCAAACCTTATCCATTTGTCATCTAGTTGGATATATATACATACACCAGTATTTACAAGCTAGAATAACTTATCAAATAAGGGTTGAAAATGAGGACTATATATATTTTTGTACAATAAGTTTGAGTAGAAATAAAAAAAAAATCACATATAGTTCACATTTTATAAAGTGCAACAAGCAATTGGATGTGAACATGGTCGATGATACATTTGTTATTTTCCTCAAATGAAAAGTTGCTTTATTGATATTAATCGTTTCCTACACTTGTCTTGAAACACCAACTGTTGGAGGTGTCTTAGAATGAAATAACATCATTCCAAGATCAAATAGACATACCACAATGTTAATCATTTGCCGCACTTCTCTAAAAAATTTATTACACCTAAAAAAAAATTATTTGCATTATAGCTAATACAAATAAGCCATAAATATTTTTTTAAAATATTATTAACAACCTCAAACAAATTTGTGGTTGTATTGCCATATAATTACCATTGTAATCATATGACATTGCCTATTTTTATTTTTATTTTAGATTCAACTTTAAGCCATGCTCTGATTGGGTAAAGTAGAATTGTTGAGAAAACTTGAAGAAAAAATCATGAGTTTCCTTGATGGGGGTTCAATTAAAATAGGTTCATTGATGGGGGAAGATTTGATTTAATTCATGCATGTGAGTTTCTAAATTGATGTTTGAGTATGTGTAGTTGAGTGAAATCATAAAGAAAACAAAAAAGGAACCCTAGGGTGATGATGGGATAGGTTCGGCCAAGTTTGATTGTAAGGGGTTTTTAACCAAATAGGAATGGTGGAAGGCTGAATTGTTTTGTGATGAATTTGCATGTTGTTAAAGTGTATATTAATGTATTAATATTAGTAAATTAGAAAGAAATTGGAAGGAAATCCAAGGATTGGAAAACTTGACAAGGTTCGATCATAAAGGGATGAAAGTAGGGAAATTGGTTTTCATATCATTTGTTGTTTCAAGTTATGTTAAAACTTTAATTCAAACCCATTAAAGCAATTTTAAAATGATGAAATTGGAATGAACGTGTTTAAAACATAAATCTTAATTAACAATCTCATTTTTGTTTCATGTATGCTATGAAGCAATCTACTAACATTTGGTTTACACTTATTAGTAAAAAAAAATATATAAGTGTAGAAAACTTAAATGAATAGGTTGGAAGAACTTTTCAAAAATTTAAAAAACCTTTCAGGGGCAACCAAACCCATGATAGATAACTTTTACTAGTTTGGAAGATTACAAGATGAGTATATTTAACTACAAATCCTTTGTACATATATTACCTTACTTATTAAGGTTTTGTTGTATACTACAATAGCCTACCATAACACCTTATGATCTTTAAACTATTATCATCCTAATTAGAACATCTAGTTGCTAACAGTTAGTATAAGAACTCTCCTTTAAGAGTTTGCAGACTCTACAACTCTTCAGTTAACAATTATTCTTAAGAATTTTGTTCACAATCCACTTGCGTGTCAATAATATATTTTCTAAAACTTTGTGTAACGCCTTAGTTGATTAAACACTCTTGCTCTACTACAAGTGCTTCTCTCATTCCTTTTATACATATCCATGTGATAAGAATAAGAACCTTTGATAAACAATATCTTCAAGTTTCCTAGTTTGTTATGTTTTTAACATATTGCTATCATGTTTCAAAAAAACATTTCTCTAACAATTATCTTTGGATAACTTGTAATTATCTTCTTTTTTATAAAACTTATTTGAACTTCCTATATAATTTATCCAAAAAAACTAGATAATTACAAAAATAATCACTTGACCAATTATTTATCTAATTTGGATAAACTAACAATCTAAACAAGTTCATCTTCATCAATACAAATAATTCTTATCTAATCAAAGCCAATCATTTCAACATTTACAATCACCTTTGGCAAATTTGTGATAAAACATAATAGCGATGAATTAACATGCAAGTAGTTCAAATAATTCAATCATAAACAGATACTTCACTAAAATATACCTGTAAATACAATGGAAACAATGTTATATAACATGAGAACAATTAATAATATTTATGTAACAATATCCTAATAGTCCCTAACATGTTGCATACTAATTATTCACAACATATTTAAAGAATACTTCATGTAATATGTTTCATACTAACAATTCATAATATGTTAAAAAACTATCAAGCATTAAATATTGTTATGCAACTACATGCATCAAGTTTAAAGTGCATCAAGTATTCAACATTGAGGTTCCTCTACTAAAACAAATGTCATAGTTATTACTTACTTGAACACTTAATACTCAATATTCAATATTCATTACTGATAAAAAAAAATAAGTAAAATCCTAGAACATAAAAGAATTTTGATGGCTAGCTGGCTAGCTTCCTCTCCCCTGCATGTATATTTGTCACCTTCTTGGTTTGTCACCAATCATATTCCTTATCTTCACCAACAACATACTGATGCACTTGTTCAACATCTGAGTCCAATGCAACAAGTTTGTCATTAACCTACATAGTATTTTATTACATATCTCTTTGTAATTTATCAGCCACATCAATCTTTTATCCTTACTTACTAGTAAAACTATTAAACTTGTTTGATAGTACTTACAATTGTTCTATTATAAAAAGGAGTAAGAGGATCGTTTGAGGGGTTTCAAGCTGAAAAGAGGTAAACTCTTTATAATATAACCTACTTTTACTGACCATGGCTTTAGATTTGATAATAGTTACAACTAAGATTTTTCCTTAAATATTGATTGTTAGCTCACGATCACGCAAGAGTAATTTTGCTATGATTGCTACCCTAGATATCAACCCATCAAAAGGTAGACTCATTTCCTTCTTAGTTGTAGCTTTTTGTATTGCATCAATAAAATGAGTGGCTAGGTCGATTGAAATATCAGTAGCAAAAGCATATATGAACTGAGCTTTCTCAACTATTAGCTTTATATGTGTTGTAATAGGATAAATGTTTGTTGGCACATCTTTTGCTAATAATCGATATGAAGATAACATAATTTTCATAAGCAATCTATGTGCTTTAGCAGACCATCTTGGCCCTTTAAGGCTAACAAATAGATCACTCGTCTAAGTTTTGAAATGACTTTTATTCTTTTACAAGGGAAACTAGGATATATGATTTCAAGTAGTTTATATAACTTGCTAATGATATTAGGAGACAACTTAAGGGTTTGACCTCTAATAGTAGAAGTAATAAAGTGATCATCAAGATGGAAAAGCTCACAGTTGGCATAGAACTCCTTAACTACTTTAACATATGGAGTAGGTGATCCTTCAATTAGTTTATCTCATTGTTTTTTTCTTAAAGATGTTTTTTATGAATGCAAATATAGGGTTAGAAACAAGAACTTCTCTTTCACCTATCACGCTCTTCTTAGAGAAATTGTTTTTGTAAACCATCTTTACACTAGAAAAATAAAGCGATTAGTTTTTCCAGACTATGTTGTATATCTAAGGAACTAGCCATTACTTTTCCCTTTTCGTCTGTCTTTTGAATCATAGAGAGCTAGATTGGAATCTTTTTAGGGGAAGAGGTTTTTTGTTCTTCCTTATTGGAAACAGTTGAAATAGGGGTTTCGGGATTCTTCTTAGCTTTACTTTATAACATCTTTTCAACAAGAAAATGCATTAGTTAATTTCATAACCAATAAATCAAAATAAATGTGTTCTATAAATATAGTGCACAAATGATTATAAGACACATTCTTTCTATAATCTTTTTCAAGAAATTTCATATCAATATAGGATATCCTTACTATTTTTACAAAAAAGTAGATGTTTTGTCTCATAAATTTCCTTTTTTATCAGAAGTTATCAAGTAAAGATGAAGAGATTTCTTGAAAAATAATGGGAGATGAGTGCTTTAAAACAAGAAATCAAGAGGGAGGGGGAGAATGAAAATGATGATTACATATTTTGATATTTAAAACCATTAATTTAACTCTGAAAAAAATGTTTTTTTCGCATGTTTTGGCTCATATTAAGCATCATAATATACACCTATAGTTTCTCTAATGATGACATAGTGTTATTAAGAAGATTGACATCTTAGACTAACCATTCCTTTTTTTATTTCACAATTCAATTATGCCACATCATTTTCACATGTTCTTCTCACTAATTTATCTAATTATACACATTGGCAGGGATATGGACCTACATAAACTAACTCAATTTTCTAGCCTAAAAATACTTATAATTCATAGTTTTGAAAGAGATACTTACCTCATTAATCAATCATTATTCATGAACACATATCTTTTTAGTTAATCAGAACAAGATGTGAGTGTGTGAGTGAAAAAGACAATAATTCTACTTTTCTTTATCTTTTTTTATTTGATCTAAGATATGCTAACAAGGTATAAGCATACATTGAAAGTCAAACTTTATGTTAAGGTCTAGACACAGAAGATTTTCACTCTTAACAAAAAATTTGATGAACTCTATCAATTTTTTTTTTAATCAAATGTAAGAAATATATAGATAAAAAATAGATCTAGAGAACCAGTAGGGTACAAAATATTTACAAAAAAACACAAGAAAGTGAATAGGTTCCCTTGAACAACCATAAATCTGAAAAGGGTATGTGTAAGAGAATAGGTTCCCATGCACAACCATACATCCAAAAAGATTCTAATAACAACAGATCTTACTTAACAATCACAGGGAATGGCCTCCCTGGAGAAATGTAGGCGAGCATATCTAACTAGAAAAAATGTAGATCGAAGTCGTGGAAGCAAAAACCTTAGGCCAAAGAACAATCTTCCAAAAAAAAGTAAGCCCTTAATGAAACAGGGACATCCAGCAACCATCATCATCAACAAGCTAAGCATAGCACCAAAAGAAAAACTAAATAGCAACAACCAACCGAACCCTTACTGAGAAGCAAAGGCATTAGCAACAACAACAAACTGAGCACCAAACCAAAAGAAAAACCCAAATAGCAGCAATCAACTAAACCAAAGCAAAAAATAGCAAACCATAAATGAATCAAACCAAATAGGCAGTGTATCTGCACCAATCAAAAGAATCTAGGGGGTGGCCCAATCATCTATAGATTTTATGGTTTTTTTCCAGCAGATGTACTAAGAGTAGCATCAGACAAGATAGGGGAAAATTCCTATAACATTAACCCTGTACGTTTAGGTGGAGAATGATCCTTGCTCTTACCAAAGGGAGAACCGAGCTACCTATTTCCAGAGAAATCAGACCCGGAGGAATCTGTAAGATTACAGGGTAAAACTGGTAGGTCAGATATGGAATCTTCATAAAGTTTTGCCTTTTTCCTCCTTTTATTAGCTTCCCAAGTTCCAGTTGCAACCCAGTGTAGAAGCCACCTGGGGGAGGGCATAGGACATGTTTCATATCAGCTATGGTCTCTGAAGGGCCAACAGAAGATACATGTGCTCATTTGGCTGGCGTAGGAGTAGGCAAGTCTTTAGTTCTAGCACTAAGGTTCAAGCAGGTAGAGCCAGAATGTTTAGGCTTGTAGCATTGTGGGTAGAGCTTTGGAAGGGATTCATAGACAACCCTATGGTTAATTGTTATGCCATTTGGCATGGAAATGTTAACAGAGGGTGGTAAATCTGCATATAAATCAACCTTTATCAAAACTCTAACAAACAAAACCCAAGACATGGAATTTGTTGGAGCATCACTATGGATGGGTTTGCTAATGATACTGCTAATCTTTGACAAGTAAACTTGTGACCAACATTCCAAATGAAGACTGGGAAATCGCACCTAGATCGATGTAGATGACAGGTTTGGTTTACAAAAAAAAAAAAAGGAGTCATAGGTTTTAAAACCAACAACTGACCTTAGACAGTGTATAGACCTCTGTTCAAGACATGCAACATATCCTCTTCTGTTGAAAATCAAAAGATTAACCAGCCCAAATCATAAAGATGCAAAGTGACATTAGATTTCCATACATGAGCCATAAATTTCCCAATCATGGTATATCTAGGAGGTTTACCAAAATAGTAACCAATCAAACATTGTTTCCAGATGTCCGTAAGTTCACCAAAATCCTCGGATAACAAAGAACAGGAGTAAAGGCTACTAGAGGATGGAACGTAATTAAGGTCAGGGCCTTTAGCTACAGGTAGCATAGAAACCTTAGAGTGATCATCATCAATAATGGACAAAGAGATACCTAGTAGGGGGAGGTCAGTGTCGTTGTCATAAGCAAAACGCTTTCAAAGCCACCAAAAGCCATCCCAGTAAAGGGAGGCGTGGCCGCCGTTGTGGCCCTTGACGACCCAGCACTTGTCAAATCCTCTGGGTTTCCATCAACCATGATATCTTGACATCTACCTAGTCCAACACAGGTGGCTAACACGACAATGGTTGTTGCTGGGGAGATTTGGATTTTAGGCAGCAAGGTCGTCGCTGTAGAATCTGGTGTCAATGAAGCAGAAGACGAAGAGTCAGGATAAACCAACCCAACAATTAGGACGTCTTGGGAAGATGGGGGGAATCACGTTGAAGAGATTGAGAGCAATGGTGTCTAGCAGAAGAGACTCGTGGTGTGAGGCGGGGACCTTCAAATTGGGCATTGCGAAGCATCATTAATTTCTTTTTAGGTTTCCCCATGATCCAGTCAAGAGAAACCCTCAATAATCAGACAATAGTTAAAGAAGAAGATGTTGCATAGTGGGAAAGGAACAATTAAACACTAGCAAACGCTAGTGAGCTTTCTTTCACTACAACCGGGAGTCTATCTCTCTAACCAACTGGACTAACTCTGTCATTTCTATTATATAATTGTTCGTCTATTTCCATAGTGAGCATTTGACTTTTTCTTTAAAGAATTAGAGAGTAGAATGGATCTATACTGAAGTATTTGTCTATTTCTATAATGATGTAAACACTTGACTTTTTCTTAAGAATATGTCAGGAGGAGTATCTTATCAGTTTGTGTACTAGGTTTAACTAGCTTTAGTCAATTCAAGGTTACTCCCTTTTAATTGTTAGCGTACTTATAATTAATTCAATTTAACTTTTCTAACAGTTAGTAAAACAACTAGAATTCCTTATAGTGCTTAAAATAATACATTTATTTAGTCTTATAAGAGAATAGCATTTTAAAAGTAAAGACCATATCAAAAAAGATTTTTCTTGATCCCAACAAAATGAAATTTGTGAGATTTAAACGTGTAGATTAGGTATAATTATAACATTTGCTTTCATGCTTCAGTATTAACAACCTATCACCTATGTAAAAAAAAAAAAACATATAAAAACATAAACAAAACTTTATACACATATTTTTTTTATTTATAGATTTTATGTCTTTTAAAAATTAGAGCATGTTACATATACTAGTAACTTTCCTAAGAAATTCAAATTTTAGACCATCTAAAGGTTTCATGAATAAGTCAGCCAATTAATGCTTGGTGTTCACATGTTCTAATAAAACAATCTTTGATTCAACCAAGTCTCTAATTAAGTGATGTCTTATATCTATATTATTGGTTCTTAAATGCTGCATAGGATTTTTGAAGATAATAGCATTGGAATTATCATAATAAATAATTATGGTATCTTGAAAGAACCATAATCCTCTAGCATCTTTTTCATCCAAAGAAGTTAAGTGTAGTGATTACTTGTTGCAATATACTTGGCTTCTGCAATGGATAATGAGATTGAATTTTGTTTCTTACTCATCCATGCTGCTAACTTGCCACCAATATAAAAACACCCTCCAATAGTGCTTTTTCTATCGTCAACATTAACTGCCTAGTTAGCTTATAAATAGCCAATTAAACTCAAGTTTTAATCTTTTGAATACCAAACAACATAGTTAGTTATAGATTTGTCTCTAGTCTAATCGTTAAAAGGAGTTTCAAGTTTGGTCCATCCATGCTCAACTAAGTTCCATACTTTTTCAGCTAATGATTTGAGGAAAGCTTTCATTCTTACCATCAAGTAGGTATACTTTTAACCATTGAATTGTGGTGGTGAAGTTAGTGTTGACATGTTCAATAGGAAAATATATATATCTCACTCTATAATAAGTGAACCCATCATTATACTACTTGACAATTCTATTTTTGTTCCTTGTATGTTAAGAAGCAATCTACTAACACTTGGCAAACATTGATCAGTAATCAAATAAATATAAGTGCGGAAAACTTAAATGAACAAGTTATTTGGTTATGAAGGGAAAATCTTCTGAATAACTTTTTAAAAGATTAAAAAAAAACTTATTGGGGTAGCCAAACCCCAGGTAGATAAATTTCACTAGTTTGGAAGATTGCATGAGGAGTATATTTGACCACAAATTCTGTATGCCTATACTACCTTGTGTAACTTCTTAGCTGGTTGGGCACTTTTGCTTTGTTGCAAGTACTGCTCTCATTCCTTTTATACATATCCATATGATAAGAATAATAATCTTTGATAAACAATATCTTTGAGTTTCCTAGTGTGTTATGTTTTTAATATATTGTTATCGTATTTCACAAAAACATTTATGTAATAGTTAATTTTGGATAACTTATCCAAACAAACTAGATAATTACAAAAATAATCATTTGATTGATTCTTTATCTAATTTAGATAAATTAACAATCTAAACAAATTTATCTTCATCAACTCAAATAATCATTCATTAATCAAAGCTAATCACTTCAATATTTACATTTATTTTTTTCCAATACTTCATAAAAAGAAAAAGAATGATGGGAATCATTGTACTAAGTGAAAGTATGCTTATAACCAAGGTTATATAATTATATAACTTGGGTAAAAAAGGTTGCATTAATGAAGTTATATATCTAATGAAAAACATGTATGTTAAGTATGGAAATTGGTTAGATTTGGTTACATCAATGAGAGATGATGTGGTTGAATGCTTTGTAATACATTATTGTGTGAATGAATGAATGCATCATAAGTAAATGGTAGATTTGAAACCTTTATAATGGTTATGACATTTGAAAAGTAATGGTGAACATTACATCTTATGAGTTGCTTTGTTATTAATTTATAAACATGAGTTAAATAGGATTGAAAAAAAGATCCCTAAATCATATTGATATGGTTATGATAGATTATAATCTTGTTGATACAGGGGAAGCTGCTAGAGTTGGATAACAAATTGGAGCTTTGGGACATACCCAGGCTCTAGAAAGATGTTCAACACCTTGACTCTCAGAAATTTTAAATATTATTTGAGTAGTTATTATTTTTTGTAGTATTGTTTTTAAATAATGAAATAATTATGTTGTGAAACGAACAAATTAATGAATATTAGGAAATGTAAAGTATGCATTAGTTGTGATACAAGATATTGGAAGGTAATAATTGTATGGGTGTTTATTGTGAAAAGTTAGAACATGATGATGAAGGTTGTAATTGAAGTGGTATAAATAAGCTATCTTAGTGGAAGTGGAAAAGGTATCGATTTATAGAATCAAAATGTATGCATACATGATGACTTGAAATTCTGCATTCCCAATATGGACAACATTAGATTTGGGGAGTGAAACTTCATATTTGGTAGTAAAAAATTATGCATTTCAATGTAGTATTGCATTTGGTTGTAAAAGTAGGTATATATAAAAAAGAATGGTTACGTAGAGTATTCAAAATAGATAATAAAAATATGCAATATCATGATTTATGTCTGGATTCAAGACGTGATAATTATATAAGTGTAAATACAATAAGATATTAGGTAAAGAATAGGGTGGGTAAGATGGGTTTCAGGTTAGGGTCACCCAAAGAATATGTAAGGTGTTATGATGAAGAGGATTTTGGTTGATTTGGAATAATATGTTGAGTATGTTACCAAAAACATGTAGTGAACTTAGTATAGGAGTTTTAAAAGTAAAGTTTGATTAGTATTTGTATGAGAACTAATGGCATCGGTGGTTACTAATGATTGACATTGTTTGAATAGTTTGTTACTGTATGGAGACAAATGGCATTAGTGATAATTGGTGACTATCATTATTTGATCTAATTAACCATAGAAGAAGAGGCTAAGGTTATCAAAACCCCTAATATATGGATGAACGGTGGATAGTAAAAGTGGAAATTGGCTAATAGATGATTGGTTAACCCAAAGGTAATGTGATGAAAGTCATTATGGGTAGTATACATGGAAGAAAAAACTATATAGTGACAACAACACATGATCTAAAAGCTAAGCAGATTTTTAAGAAAATAATACATGGAAAATTAAGGGCCATTATGATAGCTTAAGTATATTAAGGTAGGAAATTAATATGAAGGCCAAAAGTTAAAGGTATTGGACTATTGAGAGATTCTGGATGCATGAAAGTGAAAGGCTATATGTTAGGTTATGTTCTTAAGCAAAGTCACATGTTGCATGGAAATAGATGAGCATGATTAGAGTATGTGTAAGGTTTAGACCTTGTAGAATGTTAGTTAATTATATGAATCTATTTTAATTTGGTTGACAACATGAAACCAAGTAAGAATCTAAATAGAATCCTGATAATGAATTATTAAGTTATAATAGTCGTGGCCTATTAATGCGAGAGGTTGTATAAGTGGGGGAGCAATAGTTAATAGTAACAAGGGAAATTTCAGGTTCCAAAAAGGTGCTCTGCATTTTATACTGTAATAAGAATTTCATGAATTTTATGACTACAAATTGTATTTTGAATATTAATAGTATATAGCGCAAGAAAAGATGAGTTAGATGGATTTATAGGAATCCGAGATGGATGGATAAACTTGTTGATGTTTGTGACAAATAGATGAATCTATAGGCAATTAAATAGGGCAGTCAAGTTCATTAATATTCTTTGGAAGGGACAGTTAGAGTAAGAATATCGAGGATGGATCAATCAAGATTGAGTTGACTTTTAAGATATTGACTACATGATTAATTGTTAACTTTAAGATTCAATCAAGAAAAAAAAAAGGAATTACTTTGATTGAATATTATATGCCTTTTAATGTTATATTTACAAATATATACATTTTAACGTTTATTATTTGACTTCAAGTTCATTGCAAACTTGTCAAGAGTAGTAGCTTAGGGTTGTATTAATATTGTTTAGCCTTAAGTAATGGATTTTTTACATTGTACGATTGGTTATGTCAAATAATTTAGATTGTATGTAATCTAACTTGTTATTTTATGATATGTATCCTAAATAGTTCAATTTTGAATGTGTGTACTTAATTCGTGTGAAAACTTTTAATATGTATTATTATACATAAAATCTTTATAGCTTTATATAATATTGTTTTGGATTATCGGGAGGATTGACTGTCATAAGCTGATGATGATGACAACCATGTGGTTATCATGTTATGGTAAGAGAAAAGATCTATAATGATCGTATTAAGAATTGATAAATTGTTTTAGAAGTGTATAGGTGATTGTCGATAACTTGGG
The DNA here is from genome assembly GCF_005239225.2 of Populus alba. NCBI lineage: Eukaryota > Viridiplantae > Streptophyta > Magnoliopsida > Malpighiales > Salicaceae > Populus > Populus alba. The sequence goes on from NC_133299.1 coordinate 8,751,687, forward strand.
ATGTCTAAGATGTATAGGGGACTATGCCTAAATTTTAATAGGAATTTTGGTGAAGGACCAATTGATTTTAAACATAAATATTATTTTTATAAGGGATATGGTTATATATATATATATATATATATATATATCACCCTACTTTTCAATGAACCATGACATGTTATGAAGTATTAACCTTATCTAAAAATAAGGGACGTTGCATATACACATCCTATGTAGTATATATTTCAAGGCAACAATTTTGAACATAGTGTTAAAGTTATCTATAAAGTGTTGTGAACAATATTGATGATATCCAATAGGTTTAAGGAAAATCCATACTATGGAATTCTTAATCCTCTCATGTCTATCTTATATAATACACAACCCATTGCGACCACCAATTATTTATCGATAAAGCAAATTTAAAAACTAACTCCAATTACTATTTGTCTCTTCTTTAATAATAGCAAAACACAGCAAATAAACTATATTATTCACATAATAAGGAACTCCAACCAATAACTTTGTCTTGTACTTACCATAAAGATAAGTGTCATCAATACTAATTAAAGGACAATAATATTGAAACATATCAATTGAATCACCAAATGCCTAAAATACTCTCCTAAATGTTGCTTTATTGCCATCAACGACTTTATAATCCCAAGTGATAATTGTTCATAGATTTAAATCTCTGATGGCTTATAGCATTCTAGGTAGGTTTTAAAAGGGCTCTTCATATGTAATAAAAAACCACTCTAATATTTTCAACTTAGCCACCCATGCCTTCTAATATGAGATATCATGCTCATAATCTCTTTTTATAATTGTCAACATTACCTCAATAATGAGATCCACGTCAATTTAACGATGGTGTTGCAAAAAAAAAAAAAAAGGTTCTGACATGTGTGTGGCCTTTTTTATTTTGAGATTCCTTATGAATTATACCTTTTGTGATATCTGTCATGTAAATACTATCTACAAACTAGTTCTTAAACACATTGCAATTGAACATAAGTTTTAGTTTAACAATAAACCTTATACTATCAATGATTAACTATAATAATACATTCAAACTTGTTCTAATTTTTTTTTCAACTTCCAATTCATCAACTGATAAGCTCGAATGCTTATGAATATTAGTCTAATCATTGCATCCATAATGGTCATCCTCAATTACAACCTCAAATTCAAGAGCAGAAAAAGCCATGTATTGATTAACAGGCTAAATTAGCTTAGCATCCCCATCTTCCTTATCTTCTACATCTTCATCATTAACCTCAACTCTATAAATATGATAGTCATCTTCATCTTCACTTGTTTCATATTCTTTATAGTAATATGAAGCATATATCATCAACTAAGGTTTGATATTAACAATTTCCAGTATTGACATTTGTCTTATTACATTCCACCAAACCTAAATGGACTAACTACTTGTGATATTCGTGTGGTTCTATAAGAGTTACTTGGAACCCATGTCAACTCCATATTATAAGAGTTTTCTCGTCTAAGTCTACTATTCAAATAGAGCTCTAGCATATTAGTCTTATTATTCCTCACAAACATAAACATTGAATTAATATTTCCATCATTATAAATGGTACACCGACATAACAAGCTTGATTAACCCTAGTTTGCAACATCCTTTAAATAATTTCAATTTTTATTTCAAATATATTTCAACCAAGTCGATCACATAATATTCTAGGTAACTTATTAAAAAAAAAAATCTATTGTTATCTTTAGGAACTCGTGGCTTCCTCTATTATAAGTAATATCATTATTGGTATTGACAATGATACCACCATAGAAACATAGTATTCCTAAATTACTAGATATTTTGTCAAAGAACACAAATCTATCTTTTTAATATCCCATGGTATCTATATCTAATTACCCAAAAACATTGATTATTTTATAAAATAACCAAATTATCAACTCCAACTATATCTAATTAACCTAATTACAAAAAAACCCTAACATTGTATGAAATCAAATTTATATACATTAGCATAAATTATATCAAATTAATAGAAAAAAATATATTAAATATATCTCTAAGTGTAGAACGTGAATGGTGATAGTGATCGAGGTGGTTGTTTTGACTAGAAATAGATTGACCCGTGATGGAGAGAGAATGGGCCATCTATCTCGTGTTGGAGTGAAGGGTGTTTTGATGATGTTTTAGGTTTGTTTTGTGGTGGAGAGAAAGGGAACGCTAAATACAGGGAGAGAAGAGAGGCAGGTAGGTATAAGAAAAGAAAATGAAAAATAAAAAAAGAAAATAAAATGAAAGAACTCTAGATTTTAATTTTATATAAAGTTATAGATGAAAAATTTATAATTTACGTGTGACATATATCATCTATAACTTGTTAAACTTTGCTATATCCCAAATATTTTTATTATTATGCTACTTTACCAAATTATTTTCCACTGCGATAAAAAAAACCCAAAAAACTTCAATTTCCGCTTTATTAAGACTATGATGGAAGTTGACCCCACAGAAACAGAAACCAAAGAAAAAAACCGTACATAACGTGTCAAGATAAGGACATTTTGATCTTTATTAAGACTGTGATGGGAAGTTTAACCCCACAGCTTGACTTCGCCAGAGACCGCCCGGAACCACCAATGAATTCAGATCAAGAGACCAGAGTGAGCTCATTGGCCCACGTGTCCTATTGGAAGGATATATTCTACCAGCATTAAAAAAATTATCCTACTTGTCATTTCGTGTAAATAGACAATAAAGGATTTAATTCATTAAAAAAACTTTCCAGCGTGCCACTCTCCTCCGTGTGGCTGTCCGTCCAATCGCTCTAAACACGCTTCCCAAACCGGACCAATTATTGTTTTTCAGTGACATTGTAGCCATTTCACGTACCAAAGAAACGAGCAGCTCATGGTAAGCACGTGAGGATGCTCTCATTCAAGCGTTTCTCACATGGCATCTTATGGTAACTTACATACATAAAGAGAGCTTATCCATTATAATTATAAAACTTACGACAACACTATCCAGAAATTGCAGGACGGTGTTGACGAAGAGAAAACTCATCTTCTCCAATCTAAGCCATTTCATTTCGAGCCCTTCTTTCTCTGGTTTATTATCAAACATGGCATCAAATAAGTTTTTCAATGCAAGAGCTAACTACATCTACCCTACTCTGGGGAGTGGTAATAATACAATCACAGCTCATGACACAGTTTTTGAGTTCGATGAGGATGATGTTTATAATTCTAACGTTGTTTCATCTTTGGAGAGCAAGAAAACGATACCAAGTTCACGTTCATCGAAGAAAGCTCCAAGGAAGATCGAAATGGCCAAGGACCGGGCCCCGGTGATATGTGCATCTTTGCCCGTGAACATACCCGATTGGTCCAAGATTTATAGCGATCATCAAAGGAAAGAGAATGAAAGTAGTATTTATCAGCTTGATGATGATTCTGACCATGATGATGATGATGATCAGGATGGTAGAGTGCCTCCACATGAATATTTAGCCAGGAGGAGAGGAGCCTCCTTTTCTGTTCATGAAGGGATCGGAAGGACCTTGAAAGGGAGGGACTTGCGCCAGGTGAGAAATGCAGTTTGGAAGAGAGTTGGATTTGAAGATTAGCAAAGACGATTCACTACAAGTACGAGTAAGAACAGTAGAATTAATTTCTGGGAATTTAGATATATGACATGGAGTAGTTGATGACTTTTTTTGTTCAAGTGGAACATTGTCCTTTGGTTATAAGTGTTTTGAGTGTAGTCAGAGGATAACTTTTTGCTTGTAGTTTCTTAGATTTTAGACTGCAAGAGAAAATCAGAAACCCTCTGGTTGTTCTGGTTCTAGACTCCCATCGTTTGTCTTTTTTTCCCATTAATTCTATCTGTACTCTCGTTTGCTGATAATAATGGTGTTATGGAAATTGAAGAAATTACAGGTGATATGGACTCCTAATTGGTTGGTGGGTGGGTGGTTGGCAGGAAAGCTACATCCTAGCTAAGACAATTCTTGAATTAAAATTCATCTTTTGATTAGAAATCCAGCATTAATTTCACTTGTTTTCAGTCTTGTTTATATCTTTTGCTTTGCGGAACGAAACAATTTGGTTTACCTTTCCTAAAATGTAAAGATCGTTGGATTACCTTTATTTGCGTGGGGCTCATGTAAAATTATACACGAATTTGAAGCACGACACTTGTATTCTCACGGCCCCTCCTGTATGACCTTTTCTTTTGCCTTTTTTCGGTCCTGTTTTGCTTGTTTGGCTTTGATGACATCCCCAACTTTCTTTCCAGCATATTATAGTGTTCATAAACAATGTCCTCAAAATCTCCAGAAAAAAGGAGATTGCGTGGATACTTTGGTATTGATTTTTACCTTAATCACTACCAATAAATTAATAAATACAAACAGAAACACTAATAAAAAAAATTACATTTGTATATTGCAATGATCTTTACCGACATAATTTTTCATCCCTATACCCATCAATAATTACCGACAAAAACATTTCGTCGATATATACTTAGGGAATAACAAAGGGTATTACATTAGAATTCAAAAAGGTAAATCATACGTTGATATGATATTTTTAATGATAGAATGATCGATAAAATTACTGACATAATAATTTCATTGATAATGTCGTCGGTGATATTTAATTTATGACTTAGCGATTGACCTTCCTCCCCCCTCCCCCATTTGTCCTTCTTCCCTGTGCATTTTTTTAATGCAACAAAACAACCCCTCCTAATCTCAACATGATTCATCCTCTCACAACAAATCTAGCTACCACAATGTTCAGTGTGTTAGCATCCGTATTCTGATTTAAATTTGGGATTTATGTTCGTTGGTATATTCCAAAAACTATGAGAATTGTATCCCTTCACCCTGACACTGTTTATGATGTTTATTACATACGAGTATATCGACACAATGTGTCTGTCAGTTTATTCCAAAGACTATGGGAACTGTTTACTGCTTAATGGCACTGTACACAGTGTTCATTACATGTAGGTATATGATAGAATGTGTCAATCAATATGTTTCAAAGACCATGGAAACGATGCCTTTTCACTCTAACACTATTCACGATGTTCATTATATACCAGTATACAGATGAAATGTGTCTATTAGTATATTTCAGAAACTATGGGAACTATTCACTTCTAATGACACTATTCATGATGTTCATTACATGAGGGTACACCAATGAAATGTGTCCACCAGTATATTCTAGAGATCATGAGAAATGTTCACTTCTTAATGTGGTGATAATTAATGATTGTTTAACTATTCACTTTTTTCCCAATGAAATCATTAACAAAATGAAAAGTCAATAGTAATATTTGAAAGGGCTTTTTTAAAATTTTTGTGCAAGTTGAAAATTTTCATTTGACTTTATAAACAAAATCATTGATTGAAATATTAAAAATATCAATAATCCTATCAGTAAAAACTAAAATAAAAGATCGAAATCATGACACTTCATCTACTTCTCTTTTCTTCTCTCACAAACACATTTCTCTCTCTCTTTCTCACCCGTGATCAAGCATTATCTTCTCTTCTTATCCTAAGGTATGTTGTCTTTCTTCATTTTTCTTCTTAATTTTTTTTGGGTTTATTAACAATGTCTTTTGTTTTTTTTTTTTTCTTTTTTTTTAATTAAGAGCCGAAATAAAGCATGCCATTAATGTAAGAATTTTTCATTTCTTTTTCTTCTTTTTCTGGTATTATTTTTGTTTTTTTTATCATTATTTTTGTTGAATTTTATGTCTTTAATAATTTTATGAATTAATAAATGACATGAATTTTATTTTTATTCAAATATTTTTTGCATTATTTTGTTGAATTTTAGTTACTTGTTTTTCAAATTTGTTGTTCAATTTCAATTAAATATGTATGATTAATATTAATTATTATTTTGTATTTATCCCATTTAGAATATTTTTTTGTAAATTTAGGATTAAAACTATTGTCACTTAGAAATAAATGTATTGAGTTTTAGTTGTTATTGTAATAATTTTTGCATTATTTTGTTGAATTTTAGTTGTTGTTTGTTTTTCAATTTTGTTATTCAAATTCAATTAAATGTGTAAGATTAATTTTAATTATTATTTTTAATTTTTGTAATTTAGAATAATTTGTTGTAAATTTATAATTAAAAATATTAGCATGTAGAAAATTAAAATTTTCTGCAAAATCGAATTATGCTAAATCGTAGACGAAATTGAATGAAATCAACTAGTTTATGACATATATGATGTGTATTTACAGGTTTAAAAATTTTAGTAGTCTCTCATGTAGGGGAGGTACTGCCAAATGTTTTTAAAAAATAGGAATCTTTTAAAAAATTTTATCCGTTAATTGTGTTGATGCATGGGGAAGAGTTTATTGCACATTGCAAGGACATGATATTGTTAGTTCTTCTAGTAGCAATGCTGATGATTATGAGTCATTTGGTGTCGACCAAGAACAAGCACCTGAGGCACAAGCATCGACTCACGACGCGAGCTCGTCAAGTGCGATGCCATAACATTGATGAGGTCCCTTTATAGCAGGATCTATATTCCTCAAGTACAAGATCCAGTGAAAGGATGACCTTTCAATATAAGTTTGTTTTACTCTCACAATGATTTGTTTAATAATTTTTTAAAAAATATTATAATTTAACAAATATAATTTCAGGTTTACAAACATTGAGGTTGTGAGAACAATAATATCGACCTTTAAATCATCGATAAAAATTTTATTATTTCAATAGAGCTAGGTTTACAAATATCCTAAATGAAAACTACAAGTTGATACATGGTTTTCAAGGTTCAAGGTTACTATTAGCTTAAACATTTATTTATGTTAATTTGGACCATTTATTGAAATTACTAAAATTTTCCTTTTATAAATTTTTACTTCAATGGAAAATTTGAATGAGAGAGAGCTCATAATAATGCTGCGATGAGGGTTGGAAGAATCACACTATAATGAGATAAGATTAAATTCAAGATAATTTTTTATTTCAAATATTAAAATTTTATTTTTCATTTACTAATAGATAATTAATTTGTACCATATAGGTTGTGTGATTTTTGGTACAAGGCGTAACACAAAGCCAAAACATATGTGAAAGAAAGAGAGCTTCTAGGTTGGAATGGCATGGCAGTTTGGAAGGATTTTAGATTGTCAGACATTTTAGAGGTTGTATGGGCAGGATACATTCAGCATGTGATATCCACATATTTCACTCGACAATTACAGTCTGGTACGGATAACCATAACTAGCATGTTCACTATTCTATTACCTCACACACCGGTTACTCTAATTTGTTTGTTTCGCATGTGAAGTGGATGGTAAGATTTTTTTTATTAGTTGTTTTATAAATATATTTTACTGATAATATTTTTTTTATTGCAGGCTATGGTTCTTGGACCCAAGCCAAGCCTGATAGAGATTTTTTTTGAAACGCATGTGTTGAGTGATGACTGCCAAAAAAGAGTGTAGAAGTTCGTTGATAGCTGAGCTCAGCACTTTGTGGTTTGTTGGTTTTCAATTATTATTTTTTCTTAAGTTATTATTTCCTTGAATTTGATGAATTTATTTTTTCTTTTCAGGATAAATATAATAGTTAGTTGCAGAAGAGATACGGGGACGATCCTTCGACCCATCCGAATATCGATCCAAATTTGTGGTTAAAGGTAGGATCATCCGGTGGACCCAATAGAAATCGGGTGTATGGACTCTTTAACACTATAGCTGAGAAATTATAGATGACCCATACCCATAGTACTTCGACCGTTAGATGCTCGTAATCGATTCTAAGCACTCGAACTCGGGAGGTCACGATGATATTAGACCAATGAGCACAAGATTGGATGATCCATCTTAATGATAAATATGAACCACTCATTGTTGATTATGAAGAACTCCATTGATTGGTAATAGAGTTGAGATCACTGATGGGTGGTTTATATGCACCCTCTAATTGACTCTATGGTCTTGGCGACGACCAACCTCTTCTAGCGCTGCCTCTATTTTAGATTTATTATATTTGAATGTATGAATGTTTAAATTTGTAATAAATATTTGATTTTTATACTAATTTATTTTATTTTAATTAATTTTCTACTTCTATTCAATATATTATTTTTTAAAAATATTTTTAAAATATTATTGACAGGGTTATCAACTTCAAAACTTCATTGGTTTATTTCCAGATAGTTGAAAAAACATTGCTGCAAATACTACTATTACTGATGAGGTTATCGACGGAACTAGACTGTCGATATATTCCAAAGAGTTGAAAAAAAAATTACTGCAAATACCATTATTATTGTTAACTCACAAACAAAATTACAAATGATATTTTGTTGGCGATATGTTATAATAAAACAAGTAAAAAAAAAATTTTGTTGATGCTTTTTGTTCGTCTATAAATTAATCGGTATATTTATTATTGACAAACTCACCGACAATTCATAAAGTACTGATGAGAGTTTTTTGGAATGACTCACCGACATTTCATAAATTATTGATGAGAGTTTTTTCGATGGACTGTTTTTATTCGTGAATCCACTGGTAACATAACCACTAACAAAATGCTAATGCAAATATTGATTGAAATTTTTATCATAAAAACTATTAAATATGATAGTAAATCACTTGTAAAGAAACATAGTATTTTTATTTGTTTTAGAGCTTTGAAAAAAAAAGGATTGACTTTTACTAGAAAGCTTGAAGTTTTGAGCGAAGCTCGTAAGGATTATGATACAAGGGTAAATTCTCATAGCCAATTACAACTTGTTTTACTGCGAGCAATGGTTAGTTTTGACTTCCTAAATTACCACATTTTTGTCATGGCAAAAACAGTGCTCTAAGCGAAGTCGGTCAATTCACCTATAATTATAAACTCTTCAAATTTAGAACATAAAATATGGCCATAAACTCAAAAATATGTAGGAATAAAAGAGAAAAGTAAAGGAGAGCGAAGAAGAGGTGAGGGCACCCTACCCAAACAATGAACCTAGTTGACATGCACAAGACAAGAGAGAAAGGGGTATCATTCAATAATATAATAATATTAGCATTTTTTCATGAGAAATATAATAATAATAATAATAAATAATAATAATAATACTCATAGTTAACCAAATACAGTGCGATTTGATCTTCCAGTGTTTAACATAAAATCATAAAACAAGCGGCGCTAATTGATTTCTGTGCCCTTTGTGGTTGCGTGTGGGAACATTATTGAACATTGTCTGCTAAGCTGAAATTATGGAGATTTTCTTCCAATGCTAAACACAAAATTAAAGTCCCATCACGTTTTAAGTACATGAACTTCGATTCATGATGATAATTACCATCCAACTTCTAGAATCCATATGCAAGTGGGCAACAGTAAATAAAATGTTCACGGGTTGAAATTCCTGTTATTATAGTAATATTATAATAACTGATTTAAAATATTTTTTATTTAGAAATATATTAAAATAAAATTTTTTTATTTTTAAAAAATTATTGTTGATATTAATACATTAAAATAATTTGAAAATAAAAAAACATATTTTAAAAAACACAATTTACATGGCCTTAATAAAGACACGATAGGCATATTCTTCCCATACACACCAGAATATTTATTATAAGGTGTGGTCACGTCACCTATAAGTTGGAAATTAAAAAAATATGCTTCCATCATTGATCGATCATTCATGGGGACTCTCAATTCCAAACAAGCCGTTATGTACAATAAAATAAACTAAAGGAAAATCATATTCCCCTGTTATTTTATTATGGCGCTAGTTCAATGCCGCCATGGATGTAAATACTGCTTTTGTTTTTCTCCCTGAAAAAAAAAAAATTCAGTCCCTATAGTTTTAAGTGTTTCCTTTTTAGTCCCTCTTTTTTGTTGGTTTCACATTTCAATACTACACTTAATTTTTTTTATGTTTCAATCCCTAAACTTTGAAAGGGGAAAGAGAGCCACTTGAAAATGAGACAGGAAAAATTCAAGTTTGTCACATTTCGACTATAAAAAAGATCGATCTTGGTGTCACTGAATTCCTCTCAATAAGAGAAATACCAATAAAGTGTTTTTGAGCTTCCATGTTGCTAGAAAAAAAATAGATCAAAGTTAGGAGAGAATTTATATTTTTTATTTGATTTTGTGCTTTCTGATTGAATTTAATGTCTTTTGAGATCACGAATTTAACCAAAAAAAACCCTACCTAACTTTCCATCCACCTCTCCGGTCGTCAAAAATTGGACCAACAAATGAAATATCATGTTGTAGTCTAAGTTTTTTTTTTCTTAAAAAAAATAAAAGAACTAATGAAGTGTCATCCACTCTTAAGTATAAAAAATATTGAAGTTAGGCAAGCGGACCTAGCAAGTTCATGCACATTAAACCTTCTTTTATTGGCCTAGGTGCATGAGCCCAATCTTTTTGACCTAGGCACCTGAGCTCTTTCTATGGTTTTGTTTTTTTAATTTTTTAAAAAGTTTTTGGTAGAATTACATTACAAAAATACTTAACATCATATTTTAATTATCATTTAATTTTTCCATATCTCTTAAATAATATTGTAGGTTTTTTTACGTGAATGTTATATACCTGATTTTCATAAACAAATACGGGATTCTCATGAATATATCTTCATTGTTTTTTTTAATAATTATTTAACATGATTTTATTACTTTAATTTATTTTTTCATGCAATCACATACAAGAATAATGACATATTATTTTAATTTTTTTTATTAAAACTTTCTTTTAAGATCATGATGGGTTAAAATATTTTTTTATGTTTTAAAAAAATGGTTTCATTAAAGAGTGTATTAAAAAGGAAATGGAGTTTAAATTTGAGAAATATATTTATTTCTATTTAATTTAAATTATTAAAAATTAAAAAAAAACTTTTATTTTAATTGTCACTTCTTTTTATTAAAAAAAATTGTTATTAAAAAATTATTCCATTATTTTAAGAAGATTTGAGCTTTTTTTATAATGATATTATTGATTATTTTATGAATAATTATGAATTAGACTTATATAAAGAATTTTTCAAATAATGTGTTCATTAATATTAAATAAGAATAAAATATTTATTTCTTAATTGTTTTGATATAAATTTTAAAATCTATTATTCTTATAAATTTTTAATATAGTTGTGGAGAGATGATTGATTTATTTTTTTTTTGTAATTGAAACTTGTTTCCATGATCATAATAAGTTTTTCTCTTTTAAAAAAAAACAATGCTTCTCATATAAAAAAATATTTTCGTTATAAAAAAAGGAATGTGTTATTAGGATAGTTAGGTTTTTTTTTAATACACACACACTTTTCTTTTGCTATTTAGATCAATTTGTTATAGTTTTTTCCAAATTTTCTCAATTGCTTTTTATTTATTGAATTATGCTACTATGAAAACAAAATCATTTTGCTGTAAAAAAAACATTTGATGGTATAAATAAATTTATCCTTTATAATTTTATATATTGTCTTTGTTGTGAATGTATATTATTATTAGCATATGATTAAATAAAAAAATATTTAAAAAACAACATTATTAAACTTGGTCAAACCCATGACCTAGGTCACAAGTTGGACAAGTTAACTCAATTTTACTTGAGTCAAACCGAAAAATCATCACTTTAGTATTTTTATATCAAAAAAAAAATTATAAATCAACATCATTCTTTGAATTTCTTTTAAAAAAGTCCAATCATACTTTAACGAGGTTGACTGAGGCAAAAGTTCACTATTTATGTCGACTTGCTCACATCAGGTCAAATCCCACATTATTTACTTTGAAACCTAGTTTGGTCTAAAGGTTAGGCTAGGAGATAGTTGACTTGAGTAACTAGACTAGGTTTAATAACATTATTGAATAGTAATATGGACAGGGGGTGGACAACTAACTAGTTTAAACTAAATAATAGAATTGTTTTTATAGGTTAGATTATAGCTTTTTCTATTTAATATACATATATTATTAGTTTTATATATTAAAAGTAAGTTATTTTGGATTGACGATCGTTTATTTCTTGTAAAAGATTTTTACAAATAAAAAGTATTTTATATGCAAATATTTTTTTAATGGTGGTGATGATGGTAAGATGATGGTGGTGATGGTTGTGAGGTAATATTGCTTGTGAGGTGGTCATGGTGATGGTGAAAGAAGAGATGGTGTTTATGGTTAGATGATAGTGGTGGTGGAAGATGTGGTGGTGAGGTGGTTATTGTAAGGTGATTGTAATGATGGTGAAAGAAGAGATGGTGGTGGAGAAGGAGATGGTGGAGGTGGTGAGATATAGGTAGGGGTTGAAATAATTTGTGTCGCAAGGAAAAAAACAAGGCATCAAGCCCATTTTATGTTACATTTGACAAGGTTTTTTTTTTTTTTCTAGAGTTATTACATTAAGACAACTTTCTTATTGTGCAAACAATACAATTTGTTTTATTATAGTGTCTCTCACAAACATTGTGGGTTGCTATAGTGTTTTACTCTAAAAAATCAATTTAATCTTTGAATTTTTCATTTTTTACAATTCGGTGCTAAACTTCATTGTCCTTTCATTTCGATCCCTGAGAACTAAAGATAAGAGATGAAGTCAGTGTTGTTGTGTTGTGCACAACATCAAATTTCGAGTTTTTCTCCTAGATCAAGGAGGGGTTTCGAAAGTATTATAAAATAATCATAAAAATATGATTAATAAGGTTCAGAAGTCGTCATCTAATATTATGGTCATCAGAAAACCTAATGGTCTACTAGATTTTAGGTAAGGGGATTAGTTGCGTATGGAAAAAACACATCACCCCTAGTGCAATTTACCTATGATAAGCTACATTGTTGGTTAATTGTTTTTTTTTTCTAAGATCATGTTTCTATTTGTTGGTTTATCTAAGATTCAAGAGAAGTCCTCATTAGTAAGGAGATTTCTATCTTATTAGGTCAAAACCTAATCATTTAAAGCCCAAAACAATTATGTAAAATACATATCATAAAAATTAAATAAATAGATTGATTTTTGTGGTATTTTTAAAATTTTGGCCAAATCCTAATTGATAATTACAAATTAGTTTTGATACTCATTAACTGATTTTTCTTGAATTTTTCAAAGTATGATAAAAATATAATTTTTTTTTTGTATAAATTATGCATGAAAAATTTTAGAACTTGGATGTATGCACACAAATAAAAACACATTTTTGTATTTTTCAAAACAAGGAATTTTTTAATTTTTTTTGTATTTTTTCTGAAATTTATAAAAAAAAACATGAATATTTAATATCAGGTCAATATCTTACATTGTAAGTTTACTGTTCAAATATTAAATAAAATAGTTGAAAAACAAGCGAGGGATGCATAAATAAATTTAAAATGGTCCCTAAATTGTTTCAAAAAATTTTAGAGATTATTTAAGGTCTGTATGGCAAAAGCCAAAAAAAAAAAAAACAAACATTGTTGAAAAATCAGTAGCATGTGTTTGTCAAACACGACCTTAACTAAAAATTAGAGACTTTAAAAATATATTGAGGTCATATTTGAAAAACATGCCTTAAGGATAAAATATGATGTTTTTTTCCTTTAGGAATTTTAAGTCAACCAAACGTTGCTTTACGTAAATGGACTCAACCTAATTATGTGGGTTGGGCTTTTTGACATAAAGGCTCAAATCCACAAACACAACCCAAAACCAAAAATAAATAAATAAATAAAGATCAAAATGGATTTTTAATGGTATATGTGGATGATAATGAGACTAGAAGAGATCATTTGTGGTTTCTTGATTCCAGGTATAGTAACCACGTGTGGCAATAGAGAGTTATTCTCACAGTTTGACAAGTGAAGCTGGGCAATAATACAAGTCTCAATGTACAAGGGAAATGCAATATTTGAATAGAGATAAATGGAATCATACAGGTGATTATTGATGTTTTCTTTGTGCCATATTTGAAGAACAATTTAATAAGCATTGGTCAAATGCTATAAAAGGGTCTTACAGTGCTCATACATGTAACAGAATGTTTGTTGTGCTTGGTCATTGTCCATTAAAAGAAGAAGCTTGTTTCTCCTCCGTGACCGTAGATCAAACTCACCTTTGGCATTGTCGCTATGGTCATCTCAATTGGAATGGACCCAAGGTGATCCAACAAAAGAATCTGGTGGATGGACTGCCTTTATTGAAAGCTCTATCAAAGATATGTGAAGACTGCTTAATAGAAAAACAACATCGTGATCCTTTTTCAAAGGAAAGCACATGCCTGAAGTTCTTCAGCTCATTCATGCAGACATATATGGGCCCATAAATCTAATCTCAAATAGTAAAAAAAGGTATATCATTACCTTTATTGATGACTTTAGCAGAAAAACTTGGGTTTATTTCTTGTTTGAAAAATCAGAAGCATTTGCTATTTTTTAATCCTACAAAGCTAGAGTTGAGAAAGAAACTTGTACATTTATAAAGAGTTTTTGAACTGATTGTGGGGGAGAGTTTACATCACAAGAATTCACACACTTTTGTGATAAGAATGGCATTTAAATACAATTAACAACTGCATATACACCTTAATAAAATGGGGTTGCGGAGCAAAAGAATCGTACTATTATAAATATGGTGCGTAGCATGCTATCAGAGAAGCAAATTCCAAAGAAGTTTTGGCCTGAAGTAGTAAACTGGATAGTGCATATCTTGAACAAATGCCCAATACTTGTTGTGAGAAACAAGACACCAGAAGAGGTCTGAAGTGGATTCAACTCATCAGTAAATCACTTTCGGATTTTTAGATGCATTTCCCATGTTCATGTACTTGATAACAAGAGAGTAAAGCTGGATGCCAAAAATCTAAAATGCATACTACTTAGGGTAAGCAAAGAATCCAAAGCCTACATATTATTTGATCTTATTTCTTAAAAAATAATTATCAATCGTGATGTGATTTTTCAAGAAGACCAAAAATGAAATTGGGATGATAGTCATAATGAAGATGATTTGGAATGGAAGGAAGATGATGATGAGGGTACAAATGCTAGCCCTACCAATCTTGAAGAGGAAACTAATACAAACAACACTCATGTTGCATCTACCATCACTCCTACAATTAATCCTACCACCATCACTCCTGCAATTAATCATGTCAGTGAACTTGACACTATAAGGTCTGTTCATAATGACACACCTAATAGGGGAGAGTTTTCTAGTGATGGTAAAGGAAAAATTCAAAGACAACCAACATGGATACAGGACTATGTAAGTGACTAGGGTCTCTTTGATGAAGAAAATGTCAATTTGGCTCATCTAGCCTTATTCTCTGGCCAGGATCCTTTGATATACGAGGATGCAGTGCAGAATAGCAAATGCGATAGGTCATGGATGCTGAAATCAATGTTACTATGAAGAATGATACTTGGGAACTCACTGAATTGTCATTTAGAGTAAAGATCATTGGTGTTAAATGGATTTTCAAAATGAAACTTAATGAACATGAGGAAGTGGACAAATACAAGGCTCGAATCATTGTGAAAGGGTATCGTCAACAATATGGAGTGGACTATGCTGAGGTGTTTGCACCAGTGGCTCGTTTATATACTATTCATGCAGTCATCTCACTTGCTGCTTAGAACAGCTGGATGATTTATCAACTAGATGTCAAATCTGTATTTTTATATGGAGAGCTAGATGAAGAAATCTTCATAGATCAACCTCCAGGTTATGAACAAGAATCTAAGGTATATTGACTAAATAAGGCTCTATATAGGCTTAAACAAGCTCCTTGTGCATGGTATAATCGAATATAGACCTATTTTGTTCACGAAGGTTTTGTGAAGTGTCCCTATGAGCACACTATGTTCATCACAGCTGGAGAGGGTAAATTCTTGATTGTGTGCCTTTATGTTGATGATATTATATTCACTGGTATTGATGAGATTTATATTTGTGCACTTTAAGAAATCCATGATGGTTAAATTTGACATGATCGATCTGGGTAAGATGAGATATATTATAGGAATTGAAGTTTTGCAAAGGGTGGATGGTATATTCATTAATCAGCGGAAATATGCTTAGGAGGTATTGGAGAGATTCAATATGAAACAATGGAATCCAGTGCACAATCCAATTGTTCTTGGATTTAAACTGACTAAGGATGAAAATGAAGTAAGGATCGATGGGACAATCTATAAACAAATCGTGGGAACCCTTATGTACCTAACTGCCACTCGTCTTGATCTGATGTTTGTAGTAAGTTTAATTAACGGGTACATGGAACAACCTACTAAGACTCATTTACAAGCAGCAAAAAGACTGTTAAGATATATAAAGGGTACAGTCAGCTTTGGATTGTTGTACAAGAAAGGAGGAACTAAGGAACTGGTTGGGTACATAGATAGTGACTACGCTGGTGATTAGAATGATATAAATAGCACCTCTAGTTATGTTTTTGTTCTGAGTGATAGTGTAGTGTCTTGGTCCTCAAAGAAACAACCAATAGTTACTTTCTCAACTACTGAAGCAGAGTTTATTGTTGCTGCATCTAGTGCTTGGCAAGCAGTATAGTTGAGGAGGATCTTGGAGCATCTTAATCATTGTCATAACAAACCAACCATGATTCACTGTGATAATATCTCAGTTATTAAACTGTCAAAGAATTCAGTCATGCATGGTCCTAGCGCACATATTAATGTGCGTTTTAACTTTCTTCGAAATCTCATCAAAGATAAAGTTGTTGAATTGGTGCGGTGTTCCACTTAGGAACAAATCACAGACATTCTGACAAAGCCACAAAAGCTCGAGATGTTTGTGAAGATGCGTGGTCTTATGGTTGTTTGTGAATATCCAGAGATAAACTGAATATTAATACATTCAGTTTAAGGGAGGCTGATAAAGTTGTTAAGATCCTCTAGATTAATATGGTTTGGGTTTCATTGTTTTTAGGATGCAAGTGTTTTGAAGTCATGCATAATAATCCCTAGTCTTAAAGGGCAAGTGATTCTCTATTATCTTTCAGTTATATACCACAATTGTAGGACTGTAAAACCGTGGGTTGTTATTTCTCTTCTATCTTAATGAAAGGCTATTTAATAGCCATGGTAGCTTTTGAATAAAATAAAGTTTTCTTCTTCATCTGTGTGTTATAGTGCATTCTTGCTTCTGCAAAGTTCCTAGTCAAATATAGTTGATTTAACAACTAGATCAATAGTACTAGAAACCACATTTAGTTTAGTGATGAGCTTTTTGATCCAAACAATCTTTTTAACCCCCTCAAACATAGAGATATACTCAAATTTAGTTATGGAATCTACTTGGAACTTTTCAAACTCACTACAACACCATTTTAAGTAAAAATATATTCATGTTGATATTTCCTATCATCAATAATTAATTAAAAATTAGCATTTGAATAACCATAAATTATTAGTTCATCTCCTTCATAGACCATAAAAATATTTTTAATTATTCTTAAGTACTTAAGATTGCTTTTAGCTCTTTTTTAGTGATCCTTACCTGGACTAGGTTAGTATCTACTTGTTATACTTAAAGTATAATATACATATGGTTTACTATATGACATTGCATATATGATCGATCTTATAGCCAAAACTTATTAAATCATGTCCTACTTGGATAGATGAATCCCATGTCAAATATGCAAGTATAATCTCTTGGATTCTTCCATGATAAACCATTTCATCATCTTGTCCATATAAATGGATTATAACAATTCAAACAACCTTTTAAATATATCTCTATATATCTTTATTTCTAGTATATTTGCTTCCCTTTTATTTTTCATGAAAAAAATTTCTTAAATAACCAATTTTTTATTGATTATAGTAAATATATGATGTTTCTTATCAATAATATGACATACATACACAACACATAAAAAAAAAAAATGTATTTCCACTAACCTTATTATAAGTACAAAGTTCATTATATATTTTTTTATAAAATCAAATTGTTTAATTATTTCATCAAAACATATATTCTAACTCTCGAAGCAAAATGACAAAAACCTATAGCAAAATGGAAAAATCCATAAAGAAAAAGTTTGTATGAGGACAAACCCATAAAAAAAAAAAAAAAAAATAGGAGTAAAGGGACAAAATTTGACATTAACCCGATTGGAAAATGCGAAGACCGCAAGTAGACGCAACGTGAGAGAATCCCAACCCGCCAAGCTTATGTAAAGTAAAGGCCACAGTGGCAAGGGAAGGAGGTGAGGTTTGTTTTGTTCTATGTTCGGTTTTGCTGGTGGAGAGAGAGAGGGGGGGGGGGCAAGCAAAGCAATTGAGAGAGAAGAACAAATTCAAACCCCGGTCCTTTTGCAAACTTTGTACTGAGTAGTGACAAAGAATGGGAGGTGAAAGGAAGAGGATATTGGTGGGTCTTATGGTGGCAATGCTTTTGGGAATTGCAGTGTACTTCAGGCTTTGGACAATTGACTATGCTATCTCCTCTGATGACACTGAGTTGATAAGGTTTCTTTCTTATGTTTTAATAACCAAAATGCATGCTTTTGTTGTTGGTAGGTATGGTTTTTGAAAGAAAATTAGTGGGTCTTCTTCCATTTCGTAATGTATACAGTGTTTTTGAGAATCCAATGATGTTACCTTACACAAATTGTTTTCCATTCGCAAATAGCTTTCCGTTGCGTTTACGAATTTCAATCCCATTAACGTGATTATGCTATAATTAGAGATTCAGTTAAGTAGATCCATTGTATGATTATGTTATGTTGAGATAAGTAATCCTGTTACTAATTATGCTTCTGTGAGTCCACATTGCATCGCACACCCTATTTTATATACAACCTGAGTTAAATAATGACGCAATTGAGATTCGATCTGAACTCAGTCCATGTAATGAAAGAGCATCAGGTTCACCAGCCTATAAGCTATATTTTACAATGTTTGCTTCTTTTCTAGTGCAGGTTAAAACCTAATTTTGTTCAAATCAAAGTCGACATTGATTCTGAAAGCAAGCTGAATAAATTTCTGTATTCGTTTCCCCAGTTGAACAATCAAATGTCTTCGATATTACATCCGTTATATAATGTTGATTGGAGTAATTCTTTATGCTTTGGCACTTGCCATTTAGCGGAAAGCACTTGTTTTACTATCATCCAACTTCTTAACCCCATGGTGTTTCTACACATTGGAAATTTGTAGAAGACAGTTTGATCTTGCCAATAGGGAAGCATTGGATGAATCTGCAGAGTGGAGGATGAAATATGATGAAGAGGTAGAGAGATCTGCCAAGTGTGATAAGCAATTGATAGAGGTGTGCATACATCTCTTTCTTTTAATCTGTTTGTTATTCTTGGTGGTATTACACACTTCAAGTCTTCAACTCTACCTTGTTGGGAATGCCAGTTTTGCTGCTACAAGGGATATGTATTTTTATATTCTGCCCTACTCAAATAATCCAAGTCCTTCAGTCCTTTTGCACTGATACTTACCATTTTGCTGCCTTTAACCATGGGAAGGGGAAAAAAACTTCCAATTTTAATAAATCTTGTAAATGCATTTTGGTGCTGCTAAAATGTTAACAATGTTTTCTGATTCTTGAATCTGCCTCCTGCTTGATAGTTGGACTCCTTAATCATTCTCACCTTGAATTTAGTCAATTCTTGAGTTTTGAACTGTACCTTCCAGTAGATTTTCTGATGTTAAAAGGTCTTATGTTTTGAGTTGGCAAGAACATGTATGTCTTTTAATTGCTAATTTTGCAATGCCATGATTTTTCAATTGGAAATCAAGTCGATAAGATTATATATGAAGACTGAGGAGGCCAGTGTGATTTGAAAAGAAGTGATATATGGAAGATCTAATATACACACAGCACAATTTTTTTTTATTTTTTATGATATGAGCTAATGAACAAACAGCATTTAAAAATTTGTGCTCTTGGATGAGCTTTTGTGTAACAGCTGTACATCTGGGTTTGAATGCTATCTTTGAACATTTCTGCACACGAAATGGACAATGCATTTTTCTAACTAGATGATTTAGCCAATCTAATTATGTAATTACTCCTGCACTTTCTACAAAT
Organism: Populus alba; assembly: GCF_005239225.2. Taxonomy (NCBI): domain Eukaryota; kingdom Viridiplantae; phylum Streptophyta; class Magnoliopsida; order Malpighiales; family Salicaceae; genus Populus; species Populus alba. Next base: position 8,771,725 of record NC_133299.1, read on the forward strand.
GTTGGAGTATATCTTAAGAATAACTCTGAGGAAAATATCCTCATTAGAATTTCATTATCTTTGAATGTTATCTATATTTCTGCTGGCAAATGCCTGGTTTCAACATTGCTATGTATGTGGTGTGCATGTCATTAAGAGGAAATGTCCTTTCTAAACCTTTGTGTGGATAGGCACCCCAATTGTCAGCTCATAGAATTGTCAATACTAAGCAATTGACTTGCCCAATGACTAATTATTTACTTTTACTTAATGGCTAAGTAGTGACAGAATCTCCCTAGTATCACTAGTCTTTGAACATTTTTCATTTCTACTTTATGTATCAAAACTCGAGGATGTTATAAATCTTCAGTTTATCCTTGTTCCAACTTCCAACGTCATTCTTTCTTTCTTCTAGCCTTTGTTTGCAAGTATATTGCTGTTTTCTCTCCATACTATGCCCGAAGTTGTTTTCAAACCCCCCCCCCCCAACGATTTCCATATTTATTGGAATAAATTATTATCCATTACCCTATACTCATTATTATCATTATAGACGGTGATGGTCAGTGGTGATCTGCAACCACCAATTGACAACTATTGGTTTCATGACCACTGCCAGTCACTTGTGATCAGTAGTCACTGTCAACAACCATTAATTAGTTAGCAATGAGCTCCTATTGGTACTGCTGATTGCTTTTTTAGAAATAAATGTGGAAAGCGTGTTAACAGACATGTTGCCATTTCTTGAGAAATGAAAGCTAAAATGGAAAGAAAAAAAAAAAAAAAAAAAAGAGTTTAAACAGTAACAGAACAAACTGGAAGTGATAATTCAAACGGGATCAAGATTATTTTGTCAATTTTTCTCTTGAAGTATATAAGATCTAAAATCTCAGCCTGTTGCATCTTAAATGTTTCTTGCATCTTGTGGCACAGATAAAGCAGAAAGTGGAAGATGCTGCAAGTATTAATCAACAATTGGTAATGCTACAGAAGGTGATATTCATATTGCTGCTTAGTGTCTAATATTTTCGATTGTTTCTTCTGATATTCATATTTTTTTGGCTGAAAAATTATTTTATACGTTTTCTGGAATTGCTCTTTCAATAATAAAGGAACTCCAGAAGTAAAAGTAGCTTGGTCGTGGTTTTTGCCTGACATAGTTTTGCTTGAATACAAAATGTAATGTAACTAAAAAGCCACCATGTTCATATTTTTATTTTGTTTCTGGATTATTGACCCTATTGATTAAGGAAGACCTTGAAATTCTATTGTTTTTTGCTATCAGTTGGAGTTCATTGAAGTTTTTATTTGTGTTTTTTCTGACACTTTCTCACATTACCAGGAAAACATGGCCCTGGTTGGAAGGATGGAAGTCTTAAAAAGAGAGCTGGAGGCTACAAAGTTAAAGTGTCGCTCAAAAATAGACAGGTGACTTGACCTGAATCCCGACTTGCCATCATATGCAAAGTAAGTGCCTCTAATTTGTTTAAAGGAGAACTCAAATCCTGTGAGATTGCAGTTTCTGACGAGTCCAACAAAGGGAAAGGATATTTTGAATGCGTTTCAGTGTTTCTACCCATAACCATGTACATTGCATACAAGATATCCGCGTTGTAGTTAAGAGAATGTTGAAGGAATTGTGGTAGTCAGAATATATTTCATGTTTTTCTCCCCGCCCATTTTATAGACTTCACAGGGATTTATTACCTTTTGCTGCTCCATTCTCAATAATGTAAATTAACTCGTGGAAGAAATCCACATCTGTAGATTTTCTTGAGTCCAGAGGGAGCTCGTTTTTTTCCTAGGAAGAATTGGTCTTGCATGTTACAAGTGCTTCATATTGGAATATACTTGTTCTCCTTGTGTTCAACCAATGGCAATTTGGCTTGTTAGAAGTCATGAAGGCATAAGATGAATTTCTTGATGGACTGTCCTGGCCATAGAGTGATGAGAGAGACTGAGACAATGGCCGCTTTGTGTTAGGTTGTAATAAGGTCGAGTTGATAGCATCATGGCTAACAAAACATGGTCTGTTTACGAGGGTGTTTGGGAGTGTGGTTGTTGTTGCTTTTCAAAGTGCTTTTCACTTAGAAAAGCATGCCAATAATATTTTTTTATTTTTTAAAAATCATTTTTGAGATCAGCACATCAAAATAATTTGAAAACATCAAAAACATATTACTTCCAAGCTAAAACAAAAAAAAAAATTTCAAATTTTATGAAAAGTGCTTTTCAAACGCAATCCCAAACATCTGATCAACTTCAAGCTGAACTTGATGTTAATGCTGAGCTGGCAAACGAAAAGAAATGAAAAAATTAAAGGGTAGAAATTTTAGCATGGTCAGCTATTTTTCTGGAAAATGCTCAAACTTCGCTAAATACTATTTTAACAATAACTTCAGTTTTCAACATAATTTTCAATTAAATACATTACATCTTAACACTCTCGAATCTCTTAAAAAAAAAATCAAATTGAATCCGAAAGCCTTCCCAAGGCCTTTATTTTTTTTATATTAAGATTGATTTTTTTATGGTCACGATATTGTGTTTCAATTTTTTTTCTCTTCTCACCCTTTTCTGGCAACATTTTGCCACCCTCTGTTCATCAATAGATTGAATTGTGAATAAAAAGTTATAGTAGAGGATCAAAAAGTAAAATCTCTAAAGCAATAGGGATCAAATATGCTAGAATTAAAATTTTATGGACCAAATTGAAGTTTTATGTGCTATTTTAAACAATGAAAATGGTAAAAAAAGGCTTTATTTAAAAAAAAAAAAAAAAAAAAAAAAAAAACCATCCCTTTCTAGTTTTGAAGTACTAAAAACTAAAATCAAAAGTCAATTGGAATTTCTAGCCTCTTTAATGCCATGTATTTTTTTTTTTAATCTATAATAAAGACAAACATATGTCTAGGAGATCAAATTTACTAGTGGGGCTGTGTTTAAAATTTTTCTTAGATATGTTGGGGAGATAAAAGCATCTATCAACAATACACGAAGAATTATCTATACCTGGGAGATAAGATTTGCTATTGAGATTGCTAGGTTGTTAAAAATGTTTTTTTAATATGATGTGAAAAATGTAATGTAAACTTAGATAATAAAATCGTAAATAAAATTTTTTAACTAATTATATATTAATAATTTCAGCTAATAAATTAAATTACATTAAAATCTAATAAAAAGAGCAAAAAACCATTATAATCAATGAGTAATCTAAATAAAATGAGAAAAGTAGATATTATGAATCAAGAATTAATGACATAGAAAAATAAAATCTCTCATAACAAAACTTTTAATACATGAAAAATTACTAAATGGTAGGAAGTATACAAAACCTGGTGACAATTTGGTTGTTTAAATAACAACAAGTTCTAATGGAGTACTTTTGGGTTGCAAGCTAATTAGCATAAACTAGTAATTAGCTAACATAAGTCCAATAATAAAATAAACCCCTAAGTAATGTTTAATGCACCAGAAAAAACCAAATTAAAAATAATTATTCAACATTAAATAAATAAATAGATAATAAAAACAAAATCTTAATGCTAAAATTCTTCCATATAATCTAAATATTTTCATACATTCTTGGTGAATTTTAGTCTCGACTTCAAATATGTCGCTCTCTCTTGTCGAAATGAATTACTAGACCTACCATATATGGTTAAAAAACTTGAGATGTTTGGTTTCAAGTCCAAGTTGAATTGCAACAACATTCCACTTGTAGCTCTAGATATGTCTAAAATAGTACACGAAGGTCTAGTTTATCAGATTTGACAAGATTTATTTAATAACTTCGACTATATGAAATAATATGTTTTCAAATTTCATTTGACCTGAAAATTTACCACAATATAGTTTCATATGTATAGTATTTCCCTGTAAAATTGATCTGATGTACAATTTGAGAGATATGTCTGATCTTGTAAAATTAATCAGCAGACATTTTAATATTAAATTTAAACTTGACTTGATTCATATTATAAATTTAGTAAACTCATAAAATTAGATCAAGTATATCTTATTTACTGATTTTGCACAATCAAGTCTAATTTTTACTGGTTTTTAAGTTTTTATTTTGATTTTGAATATTAAATAAATATTAGACTCGTAAAATCATATAATTTTACCAATCAACTTATTATTTTGACAGTAATGATATGGTGTTTTAAGTTCTACCAATGAAGCTCTGTATATCAAATATTGTTTGACCTGACCTGTAATATGCTATACAAAAGATGTGTTGCCTTCAACCAAACAAGACTTTTTTTTTCTTGAAAATCTTAAAATCCATGGGATGTTTCGCTGGAGACGAGGGAGATGGTGAATACGAGGTGGTTGTAGTGGCGGCGTTAGAGAAAGAAGCTAAGGGTGAAGCACGATTAATTGTTAGGAGAAACAAAACTTTGCTGCTTAGAATTTGTCTGTTCCTTGTCTCATCATGTTTTCCTCGGAATCCCAAGATTTCACATGAAATTGTAACTGATGATTGAATAGATTACCAAGTTTATAAATCTCTATTTAAGATAGAGAGATTGGTATGCTTAAGTGTCAACTTTAATTCTATGTTTTTATAAAAAAAAATTTATTTAACAGACAACAACTATAAAAATTAAGAGACTTAACTTATTATTTATAGAAAAATCTAAAAAATTCTATAAATTAATAAAATATCAATTTATCCTTTTAATAATATTCATATTTAATTAAAAATAATTTTAGAAATTAATTCAATCAAATCCTTACTTGATTTTTCTAGCTCTAGATATATAATCTTTTATATTAATTATATTCTAGTCATTAATTTCTAAAATGTATTTTAATCAAGTCATACTTCATTAAATCATCTCAGTTTAATTTATGACTAATAATTTTTAATGTATATGACCCTTTAGGTTTATAATATGTTGATCTAAATATAAATTATAATTCTAATTAAATAAAATTAAATAATTTAATTTAATATCAATTAAATAATTAATTATTTTATAATTAAAGATCAGGTACATCATTTAGCAACATGTCATGATCTCCTAAATATTATAAAAGTTATTAATGGTTTTATCTAATATTTCAATGACCGAATTCTCAGTATGATTAATATCCTTTCATCAATAATATTTTGATTTTATATTAAAGCATGTAGTATGTCTGTCATTTTAAATCATGTTTATTCTCTATATAATAATCATTGATTATTTGAATAAAATTTAAGACTATTTTCAAATCTCATTCCACCTTGGCTAATGATTTCTCAATCAATACTATTTAAGAAAAAATGAAACATTTTTTTTAATTCACTTAGGGTAATAAATCATCTCCTAGTCACTCAAATACCTTTAAATAATTCATATTATACCCAATGTCCGTCCTTTCATTACCTCGATTAAAATAATATAAAACAAGATTAAAGCATAACATTCTCTATATAAGATGACTTAATGATCTCTAAGTCTAAGGATCACTTAGACAATCGTTACATTAACCTTTCCATAGACATAGATGATCTCTCCATATGAAATTCTCATGCGAGTCAGTTTAATGTACATGTTTTATAACAAGCACCTATATATTAATTCTATATATCCTTTATATCTCAGTTTATGAGAACAATTTCTTTCTTTCATAAAAGAAATAACATAATATGTATTGATCTTTACAACTCTAATAAATATTCAACATTTAAGAGAGCATCAACTAAAAATATTTTAGGAACAATACAAATACAATGAGAATCTCATAATTATAACAACTTTATAATTTTCTTTGCAAAATATTTTTATATCATGGACTTTATCTTTACTCTAAATTCATTAATTTAATATTATATCAATATTAAAAATAAATTATGCCTTTATTAATAATAAATATATATTTATATGAATATAATAATATCAAGTACAACCTACGGATTAACTATAAATCATATTGTACTAACAATTCTAACATAGCATCAATTGCCATCAACCTCTCTTTGACATACTGATTGATCACACAAAAACATTTGGGTTTTGTCTAATTAAATGACCTGAACTTCTGGTTTCATCATCAGAGAAACTAAAACAAGCATTTGTGTTGTTTAAAGAACTATTCAGATGAGTGAGGATTATGTAAGTTATTTCTGAATTTCTGAGAGACAGTACAACGGTAATCACGTACTCAAGCTGTGTTGTAAAATTTGCAAGACAGAATTCATGAATATTGTCAGAAATTTCCAGCTAATATATTTCTTACAATATAAGAATTATGTTGTAATGTTTGAAAAATTGAAACCACCTCGAGCAGCTATAGGAAAATTTATCCATGTACAAGTTGGAATCGAAATCTCTGGAGCATCATACAAGAAGAAGAGTGCAACAGAAGAACTCTGTTACTCTAGACTCTACTTACAAATTTCTTATTGGGAAGCCAGGGACCAGAAGTTCAAGAGAAAGGACGGCATCATGGCAAAACAGCTGATATAAGCCATAGCAGTAGCAGTTTGAAATCTAGCACAGTGGTTCATAGAACATTTATCAAGATCATTGTCAATGAGAACTGTGATGCCAGCAGATGCACATGCAGCAGCAAACGTAAGGGTGGATATGATCTGCACTCGAAGGAAACCCATTTTCATGAAGTGAGTGGCAGATGGATGTGAAGCAAGCACTTGTGAGCAAACTAGATGCAAGTAACTAATTTTTCAATCCTGAGAAGAGATGATGCATTGATGATCCGGAAAGCAAAATCAATATTGATTAAATCATCTCAGTTCATATTCAAACAAGGTACACAATTTACAAAAGTTCAGAGTAGAAACAATTAGGAAAATAACTTTACCATTCCTTATATTTCGATCTGATTCTTAAATAAGTTACTGAACTTCCCATTTCAGTTTTAATTCCTCCAATTGTACCCTTCTCTTCTACAGATCCTGTCACATCTTTTTGACAGAAATTCTTCTTTGGCCTTTCCCCTTATTTCTCTTCAATATCATAATTTATATTTTTATTATTCCATCATCAACATATTTATCATCAATGACACTATTGATTCACACAAACACATGTGAATATTATCAAGACATGCATCGACAGACTTGTTTGAATTAGAGACTACCACTGATGCTGTTTAGCCAAAACAAAACAGATGACTGAAGCGCTCAGGGAGAAATTTAAAAAGAGTCAGAGGTGATACCATATCACCACCTCTATCTAATACAATGATTGTAGGAATCATAAGAGCTTGCGTTTCTTAATATAAATAAAATATAGAACACTTTGAGGAGTATTCAAACCATTGTTGTTACAAAAAGCACTATCTAGACACTCCACATCCCAAAGACTACTACACTAAATGAATTAAATCTCAAAACTCAAGCAATCCGCAGGCATCTTTGAGTGTTTCTTGTGAAGAGAAAATCCAAATACATATATATATATATATATATATATATATATATATATATATATTATATATATATATATATTAAGAAAACACTTGGAACTCAGATGCTAGAATTTTGTGTGGTGGATAGTGATTATGGTATTTGGTAGACTCACATGTTGGTTGCTTGGAAAGATGGATTCTGGGAACCAAGATTGTTGGCTGTGTATATTAAGGAGGATGGGAGAGGCATTTTCATCAACAAAAAGAACAGTTTCATTAAGCTTAACAAAACACAAACATAAACAGCCCTTTGTAGACATATATGTGAGAACTTCACAAGTAAAATCCAAAGTTCAGATGATAACAGTATGCACCTCAAACATCTTTCCCCAAAATGATCTAGCTAGGGGGTCCTTTCCTTAAAATAGAAAAAACAAGACTGTATTATCTCTCTCAAGTCTCAAGAAATCATAAACAGCCAAAAGGTCACACAAGATTGACTATGAACTGCAAATAAGTCTCGTAGAATGAGCCTGCCAATTTATGCTCAGAGTTTCAAGAGTAAGTGTGACTGATGAGAACAATTAAGCAATAATTATAGTCGAGAATCACACAAGATTGACTATGACTAACTACTCCTTTTCTCCCCTTTGCTTGAAATACAACTCAACTTCGATGAATCAATTAAGCAATAATTATAGTCGAAGGAATTTCATACCTTGGTAATCATAAGATATGATCAAAACATACATAATTTGGATTGTATGAAATCACTGTGCCAAGGTTAAGCCATCATTCAGTCGGAGGAAATTATACACATAGCTTAACTAAGAACTGATAGATATATAGAGGCTAGAGATTAGTATTATATCCGGTTAACAAAATAGCTGTTGGAAACCAAACCAACATTAAACTGGTTTATCCTGGAAATGTCACCATATCAAGACACAACCCCAGATGCTCATTTAAAATGTGTTCATCTCATCATCAACTTCAGAGTAATCCCACAATGATCATCCATTAGCATCAATCACAAGATGTAATTTATTAGTTTATTCGTAATCAATTAAGCAATAATTATAGTTGAGAATCACACAAGATTGACTATGACTAACTACTCCTTTTCTTCCCTTTGCTTGAAATACAACTTGACTTCGATTAATCAATTAAGCAATAATTATAGTTGAAGGAATTTCATGCCTTGGTAATCATAAGATATGATCAAACATACATAATTTGAATTGTATGAAACCACTGTGCCAAGGTTAAGCCATCATTCAGTTGGAGGAAATTATACACATAGCTTACCTAAGAACCGATAGATATACAGAGGCTTGAGATTAGTATTATATCTGGTTAAACAAAATAACTGTTGGAAACCAAACCAACATTAAACTGGTTTATCCTACAAATGTCACCATATCAAGACAAAACCCCAGATGCTCATTTAAAATGTGTTCATCTCATCATCAACTTCAGAGTAATCCCACAATGATCATCCATTAGCATCAATCACAAGACGCAATTTATTAGTTTATTCACATAACATACATAAAGAGGTAATGCAAACTTATATTGTGCTGTTTAATTCATAAAGAAAAATCTTATCTTACCCCATCTCCAACGGTAAACAGACGAAAAATGATTTGTTTTCGCAAGCTCCGTCTCACCAAAAGGGCATAAATATCAACAACAGCCATGGACAGACTCCATAGGATTTGCACACTGACAGCACCAACAAGGTAACTGATGCAGCAAAATATTCATGTCAAATTAACTCTACATTTCGCTTATTTCAAGCAATTTCACTCAATTTTAGATGTAGGAAATCAATTCTGCCCGTTATTCTATAAAAACTGAAGAAAAGGATAAAAGGGTACTTTTCAAAAAAGATTACCGAAAGGCAGTGACAGAACGGAAATCAGAGGTGGTGGCCATGACACAGATAGAAACAAGACCAAACACGAACTGGGTTAGTCTCAGAGAGAGGCTACCACGGGTTCCAGGCATCCCTTGAACGTCCTTCATTCTCACTCTGATCAACGCATTCTGTGGGCCATCTGTCAATGGTGGGGCCTCCACTGGATGCACCGTTGGCCTGCTCACACTACTCATCTTATTTCTTTTACAAACAATCACTCGATCATTTCTTTATATACACCATGACTTTTTTTAGAAAAAAAACCGAAATTGGGTTCAATTGTTTGTTAAAAGAAGATTTTAATCTCTTGTGTTTTCGAAAAAACAAAAAGATATTTTGATTGAGTGGGTAAAGAGAGTGGGAGTGATGAGTTTTTGGGAGTTTTCTTTTCTTTTGATGGGGAGGAGACTGGAAAGACTTGCTTTGTCTGTCGATTGCCCGTTCTCAAGCCAATGACCAGCTGCTGTTTTGAGGTTACCTTTGCATCTGGACCGTTAATGATAATGATAATAAGATTACGTGGACTGACTTTGACGGTTAATCGTCGAGGCGAGCCTCGTGCTGGAAGGGAGACGACAGGATGACCTTTTCTGTTACATTAAGAAAAACAACAAAAACTTGCACTCACCGTTATAACTCATTCCTAGTCGGATGGTTCATGCCTTCACAACGGTTGGGTTTGCTAAAAACTCTATTTTTTTTTTTTTTTTGCAAAAATGACCTTCTTCGGGTTATTTTGAATCAAAGTATGAATAATTCGCTGCCAAAACAACTAAAATACCTACAAAATAATTTTGTTATGGAATCTGGGGACTATATGAAGTCTCAGTTAGTTTAGATTAGAGATTGAAGCCTTATTAAATTGTTTTTTAATTGTCATTCATGTGTTGCGTCGTGGTAATGATTCTTCTGAAATTTATGGTATGGTATGGGAAAATAAACAGAACAAGAAATTCCTATTATTTATAGGTGGAAAAAAATAATAAGAGTCTCGACCTAATATTTTGATCATTATGAACCCTAACGAGTCTCATAAATCGAGCACGAGGACTGATTGCGTAAAGAAAATATATTAGTAACCATAATACATATTATCTAAAGTAAGTTGTATTGTTTAATTATCGGATATAAACTAAGGTATTGTCGTGTTTCTAATTGTTAGTCTGTCTAAAGTTTAAAAAAAAAATTCTCAATAAGAAGACCCTTATCTTATTAAATAAAAACCTAATCATTATAATGTTAAATAAAAAAAGAACTACCTTTTTATTTAATATCAAGAATACGTCTTACATATAAGTTCATAACTTTAGATACTAAAAGAAAATAAATATTTTTTTTGGTATTTTTAAAATATAGGGCTAGTTCTCATGGTTTTAATAAACTGGTTATTAAAACTCAAGATGCATGTTAATACATACTCTCTTTTTTTGAAATTTTTTGTATGAAAATACGATATGAATTTTTTATATTTTTGTGAGATTTGGCTAAGTGCATGAAAATAAGACATTTGTTTTGTTGTTTTTTTATATATATTTTTGCAATATTTCAGAGAAAACCAAGTATTTTAATATCGGATCTCTATTTTTACAGTGTAAAAACACAAACCAATATTAAGCAAATTTGATGGAAAAATTACAATTTTTTTGTAAGGATTTTTTGGATTTTGGATTTTTTTTATTTAATAAAATATATTGGGATGAGCCCGACCTAATTTTATAGGCTGAGACCACTTTGGTTGGGTCAAGGTTGACCCAACAGATCCTCTTTTTTCAAGGGGACTGGGCTAGACCTGGCCCGACTATTTTGGTTTGGGCTAACATTGGTCCGACCCTAGAACAATGGAGAAGAAAGGGTAAAGTGGTTGGGCGGCCACTGAGCAGCTGCCTCAAGGCTACCCATAGGGCTTGTCCCCTTTGTTTTTCATCATGGTGGTATGCCATGAGAGGGGTATAGGTTGTATCAAGTTTTTTGGGTATTTAGGGGAGAGAGAGAGAGAGGTTGCTACAAAGTAGAGGAAGAAAACCTTATTCTCGTGCCTACAGCGTGTCCTAGAGAAGAAGATGGCAAACAGTGCCATCAAAACACAACTGTTTTGAGCTTCTTTTTTTATAACAAGTGAATGAAACAATGTTATTTTTGTACAAAACATGTCATTTTATTTTTTAAAAATAGTGCCAAAAAATCTTTGTTTTCAAATTAATTCTCAATTTTTATTTGTTTAATTAAGTCCTTAGCTGATATTTTGATTTTAAGAATCAATTCAATTGCATCCCTATCAAATTTAAATGTCAGTCTTGAAGTTGACCATCCTTTTCACTTTGATCCTCGGTTTTAATTTTTTTTATTTTTCAAAGTATGATAAAAATATAATTTTTATTTATTATTTTTTAAATAAAATATGCATAAAAAGTTTTAGAATTTGACCATATGCACACAAATAAAAATGTATTTTGTGTATTTCTTAAATAAAGATATTTTTTATTTTTAAAAAATCTTGAAGAAAAGTAAATATTTTTAGTACTAATTTAGTATCTTATAGTGTAGGTTTTAGAGTCCAAATATTAAATGAAATTGATGAAAAACATGCTAGGGACCACACAAAAAATATCTTTTTCTCTTTGATAAATTCTAATCTTGCCAAACATGGTCTTAAGCTCATGAAGGTTCAACCTAGTCACATGAACCGGGCTACCAGCCTAGCCTAAAACCGGTGTAAAAACATATGGGCCTTTACTCTGAAGAAAGTCGTGGCCTTGGTGGAAAAGCAACGGGCTATGGGAAGATTCAGCCCACTCATTTTGATAAAAAGCCCTGGGGAGCCTAAACCATAAACAGAAGGCCAATGAAGGATCTATTTCTAGGAGATCAAACTAATTAAAAAAAAAAAAACCCAGCATCCTTCATATTCTCCAGTAACAAAGGCATCTTTCCCTCCAACAAAAATTAATCTCAGGCATCATTCTTAACAAAATCTTTGCGTAAAAAAAGAACACTAACGTTAACCAACAAGACCAGAGAAAAGGATGCAACCTTGGTCTTCATAGAACAACACAAAAGGCATGTATATTCACTATTCCACTCTTTCAAAGATCATTAACAGAGGAAGGAACTTCACTGCTTGATGTTTTTTAGAAAGCTGTTCTGTTTTAGTCTACTGTCTCCACACATGCCATTGTATCAACACAGTATATGACTCGTTAAAACCTTCAACGTTATCATGTGATTGCAGTGACCAATGTACCAGCGAATCTTCCTCCCATAGCTCGCATCTTTATTTTTAACAAAACAGAGAAAAACATATAAAGATATGTATAAGATTTGGAATGCAAAGAAAGGAGGGAACGCTTTTATACCTATCATGACCTGTTGCCTCGACAGAAATCAAATACTGGTGGAAAGAAAATAAGATTCGCAAACGTCTCAGGATCTCTCATCTTCGATGGCTTAATGATTTTTGATGACTTTTCACCTTCAGAGTATATGAAATACCCCTCTGCTCTAGACCTTTTACAGCCAACGTCATATCAATCCCTTTTCTTTTTAAATCTGGCAAGAGCAAGCACTGGGTTTATAGAGTTCTTAGAAGAGTTTCTAGCCGTCGACCTACCACCATTTCATCTCCTCCCTTCATGCAATCATATAAAGTACAAGGGCAACAGTCAGTGATGGTCGGTCGGGGTGTGATGTTAGCTCCTTGTAGTAGCACGTTCGATGCTGTAAAAGGGTTGTTATTTGCCTGGGTACGAATGCAGAGGACAAGGTGTGAGGGTTACGCTTTTGTCTTGTGTAGGGGAGGGATGAGGGAGGTTTAAATGAATAAAAAGGGCTGCCATTTTTGTTGTTTCCGGGGGAAGGTTGACGACGCTGTATTAGAAAACGGCGCCATTCCTCTTCTGTGTGTTTTTTTTTACACAAAACGACATTGTATTAGAAAAAACGTGGTGTTTTATTTAAATCGAAACGACATTTGAAATTCTGCGATTAGCCCCCTTGATTGAGTATAATTTCCAGGATTTTTCTCAATTTCGCCCTTCAAAATTTTTTATTGAACCCCTAGTTTCTATTGCTTATTACACTGTGATCGTTCTGAATTCCTTCAAATTAATTCTTAACTCACCCCTAAACTTTGATTTGTTTGCAATTTCATTCGATTAAATTTGTAAGAATTAAATTTGGTTTTAAAATTAAAATCTTGTTAATTAAACTCAAATTAGATGTTTAAACTTAATTTTTCACCAATTAAGTCTTTAATAAAATTAATTTGACTCATTAAAATCCTAGTTAATTTGTTTAATTATGGTCTAAATTAAACTTAATTAAATCTTTAATTAGGCTTCTGATTAGATTAAATCAACCTATCAAAATCTAATTAAGTTCTCAATCTTAATTTTTATGCAAATTTATCTTAAGATTCACTTAAGTTAACCTTAAATTTGCATTGTCTTTCACATTTAGATCCTTCAAATGTGAAATTGAGTTTCCAATATTGTCAGAGATCCAGTTTGATTTTCCCTTCTCTAATTTATTCATATAAGTCCCACTTCAAATTGTTTCTTCCAACCAAGTTACTTTTCCTCCTACATTTTTTTTTATTCTTCAACTTTCTTTTTGTATTATCATTATTATTATTTTAAAAAAGAAAATTATAATTTTGGGAACCTAAATTTGGGTTATAACATTTGTTCTCTCTTTACAATACTTACGACAGAATGTTTCATAAGAGACTTTAAATAGTAAGTTTGTAAAGAAAAAAAAAGACGTGAAAATTTTTTAAAGTTAGGATAAAAAATCTTCAAAGGGAATTTGTGGATTTACCAAATCAAAAAGTGGTTAATCCTTCTTAAAGTGATGAGTTATCCAAATATATCTCAAAGAATGACATATCTAACAAAAATTAGAAAACAAAGGCTCAAAAAGCACACTTGAAAATAATACACTCTCAAAAAGATGATGAGCTCAAAGACGCACTCTAAATGATGATAATGCTAGAAGCACTATCTAAAAGAGATAAGAGCTAAACAATATATTATTTGGAAAGTGAAGGTTCAAAAGCGCGCTTAGAAGGCGATAGTACCAAAAGCACTATCTAAATAAGATAGAGGCTAAACAACTCACTGTCTAGAGATGAAGGACTCAAAGGGGCATTCAAAAGACGATAGTGTCAAAAACACTATTTAAAAGAGATTGGAGCTAAAAAATGTATTATCTAGAAGGTAAGGATTTAAGGGTGCACTCTAAAAGGTGATAATGCCAAATGTACTATCTAAGAGAGATAGGGATTAAACAACGCGATATATAAAAGACAAAGGCTCAAAGACATACTCTAAAAGATGATAGTACTAAAAGCATTAACTAAAAGAGATAAGGGATAAACAACATACTATCTAGAAGGTGAGGGATCAAAGGCTCACTTATAAAATGATAGTGCCAAAAGCACTACTTAAAAACGACATGGGCTAAAAAACACGCTATCTGAAAGGCAGGGGCTTAAGGCGCAATTAGATGATGATAGTGCCAAAAATACTATCTAAAAGAGATAGGAGCTAAACAACGTACTGTCTGGAAGACAAGGGTTCAAAAGCGTACTCAAAAGGTGATAATGCAAAAAACACCGTATAAAAGAAATAGGGGCTAAACAACGTACTATCTAAGATAGATGGCTTAAAGCACACTCTAAAAGGTGATAGTGCTAAAGACATTATCTAAGGTTTGGGCATTAGGGTTAATAGTTGAGCTATAATTTAAGGTTTTGTAAGCTGAAATTTTCAATAAACATGAATTTATATAATAAACTTGTATTTTGTGTGAAACAACATGTTTTCGTTGCTATGACAAAAAAAAATAATTCGACATCATGATTTGGCTTGCCAAGTCTAGCTATTTTTTTTTTAATTAATGATTTTTTATATTTTTTTGTGGTTCTCTCTTTTATTTTGTTTAGAGAACCTACTTTATAAAATGACAATTATTTTTTAGTTATGCTTTTATTTGAAGAGTTATTTTTATTCAACTATAATTTTATTTTTTCTTTTGTATGGATGAACTTTATTTTTAAAAATAAAAAATATATTTTTAGATTTGATATCTTATAATTTTCTATTATAAATAAAAAATAAATTTTAATAAACAAATTTAGCAAGTAAAGATCCCATCTTTCGAGATTAAATATCTTAATCTATACATGTCTTTGATTTTTCAAGTTCTATTTTTAAGTATCGTTTATGACTTTTTTATTATTTATTTGCACAAATAGTTCTTGATTTATTTGATTATATATATATATATATATATTAATATATATATATATTAAACTTATAAAAATACTCTGGATAAACTTATAAAAAAATAAAAATATATAACTCATGGTGGAGCGTAGGTAACATAATTAGTAAACAACCATTCAAATTATTTTAGATAATATTTCTAATATATTGTAGTCTTGCGTAATGTTTTTTCTCTTTTATTTTATTTGATCAATTTAAATTATACCTTATCTTTCAAAATTAAATATCTAGATCTACATATCTTTTGATTTTTCAACTTTTATTTTTAGATACTGTTAATAACTTTTTTTTATATATTTATTTGCACATATAATTGTTTGATTTATTTGAATGTATTAAAAAAAACCATTAAAAAAAAGACCCTATATATATGACTCAGGATGTATTGAGGTCACGTAAGCCCTTGAATGATATAGTTGCCCCAAGCCCATGCACCCCATGCACCCGTGCCCTTTTGCCGTGACTTGGATCCTTCAAGCCTCCCTTTTATGTTTATTAATTTATGTTTTATAACCGACAGTTTGCGGACTCAGTTCTTAAGCCGAGTAAAGCTTTGGGGGAAATACCGCTACTGCCCCCCACGCTTGTAGTGCCTTTATGAATATCTTTTAGCTAGGTAGAAACCATGCCACATATGGTGGGAAACGGGTGCAGAAAACTAAGGTAATTAAGATCAATAAAACAATGCTTTCGGTCCGGTTCCCTTTCCTCTTCCTTTGTGCTTTGACCAGTTGTGCATGCTTGACTAAACTAAGGCTAATACTAGACATCCACCCACTAATTAAATTGTCCACATAAAACCAAAAACTAGCAATTACCAAATATATAATTAATATATAATTTTGCTACGTACCAAAATGAGCAGCTGGCGTAATGCCTTGTCAACATGCTCACAACTTTAACCTAGATCAACTTCTCATAGCAACATGAAGATCAGTAGCTCGTAGACCAGATTGATTTACGTCCGAAAGCCAACAAAAAAAAAAAAAAAAAGATAGTGTGAGTGTGTGGCTAGCTAGCTAGCTAGAGCTATAGCTTCTTGTTTCGATCTTGATTTGATGCAAATCTTACCATATATATTGATTTTGGATTATTTGTTGATTTTATTTTTTATATGGTCATTGGTTAATTAATTAGAACAAATTATTTATTATGTTTTATAAGCCGATTGTTGTTTTCTTACTTTGCAAGGTTTTCTATAATGTTATAATTTCCGAGCCAACAAACCTTACTCGTTAAATTATGAGATTAGAATAGAATTTTATCAAGAAAATTATTTTAATTTAAAATTTAAATTATTAGATGCAAAATTTCAAAATATAATTTATATTATTCTTTTTAACAAGTTTAACTGGCATGCCATCATTATTGTTTTCTAATTATAAGATTAAGATTTAATTTAGTTTTCTTAGTTCTTCAATACAAAGGATGAGAGATTGATGTTGGTAGAAACAAACACCTAAATTAATAAATAAATAATAAAAAAAACACGGAAAGAAACGAAGAAACAAAAGAGATACGTTCATGAGACGGTATCGAAAATTCACACGATCCGTCTAAGGATGATGTCACCGAGAGTGGCTTGTGTTCCGGATTTTGTTGTTGTCGTTGACGATAGATTCAAATTACGGTCCTTGCTTTTCACCACCTTAATTAACAACCCCAGCTATAATTACGTGCACCTATTAAACTACGCATTTTGGACTTTCAGGCTGTTGAATATTGCAAGTAAGAGAGTGCCCTGACATTGATGGCTTCTTGCCTTCTTCCACTAAAATGTTTTCGACATGACTCCTGAGCATATCGGAAGAATTACGTCTTGTAAATGTTTAATATTGTAATTAATAAGGATATTTACAGCTAATTGAATCGAATATATATATATATATATTATATATATATATATATGAATTTTTCCATCATATTAATCAAAAAAATAAAAGATTTTTTTAGCTCCGATTATATTGAGATTTGAGATTTTAACTCAGAAAATTTTTGGATTTTTTAATTCATTGGAAGAGTTTGAGGTGGAATTTAGGAATGGTTGGACTTGGGTTTTTTAGAAATTCATGGAACACAAACCGAGCGCAAAATAAAACTAGTTGGTTTCAGTTTGATTAAATTAAATGGTGTTTCTACGTTAAATTTGGTTTGACCATGGTCAATCCAAGATTAATAAAGTTAATCCAAGTTTAAAAATAAAATATGTTAGGTTCGGTTTAACTAGAGTTAAAACAAACTTGAAAAGATTAAATCTAATTTATAAGCTTACGGAAACTTGTATTATGTATTTTGTTTTCCTTAAAACTCGTATTATTAGTACTCTAATACAGTAAAATGGAACTAATAAATTTTTGTCATAGAAAAAAAGGGGGGGGGATTTCCTAAGAATTTCATCTTTTAATTTGTTATCAGCTCTATCTGAGTGTGGGAATCCAAGAATTAGAGAGAAAACAGATGAAGATTATATATAAGAGTTCCACAAAAATGAAAAAAATAAAAAATAACAAAAGATATCCGAACTAAAAAAACCGATGGATTGGGCTTGGAATCCTCGGCATAACAGCCTTCTCATTGAAACGCGGCAGCACACGCGATGCTCTATGCTTGGTGACGTTGCCCACACGTGAGTCCATGGAGTATTAATTGACCTTTTGAATATGGTAATAATAGGAGTAATAGTAGGGGCCTACTCGCGTGGTCCCTTTCACTCCCACGTGTGGTGGATTAGGTTATAGACTTTTAAGGGAATGAAGTAAATGTTTTATTATTATTATTATTATTTTATTTTTCCAGCTACTTGTTTTGTGCGTCTGTTGCTCGTAGAAGGACAGCAATTTGACTTCCTTGGGAGACATTTATGTATGTTCTAGAATCCCAATGCTAATAATAATTATTAATGTCTAACACGTAATATTTACCTAATTCAATGTTCCAAACCCCCACCTGCGCTAAGTGCGCTTATGCAATATTAATATTGTTTTCCCCTTTTTGTGTTTTCTAAGACAAGAGGTTACTGCTACGAATCAACGGTATCTTCTCTTCTCGCAACTTACCTTACTGTTTCAATGTCATGTTGCAGTTGCCATCAGTGTTTGGGTTGGAAAGTATTTTTAAAAATATTTTGAAATAATTTAAACTAAAATAATTTAAAAACATTAAAAGAAATTAATTTAAAATGTTTTTAAAAACAAGAAAACAAATGGCGGTGGCTTGAGAGCGAGAGGATGCCATCATGAAACTGTGGAACATATCTCTGAAACATGAACCCGTGTTTGTTATTAAGGTGTGATTAGACACTTAACAACCTGCTTTTATTTCGAGTCATGTACGCAACGAAGGTGATTTTCTAAGGTGGCTTTTGTTCCATCCATCCCCTTCATGATTTGCTTCAAGGAACAACCTCTTGCTTCTTTTTCTCAGTTTCTTGCTGGCATTAAATTTGAGGAGCAGTCTGAATCCCCAGCCAAACTATGCTTCCTGGTCAAAGGGAACACTCAGAATACTTTCATTTGTTTTTTTGGTGATTATATTTACTTTATAGCCATTGCTCAACTGTCAAAGACTCTGTGTACAAGGACAGGAGCTCCAAACTTGCTGTCAAAAGATTGATTTGGCATTGCATCATATGCCCGATATAGGACAACGTTTTCAGAAGGCATAATTCATTCCACCCAAAAACACCTTTGTTACAAGGACCATGTCCTTTTAAAGACTTGGATTCATAGCACTAGAAGGCCAAGAAAAAAAGAAAAACAAGAAATACTGAATTCGACCATGACAAATTGGGAATGAAGGCAAGTTTTGAGATCTACATTTTCCTTGTTCAGAAGGAAGAGAAACAAGAATCTAGGAAACTTCAACTGAGAAATCCAAAAATTAGATCAGAACACCCCCTCCCAGAACTTGAAGGGCACAAGGTGGCACAGGAGCCAAGGAGCACAATCAGCCAGCTGTACAATTTGAAACCAAAGGGTTTATTCCTTCCTCTACATTCCTCCTACATTATCACTGCCTGAATCTGTCACAATTGTCAGCCTCCTTGCTGTTTTTGAGAAGTTGCTGCAAGAAATGAACCAGCAACAATCATTCTTATGGGAATGTGCACGATTCCACTCACTGAGTGAAAAAGGCCTCAGAACAAAATAAACAACAGAAGCTAAAAAGAAAACGAGTCACACCTGAATGGTTCCTCGCCAATGTGTTTGGTAATACCATTATCGTCACGGTAGAGCAGATTGCTAAATTTCTTAGAATTCCGTAGGCCAAACATGTCAGCCAGCTTTCTATACAATTCTTCATAAGACTCAAGCAATTGAAGGTCAAGGGTGCGACCTACGTCTTCTGATTCAAGGAAAACTTTGCAGTGACCAATCTCTAAGGACTGCTCACTCTTTCGGTGGCTGTTCTTATTCCATTGCAATCCTTCACATGAGGAATGCTTTGACAGGCCTCGATGAGGAAGAGTGGACACAGATCCCTCAGAAAATTTTTCCATCTTATCTAATTTTCCTTCAAAAAAACTATTTCTAGCAAGAACTGGCGAGCCGGTATTATCAGAGCAGCTAAGAGAGATATGCTGCTCAGCGACTATTCGTTGACCAAAAAGAACAAGCTGAGGTATCTTCACATCATCAGCTCTCTTTGAAGTCTGGGTAGAATGTGACATGGTCAGCTCACAAGAAACCCCTTCGCTCAAGACAGGCTTTTGAATGGTTTGGATATTGGAGGCTTTTGTGAGTGAAGCAGTATGATCAAGCAATGGCGGGAAACCAGCCCGAAGTAGACCTGTGTGCAGTTTATTGAGGTTGAGATCTGATAGTGGTAGACCATAGTGAGCATGCCTGGCTCCCTGCATGCCAGCAGGAATGTTGTTGGGTAGAAAACCAAAGGGACTGCTGGGCTGAAGGAGGTTGCCGGAAAAAACCGGCATTGTAAATTGACCGTCGATGGGAAAATCCGGGTGCTGTGGAAGCCTCAACTTCTTCCTTGGTGATGAGAAGGGGGACAAATGGATGGCAGACATATGTGATGCCAATTCCACTAGCCACGGGCTAACACGTTTCACATTTTGAAGCAAATCAGGCTCATCCCATGTAACCTACAACATACAAATAAAAAGTTCCTATTGATTAGTATCTGCAAAATGAAAATTCAGACATGGAAGTATCATGTGCATGATAACATAAAAACCATCCATCCATTGATGTTAATTTAAAATACTAGGTGAAATCTTCTTGAAAGTGTTCATACAACTCAAATCGAAAGACAGCAGTTGTAGATAACTATCAACTTCAATAACATTACTTGCACAAACCACAACGCAAACAAGTCTAGTATCAACATTAGGATGCATAAAACTGCATATCTGTCTTAATGGCATAAGAATAAACGTATGGAACTAGAGAAAACCCACATAGAAAAAGTTATCAACTACAGAGGTCATGACAAGAGTAGTTTTCTTAAAACTAGGATAAAGAAACTACTCCTTTTCAGTCGACAAAATTACGTAGAGATGACACTACCTGGAGAAGTCTCCACGGTGAGCCTGGCCAGCAAAGAGGATCAGCATCCTGAACAGAACAAATAGTTCCCATGAACCAACTAATCCGAGAAGAGTCCTCAGTTTCAAAGGCCATCTTGAACCGCATCCCTGAACACCACCGGATCTGCATTACTGTTTTTACCAGAGAGGCTTTCACAAAGAACTCGGGAGTGTTGGCTCGAGGATAGTAAACAGTCTCAAAAGGCAGTCCATTTGCAGCAAGAACAGCAGCTTGAATAACCGATTCAGCCCTCACTTTCCCTCGCCCCATCAAACTTTCATTTGACTTCGAACCATTGCCATTCCCCCTTCCATTCTTCATCATCTTATGTTCATCCTCCCTCGAGAACGCACCGAATCCCCCATAAGGCATTACAGGATTCCCAAGAGCCGGATTCCACAAGGACTCGGGTCCACCACTGATCGCCCTCTTAGCTCTTCGAACACCAACGCAGAGATCTCCATTCTCCGCCCTCAAAAACACAACAGAATCACCAGCAACAAGCTTCTTATGATTCACAAACGGGCTCCATCCAGTTGTCAAAAGATGCCTCCTCGGTGTCCCTCTATAGATATGCCTAAACTTCCATGTCTCACCGTGAACATCCTTAGCAAGAAGGGTCTGCACAGGCGGATCTGCCGTGTAATCCAGTCGTGGAAAAATCATCTCCGCACAGTACCTTGGCACGGAGAAACCTCCACCGTTGTTTGCATCAGATTGAGTCAATGTCTTGGCAAAAGAAACCGGCTTCTTACTGTCATGTGCGGCTTCCTTTTCACCATTAACTGCAACTTCTTGGTCATCCAAATCGATTTCATTAGAGTTAATTGGAACCAACCTAATTTTAGCAAAGACCTCGTCAGTTTCCGGGTCAGCCATGAATTTGATAGCTGAGACTCTGCATAGGGTATGGGAAGCACCTGGCAAGTTCCTGAAATTAACAGGCTCACACGCATGCTCGGCGTGGCCTTGAGGGAAGTAGAAGACCTTAGAATTCACCGCCGGCATTTGGACCATGCCGCCGGCACAGGCATGCCATAACTGAGAATCCAAGCACTTGTCAGCCTCCTCTTTCAAAATCTCTTTCGCTTCCATAAATGTTATCATCTCTTTAGTAGAAGCCACAAAAGTACAAAAGATCAAACAATCAGGGATTTCTGGATAAAATAAAAGAAAGTATGGTCCAATCAAGAGAACTAAAAAGTATAGCCCGACAAAGTTATTACCTCAAAAGGCATACACTATGATCAAAAAGCAGGAGAGTCAAAATTCGAAGAATCTTTATTTCTGCTACATAGAGAACAAGGAGTTTTTTCCTTCCTCGCTGAGATACACGCTAAATTCTGATTCTCACAAGCAGCAGCTGTATCCAAAACTGCGATTCCAATTCCAAGAAAATCTCAATATCGTTGAAGAAACGAAGCTGCTCTACAGGTAAGGCTCCCTCAGCTCTAAACCCCTTTTCTTTGCAACTCTTTCTGCTGTTGTTGAAACTAAGAAATCAAGCTCTTGTACAGCTTGTCCAAAACGATTGGATTGGCATAAAAACCACGGAAGTTTAGACTAAGCTGAGTTTCCAGACTTCAAGAAAAAAAAAAAAAAAAAAACTGTACCCCAACCCTGTTCTCTCTCCCACGGATTTTAGAAAAGCCGAAAGGAGAAGATATCAGTAACTAACGAAACAGAGAAAACTATCTCACCATATCCTCACAATTCTTCTGCTAAATTTAGCAGAGAAAAAAAGAAGTCTTGAAGTAATCCCCCAGCAAGAGTCAGTCGTCACTGATTCAACCAGGAAATCATGGCAGTAAAAGAAGCAGATAAAAAGGGTATCATCGAATAAGCAGAAAAGATTTTTTGAATCATGCAAGAGTCCAAAAAGAGAGACAGACACTTGCTTTGAAAGAACAGGAAAAGGGCAGGTTTAACACGCACCCAATAAAGAAAAAAAAAGGCAGAAAGGAGTGGTAGCAGTAAAGTAATTGTAGTGGATATACAAGTCCTTCATGTGTTTCTTTTTCCTATTTCACTTACCTTTTTATCCGGATCTGATGAGCACTCTGTGTATCTTTAGAAGGCAGGGAAACAACAGGGATCTTTAAGGAGCCTGTCCAATTTCCCTTTATTTTTTAGTTTTGATTATTGCATTAACATTTCTCCTTAAATCCCTTTCCATTATTCAATCCAAATATTATTTTTGCTTTAATTTTTTTTTGTTTATATTAAATTAATATTTTTCATATTATTTTAATGTATTATATTAAAAATAATTTTTAAAAAAATAAAAAAATATTATTTAATATATTTTAAAAAAAATACTTTAAAAAATAATCACAACTACAATCACAAATAACCCTAGAATTAATATAATGATTTGTTATTGATTTCAGGATGTGTTTAGGGAACACGCGGAGATGCAAATCGTGTTCCCTTAAATTTTTATTTTTTATTTTTTATTTAAAATAAAAAATAATTTATGTTTTTAAATTATTTTATTATACTAATATCAAAAATAATTTTTTAAAAATAAAAAAAATTTTACTCTAATATATTTCTAAACAAAAATATATTTTAAATCATGACTACTACCACAATTTCAAACACATTCTTAATATCCTTTTTTGAGTTTTAGAAGAGAAAGCCAAGACAACGCTCAACTAGACATTGTTGACACTTAATTTAGTCCTTAACTTGTATATTCATTTTTAATTAGGTACCAAATCTAAAATATTTATCTGTTGTATCCTCAATTCATACAGACGTACGTCGTCTATGAGTTTTAATTGTTATAGAAGTTGAATTGTATATTATTTATAGCTTTTTTATACCTTTTTCCTATGAAATGATTAAGTTAGATGATACAATTTCTAGTGATTTTTTTTTTAAAAAAATGAAGAGTAAATTAACAATTTAATTAAATATACAGACATAAATACATTTGTTTTTGTTTTACTAAAATAATTTTTTTTTTATCATGAATGATCTAAAAATATTAGATTCAATTGGATGAATGGATTAAGATTGAATAAGCGTGTAATATAAAATAATCTTGAGATAATAAAAAAATAGTTTAAATTGGGAATAGCTTTCTTGATAAAATTTCAAATGTGTATCTTAAATAGATTGATGTTTTAGACAAATATTTTTAAAGATACTAGTTTTGATACCATCATTTTAAAATAAAAACACTAACATTACAGATAAATTTAATTATAGTCTAAAGTATCCATACTCAAATTACTAGAAATTTGATTATTTATATCAAATAAAATTCGATCAAATTTGGACCCCTCTACAAATTCGGGCATGCAAGCAGTTAATATAGAAATAAATTCAGAAGAAAACTAAGAAATACACAATTCCGATCTAAAATGGATAATTTGAGATGCCATAAAGGAAAAGTTGATATTAAAAAAAAAAATACGAGAATACGAGAATACGGGCGATATGGAAAAAGAAAGTGGCCGCACACGGTTTCAGGCCAACTAGGGTTAAATGCCCTAACCGCTAGCTCCGGCTCGAGTTAGCTACAAAATACAAGGCTTTACCCTATGCTACTGTTTTGAGAGAGACACTGCTGCTATTTTGAATATTGGGGCCACTCTCTCCCGGGGCAAGTGGATTGCCGTAACAAGAGACAAGCCACATTTATTTATTTATTTATTTGTTTTCTTTTTGGTACACTTTAATAAATCCTCTTGCATCACGGGTGGACACATTATTTACTTAAAAAAGTTATAATTTTTAAACATTTATTTTTCTATGATTATTTCATTTAACCTGTTTTTTTTTTTTTTTTTTTTTTTGTAAGTGTTGACTCTTTTACAAAGCTGGAGCTTTTTTTTCATAAATAAACAGAGGATTCTTCTGGATTTTGTCACCGTAATGATTTTTTTTTCTTTTTTTTCCCCTCCTGTTATCATCAGCCAATTAATGGGTCAATCAGTAAGTCATCTTTACCACAAAAAAGTAAAACCAAAATGTTTGGTTGTTTGCCAGTTTTTACCAAGAGCCTTCTCAACAAGTTCAGGCAACCTTCACACGCCCACTACGATGGAGACCGGTGAGCCGGGAGTTAAGCGGTTTCCGTCCTTGCCAACTTCTTCTTTATTTCCCTAAAATATCACTTTCAGTAGAATACAGATTAGGGATTCAAAAGGGTGGGATCCATTGTTTTTTTGGTGTACCAGCCTCTTTTTTTGGTATACTCACACAAATCATCTTGGTAAATTGTTGTCACCTACTGCGACCCCCTTCTCTTTTCTTTTTTCCTTTTTTTCTTATAAGTCATGACTAATATCCACGTAAATCACATATTAAAAAAAAAAATAAAGTCCAAAAATAATAAAACTCTCTCACTCATCATTATCTATAAAATAAAATCTCTCCATAAAACTATTAATAAATTTTAAAATTCTTATATGTCGCACGAGTACGCGAAGTGTTGGAACCAAAAAGTCTCTAATTAATTATTTGGTTTAAGATCATTAAAAGACCCAAATGGTCTAGTCTTATATGAAATTCTAAAATAAAAGATTGATCATAATTAAAGAAGGTATTAGCACTCCTAACGTACTTTATCTAAGGTAAACAGCAATGCGTGGTCTAGATAGTGCTTAAATTCTTTTAAAAAAATTTGAAAATTTTTTAGATTTCGACAAAAATAAATAAATATTTTAATATCAAGTCAGTATCTTACGGTGTAAGTATACAAACATGATATTAAATAAAATTGCTAGAAAAATATGTGAATGATCCATAAATAAGTTTAAATTGGTCCTTGAATTTTTTTTAAGAATTTATTTGAGGTCTGTTTGGCAAAAAACCATTTTCATTTAAAACAAAACTGTTAAAATAGGCTTAAAGGTGTATTTGTCAAACAATTTCTTAGGCCAAAAATTCCTCAACAAAAAAGTAACCAACCAAACAAAGCCTAGGTATCTAGCCCCCAAAAAAAAACCAATTATGTTAACTTAAAAACACTAGTTCAACCCTGAACCGAACCAAAAACCATAATTTGACCTGAAACCCTTAGTTCGATCATAAACTGAACCAAGACCACTGGTTTGACGTGAAAAACAAACCAAGACTTAAACTATAAACCAAAATGAATTAGACTTAAAAAACATAAAAAGTCAAAAAATTATTTGTCAAAATGGATCAAATAAAAAATGAAGAATACCAATGAACATTCAAGCCAGACAAGTTTTCAAGCAATTAAATTCAGAGTTTTGTTCTCAATCATGCATGGACCAAGAATTAAGCATCTTGTAACATCCTTAGTATCCGGGATAAAACAACAATTTCTTGTCAACTGAAAAATAGAGTAATATATATATATATATATGCATGGTGTTCATAATAACGTCTACTGAAATTTTAGCGGAGTCTTCCCTATACCGGAAGGTCCCAAATTATTATAAATACGCATACATGGAACATGGTTATATGAACTACAGAGTTAAGTTCATCTAATCAAGTTTTAAACATTAATTATATAAATTAAGTTATACAAATGTTTTCATATTTACAAAATGTAAGGTCATCCTCCCTAGACTACATAACAAAAATGAATAAAAGTTAACATTTACTCCTGCCATGCATGAGATGGTCCTAAAACAAAATACATATTATTGAAATATGAATATCATAATAAGTAAAATAACACAAATTTCCAATAATTTAAAAAGGTAGATATGTATTCTTATTCTATTCTTTTTTTCTTTTTATTTCCGTTAGAACTCCTTATCATTTATCTACTGAAAACTATTTCATCTTTCATTTCCAACTTCCATTCAAGATTCCACTAAAATCAATTGCAACTGTTTCACCCACACATTACTAATACCTTTTTTATCAATATCATCATCCCATTAGCATTAACATATGGAGATCTCCTTACCCGGGATCTTAACATATACTAAATGTATGCTAATAAAAAACATGGTAATCCCCTTACCCGGTATCCTAACATATACTAAATATATGATAGTCGAAACACATATTATACTTCTCATATTTTCCTTGTTAGTGGTACTCCCATCGCTTGGCAATTCACATAAGGATCGTTCACCGTGAACACACATACATTCGAGATACTATCCGAAATAACAACATCATTACATCAACTTCCATCCTTTCACATAATATTTTCCAAATTCATATCTCATATTATTAACATATTGAATTCTTGAATTTAACTAGAAAGCTTAGGTGAAGATCACATACCTATAGTAAAAGCTCTACTCGTGCGCCCCTGTTGCTGCTGCTGCTACCCCATGCTTGTGGCCCCTCTTGCAAATCACAAGCTTATCTCATAAATTTTCCTCATTCAAGGATACGTTTTATAATAACCATAATAATAGCCAATAAATCTTTCTTTCATTCATTCATTTCCTTACATTTTACATTTTTCTCATTACACCCATTAATATTGTTATTCTTTGTCCAACTATAGTTATCATCCATTTCTTTATATTTGTATTGTTATTGTTTAAATCTAGACCTGTTATCGTCCAACTATTACTGTCTATATCTTGACCTGTTACTGTCTAACCATTACCGCTTAACTGTTATTGTCTAACTATTATTTTCTAGACTTTGAACTGTTACTGTCGAGACCTTGGACTGTTACTGTCCAACCGTTATTGTCTTGAATTATTACTGTCTTGAACTGTTACTGTCTAGATCTTGAACTATTACTGTCTTTTCCACTATAAAAACTCCTCACTCATCTTGAATCAACCCTAAGGTAAGTCAAATCCTTATTTTCTTCTTTTCTAGTAGGGTTTTTGCATTGTTTTTAGTATTCACAAATGAAATGATGCACATTACACTATCCATACATGATTACTATTCATCCATGCATTTTTATTTTTGTTCACTTTGCAATTATATTAGCTTCATTTTGTAAAATTGTGTTCTTGTCTTTTTACATATGCATATTTGTGTAAAAATTCATCTTAAAAAATAGGTTACTATTCAACAATGTATTTTTATTTTATTTTATTTGCTTCATGTTAATGTTATTTGCATTTTGTAAAACTACGCTTTTGCCTTTTTACATTTTATATATGTGTAAATATTTATTTTTGAAAAAAAGAACAAAAACAATGTCAACTAGTTTTCATCAAGTTAGCATAATGTTTTTATTAAGTTTGAGTTTTAATAACTAGGTTGAAGTGTCTTCTATTTGTTTGGGACCCACATAGGCTTAACATGATATTTTTAACCTCAAAACGAGTTTAATAACGAGTCAACACAGTTTTATCAAGTTAGCGTCATATTTTGAAAACTTGGAAATTTTAATATTATGTTGACGTGTCTCCTAGTTTTAAGGATTGAGTAGGCCTAGAGTGATATTTTCAAACAAAAAACAAGGTCAATAATAAATCCGCAATATCCTCGGAAATAGGAACATACATTGGATGAATGTAGTATTTTTGTTCAATTTTTGTTAAAAATAATATTAAATAATTCAAGAAATATATATAAATAAAAAAATAATATGTAAAAAAATAAAAATAATTATCAAATTATGAGAATTCTGATTTAGGGCTCGACTCTAATTCAATGAACATCCATCAATAGTAAATATATTGTAAATAAGCTCATAAAATAATTTAGGAAGTTGATGGCATATATAAAATAAATTTTGGAGAAACATAAAGCTAAGATAATTTTTTTCTTAAAAAAAATGCAGTAAAAGTAATTTTTATATTTTTTAAGCATAACTAACTACTTATCTAGATCTTTGAAATAAATGTATATTTTAGGAATTTTAGTCTCCTTAAAAAAATAGATAATAATCTCATGCTTTATATTTTCTTTTAATATTTGAATTTTTTATTTTCATATACAACTAATATAAAAAAACAAAAATTTAGAGCATCAATAATTTAAATTAAAATGTCATCTTTTACGCGTTCTTCATTACGCAGCATTTACCGACGTGAAAAGAGAGAAGAACATGCAAGACTTTCTTCTTCTTCTTCGCTTCGAAGTATTTTAAGCTCATTCATCGAGTAGATTTTACAAGAGAAATGATTTGCAGTAGTTTTCAAATTCAATAAGGACCGTAAAGAGCATTTCCCATTTTCAGAGTTCAGACAAGATTTTTCTATGTTTATTTTTCATTAATTTTATATATAAAGTAGGGTCACGCTGAAAATAGTTTCCAATGGCATGGGCCCCTGCCCTTTATTAGAGAAATAGGATGGAAGTATAGAGTGGTTGAAGGACACAGAACAAAACCAAACGTGACACTGAACCCCCACCGGAAAACCGTAGCATCATCGATTATATCCTAAGCGGGCCCCGTCAAATGGAGGCGTCCCCCCCACAATTCCTTTGAGACGGAAACCATGCATAAGCACTAAGTTACAGTTTCGTACGCCGGATAAATATGAACTAATAAACATTATAATTTTCTTATGAGGTATAACTTTAAAATAGTATAAAAAAATTATTTTTATCATGTTTAAGGCTGTTCTAGTAAAAAAAAAAATTGATTCATTAAAAAGAATAAGATAAGCTTATCTAATTTTTTTTGCATAATAGTTAACTCGGGTTGATTAGAATCAATATAAATAAAAATTATTATTATTATTATAGTTTTAAAATTTAACTACGAGGTTGATCCAGGAAAAGACCTAGATCATGGATCAGGTTGAACATTGATCTATGTCAACGTAATAATTAAAATGATTATTATCTCAATTTTAAAATCAGACTCGAAAATTGACTCGAGGTCAATCACAGGTCAGGTTAAGCATTGACATAGTTCAATATAAAGATAGAAATAATTATTATTATAGTTTTAAAACCCAACTAGGATGTCGACTCTAAGCAAGGCCTTGGTTACGGGTTGAGTTGACCATTAACTCATGTCAACGTAAGGATAAAAATGATTATTATTATATTTTTAAAATCCAACTAGACCAATTGAGGGCGAGGCCCAGGTCAAAGTAAGGATAAACGTGGTTATTATCACAGTAGGGATCGACTCGAGGTAAGGTTCGGGTCATGGATTAGGTTGAACATTGATCCGAGTAAATATAAAAATAAAAACCATTATTATTATAGTTTTAAAACTCAATTAGAAGTCGACTTAGAACAAGATCTAGGTCACAAGTCAAGTTAACCATTGACATGGGTCACTGTAAGGATTAAAATGATTATTATCATAATTTTAAAACCTGAATTGAGGGTTGACTTGGAGCAAGATCCAGGTTAACTCGAGTTAACCTGAGACAACGTAAAAATAAAAAAATTAGTATCATAGTTTTGAAACTCGATTCAAGAGTTGATTCAGAGTAGTTGTGTTTCATATTAAGTTGACCTAGGTTTCTTATCAGGTCAGGATGGATAAATCCTTTTTTTATTTTTTTTTAAATCTAGATCAATTTAAACCTTGAATCAGTGGGGTTTTGTTTTGTATCTACCAAACACAAAATAAAATAAATTATCCTACCCATCAACATGGAGAGTTACAAAATAACGATCAGCCACTTCTTTATTCTAAGCTTTTGATTTGGGTGCCTGTTCCCCAATTTTGTACTATCTCTTTCTATCCATATTAATATGGTTTTAAGATATACTTAACAGTTAACATCAATTCCCACCCTACTTTACCTGACCATGTTCACCTACGAATGTGACGATAGCTAGTAATTGGTTGATAAAGTATTTTATGTTTTTCTTACCAACATGAAATTAACTTGGCAAAAAAAAAACATCATTCTCCATCTCATAATTTAAGATATTTAATTATAAAAAATATAATTTACTTTTTAAAGATTATTATTTTAAATCTCGTAAACTTTATGATCATTAGAGGCTTATATGATCGTTAACTTCAGAGCAAATAAAATTAATCAAGATATACATAAGCTAATCCGGATACACGTGCGCATATATATATATATATATATATATATATATATATATATATATATATGACAGTGGACCTCTTTTTTAATGAGGAAAGGCATGTTGAAATCAAACCATCATTTTTATTTTAACCACTAGTCTATGTCGACGAATATAGTTTATCAGGATTGATTTGGTTTGTTTTATATCCCTTTCATGTAGAATTTCAAACATTTATCCACATCTAAATGTGTGCATCTTTAAAAAATTTATTTCTCACAACTTTTTGTTGAATTATAATTTAAGGCGATAATATAATGCAGTAACTCTACTATAGCCACTTTAATCAATTCTTAGAAAAAAAAATATTGAAGTAAATGTAAGGTTAATAACTCAATTTGTCCATATATAATAAGATATTTCTTTAATTTATCTTTATATTTTTAATTGAATCAAATTTATCATTTAATATTATAGGTATAATTTTGAGCACTTGAAATTACACAAGCACACATATATAAATATTTGATTTTATTAAAATATATGACTCGGTACAATCTTACAAAAGAATAAAAATTATATAATTCTTCCATCGAATTTGATACATGGAAACTTTATTTATTTAAAAAATCAAGTTAAGATTTGTGCTTTGCATTAACGTGAATGTAGGTTGATTTTTATTGATAGAATGTTGTATTTATGACAAGATATATATCTTAAATATCTCATCTCATGTGTCAATTTTTCATTAACTAAAAAATATATTAAGGTCCATTTATTTTTCATATCATTTATTTTTATTTTATTTTATTTTTGCATGTAAAAATAAAATAAAAATGACAAATTTTGATTGGTAATTTTTTTTAATTATACTTAAAAATAAATAGAAATATCTTGAAAATATGGTAAAGATGATTTTTTACTTTGAATTTTTTTTTTAATGGATGAACTCATAATTCTTACTAAATTTATTGCCGATGGATGTGTGAAGTACAATAATTTAGCTACGTTCTCAATGTGGGCGTTCAAATCCATATGGCCATATTATACCCACCAAGGTAACCACCGTACAAGGGAGTAGCAAAACTCTGCTTTAATGCCGCTGCAAAAGAGGCGATGAAAATAGACAGAAAATCCTTT
Source organism: Populus alba (assembly GCF_005239225.2). Classification (NCBI taxonomy): domain Eukaryota; kingdom Viridiplantae; phylum Streptophyta; class Magnoliopsida; order Malpighiales; family Salicaceae; genus Populus; species Populus alba. The sequence goes on from NC_133299.1 coordinate 8,803,833, forward strand.
GATTAACTCTCACTCTGTCCCTGTCTTTATCGTCTCTCTTATATTTTGGATAAAGGAATCCCTTCTGCGGTGGTGGCGGCGGTGGCGGTGGCGGGCATACCTATCAGAGACCCTTAAACAAGAGTTAAGCGAAGGATAGAAGCAACCTTGCTTCCAGATTATTCATTGAGCGTAATAAAAAGAAAAACAAAATCATGTCTTTCAATAATTTGATCAGATCCACAAACAGAAACTCGGCAAGCTCGAATGGGAAAGACGTTTGACCTGTACAAAGATGCTTTGCTGATTTGCCCAGGCACCTGGAACACTTTTTGGTGGTTTTTTTTATACGAAAAAGTTCATAAAATCATCATTTCTGTTATTCTAAAATTTAATTCTTTTTATGATGGTTGGAGAGTTAAAAATTTTATAATTTTTACAAAACTTGCCAGCAGTGGTGGCAGCGATCACGGTAAAAAAAAAAAAAAAAAAATTCAATTTTGAACCAAAATTGCGTTCAAAATGTTTAAAAACTAAGATAGGTTTGATTTTCAGTTGTTTTAAAAGCAAAATAAAAAAAATTTAATGGACTCTTTTTTAGAGAGATTGTGGGGGGCGACTGTCAGTTTTAGATTGAAAATGATCATTTATTTTGTGTGTTATTTTATATGAGTCATGTTTAAATTTTAATTAATATTGTAATTTTGAAAATATAATATTACAAGTTGTCGTGCTTCAGCGTGACATCTCGCTTGTTACATTTTTTAATAGTGATATTATTGAATAATATATTTATAAAGTAGGACTATATCAAAATATGTTATTTTGTTCAAAGTTTTTGAAATGATACTACCCTGTTAAATTTTTATTTTTTTCTGTGCTTATTTTTTTTTATTAAAAAACATGATATTAATCGGTGACAACATTAGAGTCTCTTTTTTAATAGGGTGTTTGAAGGTGTAATAACGGTTATTTTTTTAAGTATTTTTTATTCTAAAATATATTAAAATAATATATTTTTTTATTTTTTAAAAATTTTATTTTGACATCAAGTAAATCAAAAATAAAAATCAAAACATATTAATTTAAAGAAAAAATATTTTTTTTTATATATTTTTTCAAAAATACTTTCAAAAAGTAATGATAAAAATTGCCTGAACAAACAGCTTTCAAATCTCTAAAGAGTCTGTTTATCTATGCGGTTGCGGCTGCTTTTTATTTAAAATGCAGTCAGCAGCCGTTTGGTAATAAAAAAACTTGATTTACTGTGCATGGGGCTCACATGTTTTTTTGCGTTTAAAACGCTGAAAATAAAAAGCATAAAAAACCTGCTTTTCATGCACTGTAGCCTGTAAAAGCTAACGAACAGTGCAATTCACTGCACTGTTCACGATGAACAACATGAACAGTGCAATTCACTCGCACTGTTTTTTTTTTTTAGTGTGTTAATTGTATTAATTTTTTTTTTAAAAAAAAATATTAGTTTAGAGAATTAAATTCATTCGCGATGTGAACAATATTTTTTTCTCGAAAAACTAATATAGAGTGAATTAAATTTACTTGCACAATAATATTAATTTTATATCTGATAATATTTTATATAATTTTATTACACGCTCAAAAAATTATGAAAACTATAGTTCTTATCGGATGAATTTTGTACGTAATAGAATTATAAATAGTTTAATGGAATAATAAAAAATATTTTATATAAAATATTATTTTTTTCATGATGTAATAGGAATAATTAATTTTACAATATTTAAATTTAAAACCATCAATATTAATATATATTATTTAAAATTATTTACTAATCTTAATTTCAAAAGCATTCTTAATCAAACATATTAAACTATTTTTTCTTCAACCTTAATTTTAACTACAGTTTTAACCAAACACCTATTTTTTCAAACCAACCTCAACTAAAAGTACTTTTTATAAAACAACTTTTTTTGAACCACAACCACAATAACTACCGCAATACCAGACACACTCTAAGTTTCTTCTCTACATTTTTTGTTTTTTTCCCGGCCAAAATGAGTCGCGTTGAAGAAAGATATTAAAATATTGAATAAAATATTTTAAAAATTTGTATAGCATATAGGTTTAATTTTTTTAATTTGATTTTATAGTGATTAAATAAATATTCATAAAAAATAATAATTTAATTTTAAAAATAAAAAAAAATATTTCCTTAAGCCAAACTTCTCATGTTTTTTTTTTAAAACACTTTTTATTAGCAAGATATTTTTTAGTAAAAACTAAAGGATCAGAAAAAAATATTCATCAAAATTTCAAAAAATTATAATTAAAGATAAAAAAATATGTCTTTAATAAAAATTCATTTTTCTTGTTCATGTTTTTCTTTTTTGTTTTGGTTAAAATATTGTTTTTTCAAAAACGTTGTTTTTTTTAAATAAAATTATATCATGATTTGAAAAGCATGTTTCAAAAAAAAAAGGAAGAATTTATGACAACAATATTTATGTGAGAGTATGAAAAAAAAAAAGAATAATTAACTTTATCAAATTAATTAAAAACCAATGATTAAGAAATAATAAAAAAAAAACAGATCTTTAATTATTAATATTATAATCAAAAGCTCTAGTATTATTTGAAAATTATAACATAATCAGTTAAATATAAATTTTTTTTAATAGTTTTATTGAAAAATGTTCTTCAAAAACAAGGATGAAGAGTTATTTAAAAAATGCCAAGTATGAATAGCCCTTGAAGTACAAACCTTGTGCTATTTATTTTATATTCTAATCTAATGATAAGAATGCTTTAGATGTAATAGTTCAAAATATGATATTTGTGTTAGTTTGAAAATGAAAATTTCTTATAATATATATTTTTTTATGTTTAGTTTATGATTAAAAACTCAAGAGAAATTTAATAAATTTACCATCTTAGTTTGAAAATTCACCATATTTAATTCTTAAAATATAAATATTGGACTTTTGTTTAAATATGATACACATAGCATCTATGTTAAAATAAATCCAGCTAAAATTTTGGATTTTTGGTAAAAGATAGTAATAGTTTTTATAAAAAAAAATAAGAATTTGACTTTATAAAATTATAATTATGAAGTAGATTAATATATTACTAAAGATGTTACATATCATAGGGTCATTCTATCTAAAACAATTATGTTATTAAATACACATCCAATCAATATTAATGTAAAAATAATTAATTAAAAAATATATATTTTATTCTAATACCGGAGAATTTTTATGAAAAATTATTTGTTTTCTTAATTATTTTTATTTTTATTTAGTTTAGAAAAATATTTTTTATATAAATTATATTCTTTCTATTTAGGGATTGATTAAAAAAAATGATTTTTCATTAATTTATTTTACAATATTTGTTTTAGAAAATATTTTTCTAAAAGATATGTTATGCAAAACAAGCATGCTTTTAGTAATTCCTTTATAATTAAAGGAATTCAAATCCATAAAAGTCAAATGATTTTAACTATTATTATTATTATTATGGTGATGATGATTATAAAAGAATTGGTGATAATTTCATGTTTTTTCTTTCAAATTTATCTCCCTTTTATCTTTTATTGATAAATAATAATATTACGTTACTTGTAATAAAAATTACATCAATTTCTGATGATGCTGGGATGTAACTGGCTCCACCGTCAAACTTCTTTTTCGGCTAAGTTAGTTCAATCTGCACAAACAAGACCTTATCAGAGGTAAGCGTCCAATCTGCTCCTGACAAGCTAGCTGGTTAGCAAAATAGAATAATAATATTTATATGTTTATGTTTGGTCCAATCATTCAGTTTGGTCCAATTTTTTTCCTTATATCTTTATGTTTTAGCGGTGTTTAACAGTAGTAATAACATTCGCTATTTAAAATATTTTTTTATTAAAAATAATATATATTTTTTATTTTTTAAAAATTATTTTTAATATCATTATATCAAAAAAAATTTAAAAATATTAAAAAATAAATTTTAAATAAAAAATATTTTTTTTATTTCCAAACACTATATTCACTCTTTATTCCTTACTTGCTATACGAATATTATCTCGTTATTAATGTATCATCATTCACATGTCTCATCATTCACCTATTTCATAATTAGCTGAAATCACTGGAAAAAAAAAAAGAATTAATTAAATAGTAATTGATATAAACTCCTAGTTATTTGAATCATTAAGTATTTTAACTCATATAACTTCCACTTATATTGAAGCAATTTTTAAAAAAAACAGTTAAAAATATGCTCCAAATGTATTTTGACCGTATCCCTATTTAAAAATGAGGATATATGAGAGGAAAATACTATTGAAAGAAAATATGACCGAATCCGTTGAATATATAAATATTTTATTTATACATTTTAAAAAATTATACAGAAGCATTCTATCAATATACAATATACGTACAAACATTTCATAATTCTTCAATATTTTTTATAAATGAATACAAATTCTCAACTTTTTATTGTAAAACAGTTGTTTTGTTATTGAACATACTAAATTTCCTAATTTTTAGCATAGTCATTGAATCTAAATTTATAAAAAATAAAAGATATATTTATTTAGAAGTGCAGCCCTATTGTTTTTTAAAATGTTTTTTTTTACTTAAAAATATATTAAAAAAATATTTTTAAAATTTTTTTTACATCAAGAAAATAATGAAAAAATATAAATAAATAAATTTTTTTTTCAACCGCTTATCCCATACGTACACACGGTCTACAGTAGGCGCGCGCTTTTGTCTCTCCTTTTCACTATTTCTTGCTTTAGACTCGCTACCTCTCTCAAGAATGCCCAGTTGTTCCCTCAATATTCACTTCTTTCTACGTTGGTCTATCTCTTTTACCCTATCATCGTCTCTCCCTCTCTCATTCTTTTCAGTCCTATAGTGAATATTGCTTTATATGTCTTTTCTCATACATGGTTTCAAGCCTGCCCACTGGTCTAGCTAGCTGCTGCATTAATTGATACATGGCGTCCTTGAAGTTGGGCTCAAAAACTGATGGCTTTCACCGTGATGGAAACACTTGGTAGGCATTTCTTTGTTCTTTCTTGGTTTTAGTGTTTAGCTAGGGAACGGAAAATATGATCAGATGAGATTTGATTCTACAGAAGTTGTGTTTATGTTGCTGTCGATAAAAAAAAAAAAAAAAACAAAACATTTCTCTCTTATGATTTGAGTATAATTAAGATTGTGTTGCAGCTGGTTCTGCAATGATTTTAAAACTGTGTTTTTATCGTTGGCATGCTTTGTGTTTGTACCTCCTTTTTCTCCGTTTTCCACAGCTTTGTGTTTGTACCTCCTTTTTCCCCGTTTTCCACAGCTTTAAGCACTTTAATTAGAAGCTAGAACTATGTACACAGCTTTTTAATTTAATTCAAGTGTGGAGGTTGTTTAAGATCTAGTGCTTCTCCTAAAAGAGAAAAATGTCGTTTGATGCCATGCACGGTGCACCGTGATAAAAGTTATTTGATGAACTGTTAATGTAAAAATTTCAAACCGAAGGATATTGGGACTACTGAATCTGTCCATCATCCGATCAGATAAAAAGAGATTAGTTATTAGTTTCTTATTAGAATCACTTACTGTTCCATTACTAAAGAGCTCTGCTTTCGTACTCAAAACTTCTAATCTACTTTTATGGATTATATATGTTGTTTTTATCTGCAGGTATTGCACAACTGGGCTTCCAAGTGATGTTACCATTGAGGTTGGGGAAATGACTTTCAATCTCCACAAGGTGCAGTAATTGTTTGTGTGTGCTTGACTGCATGCATGCACACATTTTTGTTCATGTGCTCCACATATCGTTTCTTGTTCTCTCTCCATTTGTAGCTTGGATTTTCTTCATTGATTCACACTTAATGTTCCTTTCTTTCTCTTCTGATTTCAAGACTAAATTGGAACTAAACTTCCCAATTTTCTACCTGCTACAGTTTCCATTGCTTTCAAGAAGTGGGCTTCTAGAGAAGCTTATTGAAGAGCTTTCTATTGAGGATGGATCCTCTGTTTCTGTCTTGAAACTTAATGACATGCCTGCTGGTGCTAAAGCTTTTGAACTTATAGCCAGATTTTGCTATGGTATCAAAATAGAGATGACTTCTTTGAATGTGGTTAGCCTTAGATGTGCAGCAGAGTACCTTCGGATGACTGAAGATTATGGAGAAGGGAATCTCATTGTGCAAGCAGAGGCTTTCCTTGACGAAGTCTTTGGCAGTTGGAAGGACTCCATAAAAGCTCTTGAAACTTGCGAAGAAGTTCTGCCTTATGCAGAAGAAATTCACATTGTTCCAAGGTGCATCGATTCCTTAGCAATGAAAGCTTGTGCAGATCCAAACGTGTTTAATTTGCCTGTTGCGGGACAAACTGACGCCCAAAGCCAGAGAGACGTTATCTTATGGAATGGTATATCATCTTCTGCAAATAAACCACAACCCATCAGTGAAGACTGGTGGTTCCAAGATGTCTCACTCCTCAACTTACCTCTCTACAAAAGACTGATTTTAGCTGTTGAATCAAGAGGCATGAAACCAGAGACTATTTCTGCTTCCCTAATATATTATGCCAAGAGATATCTCCCCTTGATGAGTAGACAATCAAGCTTTGACGATGCCAACAATGGCAATCCTTGGGCAACTGTTTCCATCCTTTCTGAGACAGATCAAAGGGTTCTCCTAGAAGAGATCGTGACATTATTACCTAAAAAAAGGGGAGTCACATCCCCCGAGTTTTTGATTATGCTGCTACGTACAGCTATGGTTTTGCATGCAAGTCCATCATGCAGAGAAAATTTGGAGAAAAAGGCGGGAGCCCAGTTAGACCAAGCAGTACTTGTAGATCTTCTCATTCCAAATATGGGTTATTCAGTGGAAACCCTATATGATATAGATTGTGCTCAAAGAATACTAGACCATTTTATGTCTCTAAACCAAGACGCGGCTTTATCAACCCCCCCCTGCATAGTTGAAGAAGGCCAGTTTCTGGGCGGGCCTGATACACTACAACCATTGACTATGGTGGCCAGTCTGGTGGATGGATTTCTTGCTGAGGTTGCACCAGATGTAAATTTGAAGCCCTCAAAATTTGAGGCACTTGCAGCGACCATCCCAGATTATGCCAGGCCACTTGATGATGGAGTTTATCATGCTATTGATGTATACCTGAAGGTAATACAACTTTGAATGCGTGGCTTACTGAATTTAAAGTCAACAGAAATTTACGTCTAGATTTCTTGTATACACATTTTAAACACTTTACATCTTTTGATTTGAGATGGTTATGCTACCAGAGATCCTGCAACATGCTGGGGCTTTGAGTATGTTACTCATTTAACATGGAAAATGCCCCTTGGAAGGGTCTGAAAGTGGAAGAGTTGCTTTTATGAGCATGTTTCCTACATGTTTCAGAACAGCGTACATGTTTTAGAAGTTTTAGAGTTTATTTGACTTGAAAGTTCAGTTTACCTGCAATGGCAAACAAACTGGTTGTGTGATTAGACAATCTGGAGTTTGATGAATTCAACTCTTAGATACATCTCTTGTAGACATGATTATTGGAGCCCTTCAAACATAAAATTTAGTTGTCATGGTTTTGGCTCGTAGTTTTACTTGCAAACCAAAGTTCTTTTTATGGGAATATAACCTGATATGCTATTAAGTTCTCAATATCCAAAACAGTTGACATAATTTGTTATTGCTCTTCTTCTTTTTTTGTTTCTTTTTGTTTTTCAAAAGTGCAGGCTCATCCTTGGCTTACAGATACAGAGAAGGAGCAGCTTTGCAGACTTATGAACTGCCAGAAGCTCTCACTGGAAGCCTGCACTCATGCAGCTCAGAATGAGAGGCTACCTCTTCGGGTAATTGTCCAAGTCCTCTTCTTCGAGCAACTTCGGCTTCGGACATCAATTTCTGGATGGTTCTATGTCTCTGAGAATCTTGACAACTCACAAAATCCTTGTGGAAGCCTTGAACTTCCCAAAAATGATGGTTCTCATCAAATAAACTCAAAGGGCCGAACTGTGGGCGTTGATGACGTGAAGGAGCGTGTTTCTGAGCTTGAAAAGGAATGTTTGACAATGAAACAAGATCTTCAAAAGATCCTAAAGACAAAGAGAAGCTGGAGGATATTTTCCAAGACATTCGGGTTTAGACGCAAACTACAGCCCTGCAATTCAAAAGAATCATGTGAACTGAAAGAGCCGGAAGCATCTGCAAATGGACTCCAGAATCATGAGAATGGTGGCATGCCTCAGTAGATCTGTAGAATGGCACGCATAGTTGCAGTTCTGTAATAGAACAATCAAGTTTCTGTTTGGTGAAATAATTGAGAGTCTGGATCAGTTTCTCATTCCCAGCAACTTGGCTTTCTGGTCCCATTCTTGGCTTTTTGAACCATCACTTTATTCTTTTCAGCTTTTGTTCAATGCGAAATCATACTTTTTTTCGCCAGCCTAAAAGATTATTATTTAGACATCCGATCTTTCTCATCTATTGTAACTTTAGATTTGTCATTTATAAACATTTTAGAAACTTTGTTACCTGCTGCCTATAATTGCAACTCTTTCATTTGCATCTAAAATGTAGGATGCCCAGAAATAGAGATTTTTTGGTTGTTGAATTATGTGTTTAATTAAGTGTTCTTCCTATTAAATCCGTTATTCATACTAAAGGAAGATAATAGCTTATGTAAAAAATATAATACCCATAAAACAATCCTTTTTTTAAGTAGATGTGGGGTATTTTATATGCTATACAGAGAGACAGCACAATAAATATATAAAAATATATTAAATCTTAAGAATGAAGTTGTTTATTTTTATTTTGGTAGAAAATAGATTCTATGTAAGAAAATAGTGTTAAGTATTTATATTGAGAACTGAAAAATTATGAATTCTATATCTAGATGATTTAGAGATATTTATATCTTTGAATTTCGTTCTCTTGCTTAAGCAAAAGGGTTGAAATATACAAAAATATATTAAATCTTAAGAATAAAGTTGTACATTTTTATTTTGGTATAAAATAGATCCTATGTAAAAAATAGTGTTATATATTTAAATTAAGAATTGAAGAATTATGAAATTTATATCTAAATGATTCACGGATATTTATATTTTTGAATTTGGTTCCTTTACTTGAACAAGAGGGTTGGAAAATCATTTAAGTATTTTAGTAATATTAATAATGAATAAAAATATTTTATATATATGTATTAATACAAGATAACTATTGCTTATATAAAAATAATAATATATATATATATATATATATATATATATATATATATATATATCTCCATGTTAACGAGATAAAAATATAGAGTTTATAGAAGATTTTTATACAGATGTGGATGAAGTATAAATTTTCTGAGCAAGTCTGTTGGTAGGATGGCTTCGCTTTGAGCCCAAGTACGATGCCAGGGCCGAAAACATGGGACGCGGGAGGCAGGTGTCGGGCAATGCTCAAGACCAGGCTCAAGTATCGATGCCTAGGTCTGGGTTGAGGCTACACTCCTAAACCGAGGGGATGATGCTAAGCTGAGTGGCCTGGATATGGGCCTATACATGAGGCCTAGGCCCAAATACAACAGGCTTTGGCACCTTTATCAATATACGATGCCAGGCCGGTGGCCTGGTGCCATATACTGCTTATATAAAAGGCCAACAACTACGCTAGGTCTAGACTGTGAGCCTAGGCACTAAACCCATATCCGGATTCCTTCAGGGACTGACCTGTTGTTACTAAAGAAAGGGTTTTGAGTTAATAAAGAAATATTTAAAAAATACTGATTTTCGTTGAAGATGCGATCCTTCGATTCTCTGAAAGAAATTGCTCTTTCCAGGTTCTTCTGGAGATTGTATTAAAAGAATGAAATGAAACCACGGAATAGCATTTTGTTTTTTTTGTCAGAACAAAAGCATAATAGAAGAATGAAGAGGAATACAACTTCAAATAACGCAAGCTTCCTTGATGGTAATTCTTTTATTTACATATTGAGTTCTTTTGCAGCGCCCAAAACAATCATTAAAAATGAAGCTCTAAATCTTAAAAGGTATAGTTTAATTATTTAGGTTTTGAGTTTGTTTTTTAGAAATTATTAATTCGAGTCTCGTAAATCTCATGATTATTGGAGATTTACATAGTTGTTACCTTTAAGATCCATGAAATTAGTCAAGATATATACAAGTTGGTTTGAACACCCATATTAATCTAATAAAAAATGAATTACTAAAATAAAAGGAGATTGAATCCTCAATGAACCTTTGTAACTCCAGAGAAGCAGCATATGCCGTGATATAAATAATGAACGGAAGCGCAGAAGAAAATCAATCTCTCTCAAGAAAATTAATCTTTGTTTTAAAACATTTAGCACGGTGGTAGGTCTTCTGGTGGTGCTAGAATGGATTCTTCAGTCGACTTTCCATTCTCAACGACGAAGGCCATCTTTGACCCCCACATGGTGTGGAGTTCATGGTGACAGTGCATGAACTAAACACCTCCATATAAGCATATGATCTGATGGTTAGTCTGACGGAAATGCAAACTGTACAATTCACGTAGTTTTAGCTAAAAAGTTGCCTGGCTTATCGGCTCTGAACCTAATAGCAGTCCATCCTCCTGTTGGAACTCCAACTGTGTTTCTCTCAGGAGGATCTTTTAGATCAAACTTTGCAGGGTCGGAGTTCCAACAGCAAAGAAATTGAAACCATGGAGATGGGATGGGTGGGATTCAACTGTTACCAGTTCAATGGTGGAATTGAAAGCTACCTTACTGAGCCTTGTTCCTAATGAAGTGTCGAATAAGTTAGCTGTAAGGGGCACACCAGTATAGTTAAAAGGGACAGGAGGTCGATCAGGGAAGTCAGTTCTGAAAACTCCCGATATATTCAAGTAATGAGCCTGCAATAGTCCATTCTTGGACTTCACAAAGGTTATGTTGTCCAATGAGGCTGGAAGTTGTGTATCATTTTCGCAGGTAGGGCACGGGTTCTGTCCTAAACCAATTGTGTAGAAGAGATGGCGATCGATGTGGACGGGGACTTTGGCAGGAAATTGTGGAGTATTCAAGCTTCTAAGTTTACTGTTCTAATCTAATGCAAATGCGGTGTCATACGGGATTAATTTGTTCAAAATTGTTTTTTACATGATTGTCACAGTTTCATTATTTGAATTGTCAATGTAGCATGTAGCGTCTTCATTGTTCCTGTGTCAATTTTTTTTTTATGATGTTTTTTGTCATGTTAATTTTTTTTAAAATACAAACCACATTGCTATCGGTCATCTAAGTTGCCGAATTCAATGATGTTACTTAAAAAATCTTGGCTAAATAAGGATTCAAGTCAAAATGCTTTTTTTTTTTTTCTTATCAATTTCATCTTTTTCTTTCTCAATTTTATACTTAGATATTTTTATGCAAGTGAAAACTAATAAAACGACAACAACATATAAATTAAAATGATTTAATGAGCAAAAAAGATTGCAAGTATGAACCATAAATTCACAAATTTATTATTTAAAATTAAGTATATGGTGGTTGCCTCATTAATAGGCTTATAAGATCGTTAAATAGGCTATAAATCCTACATCTACTTGAAAACAACTAGAAATTTGAAAGTATTGAGTTATTAAAATAAAAATCCAAATTAAAACGTAAAATTCAAAAGAAAAACTATGAAAAATAACAAAATTGACCCAAACAGTAACTTCTAGGTCTGATTCTAGGAAATACAATGGTTGGATCTCTTGTTATCACAAATTTAATGTGTTAACCTTGTCTAGCATGATCGGGTTTCTTTTTAGACATAGACCTATCGTACTGATCCATAAAAGCATACTCTAAGCCATTCATATAGTCTCTATGAGTCAGATCTCTATCTAGTAGTATTAGATCCTCTCCTGAATACTTAGAACCTGTAGTTTGTACAAATCTAATTGTATCGTTTTTTCTACTAGTCAATCAGGTTATATTTGAATTGGTCAAGTTGACTAAGTTATGTTATAAAAACTTCAAGATAATTTAATTTTAAACTTGATCTAGACAAGAAGTTGAGTTATGAGTTTTTTTTTTTTTTTTTTTTTCAATTTAATCCTCTTAATTTCTTACATATAGGATGAGATGTTTTTGGATTAACCAAGTAGACTAAATCATGTAGAGATAATTTCTACATAGTTCAAATTTAAACTGAAACTAGGAAAAAAATCAAATTAGAATATTTCAAAGTTAATCCATTCGGCTATATTTAATAAAAAATACCTATTATTTTTCTATATCCTGAATATTTTATGTTACATTTAAGATTTTGTTGACCCAATCAGCAGCGCAACACTAGCTTGTAAAGTAGTGATGTTATTGTTTTGTGAAGATTAATAAATTGTAGCACGTATTCTGCTAATGGAGTGCTGCATGAATGCCACCTTGCTCGATAAAGATGGTGAAAAGAGCCGTGAAATCTGAAGAAAAAAAAAAGGTGCTTCATCGTGGGATGTCTTTGTATCCTTGTTGATGACATTTCACATCAGACAGGGGAAAACAGGGGATCATCTGTGTTGTCAGTTTGATGCTTTTCCTGTCCTAAAGACTAAAAGAAACCTAGTCTTCTATGCATGTGTTCGTGTTTCGATATGTGTATATCTCTAGCTTCAAAATTCATGTCTAGTCAACAACAACGCAAGTTGGTATAGAACCCTTTTCGTTTTTTAAAGCTTCTCCTTCCATCGAATGAACGCCTCGACTGACTGGGAAAAAAAACGTTGAACGATTTTGGTAGGGAGAGATCCATTCATTTGTTTCAAAATCAATCCGCTTTCACATCCAATGCGGCCTTTTGATTTGGTGATCTTGAAGAACAAACGGTAGCAAAATCTGTTCTATCTGGACCATATTCTGTTTTTTCCTTAAAGATAACAAAACTCAGAGGAGTTACCGCCCTGTCTCAGAACATCAGCTCATCATCTTTCCTTCTCTTTGTCAATGGCAACATGTGGCCCCTCATAACACATGTCAATGTCCAATTTGGTCCCTGAAACCTTGTCTGTGAAAACATGAGGTCCTCTGTTTTTTATATTCCAATAAACACCACCTGGCCCCTCCTTCCGTTAGTGGTCGGTGGTTGAGTTAGGCCTGTCTTTTGCCTCCAGTCCACAAACCATAACAGCAAACCAAGTACTTGGAAATGGAGTCGTGAACGAAAAACAATCTGGACCCTTTTCTCTTATCCTAATCAATTACACTTCCCTCCTCCTGTCCCCTGTGTTTCCTTATCTCGAGCTTTGAAACTAATAATTCCAGGTACATTGTTTGAAAGTTGTATGCATTAGGAGAATTATAGGAGATACAGTAAAGAATGAATAAATAATAAAATTAAGGAACGGTGTTCTTGATGGCTTATTTAGAGATTATAAAATGCCCATTACATTACATGTACTCAACTAAATAAATCAACTAGTCAAGTATTGAATTTACTCCTCAACGATCATGAATTTAAGTCTTCTCAGGATCATTGAAGATTTACATTGTCATTAATTTCAGGACTCGTAAGATTAGTTGAGATACGTACAAACTAATCCGAACATTCATATTAATAATAATAAAAAAAATTAATGAATCCTTTGAATTTCTCAAATAAATCCCAAAATTTATCATCATAATATTTTGATCCGATATGAAAAATCAAGATAATTCATAATATGTATAGACCTGCACATCCATATTTGATCTACTGGATTTACATGCATAAAATCTCACCTACATCAATGAATTGTAGGTCTATATGAATTCATTTTATATATAATTATTCTTTTCACTCAATAACATAAACTAATTGAGGATGGCAACTCACTTTACCCTCCCCGGATAGCATTGTTCACTTGAAAAATGATTTTGTTTTTTCCTTTAATGTGTTTACTTATCTCAGTATCATAATTTAAATCGTAAGTTTGATAAATTAATACGGGTTGACTTGAGTTATTTTTATATCTAGTTTTCTTTGGACCTATCAAGTTAACTGAGTCATATCGGTTAACTCTTACATGGTTTATGTTTTTTAAACTAAGGAGGGGAATTTATTGTTCCTCTTCTTACAGAGTATTGTTCACTTGAATAAGGTTTTTTTTTTTTTTTTTTTAAGGTTTAAGTTTTTTTAATTTATCCTTTAATAGGTTTGCTTATCCTGATATCATGATTTAGTTCGTTGATTTAGTGGATTAACTCGGATTGACTCAAGTTATATTTTTATATCCAAGTCATCTTTAGACCCGTTAAGTTGACTAAGTCAACCCCCACATAGTTTAATTTCTTTTTAAATTGAAAAGACGTTAGCAACATTTGGATATTTTTTTTACGTTACAAAAATTAATCTAACTCGTGGAGTTGCCAGGTTGACTAGGGTTTTTTTTTTGTCCTTTTCTTAATTGAATATATTTTTTTTTCAATATAATCATTCAACATTTAGTGTGTGTGTGTGTGTGTGTATTATTTTCTATGGAGTTATCATGATCTCTTAACATAGGTTTGGTAGATTAACTCGAGTTTAACTAGGTACTTTTGTTTTTTCAATTTAATCCTTCAATAATAGGTTGATTGGAAATTGGACTTCAAGAAATTTTATATTTTTTTATAGGGTTCTCATAATCTTATGACCTGGGTTGTGGGTAAGGCCAGTTGACTCAAGTTTTTTTTTTTTTTTTTGTCTTATTTTAGTAGAATTTTTTTTCAATTTTATCATTCAATATTGAGTTGATTGGGAATGAGGCTTCATAATTTATTTTGATTTATGTTTTATGAGATTATTCAAACTCATAACCCAACAAGTTTGGTTGGCTAACTTGAGATGACTCAGGTAGTGTTTTGTGTCCTTTTTTTTTTTTTTAATAATTTCATCCTTTAATATTTGGCCAATTAGGAATTGAGCTTCATAATCCATTTTGATTTTCTTTCTACAGGGTAATCTCGGTCTCATGATTCAAGTTTGGCAGGTCGACTTGGGTGGACTCAACTTAATTTTTAATTAATTTTTATTTTCAATTTCATTCTTTAACATTAGGTTGATTGATAATTGGGTTCAAGAATTTTTTTTTTTTATTTGTTTTCTATAAGATTATCAGGGTCTCATGACTTGGATAACAAATTTGACAAGTTAATCTGAGTTGATCTAATATATTATAATTTCAATATTTTAAAAAAGTTGACATCTTTATTTTTTTTAGTCAACTACATTTTTATCAGTCATTCAAGTTTTTTTAAAACTTGCCAAATTAACAAGGTCATATCAGGTCAATCACCATATAGTTTTAACTTTTTTTACGCTAAAAACCACATTAACAATACCTAAAAAACATAGTCTCTAAAAAAAATTTGACTTAAATTATAACATAGCGTGAATAATAATGTAGTTATACCTAGGCTATCAATTCCATCAAACTATGTAGGTGTAAAAATGGACTATAAGCTATATGTATATTGGTGCTAATGTCAATTTATAGATTATCTAATGACTAGATTGGTTGGCACGCATCATGCCATGAGCCAAACCAAATTTTTTCTTAACATTAAAAGAAATATTTAGACAATGATAATATTTTTAAAGAGGCAAGAGAAACTTCATAATTAGGTTATTGATTTAATTCGATCCAATAACCCCATCTACATTTTATTTGAAAAATTACTCTAACTATCTTATAATTTGATGTTTTTTTCCACTTTACAGTCAAGTTTTTTGTTATTATACTTTACAACCTAGGTCAAAGTAGATTTTAAAATAGTATCATTACCACACAACTCGTCCTCTCTTTTTGTGTTAACATTATCTCATCTCACACTCTCTTTGTTAAAAAGCACAAGCTCCTTCTCAAAACCCGGCTGCTACCCATCAAAACCTTTAACCTCCCTAGCCATCACAAGTCCCTATCAGAGATTTCACCAAAAGTCACCAAAGAAATCTTAGTTTTTCTTTTCATCAAAATTGTTATCTACTGCTGCTGTCCATATTAGCCAAATTAGTACCAAACCAACCCGTGGGTTAGCATGTGACATTTATCTCGTAAGTAACTAATTGCCAAAGTTATCTTCTCATCCGTATTGAATTAAGTCAGGTGAAACAATTTGTCAAAACTCTTACTCTCGATTTTTTTTTTTTTTTTTTTTGTCCAGAGCTTTTAAAAGCAAGAAGGATGGAGAAAGAGAAACTAATTGATTAAGAAATGAAAGAAAATGAACTTGCAAGGAAACGAATAGGCAAGTGAAAGATAGTTAACACTTGGAACATAAATTACTCGACATTTAAAATGGGAATTTTCATATGCATCTAGTACTTAATTACAGCTTAACAGAAACACCAAATTCACTAGAAGGGCTCTTAAGAAGCTTAAACATATTGAGATTAATTGAAATAATTTACAAAAAGAATTTCCCACAACGGAAATTTCAATACTGATTGTCCAAAATTGGCTCCTTTTACTTCCACTCCCATCCACTCCTTTAGTGCAATCTTCCGCAAATCACCTAGAGATACCATGATTTTGAGAGTAGCCAAGTTGCTCAATTTCCCAGCTCAACTTCGACGCGACTCTTTCATGACAGGGGACGTACTCCTATGATATTCAGCAAGTAAACATGATGAACAAAATTTCAGTATTATCACTTGTATTTCACACCAAGGAAAGTTTTATTATTAGCCTTTTAAAAGGAAGATAATTAACCTAATGAAACAGGGCAAGTAGGCTTTTTACGTATCAGGTGTGTGCTATTTCGATGTAAAGTTAAAAGCATGAAAATATATTTTTTGCCAAGTTAAGATTAGTTAGATGAATTTGAGAAGTAAAATCTTCTAAGCTTAGGCAAGGACTAAGGAGATATGGTTTCGTTAGCAAACCTCCAGTTTCTTCACCAGCTCTTTTGCTGTTGGTGCAGAAACGATAATGTTGCGTGCACTGGGACTAATAAATCCCTCTTCCACAGCTTTGTCAATAAACGAGAGTAAGGAATTGTAATATCCATCAACATTAAGCAATCCAACCTTCACAATGTGGAAACAGGATGCACTGTTAGTTCCTTAAAATAGATGAAGCAGTTGAGACGTCTCCTGCAGATATTACAGCAGTAGGCATAACATGTATCAGTAATGTAAACATGGAAATCACCGGTTTGTCATGAATTCCGAGTTGGGCCCAGGTTATGACTTCAAGTAACTCTTCCAGCGTTCCATAACCACCTGTATTTAAAACATGTAGTATTTCAAAATTAACATTCTAATCCAAATTACTATATGTATGTATGTATATTTGTTACAATTTACTCTCCAGATTAAATAGTTGCAATAATGACCTCTAGGATAATCATTACTTCATTTCTACGTCTTGACCTCAACTTTTGTGGATTTAGAGTTGCATGGTTTTGTAGCTTATTGATCAAATTTTTCTTTTCAACTGCTATCTTCTTTCTCGATTTTTTTTTTTTTTTTTTAGGGGGGGGGGGGATTTGTCAGCATCCTGAACATAGTCTTCATAGCAGGGACATAATCTTCTGCCAACCCATGAAGTTGATAATGGCTCTAATCTTATCACGTTACAGAGTGGATGTCTTTCAAATTTTTACTGGGGTTGTGGATTCTATTACAAAATGGAGTCCATGAGAAGATAAATGGGCCATTCTGTCCAAGCATGTCTTCCATTTCCCATCATTGCCTATTAGGTACTGGTGCTAGCTGGCACAAATACACAGAGTGTGTTTGTGCGTTCGTTGCCCTCAATATGCTAAGAAATAAATGGCACTGTAACATTTACAGGCCGTAGAACTACATTAGAGGAAAGGAGCATATGAGCCAGTAGCCACAGTTGCAGACTTCACTATAAGCTCTAATTTTCAATGTAAGATGTTGATGGGTCAAAAACCTGGGTTTGAATTGTTTCTTTGTAAAAATGAGTATTGGGCTGGTGATGGAAGGTTTAAAAGGATGTGGTAAAAGAGGCTTAACACTGTTGTTTTCACAGCATTACAAGATGACGCCATTTATAGAAATAGCATACAACAGCAACTATAGCCTAGACCCTTCGTTTAAAAACAAAAAAATCCTAGACACTTTGTGCTAATTAAGTTGACGTTTTTAGACACTTTTGACAGTCAACGTTCTCCTCATTATTTGTGTGTGTGGCCACTTGTTTAGCGACACAAGGAGGATCAGGAAAATGAAAGAACATATCAAAAGGATAATGACATAAAGTATATAACTATTACAAATAAAGATCCATATTTCTTTTTCATTTCATATTTCATCTTGTAAAGGGGTTAACTTAAACACAATCAATAATCTGATGAGCATTTGTAGGAACGTATTTTCAGCGGTTCAGTTAATTGGGGCTCTTTTTTTTTTTTTTTATTTTTTTTTGTCTCTCTTCCTTTTTTATTCTTTTGTGAGGGTTAGGTTGTGCTTTTTCTTGAGTGTTAATAGTCAGCAATTGCGACAGCAGACAAAGAAAAGTGCTATCAGGCATCCTTGGAACTCCAAGAATCAAAACATGAGATATGGCCAATCTGACATTATAAAATTCGTAAGAAGGAAAGAGAACCAACTGATTGTATATATGATTTATTGAATTTCTTTCAAATTTTCATGCAAGTGTGAATTTTGCAGAGTTTATAACTAACCTGGTAAGGCAATAAAAGCATCAGAATGCTTAGCCATCTCTGCCTTCCTTTGATGCATATCTGCAACTGCCTTCACTTCTCCTACTGTTTCACCAGTCAACTGCAAAAGGGTACCACAGGCACAGTCAAAGAAAATAAAAGGATCAAAATTGTGTGTGCGTGTGAGAGTGTGTGTGTCTGGAATTTGGAGTGTTGTGTGGTGAAGCAATAATGAGTGTTTGCAGGAGCGGTGGACTCAATCCATAGTATTCAACTCAGCAACTTCATAGCCATTAATTCTTTAGCTTAAAAGAAAAGTAAATTCGAATTTTAGAAGAATCCAGGCAAGAAAAACACAGGAAGTAAATACTCTACTTGTAATGAACTAACCAGAGATGACAGTAGCAAATACAAACCAAGATTATATATGCAAAAGGTCTAATGCTAAGTGCCAATTACCAAGCAGACAGTGGATAAGGCTATGATGTATTCATCAGAGGAACAGAAGCCTTGAGAAACAAACAAAAAAATATATGTTTATACAGTGGAAAGATGGAAGTAGATGAAGAATGTAGACAAAAGCAAGGAAGAATATCAATAGGAAAGAAAATGAAAAGCCAAAAATCTATTTTTATTCAAATCCAGTAAAGAAAAATTAAGAAAAGAAGAATAAAGTTGGAGCCTTTTTCCTTGAAGAAAATATAATGAAAAGGTAGGAGACTTTATTTTTGCTGGGTCTAGCAGACATACCTCTCGAGGCATGAGCGTCTTCGGAATAACTCTGCAGAGAGACAACAATATGACAGAAAAATCACGACCCAGCTCACTGATTTTGTTTCTCAACTCATCTCAATATTATTTCAATGCATGAATTAGAAGACAAAATTTGGACATGAAGGAAAGGCTTGATTACCCAATAACATGACGACCACCATCATGAACAGCTTGTGAAACCAAACCCATCAAACCTATGCTACCTCCTCCATAGACCAGATCAATATTCCTTGAGACCTGCAAAATAAAACCACAATATAATTATCAGGAAACCAAAATGAGGTCTTTTCCAGGAAATCTGTTAATGTGGTTATGTATGGGCTCAGATATCCTTATGCAAAGAATGATGGATGGTCAAGTTTTTGACGAAAGAAAAATGTGTTCTTGTTTGTTCATTAAAGCATATATCCCTTCAAGAAAGAATTAAAAAAAGGGCAGAGTAATTAAGAAGAAAGTTTCCAAATTTAGCACAAGTAAAATGTCGAGACTCATGAGGGCCGAGTTACAAACATGAGAAAGCTTTCACAATGTTTATAAATTCATAGCAAAATGCTCTTTTATTTCTTGTTTTAGCAAAGAACAGAACATGCAAAGCAATGGGCAGGCAGAGACAAATAGATATATTAAAAAAAAAAAAAAAAAGGTACCAATTCGTTGCCAAGGTCAATAGCAGCAACTTGATAGCTAGTCTTCTTGCCTTGACTACTCCCGCAAAAAACACAAATCCTCTTGAACTTAGACGACATTGATTGCTGCTGCAGAGTAGTTGTCTCTATGATCTCCATTTTAGTTCTGATCGCTCGATTCACTCACAACTAAGCTTAATCAATTCATGATTCTTCCTCTTTGCCTACTTGGTATTGTTTGTGTATGTCAAACGAAAGGAAGGATGACCGCCTTGGTTTTGTTTGGTTTATTTCTTGGGCGGTAGTGATCTTGAGTGCCTCTGTTTGTTTGTTTATATAAACGTTTACACGTACACGTGATTAGTCCTCATAGCACGCTTGCTCTCCCCTTCATGTCGACTCACACATACAGCCTATGTAATATTGGCACGCGTGGACCCTTCTTTTCTTTAACCCCATCAAAAATATGAACACCCTTTCTTTCTTTCTTTCTTCCTAGTATATTGACAAGCAGTCAATATTATTTTTTAAAAAATATACAAAATATATTAAAAGTATAAAAAATATTTTAAACCTCTTGAGCGAGTGATCATACTAGACCCAAACAAATGGATGACAATTATACACTTTAGTTATCAGGAAAAAAAAAATAAAAATAAAAACAATCAATCACTGGCAACAATCCATTCATGATATGTCTATACACACAACACCATGTGGAAGAGGAAACGTCTATTCATCAATCTAGATGTCGTTTGGCCAGATTTGCAGAAAGCATCTCACGCGTCTCCTTGATTGCTTGAGTGTGAATGCGTGTCAATAGCTTTTCAAATAAAAAGAGAAAAGACAACATGAAAAATACTAAAACACCACATGCTCCTCTTAATTACACACCATGCTCAAGTAAATTTCATTGTCGCAATCCACAGTAATTTATATCTAAAGTTATAGTGAAAACCCCATGCCATTTAGCTTTATGTATCTTGGGTATGGCGGTCATGACAAACAATAAACAAATAGAGGACAATTGTGTATTTTAGTTGTCATGAGAGAGAAAAGAAAGAAAAAAACACAAATAATCTATCATTGGCGGCAATCCATCCATGATATGTCTACACACACCGTACCATGTCAAAGAGCACACGTCTACGCATCTATCTAGATGGTGTTTGGCCAGATTTGATCTCTAGAAAGCGTCTCACGCGCCTTCTAAATGGCATGAGCACTACCCACTTGCTGGGATGTATGAATACATATCAACAGCTTTTCAAATAAAACATAGAAAAGACAATGTGAAAATACTAAAACACCCCCATAATCCTCTTAATTACATACCATACCCAAGTAAACTTTATTGTCGCAATCCATAGTAATCTGTGTCTAGAGTTACAATAAAAATCCCTCGTCATTTAGCTTTCTTTATAATTTAACTTTTATTGTTCTTGTTTCTTTAGATTTGGAGTTCGGTATGGGTTAGAGTATTGATTGTTCGATTCTAATCCTATTTTGTTCAAATCAATGCAAAGTTAGATTTCAACTCTAAAATAGGGTGCATTAACATTAACATTAACAAATAAACTAAAACAACATCCCATTTTGCTATCTAAAATATAACTATCCATCAACAAGCACAAAATTTGTTTATTTACTATACATTTTGTTTAATTTTCTCAATTTAGTTCCTATGTCTTACAAGGTTTATAATCTGGTAAATGAACTTTTTTTTTTTTTCAATTTCATCACTTAAAGTTATATTTTTATGTGCTTAGATATTTTTTGTTCTATTTTCTCTCACTTACGCGTAAAAATGTATGTTGTTGAATGGTTTTGTGTTATTTATTCTATTCTAATCATGTTTTATTCTATTAATGATCAATTTTATTTCTAAAAAATGAATTGAGAGATAGAAGATTATAATTGATATAAAGAGATAAACAAAGGATTTTTTCATAAAAAACAAATAAAAGTTTCATTTGATCCCTTCTGTTTAAATTCTCTCATATTATTTCATAGAATTTAAATCATTAGATTTTTTTACTAATATTTATTTTAATTATCATAAGAAAATTAATTTTTTTTCCTATTTAATTTTAAATAAATGAATTATATTTGTATGATACATTATTAAGAATAAATCATATGTAGTTAACGATCATAATTAGTCTTTAAGATAAATAAGAAAAAGAAAATAAAATTTGAGAATAATAGATGGGGTGAAATATCTACAAGTACATCTATTTTTTGCTTCTTACAAGAAAAATCATATTTATTTTTTAGTTTTTAATTAACATTGTCAACTTTTTTACCATTAAAATCCTTACTTTTCAAATTAGATTTGAGCTTTTATGGTGATATCATCAATTAATTTTCAATATTCGATGAGAATATTTTTTTTATTTTTTATGTTAATTATTTTATATAATTTTCTCAAATTAGTTTTTAAGAAAATGTTTTATACGGATACATCAGAATTATGATGACATGATTATTTTTGTATTGAAATTTTATTTTTATGTGTTCTAAGTTTTTGTTTTAAAAAAGGAATTTTTCTAATAAAAAGGACATGTTTTTTGTTGAAAAACATTAATAAAAAGAAGGGTTTTTGAGGAAAAAAATATATTTCTTACTCCTTTATTAAAATCATTTGAATTCTTCTGAATTTTTGTTTAGTTGTGTTAGATTTTCATTTAGAAAATCCTACTACTTGTAAAGTCGTCCAAAAACAAAAGAAATGCATTGATAAAAAAATGAAATTTTAACTAAAAAAATATATTTTTCTGTATATTGATAATATTGGGATTATTCTTATTATCACAGAATTAAATAAATACATGTTTCAAAATCGGCTAGCAACAACATACAGGCATGCAATTAATTTCTTTCTATAACATTATTTCTATTTTTTTGCATTGAATTTTTATTTTTGGTCCCATCCCATAGCAGAGGGCGGGGCACGTGACGAATTATGTGTCCTAACAAAAGATAGATTGTGAAAGCAAATAAAGCCATTTGCCTATTAGAACCATAAAATTGTTTTTTATCTGTCCAGAGGGTGAAAGTTTGATTAGAACCATGGAAGAAAAGGCAGTTGGAAAACTGAAGAAGAAGGATCGTTTTAAACGAAGAAACTGGCATTCTTCTCATTTTACATCAAGACTCAAGATTCTTTTTCTTTTCTTTTTAATATTTTTTGGGTTACTTTTCTTCCCAAATGTCTTTTACATGTTGCTATTTAAAAATATAATTGAGGTTGCTTTTTAAAATACTTTCACTCATAA
Organism: Populus alba; assembly: GCF_005239225.2. Classification (NCBI taxonomy): domain Eukaryota; kingdom Viridiplantae; phylum Streptophyta; class Magnoliopsida; order Malpighiales; family Salicaceae; genus Populus; species Populus alba. The sequence continues at coordinate 8,827,119 of NC_133299.1, forward strand.
ATTTATTAAAATAATAATTTTTTTATTTTTTAAAAATTATTTTTAGTATAATCGCATCAAAATATCTAAAAATATCAAAAATATATTAATTTAAAACAAAACAAATAAAAAAATTAATTTTTTTAAAACACAAAAACAAACAAGTTAAGCCAGAAATATACAGGAAAACAAGGTCATATATGACATTATAAGAAAACATGGCCACCTCTCTTAAAATAATGATCATTTATATGTGTTCAAACCAAGAAAAAAGGAAAAACATACTTCAAAATGAGGAAGGTGGTATGGGTAAAATCCAGAAATAAGAGATGATAGTATGGAGCCTTGTGCATTGATGATTGAAACAAGAACATGAGCGGGTTATGGCCTATCAGCCTGTGTACCCTCATCCACCTCCCTTGCTCGACACACCTGCTGTATGCAAAGGAAACTTTTTTATTTTTATTTCCTCTCCCCCCTCCCTCCCCCATATCCTCACCCCCACCATGGATGCATGCTGTGCCACGAATTGCCTCTCCTCCACCTCACTCCCCAGAAAAAAAGAAAGAAAGAAGAAGAAAAACCCACAATTTCTTACCAAATATACTTTCATTAAGCTCCACTTGCCCATTTCTTATTATTTTCTACAGTGTTGCTGCCAGGATTGCCGGAACTGAACCATGTATTATATTACTTAAAATCCGCAATCCCTAAGCTAGCCTTCATCTGGCTAAAGGTAGCTAGCTGTTCTTGCTTATGATATGTCTACTTCCAGCCCAGACCCCAAGCATGGAGATTATAAACTCGTAATTACTGTTCTTAATAGGGGATCGAGCGTTTTACTCGTTAACTAATTGTGTACCTCCTGCATGCGCACTCGACCCATGTTTTTGTGTGTTAGTGAGTGTCGCTTGTGTACCATGTTAGACCTAGTGCTGCTCGTGTTCCTTCTTCTTTATTTTATTTTTGTTGTTGTTGCTGCTGCTGTGAATTCTTCTGATTATACCATTAAACAAGGCAAACAAAAACCTGGAATGTATCATGCCTAGCTTAGTAAATTCCTGGTATATAATTAAAATCGTTTGACGTTATTTTAAGTGATAAATAGAATATTATCTAATCAATTAAAATACTCATCAAGTCCAGAATCTTAACATTTTATGTTTGCTAGCATTTACGGGATAGAAAAGATAGACTTAATTTCGATCTACAAGAGGCCGTGCAAAACCAAAAAGAAAAGGCAAACAAGAAGAAGAAGAAGAATCATGCTCATGCTTATACTGGAATAGACAATATGATCCAGTTAGACACAAATTTAAGGATGAACAACTCCTTCGTCCATGAAATGGCTTGCCAAGTACATGAAACTAAATACTGTAAACCACCTTTCAATTTGAATTTCCAATGAAAAAGTGAAAGAAAGGGTGCCATAATAGATTATGCTTGGATACAGGTTTCTCAATACGTATCTGGTAAGATATCAACGTCTTCTTCAGCAACCCTATATATATTTTAATTATCATATGACTAAAATAGAAAGAATCCGGTGAAGAAAGCCTAAGGGCCCTGGCAAAAACAATTCTCTTTTAATTTCTACAAGTAGCACGAGGAATTCCTTGAGAAGATATAAATGAGTAAATGTCTAGTAAGGATTTTAATAGTGAATCCTCCATACCCTGTAGTACTGTTTGCAGGAGGAGGGCACGCTAGCTGTTGAACAAGATCTGAAGAGTAAGATGAAGAAGATGTCTACGATCTGTCATCAACCTTCTAGTCCTACCAGCACCCGACTTATCCTTTATTACCCTTCCCTTCCCGATGCATGATTTGAATTTCCGTTGTATATATGCTCCCATAACTTCTTTTTTTATGCTTCTTTCAAATCAAAACTTCGATCAATGAAATAATGTTATTATATATTATAATTAGGTTTTTTTTTCTAATACTATTATGAATTCTTATAGCTTCACATAAATATTTACTGGTCAAAAATTACAATACCTTATTGTGAAACTTATATATTTTAAAAACAATTAAATATTTTTATTTTTATTTTAGATTATATTTAAGTGTTGAAATTAATTATATTATACTATTTCTAATTATAAAACCCGGACTAGCTCGATAGGTTGACTCAAAACTTGTTTGACCTAATTAGTCTGGATCAATCCAAGTTTAAGAAAAAACAAAGAAAGGATTGGCCTAACTTAAGCCGGGATAAAACATGGGTAAAAAACCATTTGAATTTTATATGGATTTTTTTTGTCAAAACAAGGTTGCCTTGATTTTTGTTTTTTATAAAAGAAGTTTTTAGGTCCACTCGAGTTGACCCTCCCGACTCGTGATTCAAACCTTGCCTAAAGTTGATTTTTAAGTCAAGTTTTAAAACTATGATAATAATCACTTTTATCTATACGTTGACTTAGGTCAACCTGGTTGACTTTCCTAAAACATGACTCGAGCTTTGCCTAAAATCGACCCAAAGTCAAGTTTGAAAACTATTATAATAATTATTTTTATTTTTGTGTTAACATGGCTCAACGATCAACCTGACCCATGACTTGAGCCTTGCCTTGAGTCAACTCTCGAGTTGGTTTTTAAAACTATGATAATAATCACTTTTATTCTTATACCAACTCGGGTCAACTTGAGTCAACCCGATCCATGACCCCGGTCTTGTCCCAAATCAACTCCCGAATTGGATTTTAAAACTATGATACTAACAATCTTTAGTATTACATGTCGTAGTTGAACAATTTTAGAATTGAGAGGTTTTTACAATGATATTTTAGAAATAAAAAATAATAAATATTGTTTCCAGAGACATGTGCCCTCCATACTCCTATTTTAAAAGTACAAAAGTTCACTTCAAAATTGTTTCGGGACATATTTCTTTTTATATCTTTATCTATATATCTTCAACCAAATATATTTTTATCTCCATTTTTTATGGAGATAGTAAGCAAATGCTACCTTAAAACTTGCCACATGTGTTTTCCTAATTTGATGGTGTGGGATTCAAACTCATTAAAAACTCTTCCATTTAATTAAAAAAAATTTATTCCGTTCCTTAATTTATTAAATTTTAAAATTAAGATCAACACTCTTGTAATTATTGAAAACAAAATGATGTATTTGTATTTGTAACTGCAAAAAATAGTTTCAAATGGGACCAAAACAGTTGAAGATAGCGTTTAGGAGCATAGTTGTAGTTGAAATTGTGTTTTCTAAAAATTTTATTTTTTTCTTAAAATATCAACAACCTTGATTGATAAAAAAAAAAAATTTAAAAATCAAGATTATAAATTCAATGATAAAATCAAAAATAAAAAAAAATTATAAAAGTGCCAATAACAAAACTTTAAAACTAGAACATTAAGGGTCAAAACTTAAAATACCATCAAATATTGAACTAAATAGCCAAATTAAAAATTCATAAGTTCACAAATTCACAAAAGAATCCAAAATAGAAATAAAAACCAAGTGAGTGAGGACCAAATTTGAAAAAGGAAAAAATTTGAAAAAAAATCAAAATCAAAATACACCATTTAATACTCAAAATGTTAAACCCAATGGGTTAACCCGTGACCCAGGAGACCCGAGGCTTAAGCCAGCCTGGGTCTTAAAAGTAATTGGAACCAGGCATGAAAAATTTTTGATGCTTTATATTTAATTCAAAAACAAAAATCCTCATAAAAATTAAATTTAACAAAGCCCACAAAAAAAAAAAAAAAAAAGCTTTGGGTAACACATGTTTTTTTCAAAACGAATGGAAAATCACATAGGAATTTAAAAAAAAAAAAACATTTGAGGATGAAACCAAAAGAAAATGGGAAAATAACCAAAAAAATATAAATGAACTTTTTAAATTCAGGTTAATCTCTTAGAGTTACAAATCGTTAAATTCCAAAACTATGCTCAATTAAAAAGCTCAATATAAAACAAAATAAATATTGAAGGGTGAGATAAATTAATTTAATTAAAAAAAAATCTTTTTAAAAGGCAAGATTTAACAAAGAGCACCAAAAAAAAACCAAGGCAATACTAGACCAATTTGATATTGAAGGGTGAAATATATTAATTTAATCTACTTAAAAAAATTTTGTTTTAAAAGAGGTAGATCCAACAAAGATTAAAAAAAAAAAAAACCAAGGCAACCGTGTTACTCTCAAAAGGTCAAAAATATCTCCTTGAAAGTGGAAAAAAATACCAAATGATCAAACAAAAAAACTCGAGTTAAGCCAGCTTAACTTTAATTGTCCGCGACCTAAGATATGAGATAGAAATAACATCATAAAAAAAAAAAAAATCAGAACAAATCATGAAGCTCCAGGCCTAATAAGTCAATGTCAAATGCTGAAAATGAAAAAAAAAATTAAAAAAGGATTTAAAAAAGACCAAACTTAAACTAGGTTAATCATTGAAATTGGTGGACTAGGTCATGATTGTAAAAGACAAACATGAAAAAATAATGAAGCAAAATTATCAATGAGATAGAAATAACCTCACAAAAAAAAATCATAACAAATCATGAAGCTCAAGGTCGAATAAGTTAATATCAAATGATGAAAATGAAAAAAAAAATTAATTTTTAAAAAGGATTTAAAAAAAAAAAACCAAACTTAAACTGAGCTAATCATTGAAATTGATAGACTGGGTCATGATTGTAAAAGACAAACAAGAAAAAATAACGAAGCAAAATTATCAATCATAAAAAAAATTAAAAGAATCAAAAATAAAAACAATGAGGACTAAATCATGCACAAAAAATAATTAGGGATTAAATTTCAAAATAAAATAAATGAAGAAAATGATATAAAAAAATAGTAAAAAAATAATGACCAAAATTGAAAACAAAAAAAATAAATTAAATTCTAAATGATGAAATCAAAAAAAAAAAATTCAATGCAAAGGATAAAAAATAACAATCAAAAAAATAAAAACCAAATTGGATACAAAAATTCTATGAAATAAAATGCAAGTTGATGAAATTGAACTAAAAAAAAAAAATATTCAAGAAGTCTTAAAATCAAAACAATAAGAATCAACTTTAGAATAAATACTAACAGGAAGACACATTTAGATTTTTAAAAACTTAGCATGAAAACCAATACACATGAGAGAGAAAAAAGAAAAGGAGAAGAAAAAACTTTTATTGTGGCCGAATGGTCGCCAACTAGTTCAAACACACCAAACCAACAATTGCACTGCCACCTGATGCTTCAAATAACACAAAGGTTGGTGAATTTTGACCATTGTAATATGTACTACATGCCACTCATTTGGTGGGGTGTGTCAGTTTTTTATATTGATTTATTAATATTTTAATCATTTAAATTACTAAAAAAACCCATGAGAGCATCCAACTATTACAAAAAAAAAAAAAATATATGTGGCTAAGACAAAAGCACCCTCCCTTGCCAAGTTTAAATTTTTTTAATGTCAAAGTCTAGACAAGTCATTTTATTGTAGAAAAAATACATAGACAAAAAATTTGTCTGTAAGGCCAAAACTTTTAAATTTATAAAGATACCATCATCCTTTAATTGTGTAAATAAAATTGAAAATACACAAAAAAAATCCTAAACAAAAAGCCTATTTTCTTAGCTTTTTAAAGTGACGAAGTAATTCCATTGTATATAAAAAACAAAATTTACTAAATTATCCTGATTATTTAAATAATAACATTTTGATCATTTAACAAATTTAGCACATTCAAGGATAAATTAGTCAAGAATTCACAATATTTCTTACATGCTACAAGAAAGCTCAGCCATTTTAATTTCTTCTTCTTCTTTTTTTTTGTATATATATAAGATACAATTGTCATTATTAAAAAAAAAAAGTTAGTTTTTAAAAAAAAAAAACATTTACATGGAAAACTGATGAAAAATTTGGAGAACATCCTTTAGATGTTTTCCAACCCCAAGCTTTATCATGGAAAAATAAGTCTTTTCCTTTTTCCAATTTGTAAAAATAGTACATTTGAACACAAACTCCATTTTGCATGTTCTGTTTTCTATATTTCTTGGGAAAATGGTGTATCACTCCATTACTGAACACACCCATGCAACTACTAGTCTTATAGCTTGGAACCTGATCCTGAATTTGGATTTCGCTGCAATTCATTCAACAATGACAAAGCTCTTCTAGCACAATCCATATAGCAAAGCCAAAGCACTAAATAATTCACATCACCTCGATAAATAAACTACATTCATGTTTTCATCTGGATCACAGTATTTAAAACATACATCAAAAAATTTCAACACATTTAATCAACTCTTGTTCATCTTAGATACATCTCTCAAAGAGCCCGATGACTCTCCCAGGCACAAGGAGCATATTCAAAGAGGTTGCATGACATGAAACATACTGCAACTGTGTATCTCCCAAGTCCCTGCAACCGCAATTAGATATAATATAAGGAACCAGCTGGAGGATAGGAAATAAGTTAGTTCAATTTAAAACAATACTCATGTTCACAACCAGACTTGAAGTGCAATGTTTGGACAAGTACCGCCCAAAATATTTTCTCAGGGAGAAGATCAGGAAAAGATCTAGCGCTCAAAATTGACGCCTTGGCTTAGCTTCTGCAACTGAGACCCGAATTGCTCTGCCATCCAATTCCTGCACCAAACAAATTTTACCAAGTGACTCTTAATTTGTAGCTAAATACACTTTGAAGTGCATTGGTGGAGTAGCAGTAGCAAGTGTCAGATTTGACATTATAAACTTCTGAGTTGCATTTTCACAAAAACTGCCAGACAATTACCTTTGTGTGCAAACAAGTCCTTAAAATGAATGCAAATAAACTGTATTACAAATTTAATCAAAAAACATCAGGCACATGAGAACCAAAACTCTCAAAGGCAATGAGACAAAAACACAAATGATTAGCACTATGTTTTAACCACAGAACACCAATTGCAAAACTAGCAATTTTAGGATTTTAGTTTCTGCACATGGTAGCCCATTTGAAGAACAAGCACATATCTTCAAGAAAAATGGGAATGATATACTTACAGCGCCATTTAGGGAGTCAATGGCATTGTCAACCTCTTCAGCAGAACTATAAGTAACAAAACCAAAGCCCCTTGATCTACCACTATCCCTGTCATAAACAACTCTAGCATCCATCACCCTCCCTTTCTCTCTAAACAATGTCTCAAGTGCCAAGTTATCAACATTCCATGAAAGGTTGCCGACATAAACACGATTGCCAGAATCAAATGATTCACCACCTCGAGGCCCTCTTGAAAAGGAACTTTCCTTCTGAGGAGGAGGTCCAAAATTCACCCTCAATGTCCTCCCATCGAGTTCCTGCATGATAATCACTTAGATACAATAAACCTAGTTTGTATGCGCATGGCCTCATAAAAAAGAAAAGAAAAGGATGCATTAATGGGGCAAAAACAATTTTTAAAACCACCAAGCAAGCTCCACTGAGTTGCACTCCCACCAAACAATCTCAAGCAAAAGTGAGTACCACTTCAAACCCTTATAATTAAATTTCATAATTTTGCAAACTATCTATCCATCTTTGTTTTCATTGACTTACATAGCCATTGAACTGTTTAGTTGCTGCTTCAACTTCTTCAATAGTCGACATGGTCACAAAACCAAATCCTCTGCTTCTCCCAGTTACCTTGTCATATATTACCTTCCAAAAAGTAAAAAGTTTAGCACATCAAAGCAGATGGTTACTAATCTTTCAAATAAATCCAACCTCTAAAAGTCAACCATGAGGATCCAAAGAAAACATTTCATTAACTATACAAGCAATACCTATGTAAAGCTCATAGCAAACTAAAATTTTATTCGTTAAATTGGCTTCACCAAGAAACCATAAAAAGACACTATCTTTAACCATATAAACAGACCCAACAGTAAAACACTCAATACAAAAATCATTACATTAAAAAAATGTTCCAATTTACAGGAAATATGAAACAATTCTAACCTTAAAACACTCATGTTCAGAAAGAAGCAAAGCTAAAAGAGAAATAAAAGTAGGGTCATAAAAGAGAGCAAGAGGGAGACAATACCTCAACCATCTCAACATTTCCAGCGGTTTCAAAGAGACCAGCTAGCCGGGCACTGTCAACATTAAAAGGAAGATTTCCCACAAACAATTTGAGGTCTTGAGAGAAACTGCGCTCGTCCCCATCACTCAAGAACTCCTCTTCTTGTCCGAATTCAGATGAAATGGCAACATTTTTTAGAAACCGAGAGGACAGAGGCTGTTGCTGGTGTTGAAAGGAGAGGAGGAGAGAAACGGGCTTGAGAGAAGAAGTGAAAGAAGGAGATAGAAAAAAGAGTGAATTGGGTTTGCTGTAGAAAGATTTTATGGTATTTGGGTGATTGAGCGATGGGAGGATTAGTGAAGAGGCAGATGCTGCAGACATGGTTTCTCTCTTGTGCGTCTTGGCTTAGTTTTGAAATGAGATAAGGTTTTTGGAGGAGGAACGAACGAGGGAACAGGGAACGATATTTTGAAGTGAAGCGAGGTATTTATGGGCACTTAGCCTGTGGGGCGTAGGGTTTGGGCCTTTTTGGTTCCGAGGATGTAAATGGAAATTGGGGAGTTTGGTAATAACGTTGAAGAAAGCAAGTTGCAGAGACCGTTCAGGCAATGGCATTGATGGGATAACAAAACCCTGATTGTAGATTTTTATGATATGATTTGGGTAAAGGCTTGCCCTTCTCCTTTCCACCTTTTTTTTATAAATATATTTTTGTTTAATTATACAGAAAATAAATATTTATAAGAATTCTAATCATTTCAATTTTATAGAAATAAATTATATTGAAATCCATTTTTTTACTCATGTACAATATAACATAATATCTATTCATGATCCAAGGATACTAATTTATATATTTTTAACTATAATATATATATATATATATATTATATATAGTTTTTATTAACATCAATATTTTTTAAATAAAAATATAAGACAATTAAAATAAATATTTGTAAGAATCTTAATGTTTTAATTAAAAAGGAAAATTATGTTTTTAAATAAAGACTCTCTTTTTTTATTCATTTTATTTTGATTTTGATGAAAAAAATGCTTCTATTATTAGAAGCATGATTCTCAAATTAAAACTTATCATGATATGGAAAGCAAAATTCAATAAATATATAAACACACACGTGGTTGTATTAAAAAATAAAAATATAATAATTAATTTGAGAAATATATATAAAAATTAACAATAAAAATAACAAAATAAATATTTTATTATCATTAAATACTCATAAATAATTTTTTTTTTTAAAAAAAAAAAAGCTCTACATATTAGGTTCATATATAATAATCCATAAAATAATAGATAATATACAGTAAAAGCATTAATTGATTCAAAGATTATGACATAATTGGAAGATTTTTTAAATATTATTTCAATAATTTTTAACTCCTATTTCAACATCCAATGACTAAAATGTAAAAAAAAAATGATTTTTATGACTAAAATATAAAATATAAAGCTATAATGATCAAATATGAAAAACTCATAAAATAGAGGGATCGAATTATATTTTCCATGCTCATATGGATAATTGTTAGTTTAAGGTAAATAAGAAATTTTAAAGAATGTGTTTAGTTTAAGGATAGTTGTAACATTGGCTAGTGTTGAATTGAATGGATAAAAATTGGTACTAGTAGTATTAGCTTGCTAGTTGGACCTTCATTACTTATTATAATGACCTCTGGATTGAAAATGATTGGTTTCTACCTGGTGCACTTCGTTATCATTTCTCTTGTTGACTCCTTTTCTTTTTGGTTAGCTTTAAAAATATCTTAGATTTTTCTTATCCTCTGTAAAATCCCGACTAAAAATAAGATAATAAATTTAACTCAAAAATAAAATGGATTATATTAAGATTTATGAAAATTAAAAATTTATATTTATGTTAAGAGTGAAAAATAAAGTGGTAAGACACTTGTTAAGATATGAGAAAATCAATTAGAAAATTGTGAGGGGAAATTAAGATATCTTGAATCTTAGTTTTTTTGGTAGAAAATAGAGAGTTAAAGTTAGTGTTAGCAATTTAGGATGAAGGGGATAGGATGTTATAGTTTTGGAATTGGTTTTTCTTACTTTTGTAGCCACCTTCAATATGATCGATATCTTTCTTCTTCTTTCTAAAGCCCTTTTTCTTAGTGGGTGTGAAGATTTTACTACTCCCTATCCCTTGCTCTATATGCTCGGCTATTGCTACAACATCAATGAATTGTTGTGCTGAACTATCCATTATATGCTCGTAATACGATGCCATGAATGTATTTACAAATAAGATAACCATTTCTTTATCTAAAAAGTGGAAGATGTGCTTGTGCAGCCAAATTCATCCACTTTTGAGCATACTCTTTTATGATTTCTTTATTCTTTTTTCTAGATGGGACAAGCTGGTTCTATTATAGAAATATTCATGTTGTACTCATATTGTTTAATGAAAGCAACCACCGAATATTTCTATCATCAAATCTTTAAGGTATCTAGTCTCATATACCAGCTCAATGTTACCCCACTCAAACAACATGATTCCATATCACTTAAGCTAATCATCATTAACAATTTAACCTATATTGACAATTTCATTTTTATAATTTCCATCATTTAATTCTTTCATTAAGGGCAGTTTTAAACAAATTTTAAAGTTGGCTACTTCTAGCTAACTTAACTTAACTTGATCGCTCAAGAATACTGATCAATATTTTTAATATATCTAAAGTTATAGAATTTGATTTTACATGTAGTTTGTTTATTTTTAAAGCTAAGATAGAAGGCCGCATCTTTATTGAAGGGAAGAAAACTTATTTCTGCCATTAACACATCCAAACCTACTTATTATTGCAACATTTAAAAATTATCCAAAAAGATTTAATCTAACCCTCCCTTAATTTTTAACTATTATCTAGAGTTTTATAACTTTAAATTAACTAAAACTAGTCTTGTTATAAAACTAACATCCTTAACTACAACTTTATAAAAAAAAAAACTTTTTTCAATTTTTGTTATTTAGCCCTAAACTCAACTGGAAGTTAGGTGATAAAGCTGTCTAGATTTTCAATTTTTGCTTTTAACATGCATTAAAGTATTTTTATTTATTTTCTCACCGTTCAAAGCAAGTATTTCTCCTCTACATACTTTATAACATTTAAAGTTTTTTCATTTATTTTCTCACCATTCAAAGCAAGTATTTCTCCTCTACATATTTTATAACATCATTAACATAACACCCAAATAATCAACTCGTTTTTCTCACATCCTACTTAAAATAACAAAAACTCTCTCACAGAAAACACATTCACTTTCATTAACAGTCCTTCATCAATAATACTTCAATATTACATAAAAATTCCATAATCCCCTACAAGATTACATTGTTCATAATTCAAAACATAATCAATCTTTCCCTTACAAATTAAACACAAGATTTCTATTTCTTTTTAATTCATTCTTCATATTTCAACATATGTTATAATAAATACAAGCAAACAACATTCATGCATTTTTTTTTCATTTTTTCCCTTTATAGCTAACACCACCACCTTTAACAACACTATGATTGTTTCTTCATTTGTTCATTGTTCTAAATTGCTTTCATTACTTTCTATCCAAATTACATCAAACAAAGCATAATCAATTTTTCCATTACAAATTAAACACAAGATTTCTATTTCTTCTCAATTCATTATTAACATTTCAACTCATGCTATAATAAATATAAACAAACAACATTCATGCCTTGTTTTAATTTTTTTTAAAAAAATTTTCTCTTTATGGTTGACACCACCACCTTCAACAACACTAGGATTGTTTCTTCATTTATTCATTTTTCTAAGTTGCTTTCATCCATTTCTGTCCAAATTACATCAACACAAAGCAAATTTCTCATTCCCCCCACATCCTCACATGAACCCTAGTATATTTATAATTTAGACATCTATATTAATCGTATTCAATTTAACTTGGGTAATCAAGTCTAAAACCTCTTACCTAGTGATAAAATAAGCTTTGATTCTTAACCTGACAAAATTTCTCAATATTCCTTCTTTCTTCCTTTTGGTCGTCCCTTTGTCTCTCCTAAACTTCTTTCACTTATTCTTTTTAGATTCTTGCTTTGATGTTTTTTTCCTCACTACTTACCCTAAATCTTACCCAAACCCTTTAATTTGGAGTATTTCTACTCAATTTTGGTGAAGAAAATTGAGAAATATTCTCCCTATCTATTCTCTTTTGTTTTCAGATTTAGAGAGAGAAAAATTAGGCATTTATAGTTCAATCTATTGCTATTTATATATTGACCCCATTTTACTTAGTTATTTTATTTTATCTCCACTTTTTCTATTTTCTAACAATTAGTGCTATATTCTCTTCTTTATTATTTTTGTTAAATTTTATCTATTGTCATTTAATTCAATATCCTAAATTTAATTTAACTTATTCTATCTCCAAGTTAAAATTTTAATATTTCAAAAAACTTTAACTGAGGTTTTACAATCATAGTGGTCGGAATCTAGGAAAAAACAAACAACATTTACTCTAGCTTTCTTTCCAAAAATATTTGGGGCTGATGACACCATTAATATTAAAAAAAAAAAAGAGCCCTTGTTCGGGTGCTTTCTAAATAGGCTACATGCTCCTAGCTAGTTAAATCTAATAATGTTTGACCTTTTTTCATTATTTTTTATATGTATTTTCTTAGATAGTTTTTAACTTATATTTAAATTAATACCCTTTCTTTCTAATTTTTTTTTAATCTTTTGGTTTAACCCCTTTTTAAATAGAGTTTGCTTTTAAAAAAAAAAATATTTCTTATGTATTTAATTTTTGAAGAGATTATTCCAATTTATATATAATTGTTTTTTTTTTATGTTTTACATAAATGAAATTTATTTTTAAAAATAAAAAAAATATTTATTTTTGGATAGTATTTCTAATAAGTGCAACCTTGCATGATATTTTTTTCTTTTTGATTTTATTTAATCAATTTCATATGTGTGACTATTTTTACTATCATTTGATTATATAAAAAATTAATTTTAACAAACAAAGTCATTGAACACAACCAAGTAAATAACTCGTGTTGCGAGATCACATATCTTAATCTATATTCATCTTTCGATTTTTTTAGTAACATCTTTAGTTATCATTAATAATTTTTATTTATTTATTGACACGAACGGTTCTTTAATTATTTAATTAGATACGTGCATAAGCTTTTAAATATACACTTAAAGATTTTCTACATAAAAAATGCATACAAAAAGCCTACATGTTTAATTTTTTTTTTGGAAAAAAATATAGCATGCAGCTGCTACTAATTATTATACTATGCACTAAAACCTTGGGATGCAAAATAGGTGGATTTATTTATTTATTTATTTTCTTTATAAAACTTAATCCTTTAATATTTGCTTAATTTTAAATTTATTTTCATGAATTTTTTTATTTGTTTTTTATAAAATTATAGTTTCAAACAACTGTCTTAGCATTTGGTTTGTAATTGACTTGTGCTTTATTTCATGATTTATGTTTGTGATAGTATAACTAAGTAAAAAATAATATATTTAAAACAAAAAAAAGTTATTAAATCCAGTAGAGTCTATAATCTAAATCATGAATTTGACAGGTTAAGTCTCGAAATTCTAATTGATTCAATATATTATTATTTTAATATTAAAAAAAATCATTTTAATTTTTTTAAAAGATAAAACATATTTTTTTCTGATTTTATGAATTACTTTTTAATCTACTAAGTTAATAGAGTTATATTGAGATAATTTTTATATAGTTTAATTTTAAATCTCGATTAAATAAGGAGTTAAATTGAGATTTTCAATATTGGCATGTTAAATTAAATTTAATAATAGTACAAAATAATTTTTTACAATTTTAACATTTTTTTTATATTTTTTCTAATTTGAACCGTAGGTAACATAATATGAACTACTAACATTAATACTGCAGAAAGAAGACAAACAAGATGTCAAATATATATATATATATATATAAAAGATTTAGGAAAAAAGACAGGTGACTTTTCTTAACTTTCTGTACCCAAATTCTTATTTTATTACTTTTTAATAGACTTCATTTTTTATTCTCTCTTCAAGATATTTAAAAATAAATAATAAAAAAACACATATTCCTAATAAATATTATCATTATTAAACCTGACTTAATATATTAATTTAATAATTTGGTAACTTGAAGTATGTTTTGGATGAGGTTTTATTTCAAATCATTTTATGCATTAACTTTTCTTGTTAAATTCCAGTAACGTGATAAATTAACTTGTAATGTAATGAATTAATCAAACTTAAATGAGATGTAATCAAGTTAATTTTTTTTGTTTTAAAATATTAAAATAATATTGTTTTAACAAAATAATTTATCTTTTTTAACCATAGTTATCAAATATAGCCCGGGATTAACTGTGCTAGGGACCAGGTCGGGAGGTACACGGGTCATCCCATATCAACTTAGATCAATTCAGAAAAATTTAAAAAATATTGAAAGTTTTAATATTTTATAGAAAAAAATTAAAAAATAATTTTTATAAAATATAAGCTATATATGTTATAAATAATGAAGTTTAAAAGAATATTTTTTTTAAAAAATTATTTTATACCAAAAAGATATTATGTTATCCTTTTAAGTTAAAATATTTAAATCAAAATTTTTTTTTATTCCATATTAAAAAAACATAAGTTTTTTCTTGTGAACATAAAATATATATATTAAAAGACTTTAAACTCCATATTAAAAAAATAACTTTTTTTTAGTAAATATAAAATATATATTAAAGGGTTTTAAATCCTTTGAATCTCATATTGAAAAAAATATTATATTATCATTTTAAGTTGAATTATTTAAATCAACAAGTTTTTTATTTCACATTGAAAAAATATAACTGTTTTCTTATATATGTAAAGTACATATACTGAAGGACTTCAAATTTTACATTGAAAAAATAATTTTTTTTGAAATATAGAGTATATATATTAAAGGGTTTAAAATCTCACATTGAAAAAATAAAATATTTTTCTAATATTTATATAATAAACTTTAAAAAAAAATTAATAACCAACTAAAAAATATATAAAAAAGAATGTAAGAGAAAAACTATATTAGAATAACAAAAAAAAAAAGGTTTTATATATGGATCCCGGGTTGATCCACCATTTCGATCAAGTTTGGCAGTATTTTTACACTGACTGGTTTTTTGTCTTATTCAAACCAGTTCAGTTATCGAGTTAATTAAATTCCAAATCAATATGCTCGACCGGTCCGGATTTGATAAGTTCGATATTAACTTAATAATCATTATAGTGAACCAGCAACCCGACGAACCGAGCATAAACCGTGTCAGACTTTACACGGAATCTCTTACCTATGACAAATCCCATTTATGATATTATAATACAATAAATATTCTATAAATATAGATTTCTTATTTTTCTTTTTACTCTCACTTCCGTCTCTCTCTCTCTCTCTACAACTATCCCAGAAAACTGAGCTTTTTCTTTCTAGGAAGATTAAAAAAAGAAAAGCCTAAACTTTAATAAGCTATTAACTGCGTGGCTTCTCTTAAAGGCTCTTCTTTTTGAGATCTACTTGTGGACAGCTACAGATAGAGATTGCAGAGAGAGAAGTACAAGTAGAGATTGAAAGAAACTCACACTCATAGAAAGAGAAAGGTAAAAAGGAAAGAAAAAAGAAATAATCTTCTTTATTTATTTTCGAAGAAAAAAAGTTGGAAAGGTTTAAACTTTGGTGTTGTACGGATTTGTCTATTTCATTTTTGAGGAATCGAAGTTGACCATGAAATTTGTACAAATGCTGGGTATTTTTTGGCCGAATCAGATCTGTGAAGGGTTTTTTGATTGAATAAGTTTTGCGGGCTCATTTCATTTCTGGGTTTGAAGTTATAGGGGTTGAGTTTTCGGGTATTGATGGATTTTTGGTTCATTTGATGAATTCTTATCAGTTTTGCTCACCTTGAGCTGGTTTTTGGTATTGGTTTATGTCGTGGTGAGATCTGAGTTGGGTTTTGCATTTTAGTTGTTACTAGGATTTGGATTTTCATGTTCTAGCTATGAGCTTAACTGATCATGTTAATTTGTTAGGAGTTAAAGTTGTTGAAGTTAGTTTTGGAAATGATGATTTTAAAAATGATGATTTTAAATATGCTAATATAAGGATGCAAAATATATGTATTTGCCTCTCTAGATTCTGTGTATCTATGTAATTGAGCTTGTTGGGGATGCTTTAATTAATGACTATATGAGTTTTTTTTTTTTTTTTGTACAGTGTCTTTGTTACTTTAGTGTTCTTCTTTTTTTTTTTTTTTAATTTAAAAAAACTGCATTCTTTATACTAGGCAGAATTGATTGATGTCTACTGAATTCCTATTGCCCGATGTCTTTTTTTTTTAGCCTGTGAAGTGATTGCAAGCTTCAAATTAGCCATTTAAGTGACAATCTTGCGGTTATAGTAGCTTACCTTATCCCATCGAGCACCAAAGCTCCAAGTCATGTAGTTTTGTTTTTGCAATTTGTTTAGCTGTCAAACTGATCTTATTCATGTTTCAGGATAGCACTTCAGAGGAGACGCAAAAATTCAAATTATTGCTGGAAGGTTCACATGAATCTGACTAGCTGCTAGTCATTGTCAGGAGATGAATAGCCACGTTAATAGCCCATCAGTGTCACTCCAGTGTAGCATGCTAGCTGATTTTGCAAGTGTCAGATTGGTATCTGATGATCACAGCTAATATTGGAATTTCTGCTAGCATCCCCATGCGACTAACCTTTCCTTGAATAGATTCTACTGGGTGTAGTCTGGCTAAGTGCATTTGATAGTCTCGCTTACCGAATCATCTTTACTGTTGTTTGACGTGCCCTGTTCTTTCTGTTGAAGTGCTTCAGAGGAAGCTGTTCTGACTTTAGTTTTACTCATGCAAGCATTTTCAGTCAAAGTTGTTAGTGTTTCTCTTGAATAATTAGTGAAAAGAGGCATAATTATTAGGAGATGCTTCTTTAAGCAGCTATATTGGCATTCTCTGGGAGGTTCTTCTGCTGCTTGGAAGTGTTATTAAATATCATACCGTTGGTGGTGGTTCAGTTTTGTTTGAAATACTGATCAGTAACATGGACACTGAATTTGCAAATGCCAACCATCCACTGCATTTTCTTCATCGGCTGCTTCCTGCTGTTGGACCTGGACTTCTGATTGCAATTGGATATGTTGATCCTGGAAAGTGGGCAGCAACTGTTGAAGGAGGTGCTCGTTTTGGGTTTGATCTGGTACTACCGATGCTCCTTTTCAATCTTATTGCCATATTATGCCAGTATCTCGCTGCACGAATTGGTGTGATCACTAGAAAAGATCTTGCTCAGGTATCATCCTATTTCCTTAAGGATATTCTATGATAAATTTTGTTTATTTACTTTTCTTGACATGCTAATACTATGATCTTATATGTTTCCTTCAAAGAGACAAATAATGTTGTGTTGTTTGTGTTTTGTCCTTGATCCGGTTGTCTTGAGCTTGTTTTCCCTTTTGCAAATGAAAGTAATGAAATAGTAAAATTTGGAAATGAGAAATAGATTGGTTTAGTCCACATGGTACTGGTTATGTCATGTCCCTTGCTTTCCAATTGAAAGGGTAGAGGTTCATCAAGGATACTCTACTGAGAACTCTGGTTTTGTATTGTTTTTATGTTCCATGTTATGCTCCTTGCAATCTGATGGATGTGCCTCTCTTTAGCATGACTGGAAGTTAGCTGGGTTCTTCGTAGACCTCTACATGTTCCATTTGATTGATGTCTGAGCAAGCACATCTGTTTCTGTAAAGAAATTATCAAACCATTTGTAATTACATCTACACATGTATATGGGGTGATGTTTTTCCACCTATCATTTGCATTTTAAAGTTCATTAGCCAATTTTCTAATTATTTGGTGTGTTCACTAACTATTCTACACCCCCAACCCCCAATTATGGTTTGAAGTTTTACGATTTTCCTTTTCCTTATGATCCCATAGATTTGCAATGATGAGTATGACAAGTGGACATGCATGTTTCTAGGAGTTCAAGCAGCGCTTTCTGTGATTGCATTGGACCTCACTATGGTAGTTTCTCTCGATCTTAGTTATTTAGTACATCTGGTTGCCTATTCAAAAGATATGGGTTTAAGGCATCTGGATGTGATTTATACTACTTGAGATCCCTTGTTGTGGTCATAACTTGTGAATTGTTTTCAATAGATTCTCGGCATTGCACATGGTCTTAATCTTCTCTTCGGGATGGACTTATCAACTTGTGTTTTTTTGGCTGCTGCTGATGCCATTTTATTTCCAGTTTTTGCTACCCTCATGGTAAGACCACTTGCTTGCATTCTTTTACCACCTCACCTTAGAAATATCACTATTGATTTTGTTACCTTTTTCCCAGGAGAGATGCAAGGCAAGTTTCCTGTGCACATGCATTGCAGGCTTCATATTACTTTTGTATTTCTTTGGGGTTCTCATCAGCCAACCAGAAATCCCTCTTTCCATAAACGGGATGCGAACAAAATTAAGTGAGGAGAGTGTGTTTGCCCTGATGAGTCTACTTGGAGCAAGTATCATGCCTCACAATTTTTTCCTCCATTCTTCTATTGTGCTGGTAATTCTTTTTCTCCCCGCCCTTACCCCCCCCCCCCAAAGCCCCCCTGTGTGTCTCTGACTCCTTGAGTACATTGTCAATTTGTATAATGTTCAGTGAGGCTTTTCTGGCATAGCATATTTGGCATGCAGCTAGTTTTATATCAATTCCTTCCTGTAATTTTTGGGGTGTCTTTTTGAGGACATCTGAGGTTTAGATTTTGGAGCAGAGAGGATTTATTGTGTTTATGCTACTCCTCTACTTGAATGTTAGTTTGTACTTATTTTCATTTACATGTGGTTTTGTGTCAGTTATGCAATGCTTGAGTCTAACTGTACATTTGTTTTGGGATCTTTGTTGCTTAGCATGGCCTTTCCATTTCTAAAATAATTTGGTTTTTCATTTAACTGATAAATTTTGATATTATGGAAACTTACTGGCTTTGTGACAATGGAACTGGCAATTGGTTTGATGAGGTATTTGATATGAGTAATCTACCTTTGCTGGCTGGTGTTTTATGGTGCACCATCCCAAAATCATCAAGCCTGCTGTCTTTTTTATTTTTTTACACAACCAAAAACCCAAAAAAGCATATCCTTCTTGTGTAGCTTTGTGAAAGGATATGAATTTGCTTCCAATCATGAATTAACGCAATTATTCCTCATCTCTGTAAGCTTGCATATGTTCCCTTGCAATGATGAGGATGTGGGTGTTCAAATGCAAAGAGAAGATTCATGATTTGAATCTTGATTCTCTTAACAAATTAAAGCTAGTAGAGCATCTTTTTCTTGTCTAATCTTTAGACATTTTGTTTACATGGCAATATGACAATTTGAAGCTGGTTAGGTGTCTGAAAATGTTTGATGAAGGCTCCTATGGAGTTCGGGTGAAAAGAAACTAACAGAGTGGATTGTATGATTCAGAGTCACAACCATCAAGTTGTCTGTGTTTTAGGGTAGTTGCTGAATGTATCATTCATTGCATAGCTGGTCTCTGTGATGGGGAAATAATGGCGTTGGTCAGCGAGCTGTATCATTCAACCTGTACCAGAATCATTATATCTTGAAATTTGATTGGTAGGATTCTGATAGCTGATTTCTTATAATTGTTGAATCTTTCAGAAAGCACCAATGGGTATGTTTTATATAGTATACCTAACAAGAACCCTGGATTCTGGCAACATTCAACTTTTGTGTATTAATTATGAATGATACTGTTTTGAGGCTTGAAGCAGTTACTAACTGCCCATGGAGGCCTTTTGTTGAGAATACAGTTTACCTTTAGTAAAAACGTGTTGCAAGCTTTGAACTTGATCTTCAGGTACACAAACTTATTTTATTATTGTGGTGGAGAAAGCCACAAACTACAGGGGGATTCTAGGATGGTTTTTGTCATCTTTTTTGGATCTTCCTAATTGGCTTGTTATTTTTTGCTTTGAACTTAAGCTAATCTTGTTATTTTTTGCTTGCAATGAATTACATCACTGCAAGTGGCCCCTCCAGTTTAAAACTAATGCTCAACCTTTTTGTATTAACTTCATGAACTAGCATATGGAAGCCATGATCTCATCATTTTTGTTTTCAGTTTGAGTTTGTTGGTTTGATTGCCTAAGAACCCTGAAAAGCTTTGAACTCATGTGCATTGTTGGAAAACAGAAATGAATGTAACATGTGCACCTGGTCAATGCTTAATTGTTGTTATTTGATAAAGCTCTACCATTGTTCTATTATTAGGTTTCATACACTCTCAAAACAAGTTTAATATCACTGAATAGCTTTTTTTGATCACTTTCTAGATTTTGAGATCTTTAATCTTCTTGCAGCAACATCAGGGACCACCAAATATTTCCAGGGATGCCTTGTGTCTTAACCATTTTTTTGCCATTTTGTGCATCTTCAGTGGCATCTATCTGGTAAATTATGTGCTTATGAACTCTGCTGCAAATGTGTTCTACAGCAGTGGCCTTGTTTTACTTACTTTTCCTGATGCAATGTCACTAATGGAACAGGTACAATTTTTTTTCTCATATTTATTGGTTGTGCAGATGTGTCTTTTCTGGCATGCAACCATTATTCTGTATGAACTTGGTAAAGACGTATTACTTTGATTCGAAATGCTCATTTCAGGTGTTCAGGAGTCCAGTAGCACCCTTCGGCTTTTCACTCATCTTGTTTTTTGCGAATCAAATCACAGCATTTTCCTGGAATCTTGGTGGGCAAGTAGTTTTACACAATTTTCTCAGATTGAATATTCCTAATTGGCTTCAACGTGCGACATTCAGAATTATTGCAGTTGTTCCAGCCCTGTATTGTGTGTGGACTTCAGGAGTTGAAGGAATATACCAGTTGCTTATACTTACACAGGTTACGGTTGCTTTACTTCTTCCATCTTCCGTGATCCCTCTTTTCCGTGTTGCTTCATCAAGACAAGTGATGGGCGTCTACAAAATTTCTCCATTCTTGGAGTTCGTAGCGCTGATTTCATTCATGGGAATGCTTGGCATAAAGATTATTTTTGTGGTGGAAATGATATTTGGGGATAGTGATTGGGTAGGTAATTTGAGATGGAGTACAGTAAGTGGTTCGTCTACCTCTTACATTGTTCTTCTCATTACTGCCTGTTCATCATTTTGTTTGATGCTCTGGCTAGCAGCTACCCCATTGAAATCTGCTACTCGCTTAGATGCTCAGGTATGCAACTGGGATGTACAAAATGCTGTATCCGAGCCATCCATGCTGATAGAGGAAGAATTTTTGACTGAAAATACATGTACTGGAGAGGAACTTAATGAGAGGCAGGAACAATTACCAGAACCAGGGAAATCTTTTGAGAGTTACTCAGATATAACTGTTGCAAATGCTGATCCTGATTTGCCTGAGACAATTATGGAGTCTGATCAGGAACTTCATTTGACTACTATCAAAGAAAAACATTCTGAAGTCGCATTTTCTAGTCCCCAAACATTCTATGAGGAAACATCACCTACAACAGAGTCACCATCTCTGTCAGCTGCTGTCAACTTGGTTCCTGATGCCGAATTGCTTGTTGCCAAGAAGGCTAATATCGAATCAATGGACCCAGTTGAAAAGACTCTGGATATAGAGGGTGAGTTGCATACTGAAAAGGAGGATGATGAAGGGGATAACTGGGAGCCTGAAGATTCATCCAAAGTGGTTCCTGGAAGCACTTTGTCTTTGACATCTGATGGTCCTGGATCATTTAGGAGTCTTAGTGGTAAAAGTGATGCAGGTGGGAATGGTGCTGGAAGTCTTTCAAGATTAGCAGGGTTGGGGCGCGCTGCAAGACGTCAATTAGCTGCAGTTCTTGATGAGTTTTGGGGACAATTGTATGACTTCCATGGGCAAATAACTCAAGAAGCAAAGACCAAGAAACTGGATGCCCTGGGGGTTGATTTGAAACTTGCTTCTTCCCAGCTGAAAGTGGACACTGCTGGGAAGGAATCTAGTGGATATTTCTCATCGGTAGGTGGCAGAGCATCTGATTCATTGATCAATTCAAGTTTATGTGACTCCCCCAAGCAATTGCGGGTGCAAAGCAATATTGACTCATCTTATGGAGTTCAGAGGGGACCATCCTCATTGTGGTCCAACCACATGCAGTTGCTGGATGCATATGTACAAGGTCCCAGCCAGAGTATTGCTGACTCAAGTGAGAGACGGTATTCTGGTGTACGCACGCCACCATCTTCTGATGGCTGGGATAATCAGCCAGCTACAGTTCATGGTTATCAGATTGCATCTATTGTCAATCGAATTGCCAAGGACAGGGGTTTCAGTAGCTTAAATGGCCAAATGGAGTCACCAGCACCAATATCCCCATCCTTGGGACCTAGAAATTATAGGGATCCACTCACTGTCTCTATGGGGAAAAATTTGCAAAATGGTCTAAGCTCTTCACAAGTGTCAGGATTTCAGAATCTTGCAGGAACTAGAAATAGCCCATTACAGTCTGAAAGACCTTATCATGATGTATACTCTGGATCTGCTGATGATACAGGAATGTCAGCTAATACAAAGAAGTACCATAGCTTGCCTGACATTTCAGGGCTTGCTGGTCCCTATAGGGACCTATATTTGTCTGAAAAGAATGCTCAGTGGGACAAGTCTTCAGGATTTGGTTCCTCTGTTAGTAGATCAGGTTATAAACAATCTTATTATTCAAATACTGGATCAGGAGCAGGAGGTCCTTTGTCTTTTAATGGACTATCAAAAGGGCATGGGGATGCTTTCTCGCGTCACATGACTCCAGACCCTGGATCCCTCTGGTCCAAGCAACCATTTGAACAGTTTGGTGTTGCTGAAAAAATTCGTGCTGTTGGGAGTGGATTAGGAAACCGGTCTAATTCAATTAATCGCGAAGTAACTTCTTCTGTGGATTCAGAGGCCCAACTTCTTCGGTCTTTCAGGCATTGTATTGTGAAGCTTTTGAAATTGGAAGGATCTGATTGGCTGTTTAGGCAAAACGATGGAGCTGATGAGGATCTAATTGATTGTGTGGCAGCAAGGGAGAGGTATTTGTATGAAGCTGAAACAAGAGAAATGAACCATGTAGATCACATGGGTGGATCTACATATTTATATTCTGATAGGAAATCTGGTTCTGCTTTGAGGAATGATGATGCCAGTATTACCAACATTATGGTTTCCTCAGTTCCTCATTGTGGGGAGGGCTGTGTTTGGAGATTGGATTTGATAATAAGCTTTGGGGTCTGGAGTATTCACCGGATTCTTGATTTGTCACTAATGGAAAGCCGTCCAGAGTTGTGGGGGAAATACACTTATGTGTTGAATCGTCTTCAGGTAAATTTCTTCAATATTTTGCTATATGCAATTTCAATTTTATTAAGGGATCTTTTCATCTGCAAAAAATGCTTTACTTTGTTTACTGCTTGTAGATTTTCCAGGAAAAGGTGGAAAAAACCTCTTCATCATGTTCATGAATAAATTGGCAAAACTCACCATTCATGTCCTGCACTTAATTTCAATGAGTTTGTATAGGCATTTTAGACGCTGCTATACCAAATCATTTGCTGCTGTGCCTTTTTTATTATTTTTTTGAGCTGCAACCAAGTCATTTTAGTCAACTACCCTTTAGTTCTCGCCCCTCCTGCTCCATTACAACTGGCATCTACATATATTAAAAATCTCAAGGCATGTTACTGAAAGCAATTCCTCTCTGTAACATCCCTTTGGGAGGCTTGAAATCCTATGATGGTGTGTTTTCCAAATATTGTCTTCTTTTTTTCCTTGTCCTTTAAAACTATGCTTTCTGAATAATAATAGGGCATCATAGAATTGGCATTTTCAAAGCCCCGCACTCCCATGTCCCCATGCTTCTGCCTTCAAATCCCTGCATCTCACCAGCATCGGTCAAGTCCACCTGCTTCGAATGGAATGTTGCCCCCTGCTTCAAAACCAGGTAGGGGGAAATGCACAACTGCAGCAACGCTTCTGGACTTAATTAAGGATGTGGAGATTGCCATATCTTGCCGAAAGGGTCGATCGGGAACTGCAGCTGGTGATGTTGCTTTCCCAAAGGGAAAAGAGAATCTGGCTTCTGTGCTTAAGCGCTACAAGCGCCGGTTATCCAACAAACCAATCGGTAGTAAATGAACAGTGAGTCGAGCAAGGTTCTGACATCAGCTCCTAAGAGCTCGTTGCTTTTGTTCATCAGTTTGCCTGAGCTGGATGGTATCGAGCTGTATAATTTTGAAATGCAGCTTTGCTAATCCAGGAATGCTGACAGCTCAGTTGTTGGGTCTCTCTCTCTCTCTCTTGTATTAAAAAGTCCATGCTGCAAAATTTAATTTTCCTTGTATGTTATGTATACGTAGGGATAAAGATAAGTGGAGATGTAATTGCAGCATAATTAAAGAAAAATGGGTAGAATGGAGGAAAGTAGAGTAATTGCAGTTCTTGTTTTGTAACTAAGAATCACCTTGTGTTAAATGTCTCATCAAGTACTGTATAGCAAGATTACCCTTCTCATCACTTGTGTATCCCCTGTTTGTGTACTCTTTGGTTATTGCACGAGAAAATCCAGTTTAAGAGGAGAAAAATACAAAATAGGAGGCAGGAATGTCTCTATCTGGCAACGTGAATTGCGTTCAACTCTTCCACTCAAGTACTAGTTAGCATTTGGTTAGATAAGTATAAAATTACATGTTTTTAAGGATAATTTTAAAGTAAATCTTTGTATTTAAAAAAAATGAGGAATATAGAGGTGTTTTTGTTCTTAAAATATTTTATGTAGAAAACTTAATTTTAAAAATTATCCAATTAAAATATGTAAAGATATAAAATATTATTATAATGATTTTAAAATTTAATTTTATATTTTATTTAAGAGTTGATAGATTTAGATTTCGAGTTAGAGTTGGAAAGATTAACCTTAACTTTGACTGTTTTAAATAAAAATAAAAGTAAAAACTATTATAATTTTAAAATTTAATTAAAGATGTGCTCAGACGACTGGGGAGGAGCATGGTTTAAAAAATTGACATGACAGTGGAAGGGACTTGTGCGTAAAACGATCAACCGCACATGCAGTCAATTTACTGTTGACATGGACGTTGATTTGTTATTATCCTAAGAACCGACAGGCGAGGCTTGCTCACGTAGCTCCCACATGCAGGCGAAGCGTAAATGGTTTCAGCTATTTCCGGTTGGATTTTCTACTGAGAGGTAATCCGATCGATCGGGTTATCATTTTCTTTTCAATAAAGTAAATTAGGGTTATTTTGCGTGATATAACATGGAGGAAGACAGTTGTGGCCCCCACCTGCGTTGTTCTGTGTCTCCCTACTGTTCCCGGACTTACTTTCCTCCGGTGCCATTGATTTTTTGTAATAGACGATACCCTCCGAAAACTATTCCTTTGTGCCGGCCCCAGTGCGTCAGCTTGCCTCCACATATGAGAAGCCAGCCAGCCAGCCAGCCGCCGTATCATACTAGCTCTTCAAAATTTAATTTTTTTTTTTTTTTTTTTACTTTAAATTAATATTTTTTTTGATATTTTTAAATTATTTTGATGTGTTGATATTAAAAAATAATTTTTAAAAAATAAAAAATATTATTTTGAATGCATTTACAAGTAAAAAATAATTTTAAAAACAACCGCAATTACACTTTAAAACATACCTACTACGCAAAGCCATATCAACTGAGTTGTAAAAAGACGACTTTTTAAGGGTATAAAAGAAATGGCATTGATACACCAACCACCATTTTATAATTATCCATAACCCATCTATATGCCCAATCAAATAATTGTTTAGCGTCTAATTTTAAGACCCGTAAAATTATTTGAGGCGCGTGAAAGTTGACTTAAATACATATATTAATAATAAAAAAAAATTATTTAGCATCAAAGCTATCAAATGATAAAAAAAAAAAAAAAAAACTCGGTGACTGAACTGATTCGAGTAAAATAAAAGACCGGTAAAAACAAAAACAAAAAAAGTCAAACCCGATAGACCTGTCAGGTTGACCCGTGACCCGGGCAACCCAACAAAACCCGGTAAAGACCTGTTATTTTCAAATGTGTTTTTTTCCTAGCCAGATACCCTTTCTTTTCATATTTTTAAGTTGGTTATTAACCATTTTTAAAGTTCACTTATATAAATACTAGAAATATGTTTTATTTTTTTCAATGAGATAAATTTTTTTTTTGAAATAATCTTATAAATTTGATTATTTACAACATGTATAGTCTAGATTCACATGATTGTTTTTTTTAATTTTTTCATATAAAATATTAAACTTATTTTTTTTTTTCCGGATTGACTCGGGTCAACCTATGTAACCCAATACCTGACCCATTGACCGGATCAACTCCCGAGTTGAGTTTAATAGTTATGCTTTTTATTACTATTTATTTTTCTCTTATTATTTTCGTAACTGATTTTTTCTTATTCATCATATATGTTAACTTTACAATCTTGTTTATATTGATCTTCAAACTTTTAATTTGCGCAGTAATAACTGACTTTAATTATTTTTTTCAATTTTTTTCAACAATGCTCCTAAATTGTCTATCCTTATCCCTAACTGTTTGTGGCTTGAAAACACATTATTTTGAAATTTCTCTGAAATATTTTAAAAGAAAATGGAGAATTTTTGAAGGATCTAAAATTAAATTATAAGAGTAGGTATTATGTTTTATATTTGATTATTCATTTTTATAATTAGGAAATTGCTTATGGTAATCTAAGTAAGATGGCGAATATTTTCTCGTAGTTTTTCTATCACTCCTTTAAAATCAAATAAAGATATTTTTTTAAATTAAATCAAATAATTGTTTTCTTTTTCAAGTATCATTATTTGATATTATAAATTATAAATGTTCATATACAGTACCACCAAAAAGCTTATCATGTAGCCCGCAAGAATGGATCGAACCACCATTACACTTAATTAAACTACTAGAAGTCAATGCTTATAAAAACTTTTTCAAGCGAGTGTTTCTTCTCAATTTCGGGTTCATTAAAATCTATTTTAACACCTTCCTCTTGCTTCTTTTTCCCCTCCAAGTTTTTTATTCTCTCTATCTCTGTTTTTCTCTTCTTTCGTTTTTTTTTATATCTTTGCAGTCCTACATTTACAACAGTTTACATGCATAAATGAACTTTATTTTAAATCCAAAAGTACTTTAGAATATGAAATTAAGAGTTATTTTTGTCTTTTTTTATTTACAATTTATGCAGGATATGTTTTGCAATTCATTTGTAAATATATATTACAGGTAAATAATAATTAACAAATGCAATGCCAAGTATCACGAAACCTAAGTATTCACTTTCAAGAATTTAACAAATATAAAGGGAAACACTAACAAAATTTTTTTTGTCAATAGATTGTGATGAATTTTACTGATAAAATTTTTCATCAATATATCTATCAGTAAACATTAACAAAAACATTTCATCAGTATATACTGAAAGAATTACAGTAGAAAAATAAAAAAAAAAAATATCAGAAAAACATGAAAGATATGTAACTTTTACCAACACCAAAAAGTATCAATAAATAGGTTTGATATAGGTAATGGATAATCGTTCATGAATTCACTCTAAGAGTTGTGGAGGATGGATTATTGTAATGTGATTAAAGATTTTATTAATTACACACCATCTAATCCAAGAAATATTAGTGGAGGCAATACTAAATGTCCATGCAAGAGGTGTAAGGATAAAAAAAATTTTAATCTAGATATTATAACGATGCATCTTTTACAAAAAAGTTTTTTAAAAAAATATTTGTGTTGGCGACAAGAGTTGTTCCCCTTCTCCCTAGCATTGTTTATGATGTCAATTACACATGAATGTACTAATAGAAAGTTTTTGTTTGTATATTCCAGTAATGATGAAAAATATTCCCCTTCTCCCTGACACTGTTTATAGTGTCAATTACAAATGGGTATACCGATAAAATGTTTTTGTCGGTATATTCCAGTGATGATGGAACTATTCCCCTTTTCCTGACACTTTTTATGGAGTCAATTACAAATGGATATACCGATGAAATGTTTCCGTCAGTATATTCCAGTGGCAATGGAAACCGTTTCCCTTCTTTCTAGCACCCTCCATGATGTCAATTACAAAAGAGTATACCGATAGAATGTTTCAGTAAGTAATTCTAATGGCGATGAGAATTGCTTCCCTTCTCTTTAAAATTGTTCATAGTGTCAATTACAAATGGGTATACCGATACAATGTTTCTGTTGATATATTCTAGTGGTGATGGAACTGTTCCTCTTTTCCTTGACATTGTTTAGTGATAATTAATGTGTTTTTTTACCAATAAAATAACCGATAAAATAGAAACTCCAACACTCTGACAATTAATGCTCTTTTTTATTGAGGTACACTTTTCTCAATGAAATCACCGACAAAATAGGTATTCCAAGGCAATGATAATTAATGTTTTTTTTTTTATATATATAGTTGATCGGTTATTTTTTTACCAACAGAATAAAAAACTATAATTAATATTTGAAGGGTATTGAGAATTTTGGTGTGAATTAAAAATCTCAACTTGACTTCACTGATGGATGAACCAAAGATTTTAAAGATATTAATATTTTATTGGTAATTCTGTCAGTATAAGCCTAATATAAAGACTATGGGCACAGCAGACACGACTTCATCTTCTTCATTGTTCTCGTTTCTTGCTCTCTCTTCTTCTATCTTATATTCTCTTATTTGCTCTGTTGTTCGCATTATTTTTCTCTTCTCACCAAGCATCATCTTCTCTTCTCATCCCAAGATATATTGTTTTTCTTCTTTTTTTTCTTCTCGTGTTTTTAACATTTTTTTTTTTAGCCGAAACTAAGCATACAATAAATGTAAGAATTTTTCATTCCCTTTTTCTTCTTTATTTGTGGTTTTTTTTTTCTAAACAACAATATTGATAGCTGACCCCTGCATACTGTCAGTTTATTACTGTGTGGTAATGTTTGAACTGGGATGTTAATTGTTTTTTGAAATATTTTTTATTGTTTAAAAATATATTAAAATAATATTTTTATTTTTATTTTTATTTTTTTTAATAATCAATTTAAAATATTTAAAAAAATAACTTGAAAAAAAATAATAATTCTTTTTGAAAAACACGACGTGAACGTAAAGACAAACAAATGGAAAAGGTACATTTTATCCGCGTAACCAAGGATGATACTGTCCTTTGGTTTTTTAATTTAATAAAACACAAGAGAAGATCAATTAAGTAGATTTAAGCGAGGAGCATTGGTTCAGCCAAGTAACTAACAATGTTTTTATAATAATCCAGAATGTTCCCAGCTGGCCGAGGCATCTCCTGCGTTCACTAATTACCATGTTAGGCCGTAGTGTTTGTTTTTATTGTTGGATTTGCTTTCCAAACCATTTTACCTTGAAAAAATTATTAATTTTTTAGATTTTTTTATAAAATTTATATATTAATATAAAAATATTATTTTAATTTATTCTCAATTAAAAAATATTTTAAAAAAAATTCATTACCAAACACACATTATATATATATATATATATGGTATAAAAAAATAATTTATTTTTTATATATTTGATTTTAATTATTTTACTACTTTTGTTCAATATAGTTTTTTTATATTTTAAAATATTACAGACAAGACCACCAAGAGATCACATCTGTCTGTATATTCCAAAAAATTGAAAAAGAATTATCATTAATATCATTGTTGCTGTTAACTCTCCGATGGAATTATAAATGGTATTATATCGATGATATGTTATATTTACTAATTGATATATGAACAGATAAATAAAAACATTGATGATATTGCATATTGTATTTTTGTCGGTTACATAGCAAACTTCCCGGGTAAAATATCAACAAAATGAAGTTGATAAAAAAAAAATAACATGTTTTGTCTGCTTATAAATTCATTAATAAATTTATTATTGATAGATTTATTGATAAATTAAAAATTATTTATAAAAGTTTTTTTAATAGATTAATTTTATTCATGAGTTTGTCTGTAAAATACATATAAATATGCTATGAGTTTGAATTTAAATATTGATGTAAATTTTCATCGGTAACATTATAAATTTTGACAGTGAATCTGCTTCCAGGAATAATACAGTAGTAGAAGCTTTTCGTGGGATTGTGAATAGATAAATATCATGCTCTTTTTTTTTTTTTTTTATAGTTGGATGTTTAATTTAACGCTTTGTGGAGGTACAGGATTCGACGGCTTGTATAAGCGTGTCAGATTGTGGACAAATGATGAGGAGAGTAGTAGGTGGCATGTATGGCGTGGAATCAGGACTCGTCTTCTTGGACCTACCGTCCAAATGTTTTATTAACGCCTCCTCCTCCCCTCCGCCCCTCCAGCTGGCGTGTCTTTTATTTCATATATAAATCACTTTGATAATGATTGATTGGCCAATTGAATTGAAGTGTTCTAAAATCTATTAGTAGCAGAGACTGTGGGAGCGTTAGACATCATCAGCTTTCACCTGTAAGCTTTCATGGTTTCTTCTGAAGGTCTGGTGGTTTTTCAACTTCTAACAAGTCTTGTCCAGAGCCTATACAAAACTAGTTAGGATCATATAAATTTTAGAATCCTTCCAAAGTTTATTTTCTTCATTATTTTTTTTTTATTTATTAAATATGAATATCTAAATTAGTTTATACGTATCTCAATTAATATCATAGATTCTAAAGTTAATAATTATATAAATTTTTAGTGACTCATTATATTAACAACCAATAGGTTCAAACCTAAATTATATATATATATATATAAAAATTATTCTCAAATTCTTACCACTTCATTATTTTTTTATAATAGATATTTTTCTCAGCTATTACTTTATGGCATTATTTCGATAATCAATTTGCATTTCTTTTTGGCAATTTCGTCGTAAGTTGGGCCTTTCTCTCACCCAACCCCATATACGGATGTTGTCGGCAACGAAGACTCGTGTTTGCCACTTTGCCCAACGACCATATACGTCCTGTAGTTGCCTCTTTTCTTTATGCTTTATTTATTTATTTTCACCGAATATTAGTTTCTTGATAAGATATATACATATTGACTGTATCCTATACCTACTATTTTTTTTTCAGTTTTAAATTATTTTTATGCAATAATATTTTTTCTAAAAATATATTCAACTAAAAACTGTTTAAGATAATGAAGATAAATACTATGATTCACTTCAAAAAGAAAAATATATGATTCACTTCAAAAAAGAAAAGGAAGAACGTAAATTTTATAGGAAGGAGTTCGGAATTAATTAGTATTCTTTCTTTCCAGAAGAATTCGTGAAGCACAAGTTTACTACAACTCAAAATTAATAAAATAAAAATTAAAAAACCCTGCGCCTCCTCTACACTCCTAAAAGATATTCTAGTGCAAGCCTTCATTTTGATCTAAATCATTATTTTTTTAAAAAAGAAAAAAAAAAAGATGAGTAATGTTTAATAATGATCATGTGGCCAGGTCAATATGCGCCAAATAAAAAATTTGTTAGTCCTTCTATAAATTGCCAAATTCTAACATCTTACATCTCGACCTCCAAGCAAACAATTTACAGATTATTATTATTATTATCTTGACATATTTTATAATCAAGCTAACACATAAAAGTTGTAGGTTAGTAGTTCATACTTTATACTTTAAAATTTATAAATAATGAAAATATTTTGATAACTAAAAATATTGTTTCATATGGGTTTAAATTCCAAGTTATTGAAACTCACAAAGGTTAAATTAGGTGGAGAGTTTATGTTGTGTCCCGAGGAGGACATTTTAATTGTTTAAGATTGAGTTTTAATCTTAATATTTTTAAAACATAAAAAAAAAAATAGTTACTTAAAATAGACTCTATCATGGAAAAGCATCTCTCTTCTTTTTCTTTTTTTTTTTTTCACTCTAATCATAAATGAAATTTCCTAGTTGATTTTAATAGGAAAAAAAAAAAAAGAGAAGTGGGATCCTTGCTGAATCCAATACTTAGTAAAGAAAAAAAAAATTTGTTTAGTTCTTTTATTCAAAATCATTAACAAGTACATTTTACTTTATTTGTCTTTCATTATTTTTGGAGAAAACATTATAATATTTGACATTTTCCCTTTACATAAGGGATTACATAGGCTTATTTCATAAAAAATATACTTTTTTCACCTCCAAAAATTACTTATAATCCAACAATTATCATTGGTTTTTTTTAATTTGAAAGCACCAATATTCTGTGTTATTAGCACCCGCATTCCTAAGAGTTTTACTCCGGTACCACTGGTTCCCTTCTTAAATTAACAACATCATTACTCATGCGGGTTGAAATATTATTTTTTAAGATATAAAAAATATTTAGGTATTGTTAATATTTTTTTTAATGTAATTCGGTTAATTTGATATGTTTTAAAAATAACTCAAACATGAGATAAATATACAGTTTGACTCAAGACAATAATATAATAAAAAATAAATCAAAAACAAATTATGAGATTCAATTTTCAATAAAATAAGCACCATGTTGAAATATGAAATTAAAAAAAAAATTAATTAAAAACAAAAAATAACTCGAGTCAACTTAAGTTAACCTGTAAAACCAATGACCTGGGTTAACTTGACAAACCCGTGACCCGAATCATCAAATCAGGATAACCCAATAAAAAAAAATAAAAAAAATTATGAAATCCAACCTCCAATATATAAATATAATGTTGAATGATGCAATTAAAATTAAAAAAAAATGATTAAAAAAAGGATAAAAAAAAAACAACTTGAATTAGTTCAGATTAACCTGTCAAACCATGACCTAAGTCATGAGATGAGAATAACCTTATAGAAAATAAACAAAACAAATCACGAAACTTAAATTCTCAATCAACTCAATGTTTGAAGGATGAAATTAAAGAAAAAAATCAATTAAAAAATAAAAAAATAAAAAAATAAAAACTTGAGTCAACTAAATTAACCGGTCAAACTCATGGTTTGGGTACTGAGATTGAATAATCTTATTAAAAATAAATTATAAAAACTATAAAAAATAAATTTTAAATAATATGAAATAAAATTGAAATTGAAAAACAAAGTTAGAAAAAACAAAGGAGGAATAATAATAAACAAAAAAAAAAAAAAAAGAGAGATAGTATTCAAGTAAATAGTGTTATGGAAAAAAGAAGTTTTCTTTCTCTTTTAATTTTTTTTTTTTGTTAATAAATAAATAAAATCAGAGACCTACTAGAATCTTATTGTTATAAAAAAATAAGAATTTCATTAACAGGACTAAAATTACGAGTATAAGTAAAGATATACACCAACAAAAATTCAGATATTTTTATTTTATTTATTTTATTAAGGTTATTTGTTAGGTTTGTCAATATATTTTTTTTAGGTGTTTTTTAATAAAAAAAAATATAAATTCTATTTTCTGCCTCTAAAATAAGGAAAATCAAACAACATGTTATCTAGAATTTTTTTTTAAAATAAAGTAACTGATTTTCTTTTTAAAAAAATATAGCCTATTCTTACAACACTACTACAGATTTCACAGTTTTACTGATGGAAATATTCCGTCGGTGTGTGACAGAAAGTTTGTCGGTAAATTATTTACTGACTATATTACCGACGGAATACGCCTGTTCGGAATACTTTTGTTGTGATTCCACATTCCTCGCTATATCGGTCGGAAATACAAAAAAAAACAATTACCGACGGTTTCACCGATGGACGTGCGCGGCAAAAAAAAAAAGTTTCCCGCTTGGAATATACCGACGGAATATTTTCCGTCGGTGTTATGTAAATACCGACGGACTAAATCCGTCGGTAAAAGTGTCGGTGATATTTCATACCAACCGAATATTTCCGTCTGTAAATTCGTCGGTAAGTTTATACCGACGGATTATTTTTGTCGGTGATGGGATGGAATACCGACCGAATATGTCCGTCTGAATATTCGTCGGTGATGGTGGCAGACACTATCCAATGCCGACGGAGTTATTCTGTCGGTAAATCCCTGTGTAATTTTTTTTTTTTAATTATTTAGAAAAAATAATATAAATAATGGTAATACAAACCAATTATACAAATAAAAATTTATATTAAGAAACAAAAACTCAAAGTTAAATAATATTCATTACAAAATGAATGTGTTTTTCAAAAAAACATTAAACGAAATTTTAAATGTAAATAATGTTTATTAAAAAATTAATATAAAGGTGGAGGAGGAGGAGGAGGAGGCTGGGGGTTAGGCGGCAAAAAAGGATTAGGCGCACATGTTCCACCTTGTGTCATGTTCATGACCATTGACAAAGCTCTTCATAGGCCGCTCTTTGTTGTTCAGACTCTGCTCTGTGTTGTTCGTTCGCCAATCTTTGCTCTTTTTTGAGTTGTGTGTACGCCTCTAATAGGTGGTCGCACCTTTGCTGTAAGGCCACGAACTCCTTAGATTGGGAGCTCGATACATATTGGGAGCTCCCAACGATTGAAGCAGTACCGGTCGACTGCAAGTTGGCGGCGGTAGTGTTGGAGATCCCGTAAACCCGATTTTTATCGGGTCCACCTGACGATCCAGCCTCCATCCACAAATCCGGATCGAATTCCGGATGGGTCGAAGGATCGTCCCCGTATCTCTCCCTCAACCGATTATTATAGGTCTCCTGAAAAAAAAAATCATCATATTCAATTCAATAAACATAATAATAACTTACAAAATAAAATGGTTGAACAAACATACCACAAACTGTTGAGCACGGTTGTCAACGAACTGTTGCGTCCCCTTTTGGCGGTCATGACTATGCACGTGCGTCTCCATAAACAACTCCATATGGCTCGAATCACGTCCAAGAGACGTAGCTTATAATGAAAAAAATTTATTAACAACAAATTAATTGAACAATATATTTCATTTAAATTAATCTTACCATCCGTTTCGCATGTGCAGCAAACGGAACGAAGCCGCCGGTGTGCGTTGTCACCAAGCCATGAATTGGCCGATTCCGGTTGCCAGCACCGGACTGTGAGCGTCGAGTGAACCGCTCAGACGTCACGTGCTGAAGATAGTGCGGCCATATATCTTTCGGGATGTATATCGATTTGAAATCCCTCCAAACCGCAACATCGTTCCAAGCCTTGGAACCCCTTATCCTCGCCTATTTTTTTTGCCTTTTTCTGGGTTTCATACAAAAAATCATGCAACCTAATTCACGCACGAAAAAATTTACATTTTGAAACATAAATTAATTATGTAAAAAAAAAAAAAGTCGTATTGTTTTCGATGTTACCTAATTGCCGCGTGATTTTCCCATACCCTCCTCACAACAGTATCATGCTCATCGTCCCAGTTGAATTGATGTTGTGTATAAAAAAATAATTTTTTTAAAAATGTTAATAATTTATTTAACAATTATAACTAGAATTTATTAGAAATAAGCTGAAAATTATATATTAACACGAACCTCAAATCTACGAAACCATGCATTGATTTGAGGCATCCATTCAGGATGCCTGGATATCTGACTCCATTGAAACAATGGAATCTCCATCGACGCTTTAAACACCAATGATATTACTCGGGCGGCCTCAATGTTTGTGAACCTGAAAAGAAATGAAATTAATGAAATAGTGATTCCTTCATAAATTAGGTTTTAAATTTGTTTTTTATATATATATAAAAAACACTAAAACCTTAACAAACTTACATTGAAAGATCATCCTTCCACTGTGCCTCGTACTTGCGGGTAAATTGATTCCGCTGCGAAGGCACGCCGCTTCTGCGATGTGAAACATCGCTGGAAGAGGCAGCATCGGTTGACGGCGCAGGTGGTGTAGGTGCCTCTTCTTGAGAAGCACCTAAGGAAACATCAGCATCGCTGCTAGACGAACTTGATTCGACTAGACGTGAACGACTAGCTCTGGTTTTCATTCTATGCATCTAAACAATTTTATACAAATAATTGTATAATAAAATTCAAAAGTTAAAAAAAATCGGCAGCACCTCCCCTATACTGGATACTACCCAAATCCACAAACCTGCAAATATTAACAATAGCCACAATCAATTGACCCAATCTATACTAATTATTCCAACATATTCAACTATTAATCCTAAGATAAATTCAACGTTAACAATTACAATTCACAAATTATTCAATAATTATGTCAATACAACAAAACTATAAATTCAAAATAAATAGAAACAATTAAACACAAATCATCAAGTTAGAGTAAAATTAATAATTCTTCCAACATATTCAATTATTAAATCTAAGATAAATTCAACATTAACAATATTAATTCAACAAATTATTAAATAATTATTGGCAATACAACAATAAAATATATTCAATAAAAACAAAAAAGAATTATAGCCTAACAATTAAAATCAATGGAAACAATTAAACACAAATCATGCAATAATATAAAAAAAATACTAATTATTCCAAACATATCCAATTATTAATTCTAAGGTAAATTCAACATTAACAATTATAATTCAACAAATTAATCAATAATTATATATGGCAATACAACAATAAATTATATTCAATAAATTAAAAAAAATATATAGACTAACAATTAAAATCAATGAAAATAATTAAACACAAATCATGCAATAATAGAGTAAAATTAATAATTATTCTAACATATTCAATTACTAATTCTAAGTTAAATTCAACTTTTACAACAAATATTCAACAAATTAACTAATATGTTATTATGACAACAAAACAATAAAAAAATATTCAAAAAATTCAAAAAAAAAAACCTACATCAAGAAAAGGAACGAAATATACATACCTTAATAATATGACAAATTCAAAACTTTATCTACATTACAAAAAAAAACACCAAAACAACAAAAATAACAAAAATAAAAACAACTAAAAATAAATTAAAAAGTAAATAAAATAAATTGGAAAAAAACACATACCTTTTAATATGAGGAAGATTCACAACGCTAAATCTTGCTAAAGATTGAAGGTGAAATTCTTGAAGGATTGAGGGCAAAAAAATCAAAAACCTGAGGTGCAAAACGGAGGAGAAGAGAAGAGAAGCGGCGCGGGGAGAAGAAGAAAAAATAAGGCGAAGCGGCGGGGGCTGGAACTTATAGTGTAGTTTTACCAATGAAATCACCGACGGACTTAATATCCGTCGGTAAAAGGTCAAAAATTCCGTCGGTAACAGGTCAAAAATCCGTCGGTAATTTTTGAATTTCGCACCGAATTTTTAAAAGCCCTCCATATTTTTCAACGTCCGTCGGTAATATGACAAGTTCAGAGGCGCATTAATTCACACACTTTGGAAATCGCGCGGTCCGTCGGTAATATGTGTGACCGACAAATTACCGACAGAAATATTCCGTCGGTATTAGCGTCGAACAATCTGACGGTGAATCCGTCGGCGATTGTGGCATTTTATTGTAAATATTTTCGAACTCTCTGTGAGATACCGACGGACTAGAATCCATCGGTATACCCGTCGATGATTGTGGCATTTTGTTGTAAATGTTTTCGAACTCTCTGTGAGATGCCGACATATTTAATTCCGTCGGTATACCCGTCGATGAAGGTGGCATTTTGTTGTAATTATTTTCGAACTCTCTGTGATATACCGACGGACTAGAATCCGTCGGTGTATGTGTTGGTGAATCCGTCGGTGTTGGTGGCATTTTGCGTAATTAAATTTGAACTCTCTGTGAGATACTGACAGATGGTTATTCGTCGGTATGGACGTCAGTAAGTTTGCATTATGCAGGAAAGGTTGTCTTTGTATTGCCTGTTTACCTTCCTGCAAAAACTTAACTGATAAACTGTCCATCAACATAAACATAACCACATTGCTTAAACAGTAAATATTTTGTTTTACAAAATACATCATCCATAATCTAAATTACATGAGACAAATGTTTTTACATAGGGCTTCATTTTCATAATTAGTCGTAATTTTCTTCTTTTTCCTCATAAATTGAATTGTCATCATCTTCATCGCAATCTTCAATATGGATATCATCTTCTTCATCGACATTTGCTTGTCCGCTAGAGCTGAGAACAACATTCAACTCCTCTCCGTCAATATCAACAAGACTATCATCAAGAACTCGAAAATTTGAATTTTCTTCCAATTCAATCGAAGGAGCAACTCGATATGGTTCAACCAACTCACGAACTTGAAAGACTTCATCTCGCACACTTGTGTCTTCGTTCTCATTCTGAACAACCTCGACACGACCCTGTGGTTTCGTTTTTAAAACAGACAACCAATCAACTGTTGATCGATCCTTTCTAAATGAAGGGGTGTATGTGTAATAAACTTGTTGACATTGCTTTGCGAAAACAAAGACATCGTTTATGTTGCGGAGTCTAGCTTTTGAGTTGATTTCGACCAGACCATGGTGCGGATCAACTTTGATTCCTCTGTCCGTCGTGTCATACCAATAGCATTTGAATAAAAACACTTTATTTTGCTCGCTATGATATTGCAGTTCGACGACCTCTTCTAATCTACCATAGTAGTCAACTTCTAACTGGCTACTTGTGGATCCCTTAACACAAACACCGTAGTTGTATGTCTTTCTTCCTTGCCCGTATTCTTCAGTATGGAAAACATATCCATTGACAAAATACCCGTTGTAGCACTTAACTTTTCTTTCAGGGCCGAGGCTTAGTGAAGACAACGTTCTTAGGCGCACTCCTTCCCATTTGATAAACCTTGTAAATATATGTAATTAAATGTACATCAATAAACGGTAAATGAACGAGAATCTCGTAATGACATGCATACGTTAGAATGAGTTTGTGATAGTGCTTACATGTGTTCTGAACCATGTGGCAAATTGTTTATCTTGTAATTGAAAGATCTGGGATTCGGTCAGCTGCGAGTTATTGGAGAGCAAATATTGTTGATGTTGCCTGCAAGTGATAATGAGTGTATGATATTACAATATATAATTAACAGTATATTACTGACAAAGTTTAATTAGTATTACACATATATAGACTTACTGAATAAATGGTCTCAGCTCATCACAGTTAAATAGAACATAGTTGTGTGCTTGTTTGAATTCTATTTCCAACAAATATCTTCCTCTTACGGCATTTTTAGGTGTGGATCGTCCAGTATTGGAGAATATTGACAAGTTCCCACTAGAAGGCACTTCACCGCCATCGTCATGCCGTGGAACGCGATTGATTCTTGTTCTCAGATGAGGTTCAAAATAGTACGAGATAAATGTTGATATCTCTTCAACAATATAGGCCTCAGATATCGAAGCCTC
This sequence comes from Populus alba, assembly GCF_005239225.2. Taxonomy (NCBI): domain Eukaryota; kingdom Viridiplantae; phylum Streptophyta; class Magnoliopsida; order Malpighiales; family Salicaceae; genus Populus; species Populus alba. The sequence continues at coordinate 8,866,539 of NC_133299.1, forward strand.
AACATGCGCCTTGTTCTTAACCCTTTTTTTTAGATTAAACAAGTACCTGCATTGAAGTACAATTCAAGTATTTTCAATTAAGAAAAACATAGAAAATACTTTAAGATATGAATTTCATTGCAACTGTAATATCTCACTGTTCGAATGGGTACATCCATCTATACTGGACCGGTCCTCCAGCTTTTGCCTCGAATGGTAGATGTATAGGGAGATGCTCCATTGAGTCAAAAAATGAAGGAGGGAATATCATCTCAAGTTTGCATAGTGTCTCGATGATATTCGTTTGAAGCCTCTCAATGTGCTCAACATTCATCTTGCTGGAGCATATATCTCTGAAGAAATGACTGATCTCCGTCAGTGCATCCCATATTCCCTTTGGCAACAAATCACGAAAAGCTAATGGGATGAGTGTTTGTATAAACACGTGGCAGTCATGACTCTTCATTCCATACAATCTGCAGTCCTCTATGTTAACAAGCCTTGATATGTTCGCATATCCATCCGGAAAACGCAGACTCTTAAGCCATTTGTAGACTAACAGTTGTGCGTTTTTCTCTAACATGAAGCTTGCCGTTGGTTTTGCAACCCGTGACTCCTCATAAACCAACTCCATATTTTTACGGTTACAGTATAAAGCTATATGCAATCTAGCCTTCATGTGGTCCTTTGTCTTCCCCTTCACATCCATGACGGTGTTGAAAATATTCTCAAACACGTTCTTTTCGATGTGCATGACGTCAAGGTTATGGCCGAGAAGATTGGTCTTCCAATACGGAAGCTCCCAAAAGATACTTCGCTTTACCCAATTATGGGTCAAACCAAAACCAGGAAACTTTTGCTTACCTGATTGAAGGTCAAACACAATGTCACCGTACTCTGATACAACATGATGCAATTCTTCACCAGAAAGACACGGGGATGCAACATCTTTTTCAACTCTGCCAACAAAGAAATCTTTTATGTTCTTTCTGAACCTGTTATTAAGTGACAAGAAGCGACGGTGACAGTAAAAAAAAGAAGCTTTACCTCCGTTTGCTAGCGTGAATGCCTTGTTGTTTTCCATGCAATATGGACATGCGAGTTTTCCATGCATGCTCCAACCAGAAAGCATTCCATAAGCTGGAAAATCACTGATAGTCCACATCAAAGCCGCCGTCATAAGGAAATTTTGTTTCCTCGATATATCATAAGTCAGCGATCTGGAGGACCACAACTGCGCCAGCTCATCTATCAATGGTCGAAGACAAACATCTATATTCCACCTCGGGCTACTTGGACCGGGTATGATAGTAGATAGAAACATGAACTCCGGCCTCATACACATTCCCGGTGGCAAGTTATAAACTGTGAGAATGACCGGCCAACAAGAATAGGGAGCAGCAAATGACCCAAATGGGTTGAACCCGTCTGTACATAACCCAAGTCGGACATTCCTTGATTCAACAGAAAAGTCAGGATGAACACTATTAAAGCGTTTCCACGCTTCGCTGTTAGAAGGAGCACCATCACACCATCAACGACATCATGTGTTTGGTGCCATGTCATGTGCTCAGCAGTCTTTCGTGACATAAATAACCTCTGCAATCTAGGTGTGATCGGGAAATATCTAAGTTTTTTATATGCCACTAGAGTCTTCCCCCTGCCAGTTCTGGGTTTGTAACGGGAATGCCTGCATGTCATGCACTCGGTCATCTCAGCATTTTCAAGGTAGTATAACATGCAGAAGTTAGGGCACATGTCAATTTTCTGGTATCCTAAACCGAGGGGTTTCATCATGGACTTCGCAGCATAGAAGTTCTCTTTGAGCCTGTTCCCTTCAGGTAAAATGCTTCTTGCCCAATCAATAATTTTGTCATACCCGGCCTCTCTCAACCCGTGATCTGACTTGATGGTGAACACTTGTGTCACAGCCGATAATTTACTGTGGTTTGTGCAGTCATCCCATAATGGTTCGTCAGAATCTTTCAACAAATCAAAAAACCTAGCTGCCTCTGCATTAGGTTCTTCTTCTACGATTGGACATTGATTGACATTATCTTGATTCATTCTCATTGCATCCATAACCATGTTTCTGTAAGGATTAATGTTGTCATTTGTCGCTTCATGCATGTTGCTAGCACTAGAAGTTGACCCAACCACCGTTTCTCTCATTCTCCTATTACTAACAAATACCTCTCCATGTGCATACCAACACTCGTAATCCTCTACAAACCCTTTGTGTAGAAAATGCATCATTACAACATCTGGATGCAGATACTTTTTATTTTGACACTTCTTGCATGGATACCTAATACCGCCTCCAGTAAAATTTCTGGGAATAGATGTTGCGAAATTAATAAAACCCTGAACCCCGTTACAATAATCCATCCTCCGCAATCCTTGGGGTGAATCTAGATACATTCATGAACGATCATCCATGACTTCTATCGAATCTCTATAAAAAAGACCCATTAAGCAAGCTCTTAATTATTTCAAAACATAACATGTAATTCGTAATTTCTACAAATTAAGTTTTAACAATTTACAAACAAATACAATCTTACAAAATCTAAAACAAACCATAACAAGTATAAAATTATACATTCATATACTACAAGTTTGTTTGAGAAATAACAATAAAACATGTACATCTACTAAAAAAAAATACATATACTAAAAAAACAATAAAATTGACATTTAAATGTTAAAATTTTAAAAGATAGAATTACTTACAAAAAATGATAAAATCCGTCGGTAAATCAGAACACGGATGCTGTGACCACAAAACTTCAAGAAATACAACTTGTGCTGAGATGAGGAAGATTTTTGTTTTGGGGCGAGGGGGGGCTGGTTATTTGCAGATGGGGAGGGTTAGGATTAGGAAGAAGAAGGAGAAATGGGGGAGGAGAGTGTCGACAGAGTGGCCATATATTCACTTTTGCCGACGGACTTACCGACGGTTTTATTCTGTCGGTGAATACGTCGGCGAAACCGTCGGTAATTCTGACGGGCAATCGACACGTCACCGCACGGATCTGCTATTCAAATCCCTCGGTGATTATGTCGGTATTTTTAAAGGTGCACCGGTCACGTCACCGGTACGGATCTGACATTTCAAATCCGTCGGTGATTCCGTCAATATTACTGACGGTGAACAGGTCTCATCACGCGTACGGCTCCCTGGTTTTCATTCCGTCGGTGATTCTGTCGGAAAAATCACCCGCCACGCCACCTACCTGCCCTTTTTTCATTAATTCTGAATTTTCTGTCGGTGATTCGGTCGGTAATTATCGACCGAATTACCGACGAAAATAGTCCGTCGGTGATTTCGACTGAAAAATACCAACAGAAAAAATTTCATCGGTGAGTCCGTTGGTATTTAGCGAATTTCTGGTAGTGCAAGCCCGCGTGATAACCTATTACTAGAATCTTATTGTTATAAAAAAATAAGAATTTCATTAACAAAACTAAATTACGAGTATAAGTAAAGATATAGACCAACAGAAATTCAGATATTTTTATTTATTTATTTATTAAGGTTATTTATAGGTTTGTCAATATATTTTTTTTAGGTGTTTTTTAATAAAAAAAATATAAATTCTATTTTTCTGCCTCTAAAATAAGGGAAAATCAAACAACATGTTATCTAGAATTTTTTTTTTAAATAAAGTAACTGATTTTTCTTTAAAAAAAATATAGCCTATTCTTACAAGCCCGCGTGATAACCTGTTGAAATGGGCTAGACTTATTAAACTCAATAATATTTAACTTTTTTTATATAAAAAAATGGACTCAGTCTGTAATAAAGCGTGGGTCAAATAGATACAGTAAAAATCGTGTTGACTAACTATCAAGTTGACCCACGCTTTATTACAGACTGAGTCCATTTTTTTTATAATATAATCACTATATATGCGATTATACTCTTGGAGGCGAGTGGGATTGTTTCGACGCAAGATCAAAACTGCATGCCTAAACTGTAATTATTTGAACAAGTATTGAGATAATGATGCAATTAATTCGTCGTCGTTGTGGCCGTCGTGATTTTGTATATTAGGATGGGTTGAAGAGTAGAGAATGAGAGGAAAAACAAACTAGTAATTAATCACATGACTGCTACTAGGGGTGTTCAAAATAACCGATTAACCGAGAAAACCGAGAAAACCGAAGAAAAATTAACCGAAAAAACCGAACCGAAATGAAAAACCGATTAAACCGATTGTCAAAACCATAATTTTTAACAGGTCCGGTTCGGTTTCGGTTTTGAACCAAAAACCGGAACAAACCGAACCGGACCCATTAAAAACCAAAAGTTACCCATATCTGAGGTATAAATAGTTAAATTGTAACCTAACCCTAATAATTAATGTAACCTTCCTGTCTCTCACAAAAGCAGCCGCCCCCCCCCTCTCAATTAATTTCTAAACTTCATTTCCCGTTTCCTCTCAATTAATTTTCCAGCTTCCCAATCTTCCTCTTAATTAATTTCTAGTCTTCCTCTCCCCTCTTAATTAATTTTTATTCTTCCTTTCCCGTTTCCCAATCTTCATTTCCAGTGGGTTTGTTGAATGAGCTTTCAATGCAAAGGTTATATTTTTCAACTTCACATACAAAAATTGATATCCAATGATCTTTGTCACTTCTTGTATCTTTTTCTTGTTTTTATCTTTCCTTCCTTTTCATTCTTAGTTGTCTTTATTGTGGTAAGTATTTGTGGTAATGGTTGAGATCGATGGGACTAATGGCAATGGAAATCATGGAGGAATTATTTTGGATATTAAAGATAATTTTTCTTCATCTAGCTCCATCAAGAAAGTTTCTGTCTTGAATTTCTGTGCCTTTCATGCAAACTCCTTGCCATATGAAAAATCTGGATGATGGATTAGGTTTCCTGGTTTTTTACCAAAAAAACCGGATTTAACCGAACCGGTCTGGTCCGGTTTGAATCGGTTTTCGGTCCGGTTCGGTTAATATTTTACAAAATTAATGTAACTCGGTTCGGTTGGTTTTTTAAGTCTAAACCGAACCGAACCGAACCGTGAACACCCCTAACTGCTACAACAACCAAGCCCACTAATTAAAGGGCATCTTGGTGGTAGGTACGTATTTTCGCAAAAGAAGAGCGTTTTCACATGAAGACACGAGTATACAACCATTTTTTTTTTATTATTAATATAAATATCCAAATTAATTTATGTGTATATCGATTAATTTCACGAGCTTTAAAATTAATGTTTATATAAATTTTTAATAGCTCTAATATTTATTAAACTTAAACTAATAATTTTTTAAAAATAAATTTAGAATCTAACAAATTAAGTTATATGGGTAATATATAACCATTCTTAAACATTGCTTTGCCTAAGTAGCCTGTTTAGAATAATATGTAATAATGTTGGTGGAAACGATCAATTACACCTCCTTTTTAATTATGAGATTCCCTTAATTTTCCTTGGCTTGAATCCGGCACTAATTAAATACTAGCCATATTGTTGATGAACACGCATCATCAGTAGTTCCCTCTCCAACCCCTATATATATATATTGCTTTGTTTTTTCTTAATTAGCAATATTTCATTAGCTGGGAATTAGTCGCACGTTTATTTTAGGTTGCTGACTGATTCTATGACTTGAAATACCCAAGAGATGGATAACTACCTCATTATTTGTTGGGGTGTAAGAGAATTGCACTCGTGAGAATTACGGATGATGATGACATGGGAGCACAAGTCAAGGATACATGCCATTTGGTGAAGAAAAATGCATGATTATTAGGTGGATCCATATGGTATTTGCTTTACAGCCCCCGAAGACTATATACTTTATGGACTTGCTACAATATTATTATTCATTTTACATGGCAATACGAAGTTTCCCCATTCTCACCAACCACAACCTCACCACCATGCACCTCTCCCACGAGTCCAATTTACCCTTCCAAGCCAATCGCCAATATTGATCCACAAAGACTCCACGCTCCATGATTTGTACCCTTAGATTGTTCCAAATCAACGGCCACAACTCAGTCTCAACAAACCCACTTTGTCACCTCTTGCCAGCCCTCATGCTTACCTACCATCTCCTGTGCATGATATTCAACACTCCCAACCCTCTATTTAAACCCCCTACACCTCCCCTCTATCTCTCTCAGGAAATCCCGTACTCCAGAACTCAAGATTTCCTCTGCAGCTACTCCTCCTCCCCCATTCTTCAAGACTCCTTCTCTCTCATTTAAGCTTTTCTTTGGTCTGACATATATATCAATAAGAAATGGAGACAGTCACCAAGAATGGCTACCAAAATGGTTCTTCGGAGAGTTTGTGCATCAACCAACTTGATCCACTCAGCTGGGGAGTTGCTGCCGAGGCAATGAAAGGAAGCCACTTAGATGAAGTCAAACGTATGGTGGCTGATTATAGGAAGCCTGTTGTCAAGCTTGGAGGTGAGACCTTGACCATTGCTCAGGTTGCATCCATTGCTGGTCATGATACTGGTGATGTCAAGGTGGAGCTTTCTGAGTCTGCAAGGCCTGGTGTCAAGGCTAGCAGTGACTGGGTCATGGACAGCATGGACAAGGGAACTGATAGTTATGGCGTTACTACTGGTTTTGGTGCCACTTCTCACAGAAGAACCAAACAAGGCGGCGCTCTTCAGAGGGAACTTATTAGGTGAGCAGATTTAAAAACCTCCAAACCTAAGTAAATGTTTGTTACTTCAAGTACGGTTTTCCTTTTCCTCTACCTTTTTTTTCCTTTTTCACTAACGTGGTTGGTGTGAGGGTAGAGACCTGTTCAAAAATCCATGATATTTTGAAGAAGAGGTAGGTGGGCATCGAGTGGTGGTGGGCTATGGCCGTCCATTCAATGAGTTGTCTAGTAGAGAGACATCGATGTTCCCATTTAAAGACTTTCTATGACCCCATCTGACAACTTCATCATCAAGTTCCATGAAAGTGGGGGAAAATATTTACGGACCGGAGTTCCTTACTTATTATAAGATTGGTAGTTAAAATTGATCAAGAATGATTTTGTTTTGGTGAGGAGTATTATGGATTTTTAATACAAGCAATCTAACTTTAAATAAGAGCTAGGAACTTCAATTTTTATTTTCTCACATGCCATCAAACACCTTCATAAATAGGAATATTCAATTGGAAAGTTTAGGCGAAATTGGTCACCAGAACTGCATTGAGATTTCCGTTCCAATATCTGTTTACATCTTTTTGGTTAATCTTCTCTAGCTACCAGGTAAAATGGTCAATGCATGATTTGACTGCTTAGCTTCGTGTGGAACTCATTGTTTAATGTTTTTTTATTATCTGACAGATTGATACGCACAAGTTTCCTTCTTGTGAGTTTGTGCTTTTGAAGCATTAACATAAAAACGTAATTGATTTGTTTATGGTGTTTTCTTCTTTCCCTCTTCAGATTCTTGAATGCTGGGATCTTTGGCAATGGAACGGAAACATGCCACACACTGCCTCACTCAGCAACTAGAGCAGCAATGCTTGTCAGAATCAACACTCTCCTCCAAGGTTACTCTGGCATCAGATTTGAAATCTTGGAAGCTATTACCAAGCTCCTCAATAACAACGTCACTCCATGCTTGCCACTACGAGGCACAATCACTGCTTCAGGTGATTTAGTTCCACTATCCTACATTGCTGGATTACTGACTGGCAGGCCCAATTCCAAGGCCACTGGTCCCACCGGAGAAGTGCTAGATGCTGTTGAAGCCTTTAAAGCAGCTGGCATTGAATCTGGATTCTTTGAGTTGCAGCCTAAAGAAGGCCTTGCTCTAGTTAATGGAACTGCAGTTGGTTCTGGCCTGGCTTCTATGGTTCTTTTCGAGACCAACGTTCTTGCTGTCTTATCGGAACTCTTGTCAGCAATTTTTGCTGAGGTTATGAATGGTAAACCTGAATTCACTGACCATTTGACACACAAATTGAAGCACCATCCAGGTCAAATTGAGGCTGCAGCTATAATGGAGCACATCTTAGATGGCAGCGCATACATGAAGGCAGCTAAGAAGTTGCATGAAACGGACCCCTTGCAGAAACCAAAGCAGGATCGCTATGCTCTAAGGACTTCACCCCAATGGCTTGGTCCCCAGATTGAAGTAATCCGATTCTCGACCAAGTCAATTGAAAGAGAGATTAATTCAGTGAACGACAACCCTCTAATTGATGTTTCAAGGAACAAGGCTTTACATGGTGGTAACTTCCAGGGAACTCCAATTGGAGTCTCAATGGATAATGTACGTTTGGCTATTGCATCAATAGGCAAGCTGCTATTTGCTCAGTTCAGTGAGCTCGTAAATGATTTCTACAACAATGGATTGCCATCGAATCTCACTGCTAGCAGGAATCCAAGTTTGGATTATGGCTTCAAGGGAGCTGAAATAGCAATGGCCTCCTACTGTTCTGAGCTTCAGTATCTCGCCAATCCAGTCACCACCCATGTGCAAAGTGCCGAGCAGCACAATCAAGATGTAAACTCGTTGGGGCTTATCTCTTCAAGAAAGACAGCAGAAGCTGTCGATATCTTGAAGCTCATGTCCACAACCTTCTTAGTGGCTCTTTGCCAAGCTATCGACTTGAGGCACTTGGAAGAGAACTTGAAGAGCGCAGTCAAGAACACGGTTAGTCAAGTATCCAAGAGGGTTTTAACTACGGGTGCCAATGGAGAACTTCACCCATCAAGGTTCTGTGAGAAGGAGTTGCTCAAGGTGGTTGATCGTGAATATGTCTTTGCCTATGTGGATGACCCCTGCAGTGCTACCTATCCATTGATGCAGAAACTAAGGCAAGTTTTTGTTGACCATGCGTTGGAAAATGGAGAGAATGAGAAGAATTTTAGCACTTCAGTCTTCCAAAAGATTGAAGTTTTCGAGGAAGAATTGAAGGCTCTTTTGCCAAAAGAAGTTGAGAGCGCAAGAGCAGCATATGATAGTGGGAATTCAGCAATTGACAACAAGATCAAGGAATGTAGGTCGTATCCACTGTACAAGTTTGTGAGGGAGGAGTTGGGAACTGTATTGCTCACCGGCGAAAAGGTCCAATCGCCCGGCGAGGAGTTCGACAAGGTGTTTACAGCTATGTGCCAGGGGAAGATCATTGACCCAATGCTGGAGTGCCTTGGGGAATGGAATGGTTCCCCTCTTCCTATCTGTTAAGTGTTTTCTTTTACCAATAAATTTGTTGTATTTTTTGACATTTCTTTCGACGGCTTTTCTGTCCTTACAGTTTCTTGGCTATGTAATAAATATATATAATATGTCATGAAAGGAAAAATCAGTTCCGAATATTTCTATTTCAATAAATCTTTTGTCTCTTAATATTTTAATTTGGTTTTGAAAGGGGGATCAAGGTGGTTGGTCAATCAAACCGAATTAGTTGTTTTTTTTTTTTAAATTTTAATTAGTTTTTTTTTATATATAATTTAGTTTTTAGTTATTTTTTGTATAATGTACGTGTGGAATGAGTATAAATAGCATGCCTCTGTTAGTTGTCGAAGCAATTTTACCGGAAAAAGCATCATCTCAAATGAGAATTCACAATTGATTCTCTCTTGGGATATGAATAAATAGTTTTATTACGAAAACTATAAATACTTGGCAGATAAATATTCCATTAACAAAATCTTTCCTACAGTTGTGAGTGGTTGCAGATCAGCATTGCAATCTCTGATTATCTGGCAATACCAGAGGTCATGGATGCACTTTAATGATGTCCACAAATACTGTCATTTAAGTCAACTAATTGGGAGGTGACTGTTATTGTATATCTTGTATGGCAGACTTGTGGTTGTCCTGGAAACTAGATTTATTCCTGTAAAATATATATTTATATATATATAAAGATATGGTTTTATTTTAATTTTCATTTAAATTTGATTAATGATTTTTCAACATAGTTATCAAACCTGACCTGAGGATTAACCTGGCTAAGAGATTGGGTTCCGGGTTACACGAGTCCACCTAAAAAAATTTTAAAAAAAAATTTTTTTTTAAATTTTTAATATTTTATATGAAAAAATTAAGAATAATTCATGTGAATATATGCTATACATGCGGTAAATAATGAAGTTTAAAAAATTATTTCAAAAAGGTTTTTATTCTACATTGAAAAAAACATAACTTTTTTTCTTGTAAATATAGAGTATAAAAGGGGTCTCTACCAGGTTTTCCGTGTCAACCCGAACTCGGGTTCCGAGTTCACCTAGTAGGTCAAATGGTTTTCTACAAGCTAATTGCTGGCCCTGGTTTTGAATGAAATAGACTCGGTTAAGGCCTCGGGTCCCGGGTTGACCTGTTGACCCAGGTTTGATAACTATGATCTTGAGTAAAGATAAAGTTATTTGGATAAAAATATTTTGCAAAGAATATTATAAAAGTGATTATAATTATGAAGATTTTTATGACATCAAAGTATTATTCATAAATATTCATGGTTAATGCGCTTTTTTAATACTAAATATTAATTATAATTGTTGAGACTAAAACATATTATGCTCTTCTCTTTTTTTAATTAAATAAAACAATTGTTCTTATAAGTTGAGGTATAAGGAGTATCCAAAACTAATATGTAATTGCTTATTAAATGACAAGTAAAATGAACTAACCCAAATAAGAATTATATATGAAGAGATCGTTCATGCCTATGAAATACTCACAAAGTAGTTATGTAGATGATCCTTAGACTTGAAATCATCAAGTTATTTTATATAAGAAATGTTATATTTTGATTCTGATTACATGTCACTTTGATCAAAGGTAACAAATGAATAGATATTTGATATAGCATATCAGAGGTAACAATTTGGTAAAATATTTGGCATAACATAAACTAAATAAAGATATCTGAGCAATCAAGAGATGATTTATTATCCTAGATGAATTATAAATATTATTTTATATGTTTTTAAATAGTATTAATTGATCAATTCTTGCGTAATGTGAAATGAGATTTAAAAAGAGTTTCAAATTTTATTCAAATAATTAATGATTATGGTATTGAGAAGAAACATGATTTAATAAAATAAACATTATTAATGCTTAAATGTTTAAATCAGTCAATTCTTGATAAAAAGATAATGGTTACATTGAGAATATGGTAATTGAAAGTTTAAGTCAAGTTCCATATGATTTTTTCTAATATTTTGGGGAATCATGATACATTGCTAAACAATGTACTTGGTCTTTAAATATAAATAAATCAATTTATTGATTTGAATAATAAATTAAATTATTCAATTTATTTAATTATATTTTTGATTATGATTATGATTTATATTTACAACAACATATTAAAAATTTAGTGGGTCATATGCATTAAGAATCATTGGTAAGAAATTAAAATATGAGGATTAATCAAGTATAAGTTAATTGTAAATAAATTTTAGAAATTAAAGACTAAAATGTAATTAATACATGAGATTACAATCTAGACTTAGAAAAATCAAGCATAGACTTGATTGCATGAAGTTTTAATAATTGCTTTGAGATAAAATATGTGATATTCTTTAGGTAACAAATTGATATTTTACAATTAATAGGATTATTAGATTTTCCCTCTAAATTATGCCTCATATTTTTCTCTACAACATAGAATGCATATAATAAAATAATTAAAAGAGCTAGCCCTCAAGACATAACTCTCAATCCTCTTTAATAAAAAAAATTTAAGAGATTTTTATTTGGCGATTCATGTGGATTATCATTAGAGGTTTGAAATTAAATGATTTTTTGTTTGATTAAACTTTAAAAACAAAAATAGAATTAATAGTTAGATAATTTTCATTCAAACCCTATAACTTTATATTATGTAAAGGGATTTATTGAGCTTTAAAAACATTAAAATTATTGTTTGTTTTGTATTTATGTTTTTTGCTAAACTCAATATGGCAACCATGCTAAGCAATCCATGTGTTCGCAGCAAACAAAGGATAATATATTAGGACATTGATGCACATTTTGTTGTAGGCTTCGCACAATTTTTTTTTTTTTTTTTTTTAATTACATATGTGGCAATCAGTCTCTTGGAATAGGTATACACCATGAAATAAAAATAAATGTTAAAATGATAATTTAAAAAAAAAACAAAAAAAAAAAAGAGAAAGTTTCTTACATTAAAGGTTGTTTGTTTAGTTATTGTCAAATGACAGTTATAACTCTCATCAAATATCATTAAAGTATGTGATGGAATGGTAAGAATCTCTCCAACAATCTCACCACTTTAAAATCATTCTCTTTGAGACCTGGCATTTCACCATCAACAACCTCTATGAATTGCCTCTCCTCGTTAGTCAAGGTGACAAAACTAAAAGGAATTCAACCAAGAACAAGGTTAGTAAAAGCATTCTTAAATTTAAATTGTCTTAATATAAAGTATATAAAAAAAACACATTTTATTAATAAGTATTAAATAGTAAAATGATAGTTTTATGGAGGCAGAGATATTTATACTCAATAAATTACCAAGTATTCTTTTTGAGTTTGCATCCTCTATATGTTTTCATTTTAATCCAAGCATGACCTAAACTTTAATTATTCATGCATTTGATTCAAGACATTTTGAATTAATTGGATATTTTTTAAAATAAAATTATAAGTTTAATTGTGAATTATAAATATTATATGACTCATATGAGATTATTTTTCATAACTAAGATAAAAAAAAACTTTAATATTAAAAAATGTATTGAAATAAATAATATAATATTTTAAATTAAGGGATGAAGTGAGAAATAAGAAATGGTAAATTAAATGTTTATATATTATAATAATTTTGAAAATGTTATAAAAATTTTTATGTAACTTTAAGTATACGTGAAAATAAAATTAAAAATAATTAAATATTTTTGAAAAAAAACATTTAATTTCATTATGTGTTTTAAGAAAAAAAATAAAAATATATAATATTTATCTATTTAAAATAGAATAAGGGAGATAAATATTTTCAAAAATGCGCAGAGATCAAATCAAATTATAATCACTTGTAGGCTTGAGGTTTGGTCTCCATCACTGTAGGGCTTCGCATGCCATGGCCTAGTGTATCAAGCCCAACGCAAAAATAATAATTATATACCACACCTAGAAGGTTAGACAAAATAACAAATCATGGATAAATTATTAACATATATTTTTATATATATTTAATCTCACTTATTTTATTATTTTTAAATATGGAAATTATGAGTATCAATAATATGCATCAAATATAAATATATTAAGTTAATCTATAAATTACTCCAGCAAAAATGATTGAAATTATGCTTTATTAATACAACATGCATGAGGGATATTCGGAGACCTTGTGTAAATTATTATATAAGAAAATATTTTTCTAATTTTTTAGAATCTGGATAACGTAATATATATTTTGATCAACTTAAAGACTTAGTTTTGGTTTATTAATTATTATTTTTGACTTATAGAATTACTTCGCAAATAATAATCAATTAACAAGATTTTTTAACTATTTTTGTAAACTACAGCTAACCCTCTCGTCGTCATCTCAACTCCACAGCGTATCACTTTATTTGAAAATATGGTTATAATTATTTTTGAAAGTATTTTTTACTCAAAAATAAATCTATATATATACATATATTATTTTTTAAAAATAATTTATGATATAAGCACATTAAAATAATTTAAAAAACACAAAAAAATATTAATTTAAAATAAAAAAAAATTACACACCCAAATCCCTCCTGGTTCATTATTTTTGTAGTTGTCTAATCATAATATATCATTATTAATTTAATTCTATCATATTTTATTATATTATTAATTACTAAACATGGTAAATTGGTTTCACATGAAATATTTTACATAGAAAACAACAACTAATTGATAATTATGGCAAAATATAGTAAAGGGATAATATGATAATTATTTTTTAAAATATTTTTTATTTAAAAATATATCTAAATAATATTTTTTTATTTTATTTTTTAAACTAAAAAAATTATATATATTTTTTAAAAAAGGGTCTATAAATCCACAGCTGCGGTAATAACAACAACAACTGAACAACAAATCAAAGTCACAGCCTCGACTTTAACAGTAAATGAAAAGTCTGCGGCGTTATATTATAATAATATTCCTTTTGGCCTTTCATTTTATTTTATATTTTTGTTAGTAATAACAAAAGAAAGAAAGTAGGAGCAACGCTTACAGAATCAATCAATCAATCAACCAATCAATGGCTCTTGTGCAGGTGTTGAGGCGCGTTCTCGGTGCAAGCGGCTCCACCCAGATCTCCTCAACGGCTAGGGCTTTCTCTTCTGCTCCGGCTCCCATCATAGCCACTCTCTTTCCCGGTGACGGTATCGGCCCCGAGATCGCCGAGTCCGTCAAACAGGTCCGATTGAACACTATTCATCTCCCTCTCTCTATCTCATAGTACTCTTGTTTTGCCCAAGTAATGTTTGCATGTTATGTGTTTTGTTAACGATGATGGCACCCGAATTATCTGTTAAATAATTCGCTGTAGTAGCAGACTGCAGTCACCTCTTTTGCGCAAAATGTTTTAATGTATTATTTTCATCACCGTTTTCGGAATTCGGTGTCTTAGTCTTGCTGGTGTTTATAGAGAAAAGAAAGGGTTTTGTATTGATCTGAATAAAGGGTTAATGACCAAATCTTTAGTTTCTTCTTCGATATTTTTAGTAGATAATAAATAAGGGTTCAGATATAAAATTCAAGATAAATGTTCATGTTTCTGCGTATAATTGTTCTGTTTATTTATTGTATAGCCATGGCTATTTATCTTCATTTTCACCATCACAGGTGTTTCAAGCAGCTGAGGTGCCAATTGAGTGGGAAGAGCACTATGTTGGGGATCAAATAGATCCAAGAACCCAGAGTTTTCTGACATGGGAAAGTCTGGAATCTGTACGAAGAAACAGGGTTGGCTTAAAAGGGCCAATGGCCACACCGGTTGGAAAAGGCCATCGTTCCTTGAACCTTACTCTTAGGAAAGAGCTTAATTTGTATGCCAACGTTAGGCCTTGCTACAGCCTCCCTGGTTATAAAACTCGGTATGATAATGTTAATCTTATCACTATTCGTGAGAATACGGAAGGAGAATACAGTGGACTTGAACACCAAGTAAGTTTCTTTCAAGAGTTTTCAGATGTGCATTAACGAGTATACAAGGTGTATAAAGTTAATGGATTGGTTCATTTAATGTTGGTGCTAGGTGGTGAGAGGTGTAGTTGAAAGTCTCAAAATCATTACTCGTCAGGCAAGTTTGAGAGTTGCTGAATACGCTTTTCACTATGCAAAGACCCACGGACGAGAGAGAGTATCAGCTATACACAAAGCTAATATTATGCAGAAAACTGATGGTCTTTTCCTCAAGGTAATCTTGTTTTAGCTGCTTCTCACATCAGATATTACTTTATTATTTACCAAATATCTCCGTATTAAGTTAATTTAATTTCCTGTAGTGCTGTCGTGAGGTTGCAGAGAAGTACCCTGAAATCACATATGAAGAAGTTGTTATTGACAACTGCTGTATGATGGTATCGTAAACTTCTTTCGTTAAGTTTTATAAATTAATTACTGTGAATGAATAAGTGGGAGTTTGGGGGTGTTTAAACTATGAAATTTTCTGTTTCACTCACCCACGTGATGCCCCGAGCTGTTAACATGGGGGTCTCTTTTCTTACACTATCACTGTTGTCAAGGATAATCTTCTGTTGGAGAAGATGGAAGTGTCATTTCTGATTTTTGTTTCTCATGCTCAGCTTGTGAAGAATCCAGCTCTTTTTGATGTACTGGTGATGCCTAACCTCTATGGTGACATTATCAGTGACCTTTGTGCGGGGTTGGTTGGTGGTTTGGGCTTAACACCAAGGTATTTAAAGATCTTCATTCGTGCACAATAGTACAATTCAGTTTTTCTGACAGCATTTGAATTCTTCTGCAGCTGCAATATTGGTGAAGCAGGAATTGCCCTTGCTGAAGCTGTGCATGGTTCTGCACCTGATATTGCTGGCAAGGTTAGCATTCACGGCTAATTTACGTGTTTTCTTTGTTCTATCCAGAGTTTCTCAATATGCAACCATGCAATGTGCATGGATGCCTATTCATATTTATGTTGTCCTGCTTTCAACTTGAATAGCTGGTCTTCCTAAATGTCTCTCTAATGGTTTTTTTTCATCCGTCTATATTAACCTGTTATGTGGTTGAATGTGCATAGAATTTGGCAAATCCCACTGCTCTACTGTTAAGTGCTGTCACAATGTTACGCCATTTAGAGCTCTATGACAAAGCGGAGAGGATCCAGGATGCCATTCTTAACACAATTGCCGAGGGAAAGTATCGGACTGCAGACCTTGGTGGTTCTTCATCGACAACTGATTTTACAAAGGCAATCTGTGGTCATCTTTGAAAATACTGATGGCGGATTTTAGTTTGATTTGGGATCCCAAAGACAGTTTTTTTATGATGTTCCTTTTGGGGACATAGTTTTTGTTTCCAGTGTTTTAAAACGAAGAATAAGACTGCAATATCTCCAAATGGACTAAAAGAATTATTGGGATTTGTCAAAAGGGCAATTAATTATTTTAGTGCTGCAAATAGTTTTGATTTAATTGTCATGTTATTATTCTCGTTGTAATAACAGAACGATGTGGCCCTTTTTATTTTGTCTTTTTTGTTTTTGTTATAATTGAAGTTGACAAAGCACTTTGTTGACTAATTTATTCACAATTAATTATTCAACTATTTAAATCGCTCTCATATTCTTGTTCAAATTATTCTTGCACCCAAAGTACAGGCAGAATTCCATTCCACATCATCAGCATGGTTTCTTTAAAAAACAACACGGTTACGCTCAAAATAATATATTTTATGAGTTTTTGGCCTCTTGATCAGCAAGACAATGACATGGGATGTTTTCCTTAGTTCGCAGAATGCCATTCCACATCATCATCAGTATGATTTCTTTCATCCAAGAATTTGGCAGATCACAACTTACGAAGTCTCAAAATGACATGTGCTGGTGTTTCTCACATCTGCATTTCCATCTGATGCAGAGAGCAGCACCGCCTCTTCCCAGACCATGAACCAACATAGAACCTTAGCTGCTACATTGCGATGTTGTTGAAGAAGAAACAATCTTAGCTGCTACATGGAAGCGAAGTCAATCTAGGCCTTTTAATTGATTTCTCCCTTCCTGCAATGTTTGCTGTTGAAGAAGAAACAATTTGTCTCTTGCGTTGTTAGAAGCTTGCTCTCTTCTCGTTTGAAACTCAATGCGTTTTGTAACAGGTATGTTACAGTTGTTTTTCAAATCGAGATATCGAAATGTGTTGCGAGTGTGTTTTGTTTTTGTTAAATACTGTTAATCAATCACAATATAGGTTGTTTTGACTTGATTTAATAAAAATTGGAACAAATTTCACTGTTGAAATGTTAATCCTAAAGCTTGAGATATCCTAAAAATTTATTTGATTGATTTGGGTTTGTTGAAATCTCAGATTGTGGGGTGTGAAATTGATATTTTAAAAGATTTGGTTTTGTTTTGTTGGTACAAATTTCATATTAAATTTGAGTTTTATTGAGCTATTTTGAAATTTATTTTTGTTTTCTTGATTATCTTGTTTTTTTACATTGAATTTTATAAGTTTAAAATTTTTAATGGATTTTTGTTTAGTTCAATAAATAACTAAAAAGAAGAGTTAAGAGTGTTGAAAAGCAAAAAATATATACAGTGGAAAAATATTAAGTTAAGAGTGAAATACAAGAAAAGTGATATATATTTGAGTGCAAACAAGTAATGAAATGTGATATTTATTACTAACATCTTTTACAATTTTTAAATATGTCTTTTAAATACGAGTTATTATCTAATTATAATGATGGTTTAAGTTTGAATTATTTTAAAGAGACAAGAAAAATAATAAGAATTATTAAGTAACACCACATGATCCATTATATATGTCAATTGGCCCATTACAAGGTTAAAAACTAGGATAACTAAAGGGTCATTCAATGGGATAATTTGAGATATTTAGGCCTATTTTTTATAATATTTACGGATTTAACTTTTTAACCTATGTATGTACGAATTGAACTTATTTTTCTAATGTGTAATTTTATATTAATAGGCAGAATTTTTAACCTAATTGTTAAATCAAGTATAAATTTTAATTATAAAGGTATTGTTTTCTAAAGGGTTGATATTTCATAGTGATAAGACATGGAAATGCTTTGTGATAAAGCTCATAATTTATTGTTCAAGATTTACATTATTTTCTAATTAATTTATGACTGTTTTTCTATTTTCTTAGAACTATGTTGTTATTTTCCAACTTTTTTAGGAATTATTGCCTAGTATAAATAAATTTATTTAACTTGTATTACGGTTTTATCTAATTTGATTTAAAAATAATATTGTGTGTTCAAGTTTGCTTATATTTTTGGTTTTTCATTGAACTTTTTGGAATTTATCAAAGATTACTTTTTTTTTTTTTTTTTGTGGCTTTCATCCTTATACTTTTAATTCATGATTTTTTATAATCACTGAGATGATGTTTTTAGGGGTGTTCAAAAAAACCGATTAACCGAGAAAACCGAAAAAACCGATGAAAAATTAATCGAGAAAACCGAACCGAGATGGAAAACCGATTAAACTGATTTTTAAAACCATAAATTCTTGCCGGTTCGGTTCGGTTTCGGTTTGGCAACAAAAACCGGTGAACCGAACCGACTAACCATAAAATAAAACAACTATAAATACTACAGTCTACACTTTACAGTTAACCTAACCCTAGTAATAACATTACACCGAAAAGCCGCCGCCTAGCAGAGACTAGTTTTCGCTTTCTTCCTTTCCCTTTCAATTTTCATCCAATCTGCGTCTCAGCCCCCTGCATCTATCTCTTCTCCACCCGAACAAAAACCCATACTCGCAACAGAAGGAGAAGGCTCCTCCATTAGTGAAAAGACGGCAAGGTAAAGTAACATCTGTTTCAAACTTTTATGCTTCTTTGGCCTTTCTATCATTACTTCCTCGCTCTGAACCTCTGCTTCTCCTTTTCTATCCTCTTGCAGCTAGAGTTTTTGCATCTTTCTTCAGGTTTGACCCCCTCGCCTTCTCTCCTTTCTCTTGTTTTAGTCATGCCTTTGTCGATTTTTGTTTACTGTTGATCTGATCATTTTGGATGTGCATTCTCCCTAGATTGCTGTCAGATCTCGTCTCTTTTTTCCTTCTCTCTCCATGCTTTACTTAATTTGAGTTGCGGTAGTTGGCTATTGTTTTTCTCCTAAGATAGATGCTTGTGGACCCATATATGATTGCATTCCTTCTAGCTTGTCTTATATGGTGATCAAGATCTGCATTTTTATTTTAAATCTGGGCAAACATTATTCTCTTTAACTTACGGTTCTAGGGTTAAATTTGTTTTCTTTTCCTTGTAGAAGTTGTTTTGGCATGGCTACATATACTCCGAATAACATCTTATTAATATGTTTTATCATGATTGTCAGTTCCTTTTATTTGCCTTGAATTGATAGGCTATTTTATGGGCAAGATTTTGTTGCTGTTTTAATAAATTCATCAAGTTGGTAGAAGCTTGTTCAACTATCAATTCTGGCAGTATGGTTGATGACTGATGTAGTGGGACAATGGATAGGTTACAAAGTTGGTTGCAATGTGAAAACATGGTTGTCGGGTACCATGTTAGATTTATAATAAGTTCAAGCTCACTGTTTATTTTGTTAGCTTCATGATTTGCTAAATTTTTAGATATTGATTGCTCTGTTCAGTTAAAATTATTGTGTGTTTTTGCAAAACCTTTTCCATGAAAATATTTGATGTTGAATAAATCAAGTAAAACCGATCAATTGGTCAATTACAGTGTAATTATATGAACCATTGGTCCATTATGATCTGCTATAAACCATTGGTCCATTACAGTGTAATTATATGAACCTAATATGATGCTCAACTTCTGCTTGATTCACTTGAATGTTTTTTTCTTACTTTTGCATTAACTGGCAAGTCTGGCAGAATAGCGGACAATTGGACAGAATAGCGGGCTTTTTTTCTTGCTTTTGGAATTGGAAATAATTGTTGGTCCTTAAATCCTCTTTACAATTCAATGTGTTAGCTACTTAACTTTAACTTTAAAATTCATGCTATTATTTTGTAATTTCAGATGGATAATCAACATCAAAACCTTCATGGATTATATTGAAAATTCTGAGATGATTGAGTCAGGTAATTTCTTTTACAAATTTAAATGTTGTTATTTTATAATATTATTTATTTACATATGTTTAATCTAACATTTTAATTTATGTTTTTGAAGAATTTGGTGAAAGTTTAAAAATTTCAATTGATTGTTTGTAAGTTGTATTGATGATGTTAGTGTAATCCTGAAATATAATTGTTTTGGGTAATTAATTTACTTTACCTTGTTGATTCCTTTAAAAATTTTGCATTGTTACTTTTTTTAATAGTTGAACTCTTATATGTTGCTAATTTGCTAGTGTTTTTTTTATAGCATTATCCTTGATGGAACTTTTGGCGTTTGCTGTTGCTGGAAGTTTTGGATGCAACTGTTGGTGCTGGATTTTTTTCTTCCAATTATGTTGGATGTTTATATAATTTATTATTGGCTGTATCTTTGTGCTAATGTAAATTTTTTTAGTGTTTGATCATGCATATTGCATTGATTTGAATTTTCATAACCTATTTCTTTGCATATTAAAGATAGCAAGATGTGAAGCATTTCAAATTTATTGTTACTATAAGCATTTCAAAAAAAATATCAATTTTCTAATTTGATTAAAAAGCTTATAACAAACTAAACCAAATTAGAAAATTTTAAAGAGTTTTGATTAAAAAACATATAAATTTTGCCCAACCAGAAAATTTAAAAGCCCAATTTAGTTTAAGTTCATTTAAAAAAAATTCAAAAAAGCCCATTAATTTGATGATTAGGTTTTCCGGTTTTAAAGTCAAAAAAACCGAATTTAACCGAACCGAACCGAACCGGTTCGGTTTGAATCGGAATTCGGTTCGGTTCGG
Source organism: Populus alba (assembly GCF_005239225.2). Lineage (NCBI taxonomy): Eukaryota > Viridiplantae > Streptophyta > Magnoliopsida > Malpighiales > Salicaceae > Populus > Populus alba. The sequence continues at coordinate 8,887,573 of NC_133299.1, forward strand.
TTTGAATTTTTAAAAATTTGAGTTAACAGGTCCGGTTGGTTTTTATGGTTCAAACCGAACCGAACCGAACCGTGAACAGGCCTAGGTGTTTTCATCCAAAAATAATGGTTATATGGTTTAAGTAATTATTGGATTGTGTTTTTTTTAACTTGATTTTGCTTTCTCAGGGTTATGTTTAATTTTAATTGTGAGTCCTGGAGTTTTTACCTATCAAGATCATTTCATGTTTGTCCCTTAAAAAAAGAGGTGAAGGCTAAATGCTTGGCCCTCGGAGATCCAAGGGCATCTAATCTTTTTTCAATTAGTTAAATGCCTACTTGATTATTTTTTAAGCATTATTTTTAAAATATATTAAAATAAATTAACATTATATTTCATTTATTATCCAATTTATCTATTACTCCCAAATAATATTATAAACTTTTATTCGAATGTTAATATTTGTTTGCAATTATTATGTGCCTAATATGAAGAAAAAAAAGTCTCTTGAATATTCAATTTTTTTTAATTTTTAATCTATTTTTAATATGATTTCATATAAAATTACAATTATATTATTCTTATAATTTTTTAAAACATTCACATCATAATAATAAATATTTTTTAAAATTTTCTTTTATAATTTTGTTTCTTCAATAAATAAATATTGAATAAAAAAAGTTGCCAAAAAGGAATCATATTAATAGGGTAAATAGTTTTTTTTTTATAATTAAAATGATATCTTTTTTACTCTTATTTTGAATTATTCCGGGTCTTTTGAATATTTATTCCAATTGTCTTCTAGTTTTATTAATAAAGTACATTGCTAAAGAAAAACTCTATTTTTTGGCCTGAGAAAATAAATTCATAGTAAAAATGACTATATTAATAAATTATTTTATTTCAATAAAATTTAAATTATTCCTTTTCTTATAAAAAATCATTGACATATAATTAAATAAAAAAACTGAATAACTCCCCACAACATAAAAATAAATATCTTAAATTACATTTACCTCTTAAATTTTCAATATAATTTTTAATTCACATTAACATCTCTTTCTAATATTTATTTATATTTATATTTATAATTTATTTAATTAAGCATATACATCAACTTTATATTACAAATATAAGTTAGTCCCTTTAATATTAAGGATGGATTCACTTCATTATATAAAAAAAAAAAAGGAAAAAAAGGAAGAGAAGATGGATTTACTTCCTATGCCAAAACCCCCCAAGGACATTATTTGGCTACATGTCATGATCATCACAAACATTATTAAAACTATACTCTTTAAATCTTATTACCCAAACCATTCTCTCTCTAAATCTTTAATCTTATACCAAAATAATCTTAAGAAATTTACCTAAAAATCTCACACACCAAAAAATATATATATATATATATATATAATTCAAAAATAATTTGCTTATGAAAATATCAGGATTAAATTTTTAGATTCGGATTTTTATTTTTAACAAGTTAAAATTTATTATTGATAAAAAACTTATTTAAAAATATAATTACAGTTATTTTTTAAAGTATTTTTCATTTAAAAATATATTAATATAATATTTTTTTTATTTTTTTAAAATTATTTTTGAAATCAATATTTAAAAATACTAAAAAATATTAATTTAAAATAAAAAATAAATTTTAAACTTAAAAAAAAAACTTTTAAAACATTAAAACATGTACTTTTCACTTCATGCTGCTGCTGCTGCTGCTTCTTATGAGATGTAAATTAACTGAAAATGAAGAAGCGTTTAGTCACCACTTCCATTTCCATCGCGTGAAGAAACTAACCCCGCCCCCCCCCCCCCCCCCAACTAAACCCCTCCTTGTCATCACCCAAAAAAAAAAAAGAAAAAAGAAAAAAGAAAAAAAATGACCGATCAGTCGTCCCGTCTAAGCATCACCAATCTTCGGACAACCTCGAAGCTAATCAAACAGGCTGCCTCGACCTTCTCCTCCAATCTCTTCACCTTACTCGTCCTCTCTTTGTTGCTTTTCTCTTTCCGTATATTCTTCGAAAATGGGGCCCACGTCTTCTCTTCGTTCATCGACCGCGACCCTTCTCTCAAATCACTCCTCTCCCGTCTCGACCTTGCTGGCCGCCACCACCATCGCATTCACCATCGCCGTCCCTTCCTCCACCTCACTCGTGTCGGTACCCTAGATGATGATTTCTTTTCTGCTGATGACGAATCTGATTCCCCCCTCTTCCCAAAGTTCCCTCCCAATAGGAGTTTCGTGATTCTCCACAACTTCGATCCCAAATTTGGATTTTCCGATGTCGTCATCGATAACGGGATTAAAGTCCCGGAAATTGTCCGGTCCGGTATTCAGTTCAAGGCTGCGGAAGAAATTCATTCGTATGTTGATAATACAAATCATGATAACGATGAGGATAGTGAAAGAAGCCGTGAAGATTTTAATAGTAAAGAGAGTGGAGAGGAGAAGATAGTGGATTTGCAGTTTCTAGTGAAGGGGTTGGAATTGGGGAGACGCGACGCGGCTGCCTTGTTTTTTCTAGTAAGTTTTCTATCTGCTGCTTATGGTTGGGTCATTTTAGGATTTACTGCAATATATTCTTGGGTTTTAGGTATTGTTTTTGTTGTTGTTGTTAATGATTTGTTAGGGAGGTATGGTTCGTTTATTGGGGTTGTTTGGGATGGGTCTAGATTAGGGAGTAAGAGATTAGCTGGGTTTATTTTGATGAGGTGGGCAGTGAGGGATGCTTTGACTCAGTTGGTGGGCTTGTGGTTTTTTGGTGAAATTGAGGATCAGTATTCATTTTTTAAGCTTTTCATCAGGTTGAAGTTGATGCCGTTTTCGATTATGTTACCATGGATTAATGGGTTTGAGAAGGAGATTTCGAGGTTTTTGGTTATTTGGATGTTGTTGGATTTGGTCGTGGGGTTTATATTTGCTGTGGATGCTTGGGTTACTGTTGTGGATACAAGGAGAACTGGGAGAGAAATTTTGAGAGAAGGCTGTTATTTGATATCCTCTATGTTTAATCAGGCAGTACAGATTAAATGTTACGAGGAAATACTTTGTGGGTCAGCTGCGAGATGGGTTTTTTCTCGGGTATTTGGGAAGTTTTTGGCCACCCTTTTGCAGTCAACATTTGAGGTTTACTTTATGGTGGCTTGGCTCATTTTTTACTTCGTGGCGAGGTGTAAGGAAGCTGATTCTGATGGAAGGAGGTTTGGGAGGAGAGAATTAGAGGGGTTGATTGATGGCCTAAGATGATAACCATTGATGATGAGATTTCTGCTCTTTCATTTGCTGGCTGATTCAACAACGATGCTTAAATAGTGAGTGCAGTAATCTGTCAGTATGCTATAGGTGTGCTGTTTTTGAATTCCCAGTGAGTCCGCACTGCCACTGGCTGCTGTAGCCACCAAAAATGTTGTATGTATTTTTATTGCGAGGCAATATACTACTTGTGTATAAACTCACAAGTGCTTCATGTGTATATTTGTTGCAATCATTGTTCTAAATGCCTTTCAATACTGTTGCTGCTGTTGATCATGATTTGGATGAAGGTATTTACTTACATCACCCTGAGTATTTCTTATGTGAATTTAACTTCAGAAGTTTGTGATTTTTTGTCTTGTGCTCTCTGTTTTTTCATCTAAGCAAGACAGCGGGGTTTGGTTCTGTTGTGCATTTCATGTGGGCTTTTTCTTGATTCTCCTTGCTGCTTGTTAAAAGAAAGAATCTTGGCTGTGTTATTCTTGCAATAAATTAAGTATCTTAATCCGAAACAAATTGATAGAAACTTTTATCACTAACAGTTAGGGCTGATGTGACAAGGGTTTGTTGTGATGCTGACTAATCTCCTTGTTAAATTTTGGTAGACATAAGAACAACTTTAGGTATTTCAAAAGGTTGTCACCCCTTGGTAGCATTCAGATGCTGTCCCATTTAACTTCTGTCTCGGACACAATCCAAACTCTACCTTTAAATCTACATATTCCTGTGTTGTTGAAATAATACAGAGAACATAAACGTAAATAGATTTCATCTAAAATATATAAAATTTATCCACAACTTTTGTCAAAAAGCTATAGTGAGATCACTTTGTTCGAGTCTTTTTTTTTTACCAGTACACATAGATGGCGATGTATTGTTAGTACATATGATAGAAGAGGTGTTAGTGTGTACTTGATTTCATCTGTCTTAAATTTTCAGTTCTCATAATTATTTTGCATAGATGCTCCTTGTCAAGTGTGTTTATAAGTCAAGAAGTTAGTGGTGAAGGATTCTTCATTGCCCATGCTGGGATAAGAGAACTGATTGAGATATTCTCTTAGTTTCCTTGTTACTTTGTGACTTCATCCGAAGAATTGTGAGATCTTAGGAAGAGTTATCTATCTTGAGTGTTTGATGAAGTCTATTAGAATAGTGGCATTACTGTTATGAACAATGATTTTGGTTTGAGAAAGGCTGGCGTAGTTGGTGTGCAAATATTTAGACATTTGAGATCTATAAATGAGGTTACTTGTTTCAGTTCTTCAGATGCTTTCTCTGTTTTGAGTGGCATACACAGATAGTGACCTGGAGCTCATGTGTTTGAAGAGGTAGTAGTACGTATTCTTTATTATATTTTAGCAAATATGTTGAAGAGATGCTCGCAAAATATAAGAGAATTTAATAAGTTCAGTGATGGATTCTTAGATTACCTTAACATGGTGAGGATATTAGAAGGTGCATGAGGTGTAAAGCTTTTGAGGAATATAGCTTCTGGTGAGAAAAAACACTTTTGATGGTTATTTCCAAGTCTACCCCCTTTTTGCCTGCAGGGGTGGGATAAATTTCTTTGTAGTTTTCCTTTGACAACTGAGAAACTCAATCATGGAGATCTGTTTTCAATATTTGCATTGAACAGGTAATGGGCTACCTGCAGCATATTTCAATAGACCTCAAATACTTGAATTTTTTTTATAATTTTATTGGACTCGAAATGACACTGACTTTTAGGCACTGTGTCATGTTGTTTGCTTCTATTCCATATGCTTTCTCCAATTCCCCTGGATGTGAATAAGAAATCCAATGTACACTCTCCTTTTTAACTTTATGATTATATAAACTTCTTTCTCACCCAATCTCTTAGACATTTCAAAAGAATTGAGTTTAGTTTTGCATGTAATGTGTACTTTCCTTTGATGAACCTTGCTTTTTATTTCGATCAGCAATCTTGGTTATGTCCCTCTTACAGTGGATCAATTATCTGAATGAGAAACAAATTATCCTCTTCAATTATCTAGCAAGTGCTTGCTGATGCTGAGTCACTGTATCAATCCCTTGTTAATTGGTTTGTTTAACATTTTAAAAAAGAGAGTTTAGCATTCCAAAAGATGGTGCAAAGCAGCCGTTCCTTACTGTTGACTTCTGAGAGGGAAAACTAAAAGATTTGATCTAATCAAGGACATCCGTGAAAGAGCTATGATGAAGGGAAGATTAAGGTGAGATTACTTGTTTTTGTTATTTTACCTTCTGCTTTCTCTATCATTTATTATGTGCATAAATAGGGGGAAGTGGGTGCTAGCTAGTATATTGTCAATTTCATTTGTCAAAGATTTTCAATTTTAGCTATTATTCTTAAGAGATGCTTACTTTTGTTGAAAGTTGAGAAGTTTGAATACTAATTGAGAAATTCTCAGTTTCTTTCTGATTTCATCTCAGAACATTGAGAATTTTAGGAAGAGTTATGAAGGTGTTGGAATAAGTATAGAACAGGGTCATCAGTGCTGTAATTCGTGCCTTAGATTTAGAGAAGGCTGGTGTATTGGGTGTGCAGTATTTCAGGCATTGAAGTCCGGAGGAGAAAACTGAAAGACATGTATTGCCAAGTTTTTATCATTTAGATCGAGTTTGGCAATTTTTGGTTTCTCCTTTGATCGAGGAGGCAATTTTAGGGTAAATTTGACGTTTTACTTTCCTGAAGCCTGATGTCCTGTGCTTGTTACTTTCCTAAACTCCTTGGACATCCCTAAACTCCTTGGACATTGGTATGTAGGGGTGTTCATTGTTCGGTTCGGTTTGAGTTAAAAAATTCAACCGAACTAGGAGTTGTGATTTCTGAAAAATTTGACCTGGACCTAACCAAAAACCGGTTCAAACTGAACTGGTTCGGTTCGGTTTTTTGTTTTTTTGAAAACCAGAAAAACAGATAGCTCCCATAAAGTTATACCAGTATAAGAAAAAGATAACTATGTAGAGGGAGAAGATGCTAACAATAAAAGAAAAATTACAAATAACTAGAGTAGATTGAACAAACACTAACATCAGACTTTGGATTAACTAAAGTTCTTGTTATTGACAGTAGCAAAAACTCAAACCATGTACTCTTAAAATCAACAATAAATATTAAATAATCACAAGCAAGACTAATTCATTAGAAACAAAATCACTTTTTCAAAGGAAAAAGAACAAAACAACAAACCAATCAAATAGTTTTTTACTTTGAAATTTTAAAATGGAGATACATGTTCTTAAAATATAAATCATTCAGCCTCGTTTTTTTGGTGGTGATTCAAGACGTGCTCTAACTTGTTTTGTTACTAAAACAAAAAGGGTAAATCATTAAACCTATCTTTTTTGACTCTGTAATGTAGAAGTACAGTATTTAACTTTGCAAGAGAATGAACAGAACAAAGGGAAAGAGAGACCAGAAAAACGAGTCACAGGAGAGAACGAGAGGGGGGAGGGGCTGCTGAAACAAAATCTTTAGGGTCAAAATGTTTTTAATTTTCTATTTATACCTGTTTTGTATTAGTCAATTTAAATTTGATTCAATCGGTTTTAGTTTTCTAAAACAAAAACCAAACTGAACCGAGTGATTTTTCTGGTTTTTAAATTGGTTTCTTCGGTTGTTTCTCCTGGTTCCGTTTTTTTGGTTAATTTTTTTTCTGTTTCTTTGGTTTAATCGGTGAGTTGGTTGTTTTGATCACCCCTATTGGTATGGACCCATACCTGTAGTGACCTATCAACCATGCATGGTCCAGCAAAATAACTTTAATTCTCCTCTTACCAGATGCAATTATTAATTTACAGAATGAATGGCTTGACAAAGTGTAAGATAGTCTTGAATCATATAAATCTAGAGTCTATGAGACATCCCAGAAGGTAATAAACGTTTCCATTTGATTTTTTTTTTTTTTCCTGGAGTATATGATGTATCAACTCGCCAAATGTATCAGTTGTCTTCATTTTGCTGAATTCTTTGCTTGGCAGCATGTTTTCTGTTCCAAAATGGTTTTATTTGGACATCAGAGCAGAGTCAGCTGTATATGAAAATAGAGTAAGAAAGGAGTTAATTCAAGGGGTTGGAGGCAGGGGAGGGTAGAATTCCCTATCTTTATTCCCTTTTCCCTGTTGTATCATTTCTCTTTGCATCACCAAGTCTTCATATGCTTCTGCTAGAGGTTTCAATTGGAGCTATAACGCATTTTGAACTTCCGGTGGAAAGGTGAGTGGGAGCTAATTCTCTTCGATTCTCAGGTGATGAACATGATCCCATGCAACTGTTTCCTTGCTGACCTGGAGACACTTGTTTCAAATCCAATAAAATGAAGTCTAATAATCTGTCCATCATATTAAAAGTTCTGGCTTCACCAATCACCATGCATGGTGATGCCTTCAAATTCTTTATGATGCCTCTTCTTGTAAGAAGTGCATCCATTGACCTTAATTTCTTTCAATTTTATTGCGTAGCCTGGCCATCAACTTGCAAGGAGCAAGTTTAGACCGAAAAGAGATACATATTCTGTTTGTACATGTTCTGTTTAGCTATGCAAGATTGCAAGTTATTATGCACAACATACTAGGCCAATTTGCTTTGGAGGTCAAATTGCTGACTTGTGAAAGCTCTTTGCTTATCAAACTCCAAATTTGTCGTCACTTGAAAGCTGTCATAATGCAGCTAGTAACTTTAGTACTCTACAGAGCTCTTGACCCTCATCTCATCTAGTAGGTGTAGCAGGTTCCATATTCACTCAGCTTGCTTAAGCCTTTTTCCCTAGGAAGCAGGATGGTAATCCAGAACAGAATTACCCTAATTTGAATTGAATTGCAATTATGAGCTAGACAATCTTTATGTTACAATCCTACAAAGTGTACAGCATATCATGTCTACATATTAGCATTAGTGTAACCCTCATGACTCAATCAATTTTTTTTCTTTCAAAACTCTACAGATGAATTATTAAAGACACAACAAGCACATCTTTCGATCCCGTGGGGAGCCAGCACAGCGAACAACATCAAGGAAACTGTTCTCATCGCAAGGAATGCATAGTTTGGAGCCAGCAGTGAAATCATATTCATCCTGAGCTTGATCCAGCAGTGTCTTGAAGAGTGGATGCTTGAGTAAGGTAATCTTGATGACAAACCGCTTATTGTTGTCGCCTACATAGACCACTAAATGACCCTTTGGGACATCTCTTGGAATCGACTTCCCTTCATGCATGGAAGGCCACAAACCCCAATATTGGTACTCACAGCAAGGCATGCTTCCCGTCTTTCTCCATTTGTTAAGGGATGCCACAAGAAAGTTCCTCTTAGTATTCTTCATATTAATTGTTAGACGCGACAAAGATGGAGAAAGAAAAAGAGAGAGAAAGTGTTGTTGAAGTATACATGAAAGAGAGCAGAAGAGGTGGGGGTGGAGGTATGACAGTGAAAGAGAGGCTTATATATAAATGTAGAATCGGGAAGAGGAAGCCACTCTTTTGGAGCATTAAACGGTTGACATGATGGGCAGCTAAGAGGATGAGTAATGAAATATTTTAAGCGTATATATACTTAGTTATACACTACTTAGTATTGGGTACAAAAATACATATAATATACTGTAGTTGCTGGTGCACTTTGCCGTGCTGTACCTCTTTGGTTTTTCAGAAAGTAATGGATCTTGATACGAAGGTGTACGAACATGCATCTTATGATTTAAAGCGATTAAATTATTGTCCATATATATTAAATTAGAGAGAGAGAGAGAGCAAAGATAAGTTACGACCCCATAAATTGAGAGAGCGGAAAAGATAAGATATGAAAAAAGGGATGGGATAGGTTTCCTGGGCAAAGTGCGATTCCACTTCTTTATTTTTTTGTAATACATAAATGTTCTAATGAATATAGTAAGATATATACATCAGTTTGCTCTGAATTCTGATGATGAGAGAGAGAGAGATAACTTTTCGAGCTCAGTTATGTAAATGTTAAGAGAACTGAATACAAAACTTGTTCAAATGAGTGAGAGATCACTACTCTATAAATGGTTTTATTGCAAGAAAATGGGGTTTAAATAATTAATCAAGTTCCATTAAGCAAGCATGATGGTTCTCTTAGTTGAGTTACATAATCAGCTTCATTCGATAACTTAAAGTTTTTTTTTTTTTTTTGACATACTTCACTGAATTTTATCTATGATCAATATATACACACCATCCCATCCCAGGACTCAAATCCCTAGATGATAACGCGGAGATTGAAGAGTGAATCCATTCAATCAACATTCGAGCTAAGCCTCCAAGGATTCTCTCCATGCATACTGAAAAATAGAGATACTAGAAATTAATGTGGTTGATAAAAATAAATCGCTCTTATTGCAGTGAGGAAGGGGGCGTGGTATCTAGTTTTGGAGTGGTTGTTGAAGGTAGTAGTTCGGCGAGAGACGATTGAAAGCCACCACATTGGATGTCTATCTATGGCTTAATTCAAACATTTTGAGGTTGAATATTTGTGTCTGTCTTTTAAGTGAAGCAGACAAGAGAAGAACTGGTTTGATGTCTCTGGCTTGGGAAGTATTAAGGAAGATGCTACCAAACCTGTAGATGCATGAAATCTGCAAGTAATTTCAGTAATAACGTGGAGGAAATCTGTCAATGATCTACAGCAGTAACCAAGCCTGAAATCATGCTTGTGAATTAATACAAATATTCTGTCCATAAATATTTTGATTACTGCAATCTTTCCTTTACAAGAATATGTAACCGTAGTATATAATTATAGGCTGAGCATCAATACAATTATGTTGAGAATTACACTGTAAAGTTCTAAGTATTTCAAATCTCTTTATGGTATCAGAGCATTTCCTCTCTAACGAGAATTTGATCCCCATGTCTTTCACAAATCAGCCTATCTCCTCCCCTGAACTTTCCCTTGTTGTTTTCAACATCACCATTCAAATCAATTAGAAACTCACACCCTCATCCTTCCCTCAATGGCGAGCACAGTTTGAGGCTCTTCTAATCGGCTATGATCTCCTGGACTATGTTAATGGAGAATCTCAATGCCCTCTCTCAAATGGCACTCCACAGTCTACAGCAAAAAAAATCGATGGGTAAGGCAAGACAAATTGATTCTTAGCGCCATTCTTGCATCTACTTCACCCTCCATCACACCTCTTATTGCCACAACCAAAACCTCACACGAGGCATGGAAAAAATCATCAACACTGTATGCAAGCAAATCGCGTACAAGGGCAATGCAACTCAAGGAAGAACTTACCTTGATTTAGCGTGGAAATCGACCGATTTCAAAGTATCTTCGTACGGTCAAAAGCTTGGCTAATGAAATTACACTTATTGATCACCCTATCTCTGATGATGACTAACCCTCTATGCCCTCCATGGGTTAGGTCCAGAATTTTGTGAGATTGCTGCTCCTATTCGAGCACAAGAAAAATCCCTTGCCTTCGAAGAACTTCATGATATGCTTGTTGGGCATGAGAGTTACTTGAGCAGGATAGAGACTGCTACACAACAGCTCGTGGTTGCTGCAAACTTTACCAGCCACCGCTTTGCCAACAAGGAGACCGTCTCCTCTGTATCTTAGCAAAACAGAGGAGGCAACAAAGGAAATGGTTTCTTTCGCCAACCAGGACAAAACCGTCCCTTAAATGGTTCATTCAGAGACCGCCAGCGTAACAATAATAATTCGGGTTGCTCTAATCCAAACTGACGCTTCCAGCCAAAATGCTAATATTATGATCAATTGGGTCATATAGCCAAGATCTGCCCGAAACTTCAATCCTCTCCAATGACTGTTAATTGTGTTGGATCCTCAGATACTCAAGATAATAAATGGTTAATTGATTCTGCAGCCTCTCATAACATCACGGGTGATCTTCAAAACTTATCTATTCACTCTGAATATGACGACACTGATGAGGTCCTTCTTGGTGATGGTACAGGTTTGGCAGTTACACATATTGGTTCCTTAGCTTTACCCACACCTACAAAAACTTTTCATTTACATGATACTTTATGTGCTCCTCATATTCACAAGAATCTCATTTCAGTTCATCACTTCACCAAACATAATAATGTTTTTCTTGAACTTCATCCATTTTTTTTTTTCTTGTGAAGGACAAAACCACGGGGGCAATACTTCTAAGAGGTGCATGTGAGAATGGGTGTACATGTTTCCAAACACCTTGATGGCTTCTCCCACTCTAAAAAATGTTGCTTATGTGCATGAACAAACTTTACTTGATGGGTGGCACAAACATCTTGGACACCCTTCAATCAAACTTGTTCAACATCTTGTCAATCAATTATCCCTTCCTGTTTCCACAAAAAAAATTTCATCTTTATGTACTTCTTGTTCCACAAATAAAGCGCATAAACAACCTTTTGGCTCTACAAGTTTTCAAAGTCCCTCTCCACTTGACATTGTATACACTAATGTTTGGGGTCCCGCTCACATTACTGGGATTTGTGGTGCATGATATTATCTTTTTTTTGTGGACCATTATACCAAATATATGTGGTTTTATCCAATGTTTGTAAAATCTCAGGTATTCAGCATCTTTCCCCAATTCAAAATATTGGTGGAAAAACGATTTCAGTCCACCATCAAAGCCTTGTACTCCGATAATGGTGGCGAATTTCTAAGTTTGAAAACTTACTTGTCAAATCATGGTATAAGTCATTACACTACTGCTCCCCACACTCCCCAACAAAATGGTGTTGCTGAAAGACACCATCGTCATCTTGTCGAAACAGGTCTTACCTTGCTTCATGATGCCTTATTATCTCTTTCTTATTGGCCTCATGCATTTCAAACTGCTGCTTATCTCATAAATTGCCAACCCACCCCTCTCCTTCAAAATAAATCCCCATTTGAAGTGCTTTTTCGTCAACAACCAAATTACCTTAAATTACAGAAATTTGGATGTTTATGCTACCCTTTCACTAAACCGTATAACACCCATAAGTTGCAGCCTAAGTCCACTCCCTGTGTCTTTATAGGATATTCACAAACTCAAAATGCCTACAAATGCATTGAACCCTTAACTGCTCGAATTTATTTGTCTAAACATATATTGTTTGATGAAACTCAAAGTCTAGGTTCAAAAATCAACCCACCCGGCCATCCATCAAACACCTGCCCACCCGAATATACCCATCTGTTTCTAAAACCCGTTTCATGTCCTAAAATTCCTTCCCTTGCTCCTCTCGTTCCTACGACATCTTCATCGATTTCCACCCCACCATTGGAGCTATTAACGAGTTTGGACACTGTTGCTGCCTCATCCGCGTCATCTCCAGGTATTAACCCATCTCTCTCTCCTTCTATTTCTGAGTCAATTGATAATCTACATCTTGAGCATCTCCATTCACATTCACATGCTTTCCCTACATCTACTGCCTCTGCATCTCCTTCCCCTTTGCCATGCCCAGCACAAATTGCCACTATTCCAACTCGTAATCACTCTATGACCACCCGATCGATGAATAATATCTTCAAACCTAAGCAATTAAACACTGTATCCAAGCATTTCCTTCCACCCTCCCTGGAACCAACCTGTGCGAGCCAAGCCGTGTCTCACCCTGAATGGCGTGCAACCATGTCTAGTGAATTAACTACCCTTTTGAGCCATGGTACATGGGATTTAATCCCTCCTCCTAAAGACTGCAAACCCGTAGGGTGTAAGTGGGTTTTTCGAATCAAATAAAAGGCAGATGGATCGGTTGATAAATTCAAAGCTAGACTTGTTGCAAAGGGTTATAATCAGCGTCTTGGGATTGATTATAAAGAATCCTTTAGCCCCGTTGTTAAACCTGCAACCATTAGAACTGTGTTGAACATTGCTGTTATGAATGGGTGGTCCTTGAGACAAATGGATGTCAATAATGCTTTCTTACATGGCATGTTGTCCGAAACTGTGTATATGCAGTAGCCTTCGGGTTTCAAAGATTTGTCCAAACATGATTATGTATGCAAATTAAGGAAAGCTATCTATGGTCTCAAACAGGCTCCTAGGGCGTGGTATTCAGCTTTGCGATCTTCCCTTTTGCAAATTGGGTTCCAGAATTCTACGGCTGATTCCTCATTGTTTATTTATCGTCATGACTCCCTTATCTGCTATGTGCTTGTTTATGTTGATGATTTGGTGATTACAGGTAGTGATACTCAGTTTGTAGGTCATGTTGTTACTACTCTTGGTACTCGATTCTCCTTGAAGGATATGGGCTTACTTCACTTCTCCTTGAAGTCATCCCCACTCATGCCGGTTTATTTCTCTCCCAACACCAGCACATCCGGGACATCTTGGAGACTCAAAACATGGCTAGTGCCAAGGATATTTCCACCCCTCTATCCACCACTCAATCTCTTCATCTGCTGGATGGAACAACATCAGTGGATAGCACCAAGTATAGGCGCATCATTGGTAGCCTGCAATACCTTTCCCTAACTCGTCCGGACATTTGTTTTGCAGTCAATAAGCTTTCTCAATTTATGCACAAGCCCACGGTCACTCATTGGGCTGCCACCAAGAGGCTCCTTCGCTATCTCAAGCAAACAATTTTTCATGGTATTCACATCAAAAAAGCTGTTGCACCATGTTTAACAACTTACAGTGATGCTGACTGGGCTGACAACATTGATGATTGCATGTCCACAATGGCTTACATTACGTTTCTTGGCTGTAATCCTATCTCTTGGAGTTCGAAAAAATAGAGGGTTGTTGCTCGATCGTCTACGGAAGCTGAATATCGTGCACTTGCCAATAACGCTTTAGAAACTTTATGGCTTCTTGCACTTCTTCATGAACTTGGATTTCCATTACCAGTGCCACCTTCTTTGCTATGTGATAATCTTGGCGCAACTCACCTTCCTTTCAATCCGGTTCACCACTCAAGAATGAAGCATATCCAAATTGATCTTCATTTTGTGTGTGATCATGTTCAGAAGGGTACTCTTCATGTGCGCCATGTTCACACTCAAGACCAGCTTGCAAATTTATTAACCAAGCCACTGTCTCGGACACGAACTGAATTTTTACGAGCCAAAATTTGACTTGCCGATGGAAGTTCAATTTTGCGGGGCATATTAAGGAAGATGCTACCAAACCTGCAGATGCATGAAATCTGCAAGTAATTTCAATAATAGCGTGGAGGAAATCTGTCAATGATCTACAGCAGTATCCAAGCTTGAAATCATGCTTGTGAATTAATATAAATATTCTGTCCATAAATATTTTGATTACTGCAATCTTTCCTTTACAAGAATATGTAACTGCAATATATAATTATAGGCTGAGTATCAATACAATTATGTTGAGAATTACACTGTGAAGTTCTAAGTATTTTAAATCTCTTTAGGAAGCTGTTGTCAAGGAGACTTATAGACAAGGCAAGTGATCGGAGGGGAAAGAGCTCTCTCAGTCCCATGCCTCCCAGGAGGAAGCCATGGCCTCGGATTCTTCATTTCCATTAATTTATTTCTGTTTGATTAATTCCGAGATGACATTAGCTAGACCAAAGACAGCAGCACAGCTAGCATGCTACTCCCTCATGCTTCAAATGAATTTCTAACATTATTCGACTTTAGACTATTAATCAGGTCTGATCAAGGTGGAAGCTCACCATTGAATCATGGTAGATATTAAAGCTTGAAGAACAAAAAAAAAAAAAAGATTTCTCGGACAGAGATTGGTGCTTTGAGAAAGAGGGGCCAAAAAGTAGTGGAAAGACGCGTGTAGCAAATTGACTCGCCTTGGAAACTCATATGACCTTACGTGAATAATAAGTAATAAGAGGAACAATTGTCCTCTCAGATAATCCTCGTAGAATAATGCTATATATGTTGTAATAGAATTATAGCTGTGAGATAAACTCACATTTCACATAAAAAATGCAACCGAAACACACACACACACACACACTGTATTGTTATATACTATAAAAACTAAAAATATCCTGTTATTTTGCTGTCGTTTCGTTACTGTACACTAACACACAATCAACGGTGAATTGCGTTGTTACTATACACTGTAATCTATAAAAACTTAGTTTGGTTTTTGAAGTCTTTTTTTTTTTTTTGTTAAAAAAATTAATTTAATCTTTAAAGTTTTTTATTTTTTTTTATTTTTTGAATCCTGTTATTTTAGGTGTTCATGCTTTGGTTCTAACACTTTATATTTTCTTATATTTTAGTCCCTGTACATTGAAAAATTCCAATTTGGTCCTCAAATCTTTTACAAAAGTTCATTTTGATCCCTAAAGTTTTATATTTTTATATTTTATGTCCCAATAATTCTAAGTGTTTATATTTTGATTCTAAAAATTCATTTTCCTCACATTCTAGTCAATTGATGTTAGGAGAGGAGAGAGAAAGATCTTGATAGTTCACATTTCAACAAAAAAAAAAAAGTAGAAGGAAGATCTTGGTGTTAATGGATTTGACTTAGAAAAGAGAGTTTAATAAATATGGTTTTCTCCTATAACCTTGCTGAAAAAAATAGACCGAAGGCCATAAATTTTTCTTATTTGGTTTGATTCTTAGTTTTTAGATTTATTGAAGGATATTATGGAGTTAGAAATGAGGCTATTAAGGTTTCTATGCTGTTTTTAGTTAAAAACAAGTTGAGATTCGGGTTTTGAAAGTTTTACAACAAAACCTTGATTTTTCAGTAGATAACATATCTTTTGTCAGATGGATAATGCATCATCCATTTTATTTTTTAAAAAATATGTCATTTATTCTTTTTTCTTTTTTTTAAAAAAAATGTGCATCTCGGCTCTTTCCTTTTAGGCCAGGTGTGTGGACATATCTATAAAATTCTGGTTATTTTTTTCTTTAAAATATTAAATTTTAATCCTGAGATAGAATGAGTTAAATTAAATTGAGGATATAGAATTAAATAACAAAGATGCAATTAAGAGAAATAAAAAAAAAGTATGGCATTATTGTTGGAAAAGAAGAATTGTAAATGGGGTTGATGTAAATGTTAAAATATTTGACTATAAATACTCAAGTTCTTCCTCTCCAAACTAACAACAATAGTGAAAAAAAAAAAAAAGAGGAGAGGAAGTTTTCTAGTCTAATTACAAAATTTAAGAGAAAATCCTATAAAAATAAAAGAGGTGTATGAGTGAGATTAGTTTAGGTAGTGAGAGAAACAACATTGAGGGTAGAAAATTTATGACTATAACCAAAAGTACAATGCACTAAAGCCACCATGTCTTTCACATGAATAGAGCTTCCCTTCCCTTTCTTTCAAAGAAAAGCCTTACTGAAAAGGGTTAGAACCGACCAAGAGGGGAAAAGAAGGGGTTCTGAAAAATTTTGACTGGTTAAGGATCGAAGTTTACTTTATCACCATGTAAGGGGTTTTAAACTCGATTACGTAAGTTATATAAAATTCGATTCAAAATTGATGCCTAAATTGTAAATTCTAGGTTAGGGTTTATGAGAACAAATATGGGAAATTAGAATTTTGCCTTGTTTGATGAAATTGTGATGGAAAAGAATAAAAGCAACTTAGAATAATGTGTAATTGAAGAAAAAATCCTAGTGTTGTGAAGAAATTAGTGCTAGCCATAACGATAGAAAAATGAAAAAAGTCTTAAAGCAATGCATGAATATTATCTAGTCATAATTATTGTAGCATGTGTTGAAATATGAAGAATGAGTTGAAAAGAAATAAGAATCTTATGTTTAATTGTAATGGAAAGACTTGGTTAAGCTTGAATTATGAACATTTGAGTTATGAGGAATTACGAAATCATATGTAATCTTGTAGTACTATTGATTAAGGAATGTTATGAAAATATGTGGAGGGGAAATAACTACTTTGAATGATGGAAAAATGAATGAAAATACTTTGTTGTATATTAAAAACAAAGATTAGAAAACCAGACAATTCCATCACTCAACTTTAAGTTGGGTTTAGGGCCTTAGAATGAGAAAAATTGGAATAAACCTCTTTATAAAAGTTGGATTTAAGGATGTTAGATTTCCAACGAAAATGACCTCGCTAGAATCGAAGCTCTAAAATTCTAGATACGAGTTAGAAACAGAGGGAAAGTCAGATTAAATTTTTGCTTGACATCTTTTAGTTGTTGCATTAACGATTAATTAGGATGTGTAAATGATAAATTAAGTTTTCTTCCCTTACAATAAAGTTGTAGCCCAGTATCTAATCTTTCAAAAGAAATAAATGATGCATGAAATCAAATTTTATAACTTTAGATATGATTAAAATATTTATCGATGTTTTGAGAAAGTAAGTGAGGTTAAGTTGGCTAGAAGTAGCTAACTTTAAAAAATATGTTTAGAATTGCTCATAATGTAAGATTTAAAATGATGGAAATTATAAGAATAAAATGGCTAATACAGGTTAAATAGCTAATGATGATCATCTTAAGTGATATGGACTCATAGTAAGTCATTTTAAGTCATGAGTACAATGATTATCTATAGGGTTTATAAGGACCAGTCTAACACCAATATTAATCAGGCCAAAGACTTATTGAAGGTGCCAAGTAGGTCAATTACAAGAGCCAAGACAAATAAACTTAAAGAGACATTGAATGAGCCTGTTCATAATATATGGATCAAGATGGATTTAAAAGAGCTTGGGGTGCCAAAGGAGCATGTAGGACAATCTCTAATTTATCTTAGTCAAAACCAAGGACAACCCAATCCAAGTCATAATAGGGGCTAATGTGTTCGGCTTAAAAGTCAACCTTGTTTTGAGCTTTTTTTTTTTTTTTGTCTTAATGTTACAAGGTCTAAAGGTTAACAATTCTTCTCTTATTTGTGCAAGGTAATTCAACCAGATCTGATCTTTAATGGAAGAGGATCCTTATCATTCAAAAGAAGAAGTTTCCTAGTCCACCAAGGAAACTAATAGGTGGAGAATGTTGTTTCTTAAGCTAGGGAGGATCATTTAATGATTCTCAAACTAATTAACTTAGTAATTAAGGAGGAAATAATCCTTATTTTTGTCCAGGTAAAACAAGGAAATCAAGTTCTACAAGGAAAATCTAGAGGCATTAACAAAGATTTCCAAGTTAGAATTAATTTTCCTAGTTTATTTGGAATTTCTAAAGTCGACAACTCTTCCTCAGCATGCAAGGACGGCTTAATCGGCTACAACACTTTATAAACTAGGGAAATCAAACATATTATCAATTATTTTTCTTTCTTAATTGTGGCAACATCTCTAAACCTTTATTTTAATTTTATTTTTCATGTTTAGGCTTGTTTAATTAAGGGTTTGGGTTTGATTATAAGCGAGCCTTATACAAATCCACAACTTGGGTCCATTAATGTTTAGAAGCTTAAGTCTCAGTATTTATAGCTTTCTTATCAGACGTGTATGAGGTAGATTTTGGAATAAAAAAACTTATTTTCACCGCAAACTTTGTTTTGTGTGTTGGTGAGATATTCTCTCTTTCTTAGTTCTCTAAAGGACTAAAAATGACTTATCAAAAAACAACCGACTTTGTGGTGTCATTTTTTATACTTCTCATATGCAAATCAATATTCGTTAGGTGGGAGATCGATTCTAAAAGTGCTGGTTTCTAGATACGAGTTATCTTTGTATCACATTCCTATCAAATCTAACTTACTTGGCTTTCTAGGAATTAATGTATTTGCATGTGGGTTGCTTAACCATGTGATCAATAAATTCGCACCAGGAGTCAACTTTTGAAATAAGTCGAGGATTAAATGACATCCTCTCTATTGTTATAGGAGAGGCCACAAGATTTACTCAGTAGTAGGGGATTATTACGCACCTAAACGTCAAGTAGGTGTTTGACACCTTAAAATTTAAGTATTACTTAATTGTGTTTGTTATTTAAATGTATAATAATCTTATTTGATAAATAATAAATTGTTGAAGAAACTAGTTACCTTGGTTAATAAGACTAGTGTTCTAGTAAATGGACATATGAAAATATTAATTCACGCGCCTAAATATCAGGTATGTGCTTAAAACCTTAAAATTTAAGCATTACTTAACTGTGTTTGTAATTCTTCTTTAAATATATAGTAATCTTATTTGATAAACGATAAATTGTTGAAGAAACTAGTTACTCTTGTTAATGAGACTAGTGCCATAATAAATATGCATATAAAGATATTGATTTCTTGGTTAATGGACTGATTAATGAGTAGATGAAGATATTGATTATTTGATTAATAAGATTAGTGTCTTGTAGATGAAGATTTTGGTTCCCTGATAACAGGGACAATTCCTTGATTAATGAGAAATTAGGGAAACTAGTCCCTACGATTACTAGGACAGTGTGTTAGTTAATAAGTAATTGAGGAAATGTATAATGTAGAAATAGAACAAGTGTCGGTCTGGCAAGATAATATATATTGTGTTCTTAAATTATGTGAATTTTATGAATGGAGAATAGTTTTAATCAATGGAGAGCAGAAGCTCCACTCAAAGACAGCATCTGCAGCAGAAAGAAAACAATAAAGCTAACCTCTTTCTTGTTCGATTTTCGTTTCTGCGCCCTGCTAGCTCTTAAAAGATTTCGCATTTATCCTGCAAAGTTAACTGTTAGTAGACAGTTGGAAACGTGAAACGAAGTGGACTTCTTTAATTGGAAAAAGTGATTAGAGGTACCCTCAGATCTATAGGCGTTCGGTAAGCTGTTGATGAGAACATGAGCTTCGTTATATCAGTCCACCTCCCAGTTCCATATTGAGCAATACCATCAATCAACTTCAACACCTCAGGAGCAGTCCACATTCTTTGATGCTTCCTTCTGTCAGTGCTCTTCTTGCATCTTTTCTTAACACAGTCATCTTCAGATTCAAGAAACTGTTCAGGAAAGGCAAAGAATAATACAAAAATTCAAAACTCTAATCAATAGAAAGCATTTCTCAGTGAACTTCATGGTCAAAAGGGAAAAAAGACTCCATGATAAATAGAGATTTTTAATAACCAAATATTGGGTGAAATATAGTGAGGACTCAAGCTTAGCAAAGCTGACTTGAGTTGGGATACAAGGCCAGGAGTGAAGACACAAGCAATAGAAATTAGAAGTCCATGAATGACATGCACATTCAATTCAAGTGCTACTAACAAGCACACTTGTGAACTGCCAAATGCAAGTCATAGATGCAAGCAAACACATGCCATTTGTACTTGAAATTCTTGCAAATTTGTTTTCTTGTCATGGCTGAATTCTCTACCAACCAGCTTCCACTCAATACTATGGTTCATATGGTGATCATTAAACTCACCTCCACAAATTACCTCTTGTGGCGTCGCCAATTTATACCCTTACTTGAAAGTCAAGATTTACTGGGTTATCTGGATGGGTCTTTCCCAGTACCTTCAGCTTAGATTTGTCAGGGTACTGAGCTGGTACCAAATCCTTCTTACAAAAAATGGCACACACAAGATCGGCTTATACTCAGCCTTCTTTATGCCTCTCTCACTGAGGAATGTATGGCTGAAGTAGTGGATTGCTCTTCCTCTCGTGATGCTTGGCTAGCTCTTGAAGCTTTTTTTTCACACAGTTCTAAGACCCGAGAAATTCAATTGAAAGATGAACTCCAGCTGATGCAACGAGGTTCTCATATTGTCACTGAATATGCTCGTTCATTTCGCTCTCTTTGTGATCAACTTAGTGCTATTGGCTAACCTGTTGATGACACCGATAAGGTACACTGGTTTCTTTGTGGTCTTGGTTCAGATTACAAAATCTTTTCAACTTCAATATTGTCACAGTTGCCGATGCCTTCCTTTGCTAACTTGATACCACAAGCTCTCAGCCATGAGCTTTTCTCTCGGTCTCTTCATGGTGATTTATCTTCTCCGTCAGCTTTTGTTGTACACCGAGGTTCTTCTTTTAGTGCTGCTTCTGGTCGCCCAAAATCTGCCATCTCTTCATCTGTTTTTGGAAATTTTTCTAGATCTTCGATTGTTACCTGTCAGTGGTGTAATAAAGAGAGGCATACTGCTAAGAAGTGTCACAAACTTAACAGGTTATTAAAAAAGGCCAAAGGAGACGGCTTAATTGAGGCTTTTGCTGCTACTTCCATTGATCCATCTATTACTTCTGAATGGTATACTGATACTGGCGTTACTTCGCATATGACAAATGATGTTAATGCACTTGACAATTTTGTTCCTTATACTGGTAATCAAAGGGTGTATGGTGGTAATGGTAATTCCATGTCTATTTCTCGCATTGGCAAAATCAATTCGATTGTTGCTTCTCATCCTTTACCTTTACCTGATGTTCTCCTTGTGCCTAGCATTAATAAAAATATTTTGTCAATCAGCAAATTTACTCGTGAGAAAAATTGCTTAGTCATTTTTTCTTCTTCTGGTTTTTTCATACAGGACCTAACAACAAGAAAGGTGATGGGAGTAGGTTGATGTAAGAACGGGCTTTATGCTCTTGATCGTGGCCATGCAACTTTTTTATCTAGTCTTTCTACATGTAATCTTCATGCTTCATCCATTATTTGGCATGCACGACTAATCCCTCTTTTCGTGTTGTTTCCTCTTTAAATAAACATGGTGCTATTTCAGTTTCTGATAATCAATCCATTGATTCGAAACCTTGTTTTGGTTGTCAACTAGGCAAAAGTCATCGTTTACCATTCTCTAACTTAGATCAACGATGTAATTTTTTATTTGAACGGATACATTGTGATTTATGGGGTCCATCCCCGATCACTTCTCCATCTGGCCATAAGTATTACTGTGTCTTAATTGATGAATTTTCACGTTTTAGTTGGTTTTATCCATTAAAACTTAAGTCTGATTTCTATGACATATTTGTTCATTTTCATAAGTATGTCCAAACTCAATTTGACATTCAAATCAAATCTTTTCAATGTGATGGTGGTACTGAATTTACAAATCATCGTTTTACCTCATTTCTTCATACAAATGGTATCATACAATGAATTGCTTATCCTTATACACCGAATCAGAATGGCATTGCTGAAAGAAAGCATCGCCATACTACTGAAACTGGTCTTACCCTTATGTTTCATTCTAATATGCCTTTACATTTATGGGTTGACTCATTTTCCACAGCTTGTTATCTCATCAATCGCCTCCCATCACCAGTTCTTGATGGTAAGTCTCCTTATGAAACTTTATATTCTCACCCTCCTTCTTATTCCATGCTTCGTACCTTTGGTTGCCTCTGTTTTCCTTTTCTTCGTGATTACATGCCTCATAAATTATCTCCTAGGTCACTACCTTGTGTTTTCATAGGCTATAGTCACCTTCACAAAGGTTTTTGTTGCTTGGATAAGAAAACTAATCGGGTATACATTTCTTGTAATGTTCAATTTTTTGAAGACTATTTTCCTTATGCTTCCGCTTCTTCCCCTCTTCCTTGTTTAGGTGGCACTAATTATATTACTTTTGATGATTCTTCTGACCCATCTTTGTCTAGTGATACTTCAACTTCCAATGTAATTCCAGCTCATCGCTTGGCCTCCACCTCATGTGTGCCTTGTGCTGATTTACACATTCCCTCACCACCTTCAGAAGATTTCTTACCGCCCTCATCTTCGGTGATAGCCTTAGACATCATACCCTTTGCTTCTTCTTCATCTCTTCCATCACCAACCATTAATCACCCTATGGTTACTCGTGCTAAGAACGGTATTGTTAAGCCTCGCACTATTCATTCGTTATCTGCTTTGTCTTCTCCATCTTGGTTTCAGGCACATCTTGCAATTAAGGAATCTCGTGGCTTTAAGTTAGCCATCAAGCAACCTGAATGGCTTTCTGCTATGGATGATGAAATTGCTGCTCTCAGGCAGAATAACACATGACGTTTAGTT
Organism: Populus alba; assembly: GCF_005239225.2. NCBI lineage: Eukaryota > Viridiplantae > Streptophyta > Magnoliopsida > Malpighiales > Salicaceae > Populus > Populus alba. Next base: position 8,910,650 of record NC_133299.1, read on the forward strand.
CCTCGTCCACATAATCATAATGTTGTTGGTTGTTGATGGATTTTCAAGATGAAGCTTCAGGCAGATGGTTCTGTAGAACGTCACAAAGCTCGTCTTGTGGCCCAGGGTTTCTCCCAAAAACATGGCATTGATTTTGACGTAACATTCAGCCCTGTTGTTCGTCCTGCCACTGTTAGAATTATCTTAACACTTGTGCCATGCATAATTGGGCTCTTCATCAACTTGATGTTAAAAATGCTTTCTTGCATGGTTTCCTTCAGGAGGAAGTCTACATAGAACAACCTCCTAGATATATTGATCCTGAGTTTCCCTCTCATGTTTGTCGCTTACAACGGGCTCTTTATGGTCTGAAACAGGCTCCTCGAGCATGGTTCCAGCGTTTCAGTCATTTTTTGCTGGGCCTTGGTTTCCTTGCAAGTCGTGCTGATTCCTCATTATTTGTTTATCATGGTCCTCATGGTGTTCTTTATCTTCTCTTATATGTAGACGATATGATCATCACCGGTAGTAATCAACTTATGCTTCGTACACTCATCAATCGTCTAGCCCAAGATTTTTCCATGAAGGATCTTGGTGACTTACACTATTTTTTAGGTATCGAGGTCATTCGAAATGACAAAGGAATTTTTCTGAGTCAAGCAAAATATGCTCTTGATCTCTTGACTCGTGCTGACATGGTGGATTGCAAATCAATTTCCACTCTTTTTGTGGTTGGGTCTCATCTCACAGAATTTAGCACTCCTCACTGTGATGCTACTGAATTTTGGTCGCTTACAGGAGCTTTGCAATACTTCACTCTTACTCGGCCTGATTTGTCCTACAGCGTTAATTCTATATGCCAATATATGCATGCTCCTACAACAGATCACTTTCGTGCTTTAAAGCGTATTTTGTGCTATGTAAAAGGCACATATCATTATGGCTTACAGCTTTCAAAGCATTCTTCTTCCACTTTGATTGGCTATTCCGATGCAGACTGGGCTGGTTGTCCTGTTACCAGACGCTTTACCATAAGCTATGTTGTTTACTTTGGCCAAAGTCTCATCTCATGGTGTTCTAAGAAGCAAACCACTGTTGCTCGCTCAAGTGCTGAAGCAGAATACCATGCTTTAGCCAGTCGCTGCTGAAATTTCCTGGATGCTTCAACTCCTTCGTGAGCTACATATCACACTCCCTTCTTTGCCAAGATTGCTATGTGACAAAACCAATGCCATTTTCATTGCTTCCAATCCTGTCACCAAATCTCGCTCCAAACATATTAATATTGACTATCATTTTGTTCGGGAACTTGTTGCAGGAAAAACTCTTAGTCTCTGTTTTGTCCCCTCACATCTTCAGCTAGCTGATGTCTTCACAAAGGGGGTGGCCAAATTACAGTTCTTCTTGGATTGTGGCAAGTTGTGTGTTTTTCCTTTTTCCACCACGACAACATTGAGGGGGGATTTTAGAGACAAATCCGATTCCTCTAATTATGACCAAGATATAAGTGATACTCCATAATTATAGCTATTCATTTACTCTGTATATTTGCTTTTCATATTCTGTATATGTGCTTTTCATTTCTATGATTGTACAGATTCTATAAATAAAGATTTCCTCACATCATAACGTTAAGGCATTACCTTTACACAAGCAATATCAACCATCGGGGTCAAATACACAAACAATATAACACAATGCCTCAACAAAAATCACTTCTCCCATATAACATATAAAATCTTTGTCCAACAATCGCTAAATCCAAAACGATCAGCAAAGAAAGGAACATAGATTTTCCCAACCACAAACACTTCATATCATGTGATTTAGACATCAGCGTATTTTATGGCAGAGCTAAATGCCTGCATCACCAATTTTGAAGAAATATTAAAAACAATAACCTAACAAATGTTTAATTTCTCCAAAGTGCTAACCATTTTTCCCCACCTAAATCCAGTAGGTTTGACTGACATGCAACCAACCTCCTCTGTCTTTGTAATTAGTTCATATTATCAAGTAAATCATTCCCTTCAACATGGCAACCAGCAAAACAGGATGGGGAAACATTCCTCATGCATAGCATGATTCCAAGCATTTCAGTGAACATTATTATGACAGTAGAAGGAAATGCTAAACCGTATTTTTCTCACCCTTTGACATTTCACATTAGTAAACTTCTTTGGAAAATGTGCTACTTGATCAATCTCATCCATTCTAGGTTTGAATTCTCATTTCCAAAGATGTACTACTGCTTTCTTCAGTCCCTAGCATAAGAACTGGAAGGGAAAACGATAGAAATTACTTATCTTCTGGCAAATTAAAAAAAAAAAAAAAAAAGAGCGAATGACTTGTATCACAATCTGCACAAAAATTACATCTCAATAATATAATTTAAAGAACTAAAACAACCAATATATTGTAAAAAGTCTCAATAAGGTGCAAGGGAGACTATGTAAGTAAGTGCACGTTCAATACAACTAGCTCTTATCAGGTATGAAATCGTTTCCATTTTCCAGAAATCAGTATCTTCCAAGCTAGATTTTCTGAAATGAGAGGAGCTCATCACTCATTTGACAATTAAGAGTTACATAGTACAGATATACCTGCCAGTCATACCTATCACTTCAGTTCTAGTCACACACATTATAGTTTTCTAGCATGTTAAATTTTATAGTTTCTTCGAGCTTTACTTCCTCCCTTTCATTAAGGTCTGCTGGGCTAGTACTAAATAAGAGTTTCTCGAATATTTAAAAGCCCTGCTAGCAGTTCTTTTCAAATTTCATGGGTAACTGTCATTCTACAATGTCTCTTGGCCTACCATAAACTGACCAGAGAGAATAGAAATTCTTGTCCCGGACAGCCCTCAACAACACGCTCCTCAAAGATTCCCAACAAGGTCAAAAGGATAGCCAGGCATCTTGATAAATTCATCCAATTGCAAATCTGATCACTAAGTTACATCAAAAAATATGTCTTTCTTGTGTCATTACGACACGATCAAAGCAAGGTCAAATTCGGATTTTAATGTAAAAAATTTTACCGTTTAATTTTATGCTACTGAGCATAATTCAAAATCAAACCATTGGATCAAGCTAAAACTTTACCAGAAGATTTCAAATATATTTTTCTATGTTAAAGTAAAAATTCAGATGAATCAGAGTTTGAGAAAAACTTGCAATATAAGTCGGAACAAGCTATACAAATTTTGTTATTTACTTCCTTTTGACTTGTGGACTTCCTATTTGATAAGGATAATTTTCCTACAAAGATATAACAACTCATTTTGAGAATTTTCTAATTCTATAAGGATCTTTAATGGGCTGCAACATAATTTCCAAGTGTAGCAAGGATTCATTAATGTTCCAAAATCCTTTTCTTACAAGGATTTTTTATTCATCCTAACTACACAAGAAAATAAGAGCTAATAATATTTAATGACAGATTAGTTTCTATGATCATTGAGCAACATTGTAGGCTATATATATAAGTCGTATATGAGATTTGTATTGTTTTCTTTTCTTTTTCTCTTCCCAAGGTAGCATAGAGGATTAAATTATGGGTTTTATTTTTATTATTTCAACTATAGTCCAAGGTTTGTTTGGGTTTAATTAATGTAAGGATTAAACAATGATAAAAATAAATGTCAAGGTTAGAGGATCCACTAATGGTATTTCAAACAAGTATAATATAAACTCTTATTACTCAACTAGAAACCACACACAAAGGAGGTTCCAATCGGATGATTTGTCATTAATAGCTCATTATAATTTGTTAACATGATCATATTAATTATCTTATTTACGTAACACCAAACTTTTAAATATTGTCAGGAATTCATGATGCTAACTTATGTTAATAACAAATCAAGTTCCTTTCATAGCACAGGTGTAGGTAATACCATACGGTTGGGCTATGAGAGTGTCAAGCATTTGTTGTACCAAGTGTTATACAACACAAATCTAGATTAACCATTTAACAAGCAAGGTATTAAGAATTAGTAAGATAAAAAGATAAGACATGTTAATATTAAACATTAAGGTCCATGTTGAGTTTACACCATACTTATTCTTACACCATTAGTGTAACCTTTTCACCTTGACATAATAAACTTAGCTAAACATAATAAAAAAGAGAAACATAAATAAACAAAACAAAAACATAAATAAGATACAAGTTAACTAAGTAAAGGAAAGGAAATGAAAAGCATAAACAAGATATTAATGAAAGCAAAACTTAAGAATTACAAAAAAAATAAAGAAAGAAAGAAATAAAGAGCATGATCTTGATCTGAACAACCAAGATGCCTAAATGCATGGCAAATGCCTCCTTTTATAGGCCAAAATTTGAAACTACTGATTTGATGACTAATTGTTGAGTGGGTGACCAACTGTTGACTTGGTGAAAATCCTTATCTTCTTGTCTGAATAAAACGTCATTGCTAGCATCAGAACTGGATCTACCTATACTTATGAAAGTTATAGGAAATTTTCTTAGCTTTCTAGGAAAAAAAAATTGAGGTCATTTGGACTTCTAGAACTCGAGATATGGGCTGAACACTGAACAGTGTCTGGGCTGCAGGACAGATTCGGACTTCTCCGGTGTTGCTATAATTTGGACTTAAAATGGCCTTCTTAGATCTTGGCCTCCACATAAAATTTATAGGCCTATATCTTACCTAATCTGTGTAAAAATTTGAGATCATTTGGATATCTAGAACTCGAGATATGACCCAATTACCGAACAGTGTTCCAGTTTGGACTGCACCAACATCTCTTTTCTAAGTTTGACCCTCTCTTTATCCTTTCAATTTCAATACTTAAACTCGTCAATCAATCCTTTCATTTATGTGATAGGCCTTAATTTAAGATGAACATTTACCATAAATTAAAGGTATCATATATTATTAGGTATGTTATTATAAAACATGCTTTAGTTGAGTTATTGATACTTCAAGTGCAAAATGATGATATAAAACCTTGATAAACATGCAATTTTAAGTACTAATCACTCACCCCTCAAATTTCAGGTGTCCAAGAAAAAAATCAACAAACAATTAAATTAGCTAAAGGAATATGCACATGAGGTCAATGGAAAAGTTTTTATCGGCCTTGTTCACACATTCTTACATATTGTTAACATATTATATGTTATTTATTATTGCATATAAAGCTGTTATGTTTCAAGTTAGATTTCATATTATATTATGTTGATTTGATATAACACATGTTATACATATAATTGAGTAAGATGCCACGTACAAGGGGATCTGCTTATATGCATATAGAGGCCATCCATATAATCGTGGTAGTGATGCATCTAGTTCATAAGGTGTGCATACACATGTTGATGGAGCTTTGCAGTACATATATCCTAGTTTTATTGACTTTTATGTATTATTATTGTAGGATATGCACCAATTAGATGACATATAGAATGGGATTGTAAGTTTTTTTATATTATATTAAATTGCAAATTATAAGTTCAAAATCACTCAGCATATAATCCATATTGAAAAGTTATAATCTTTTTACTTTTTTTTTTTTTTTTTGCATAATGATGGTAAGATGTATTGTCAAGTGTGTAAGTTGATGAAGCTACCAAATCCTATGATTTTGCTCATCATGTAGACATGTTTTTATTACATTACCCGTCTGCAACATATTCAACTTGATTATGGCTTACTCGGTGTGCTTATTGAGCTATGAAGATGAAATACTCGCACCTTCCATCTTCTATTAGGTGAGAGGATGTTATAGTTTTGCTTGACTTGCTCATAGATGGTCGAGCACTTACTGCCTCGAGGATTTATGATAAGGTTGCTTTATATGAGTGTGCATCTGGATGGAGGGGAACTTATTGAAGAAAGAATGGCTTTAGCAAAATTTCTTTGTATTACTTTATGAGTATGACGACGTGGTCCTTTAATGGTATATCAATTGTATTATTGAATAATTTATATATATTGCATTGCATTCATAATTATGAATCTTAAAATCTCATTATGCACAAGTATGTTAAAGCATACTTATTTCATACATTTGGCGACAAACTATTCACATATCTTAGCAGAACGCATGTCCCATTGTTTTATATTCAACTTTTGAAGAACTTCGAGTCCATTCCACGGTATAATTTGGGTTCAGGCATTCTCACATATTTATACAAGCACTTGTGTATTGCAAGCATGAAAGGGTCAAAACAAGTTAGGGGATGTTTGCTATTGTTACAAGTTCCACTCTATATATTTTATTTTCTTATGTAACATTTGTAGTTGGTTTTGAGTTGGTTACTAATTGCTTGCATTTTTTTGTTTTGTCATACAACTATGATCATGAGAGCATCTTTACTTAGGACGTCCTCATATTAACCCAAAACCTGATATGTTTGTTCATATTTGTGAGTAGACCTACAACTTCTATTAGGAAATAGGTAACATTTTAGTAGTCATATATTTAAATTAAAATAATTTTATTTAACATATTTAATTAGTTTATTGATTTTAAATGTCAGATGTTTTGGGATTAGAAACTATCAAAATAATCCAACATGTATTTTGTCTTTTTATCTTAACGAGTCGGATAAACAACTTTATCAAGTGTGTCCATCTATAATTCATAAATAAAATTATTGGTTTAATTAGTTTTAATGTATAATATGTGTATAGTTAATTGCATTATGGATGGTGTTATAGGTTGTGTGGAATTATTATTTGAAAGATGACTTTATAGTTACTCCTTCTATAAGCAAACCAGACATGGACTTATGGACAATAAAGGTCTCATTCATATTTTTTTTATACTTCTTAAGTTGCATTGTCTGGATCATGTGATGCAACAGTTCGACCGGCAGTAGCACATCCCGATTGATATAGATACAAATGACTTGTTACATCCCATTAGTTAAAGGGGTAGGCATGATTATCATAATTGGATGAACCAACATCTTCATTTCATAGCGCATTGTGATGCATAAAGAGATGAGATCTTTACAGATGTATAAACTATTATTTCAGAGGATGAATACATGGAGTGGTATTAGGGAAATAACATGACATATAATTACTCTAAACCCAACACAAGTTTTTCCATGTGAAAACATGGATTATAACCATATGCACAACAAATTCAAAATGTTGTAATATTTCATACATTTTGTAGTTAATATGTGATGTTAAATGCGTTTTATTTATAGATTAATAAATGTATTTGCTAAAAGTTAAGTTAACAATTTATTACGAGATGGTTGAAAAGTTGTTGATCTTTGTGACATCAAAAATAATACACTTTCTCATTATTATGCATCTCATTGGTTCAACTCATGTCGCTTTATACTTGAAATGTTTAGAGAGACATTATGTTTGGATGATGATGTTGCGGAGGATGAGACAACTCAGACATTAGAAACATGTGATATTGATGAAGCTAGCTCATTGACTCATCATCGTAGACATAGATAGACTAGGATACATGTAGATAGTAGAATTATGTTGTGCTATATTTTTAGTTATATATTTGTATTTTTTAATTTGTATATTTTATTATCCTTTTATAAATGTTTTGGGATTGTCAAGTTGAGATTTTAATATTGTCTTTTATATTATGAATATCCAAATTTATTTTGGAGAACTAGGTAGGATTTAAAGTCATAAATTTACAAGTGAACATGCGATTAATGACAATAAATTATTTATAATTGCGAAGCAGGCATTTTCAAGTTAATAAATACAGTGACATTTACAAGTGAATGACTATTTACATTGTTATGTTGCATTATTGCAAAGATCAACTAAAGTTATATTAACCAAACAAAAACTTTAAAATGTTACATCAATGTAGAAAAAAAATTAATCTCATTTTTTGTGTTTTTTAAACCTAATAATATCTTACCAATAATATCCACCTATTTTTGTTATATGTTTTTGGGTTTAGGGTGCATTTTTTGGGTTTGAATTTATTGTTAATAATATTTAGGGATTAAAGATTTGTGTTTAGAATTTGAGGTTTGGATTTAAGAGTGGGGTTTATGGTTTGGGATATGGATTTTAAGAGTTTAGAGTTTAAGGTTAGGGATTAAAAGTCTAGAATTTGGATTTAAAAGTTTGAGGTTATGGTAACGGGTTATAGGTTTGGGGTATGGATTTAAAAGTTTGGAGTTTTTGATTAGGAATTATGGGTTCGGATTTAAGAGTTTAGAAGGATTATTATGGGTTTAGAATTTGGATTTAAGATTTTAGAGTTTTGAGATTATGGTTAATGTTAATGGTTAGGAATTATAAATTTAAGATTTGTATTTGAGGTTATTTTAGGGTAAGATAGTTTAGAATTTATATTGGAGATAAATTTAAGCTTGAATTTTTTTTGGATTCACATGTTTTAATCAAAGACACAAATGAGATTTGTGCTACTGTCTATTCCACACAACCGTTTTTTCTAATTTTTTCTTTTCTATGCTGCCAAAATTAAGAGTCTTTGGCCAAGTGTGTTAGGAAACGAAAAAAAAAAAAAGAAAAAAGAAAAAATCAGCAACAGTCGCATGAGAGTTATGAGACAGGTCTGTATGGGAGCATGGTTGTGGTTGTTTTTCAAAATGTTTTTCATTCAAAAAAATATCAAAATAATATTTTTTTTAAAAAAATCATTTTGATATCAGCGCATCTAAATTATTTAAAAACACTAAAAAATTATTAATTTAGAGCAAAAAAAATAAAAAAATTTTAATTTTTTTCAAAAATATTTTTTAAAACACAGGACTAAATTTTTTTGAATAATTGTACTCTCCTAGCCGAGCTGACACAAGTTTTATTCCATTATTTTATTATGTAGTTTATAAGATTCTATTTTCTGCGCAATAAATATTATTGGATATAAATTTTTAAATTAACATATTAAAACAATTTAAAAATAAATAAAAAATTAAATTTGAACAATCATGCAGTCAGCCTAGTTACCAAACAGGTTCTAAAACCTGCTAATTAACATTTCGAGGATTTTTAGTTGTGTGGAAGTGACGGATGCTTAGATCTCAAATAATAGAAAACCAGGATATCTTGAGTTTATCGAAGGACTTCTTGCGTCTTAGTTTCTTCTTCAGATTCTGACTGTCCCCGTTGTTAATCAATCCATTCTAAAGTAAAACATAGATCTATACGTACATTTGCATGTTGCGAATTCAAAACATCGATAGACAAAATTTCTCCATTTTGGCAACAAATCATTCAATCAGCCCTTCATTGGGGCTTCAAACACGACACAACACCGTCAAGGACCAAATAAGCACATGATATTTCGGGTGTGTTTGGTATTGCGGTAGCTTTTATAGTTGTGGTTTGAAAAAAATTGTTTTATAAAAAATACTTTTAGTTGAGGTTGGTTTGAAAAAATAGGTGTTTGGTTAAAACTGTGGTTGAAATTGAGGTCGAAGAAAAAGTAGTTTAATGTGTTTGGTTAAAAAAAAATGCTTTTCAAATTGAGGTTATAAAATAATTAAAAAATATATATATTAATATTAATGATTTTAATTTAAATATTGTAAATTTAACTACTGTTATTACATCATGAAATAAATAATATTGATATCAAATATTTTTTATTATTATATTACACTATGTGCAATGTCATCACATACGAAATCTATCCAACAAGGACTATATTTTTCATGGTTTTTTAAGTGCGCAACAACAAAAACTGAATCTTTTATTACATCATCAAGTGATTTTCTTTTAATTTTTTGAATAGAACACAATTAAAATAAAAATAAAAACTGAATTTTTTTTAACTGGGCCGGACCCGGCAATAACATAATTGGAATTGCGATCAAATTTCACAAATACTACGTCATTATAATTTAAAAAAAAAAATTAAACTCATTTTCATGGTTTTTCAAAAAAAAAAAAAAACTGGAAACGTGAACAGTGCGCTCCACTGTTGACAATAATTTGTCAGCATGAGAAGCAGCATTCTCACAACCTGCGGTCCAACCATCAAAATTAATGGGCCCTACCAGCAACCACATTTTTTCTTTCTCTAACCAAACACCTGGTAGTGTGGTTGCGTGTACCAAGCAGCCACTTCATTCAATCAGGGCGCCTTTCGATTTTCTGTGTCCATATCCCATTCTTCACCCAAGAAATTACATGATATTTTGATCAGGAAAGTGAGATTTGCAGTGTACAATCGACGATTTTCTCCATTAGAGGACTGAAACATGCAATTTAATGCATGACGAGTCCATAAAACGGTTCTGTTTCTATCAACTTCCATGTAGCTAATCACATGATTATTTTGATGGTAATTAATTCGCAAGTCATTGGCAATTTAGAAGGAACCTTAGTTTCAGATAGTATCAGTAATAATCTTTCAAAATAAGATAACATGTTCAATTTTGACTTGAAAGGAGTCAAAGGAAGCGTTCAATTTTGAAAAACGCAAGGCCAATTTGGTCACAATAATAAAATCCCAAGGAACTTTCAGTGAACATGCATGGATTTAACCAAATACACATATTAGGGCCCAAATCTATAAGCCTAGACATTTTACGATAACTTAACTGTAAAGGTCATCTTCATCAGCTCCGCCAGCAGAAGCCGCAAAAGGATCGGACCCAGCACTAGCTTCAGCAAACCTGAATTCAGTTCCAAACCCTCTTGACTGTTGCAGTGTTTGAGCAAATGCCTGATACTTCCGGATGTCAGCATCACTGACACTCCGACGGGCATATTTCATGGATTCCTCAAAATGTGCCGCCTTGATCTCTGCCACCTCATCCTCAACATCTTCCTCCATAGCCTCAGGGTTCTCTTTTTGCCTCCTCTCCTTCTCAATATCCTATACAGATCCAAAATAAGTATCTGTGTAACAAGACAGCTAACTAGGGAAAACATTAAAAGATGGCAGCATTAAACAAATCTGAAGCATACTTTCTCAATGTTCTCTCTTATGGCATATTTGCAAGCACGCTGGCATATTTCTGTAATATCAGCACCACTGAAACCCTGTGTGTACTTGGCAAGTGCTCTGAGGTCAACATCCTTGGAGACTGGTGATTTCCTCAAGCAAGATTTGAATATTTGAAAGCGTGACTCCTCATCAGGAAGGGGGATATAGATCAACTGATCAAGACGCCCAGGACGCAATAGGGCAGGGTCTATGATGTCGGGTCTGTTTGTGGCCCCAATTATGAAAACAGTTTTCTTTGCAGTCATGCCATCCATCTCCGTCAGAAGCTGGTTCAAAACTCTATCAGCAGCACCCCCGGCATCTCCTACACTGCTTCCTCTCTGCGTGGTATGGAACAGCGTGAGAAAGAAGCAAAATGAAATACATCTCCATGACTTGCTAGATTAGCCCTAGAATCATACATGCATGCTTAATGAATAACAATCTTATCAAATGCCAGTTGATCGCCATGATCTTGAAAAGGGTAACACATTCGACTGCACTCTAGATAAATTAATATACCTGAGTTGCAATTGAGTCAAGTTCATCAAAGAACAAGACACAAGGAGCAGATTGGCGAGCTTTGTCAAAAATTTCTCGTACATTGGCCTCACTCTCACCAAACCACATTGTAAGCAATTCAGGACCCTTGACACTAATGAAGTTTGCCTGGCATTCATTGGCAATAGCTTTAGCAAGAAGGGTTTTCCCACATCCTGGAGGGCCATAGAACAGAACTCCCTTTGATGGTGACATTCCAAACTTCTCAAATTTCTCAGGGTGCTCCACTGGATATTGAACAGTCTAAATCACACAGCACAATAGTTACATTTAGTTATAAAAGTTATAACAAAAACAATAACAATTCCACACTGTTGAAATACAGCAATTACCTCCTGGAGCTCCCTCTTAACATTTTCAAGACCACCAATATCTTCCCAACTAACATTAGGAACTTCAACAACCTGATCAAAAGTTCTTAGTCAGAGACAAGAAAACAATCAGTACCCACACCAACCAATTCAAGGTCAATACTTACTGTTTCACGCAATGCAGATGGGTTGCTTGTTCCAAGAGCAGTCTTGAAGTGTTCGTCAGTCACTGCCATGGAGTTGAGTATTTCAGCATCTATTGTCTCATCTTCCAAGTCAATCACGTCCATTTTTTCTCTGATGCATTGAAGTGCAGCCTCGGTGCAAAGAGCTGCTAAGTCAGCACCAACATAACCATGGGTATCCTTGGCTATTCTTTCCAAATCAACCTGCATAAAAACCCAGAATTTCGGTGAAAAAAAAAGAAAAACAGAAAAGGAATGCATGGAAGGTTATTTTGTTTGTTGCTTACATCCTCAGCAAGCTTCATGTTCTTAGTATGAATACGAAGAACCTCAAGGCGCCCAACTTCATCTGGAACACCAATATCAATTTCCCTATCAAATCTCCCAAACCTTCTCAGAGCAGGGTCAATGCTATTGGGTCGATTTGTAGCCCCCATGACAATAACATGTGCACGGGATTTTAGTCCATCCATGAGTGTCAAAAGTTGGGAAACAATTCTCCTCTCAACCTCTCCATTTGTTTTCTCTCGCTTGGGGGCAATTGAATCTATTTCATCAATAAATATAATCGAAGGTGCATTTTTCTCTGCTTCCTCAAATGCTTTTCTGAGATTGCTTTCACTCTCTCCAGCCAACTTTGACATAATTTCAGGTCCATTAATACAGAAGAAAAAAGCACCAGTTTCATTTGCAACAGCTCGGGCAATCAGAGTCTTCCCAGAACCAGGAGGTCCATATAGAAGAATTCCTTTTGGTGGTTTAACACCAATTGATTTGAATAGCTGTGGGTGTCTCAAAGGAAGCTCCACTAACTCCCGAATCTGAGCCATTTGCTTTCTAACACCACCAACATCATCATAACCAACTTCATCCAATCTATTCTCATCCTCTCTTCTCACGGGCTCTCCCTCACAGAAGATCTCAGTGTCTGGAGCAACCACACAGTACTCCGGAGGGTCAGTTTCAATAACTTTGAATTCCACACTTCTCATTCCCCCTCTTACAAGGAAGAGGTCACCCTTCCTCACTGGGCGATATGCCTCCAAGAAATAAGCTGCATCATTTGCACAAAAAGAATTTAACACGTAATTGTATGTAGGATATCATAACTATAAAACAAAAGAATGACTAATACCAAGAACCATGTTTTTCCACAAAAGAACTAGCAGTGTAAACTTTTCTTATCACAATTTAAATACCAAAAAAAATGAAAACATTATGTTATGAGGATAAAGTATTAACAAGAAAAATGGGCAATAATATTTAATAGATTGAACAATCTCAAAAAAGTTTTACATTAACAATCAAGTGCAGCAAGAGATAGCCACAGAAATCATTAGCCATTGGGTTTTCCACATGCATATATTAAGTAGTACTCCTTCACAAACTGCTGATAGCAGCAAAATTCTCATTAAAAAATGAATGAAGAAGGTACCCTCGATTTCTTTCACAAATCACAACTATCATCTCATACATGCAAAACAAAATAACAAAGCTATCTACACACAGGCACACAAAAAGAGATTTTGAGCATGGATGGTTAGGGGGATTGCAAAAATTAACCAGAGACAGGTCGTCAATAAGACAATTTTTAGTAGAAAGAGCAGACCACAAATTTAAAACATGTGCAAAACCAGGACCCCACATAGAAATTAAAACCTTTACAACAAGAAAAGTGGTTTGAGCGAGTGCAAGTAACACAAAAACATATCAAGTTCAGATGACAAAAAAAGATTATAATTAAACAAGGACAAATTAAAGTAATCATAGGAGACGTTCAAAAGGATAGCAACTTTCAGGACAAACTCAAACTTGAGAAGATAAAAAAATTGTTTTGTGAACATGAGGAAACTTTCCCTAATGAATTCCAAATGTTGAACTTATAAGCCTTCAAGTAGAATCCATCATTAAGGACTAGTTGTAGTATCACAGTTTAACTACTGATATTGGCTGAAAATAAAAGGCTTAAGAATAAACTTACGCTTCAAGTATGCATCAAAGAGATTTCCAGTGACCCCTTCAATTGTGTCATCAATGGGCAAGATGTGCACGCGTTTTCCATACTTGACATCAGGACACTGGTGTACAGATACCACGTCTCCAAGCCTAACCCTCAGGTTTGACCTCACAACCTTGTTCATCCTGATCTTTGGTTCATCACACGAGTCATCAGCAAGGGCAATGCAAATAGTATCTTTCCTTTTCTTTCCCTGAACACCCCCTCGTGCAACAAAGAACACCATTACCACAATGTCATAAAAAATTCAAGCAAAATCAAGTTATTACATAACAAATACAAGTAGAGAGAGAACAAGAGTAATATACCCAAGCATTCCTCAAGGAAAAGAGAAGTGAATGTGCTCCTAATACATCTTATAAACTAAATTTGAAATCTTCAAAATAATAAGAACAAGAAATCATAACAATATGCAATCCCCAAAGAAAGCTAATTCCATATTCAACATACATATACATCCTCCATTCAATCTCCCTGATTTAGTAATAAAACAAACCAAAATAACGAAATTTGACAAAGTATTCGCTTATTAGAAAACTAATAAACCCCCAACTCACTAAAACACAGTTTCATCTGCAACAACCCTAACAAAATATCGATATAAGCGACGCCAAAGACACCCAATTCACAGATCCTAAAACCCAACATAAAACATCATAAACCCGTATAAAAATACAAGTGAAAAACATATTTCAACCTCAATCAATCCCAAACAGATCAGAAACATAAACAAGAAAATACCCAACCCCAACAAGAAAGAACCCTCAAAGATTAATCCTGGATCGAAAAATCGAACCTTGATTAAGATGGTGTCACCCCGAAAGAGCTGGAGCTTCTCCATAGTCTCAGGATGAAGGGAAACGACAGAGTTATCATCATTAATAGCCTCATCAACAACAAGCCGATTCGGAGCCTTCTTTCTCTCCAAAATCGCGGTACTGAAATCCCTCTTTGTTCCTTTACTGCAAAACACAAATTAAGAAAGAAAAAGGAGATAAATTAAAGATTTTAACAATACAATCGAAATCGAAAGATACAAAAGATAAGAAGTGTAGATCTGTGCAAGTAATGATGTACTTACGAGTCAGAGGATTCAGCTTGGTTAGACATGGTCGAGAGACAGAGAGGCAGAACTCAGAGGGATAGAAAATATCTGTTTTCCTTTTCGAAAATTAATATTAATAATGGGATCTAATTCTACAGGGCTGGGTGTTTGGTCTTTTATAGAGGGGTTAACTTCGTTTCTTGTTTAGAAAGAAAAGTTTATATTCTATTTTACCTTTTACTCCACTCCAAAAATCTATTTTACTTTTCTAATTTGGATTTGGATATTAGGCAAAAAAAAAAAAAAAAATAGTCCCAGTTTACTGCGGTCATTTTAACTAGGTCTGCTGTGTTTTCTTTTCCAATTATATTCTTAATTTATCAATTGAAATTCTCAATTAATAAAATTACTAAGTATTCGAGTGAAACTTATGTGATATTATTTTTTCAAACAAAGCCATCAAAAAATGATAAAAAATGATATTATAAGAAAATGGGATGATTGGTAGTATAAAAAGAAAAAATATTTTTTTTTTATTTTATAATAAGGCATATATTTAAATCAGTTTGTATGTTAATTGATATTAAACACTTTCCTGATATAATTTTAAAAGCATACTTTCCACATTAGCCTGGTATACTATACTTTGAAGAATTAAAAAATAAAAAATTTTTGTATGGCAACCAAGAAATTTTCTTGAACATATTTGTTACTTTCTAAATTGATTAAAAAAAATGCGTGAACCAGTAAATACATATTCCATTTTAGATTTAAGTTTTATTTTTAGAGTTTTTTTAAAATAAACCACAAATCTCTAACTTTGAGAGGCTCGTTTTTGCAAGGGGCTATTAATCGTATATTTGAGTAAAAATTTATCATTTTTATAATTTTCTTGAATTATTCAAAATCTTTTCCATATATTTGAATTTAGAGTAATTATTTTATTCTTCAAATCATATTTTAGGTAATTCACCTGGATTACCCAAAAATTTTACTCACTGCCCCTTTAATCTATTTTAAAATTCCTCAATAAATTTCAATAACTAGATAAAATTAGGCTTTACTATACCAAATTAAATTAATTGGGATAACTTAAGTAACTTGATTTTTTTTATTTTAATCAAATTATCCAAAAATTTTCAAATTAACCATTTTTTAAAATTTATTACCTAGATTATCTTGGATGATTTGGTAATCCAAAGTTTTTTTTAATAGTGTTGGCCCTTGAATCACACAAAATAATTATAATTTTAATTTTTTTTCTAAATCAAGAAATATAAATTTTGAAATCAATTTATAGAAACAAACTAGTCTTGAGCTCCTGCTTCAATGCGTATCATATAAAAAGTATATAACCACATTAAAAAAATATAAATGGTGTTGTTTTTGCCTGCATGCGATGAAATATTTGAAACAATAATTAAAAACTCAACTAGTATATTAGAATAAATTAATTGACCACTATAAGTGTTAATAAATGAAAAACAAATTGGTGTGACTACGGACAAATAACAAAAATTGACTACCTAGCTCAAATGATGATATAGTTTTTTTTTTTTTTTTTTTAAAAGAGCTTATGTCATTTTAGTCTTGTGCAACTCGAACTTAAAAGTAAATATAAAGAATTGCCAAAGCATTAAACCAAAAACAAAATTGAGAGGGTGAAATGAGAAAACAAAAATAAATTGTAATAGTCAGAGTTAACACGTGAAATTTATAATTTGCATAATGAACACGATTATAATAAGTTAACTCAACTAGATAATTTATTTTTATTTTTTTCCTTCATTCTTTTCCCAATCGAACATTCATTGGGTCTTAATTAACCATAAATCAGATTAAATCTAGAAGAAAATAAAAGAGTTATGATAGAATTTAAGTTGAACTTTAAAATTATATCATAACATATTGATCTTAGTCAACTTTGATTAACAAACAAAATTTAGAACTAGGTCAAAATATAATCTCAATTTGGCATAATTCTTTTAAGCTAGGTGATAAAAAATGATGAAATTGTTTTTTTTTTATTTTAAGTTAAAAAAAATGTCAATGATAACAAAGGGCTAAATTATTTTTTTTTCTTTTTGAAATTCAAGAGGAAATGCATTAAAAAACAACCCTGCATGTTGTGTCCGAAAGGGCTTAAATAGGTCCGATAATTTTTTAAATAAATTTATTTTGCATCTAAATAAAGACTAAAAATAATTGCAAAAAACACCCATAAAAAATCTCAGGTGTGGGAGCCTAAGAGCATAGAATGTCTAGGCATATGAAAAAAAAAAAAAGCCCAAGCCCACGCGTCTGTGCCTTATATTTTTTTTTAATTTTTTAAAGAGTTCTTTATTAAATAAATAAATAAATAAGGTGACATGTCATATATTGTAGCAGACGACCTGATGCTCGTTTGCCTATAATCCAATCACCAATGTGGTGACCGAAAAATCAGAACAAAGATATTTTAGCCCAAAATCTTTTTTTTTCAACCAATGTTTACCAAAAAAAACCTTATAAACACCCTCACAACACTTATAAATCAATTTATCAATCTATAAAACTTCAAAAAACAACCTCAAAACATGAAATCAAACCGGGTTAGATTTTTCTTTCTTGATCTTGATCTACTTTTTTAGATAATATCAAGGATTGAAACAATCATTATTCAACTCCTTTCATCAAACGGAACTTGTGGACATCAATATCAATCAATTTAGTGCTTGAAATATGTGAAAACGATGACTAAATCTTTAAACTAGAATCCGGTGAAAATTTATCTTTTCTTAAAAAACAAAGACTTAAAAACAACAGAAATGAAGTTGTGTGTCAAAATTGAATTAAAAAAAAAAACATAAGGGATCGAAAAGGTCTAATTTTATAAATTAGAGGATTAAAATATTTTTTTTGTCAACTTTAAACACATTACCCATTTTCTGTGCCTTTTCTAAGTTGGTCATCTGTCTTTCAATTTTATCCCTAGCTAATAAAATTGATGCAATTAGGTGCTAATTTTGTAATTAAAGGACACAATAAAAAAAGTTAACAGATCAAAGTAAAAATAAAAATAAAAATAGCACTACTCTAGTTCAGAGTACTTGGACAATGTTTGACACTGTTCAAAACACCCTTACGTTTTAATATATTAAGTTATCTTCAATTAAAAATTTGTAAATATTTTTTTATTTATTAATAAATTAATCTTTTATTATATGTTATACATACACACATACTTAAAAAAAACCATTTGGTATTCTTGTAACTTCTGATTTCTACTCAACCACGTAAAAAAATAGCTAGGTAAGCTAAATAGCTTTTTTTTTTTTTTTTTGCAATAGCCCCCACCCGTAATTATGTTACAAATTTTGGTTTTATAGATACTAAAATAATTTATTATTATTATTATTATTAATGAAAGGCTTGTTTTTTATTTATTTTACGTGCAAAAATTCATTTCACAATTTTAACTAAATATATATTTTTAAAAACTATAATTAAAAATATTTTTTTAAAATTTATTTTTTAAAACCATAAAAGTT
Organism: Populus alba; assembly: GCF_005239225.2. Classification (NCBI taxonomy): domain Eukaryota; kingdom Viridiplantae; phylum Streptophyta; class Magnoliopsida; order Malpighiales; family Salicaceae; genus Populus; species Populus alba. Next base: position 8,929,212 of record NC_133299.1, read on the forward strand.
ATTATAATATCAAATAAATATCTTACAGAAAAATCTGAAATTCAAGTGCGCGTGTATTTATGTATTATAATTTATTTATAGTTACTCAATTTTTTGAGCGACAACGTAATTTACAATTTAAAACTCTTCAATTATAGTAGCAAAAATAGGCGAAAAATTACTGATTATAAAGAGGGGGACCAATACTTTTGACGGGAGGTACGTGCAAGCTTAGAATGTGGGGTGGTCTTGATAATCTAGAATGTTCCACGTGCTTTACCGACCGTTCAAATATTAACCTGATTATCCGTAGAAAACTAATGAGTCGTCGAAAAGATTTTCATGTGACTCATGTCTATGCGTCACCTTTTCTTTTTACTTGTCCCATTTTTATATATATACGCTATTAATATTCTGTTTTGTTTGTAGAAAAATATTTTCCAAACTATGCAATCCTTTGGAAAATTTAAGAGAACTAGTGAATGAAACATTAATGTTTTTCAGATTATTTTTTATATTACAATTAAACATTATATTTATTTTTATGACACAATAAATTATGATAAATACCTATTCCATGTCTCTAGAAATTTTTTCCATATAATTTGTATTCCAAAAACAACTTTTAAATAAACAGAACCTAAATAAAATAAACTTGAAAAAAAATGAGATGAGAAAAAATTTAATAACTCTAGACTAAAGATTTAGGATACTAACTAAAAAGATACAATAAATTTATTTATTTTTTATTTATTTTTTTTATTTTTTTATCTTTGTATCTAAAGGGAAACTCACCAACCTTTTATTTGGCTAGCTCCGAACAATTTTATTACACTCTGCTTTTATATATATACCGTGTACGCGTTTCACCATGGGACTAAATTATTTTTTTAAACAAAAATAATATTTAAGTACTAAAAATCAATAAAAAAAATATAAATAACTGTTTATAAAAAATATATAGAAACACTAAATAGTGCGAAGTCAACATAGAATATTTCGTCAAATATGTGGTTTAAATTATATGATTGAAATAACTAGATTAAAAAATATATAAAGCCTTTTAAAACGTGTTGATTTTTTAAATTTATGACTTAAGTTATTAAACTTGAAACATCCAATTTAAAAAAATCATGAAGTCCAGTTCTTAAAAAATTAAATATTAAAGGATAAAATTGAATAAAAAAATTATAATCATACAAAGAACTTTTAAAACATAAAAATTCAAAAAATAATGATTAAAATCATTGTCACTACTATTATTAATAAGAAATATCTTTTGTAGCTAAGTTTAATTTGTCAAGGTAAAAAGGTTTCACTAATGGTGTTAGAATATGTATAATATAAATTCAACATGAATTTAATGTTTATATCTAAGAAAGTTTGTTATTAAAATATCTTATCTTTTTATCTTACTAATTCTTAATATCTTATTTTTTAAATGATTAATTTAGATTAGTGTTGTATAACACTTGATACAATAAATGTTTAATCCTTCATAGTCTTCGGTCGACATCGTTATCATGAGAAGAAATTGATTTGTTGTTAACATAAGTTAGTATCATAAATTCCTGACAATATTTAAAAGTATGATGTTACTAAAATAAGATAATTATTATGATATGTTAAAAATTTATAATGAACTACTAAGGATAAATCATCCAATTGGAACCTTCTTTGTGTGTGGTTTCCAGTTGAGTAATAAAAAGAGTTTATACTATATTTTTTTTTAATACCATTAGTGGATCCTCTCTATTTAGTTCTTTGTTTTACACACACACACACACACACACCCTGCACTTGAAATAAGACATCAACTCTTTGATCGTGTCACTTTACATTCAAACCATTTGACATGCCTAGTATCAACCTAGAAGTGGCTTGTCACCATTTGAATGTATGTCTATTACTCTCTTCAGTACACTAGAAGAAGAGAAACTTTGGTGGAGGAAGAAAAAAACCCATTTCAAAAGAAATAGACAAGTTATTAGTAGTTGGGTTCATTCATGAAGTAATGTACCTTGAATGGATTGTAAATGTTGTAATGGTGTCAGTGTAAACTTTACCAACCTCAATACGACATGCCCTAATAACAACTTTCCATTACCTAAGATTTATAGGTTGGTTGACTAAATGATTAGTTTTGAATACTTAAGTTTTTTATATTCTAACTTAGGGTATCACCAAATACCCATGCATTCATATGATAAAGAGAAAACAACATTTATCACTAACAAAGGGATATTTTGTTATCGAGCTATGCCTTTTGACTTGAAAAATTCTAGAACTACCTATCAATGAATGGTGAATAAGGTTTTCAAATGCGACCTAAAAAATACAAGAAAACATATATTGATAATATGTTGGTTAAGAGCATGAATTTTGAAAAACATATCTAAGATCTACATGAAGTCTTTTCTATCCTACACCTAAGGCCAAGGTATTGGTTACCTAGACAACATAAATAGATTTTTATTTACCCACTATCTTAAAAGATGCCACTAATATGGTGAGGAAATATGACAAATGTTAAATATTTGCTCTTATATGTCACCAACCCTTAATATAGTCGACTATCATCACATCTCCATGGCCTTTCTCTCAATAAGGAATGGATATACTATAACCATTCCCGAGGCCTCATAAATGAGACAATTCACTTTGATATTTGTTAACTATGTCACCAAGTAGGTGAAAACAAAAACCCTAATAGAGATAACTACCATCAAAGTTGTTTTATTTTTATAGAAAAATATCATTTATAGGTTTGGGCTACATAAAATGTTTGATCATAGTTAATAACATGCATTTTTTAACATCATGAAAATGAGAGAACAATGCTATAAACTCCATTTAGAACACATGTTCTTTTTGGTTTCACATCCATAAACTAATAGACAAACATAACTCACCAAAAAGTTATTACTAAATGGATTGAAGAAAAAGATAGAATGAGTCAAAGAAGAATGGATTGAACTCCTCAATGAAATTTTATGGTCATCATTTCTTCTCATTCATAGGATCGTTGTTGTTATTCTAGTTGAAATATGGTGTCCTAGTAATTGGGTGCTATATTTCTCTACTAATAAAAATTGGAAAACATCAAAGGGTAACCTGGACCTAGAAGAAGAGGTAAGTTTGGCTGCTGCAATAGAGAATGAAACTTACTGACATAAGGCAACTTAGTACCATAATTTAGGGTGAAGAATATACAATTTTAAAAAGATTATATTTTCATATTACTCTCTATTTTCTTAAAAGATGTGTTATGAAAATTTCACAATACTCCCCATATTACAACATTGAGAAAGTTTGTTTTATTACCATGAAAAGTTCAAAGATACATATTATACATAGATAAATCCCACAAGACTAGGGTATAAATACAAGTAAAAGCTAAGCTACACCATCCTATTTTCCTTCATCATCGTTAAGCTCTTAGAAGAGAATTTCACCATATGCGTAAGCATGGGTAAGATGAGGAAAAATCTCATCAAATTAGGGAATTCATTAGGACAAAAGGCATGAGTAAGATCTATAAAGATATTTTTTAGAATGATTATCAAAATGAATATCCAATATCATATTCATCAGCTCATCATCAAGAACTATCCCATGAGCATGAGTACTAGCATAAATAGCCCAAAATCCCTCTATATCATTACCAAACCTCTTTAGTTAAGCCAACTCCATTTGACAATGAGTAAGCTCTACCCTAAAACAAGCCAACTCTTTTTGTGAATGATCCAACTCAGCTTGGGAATGGGAAAACATGGGTTCTAGTTGATGAAATCTTTGCTGATAAAAGGTTATTTGTTATTTAAGTCCCTCAATATCTTTACAAAATCTAGTAATATCATCAGAATAAACATCTCTCTATCGAATTAGGGATTGACACAACGTCTTCACGTCGTGAACCCTAGCCTTTATAACGGCACGAGAGGTCCTCAGATCCAATCTCTTTTGACTACTCTTGCGCTTCCTTTACTATCTGACTGATATTTTACTTCTTAGATACCCATCTCCTAATAGTCAAGGTTTGCAATTTAAAAGCTTTAAAAAAAAAACATTCAAAAAAATTGAGTGTGATAGGTCCCAACAAATGTTCAAACGATAAGTGAGTTGTTTCTCTTTGGGTGAGAAAGTACCGCAAGGTTTAGATAACAATTGATTACTTGCTTTCATTAATAACTTTCAACTGCTTTAAATAAGCAAAGCCATGTACAAGAAATCTGAAATAAAAAAAAAAAGCTGGTAACTAACAATTGGAGATTAAACACGTAAAAAGAGAACATACCACATACATAAACACAAAGCATAACTAACAGAATAAAAGTAACATAATGAATGAAAATAAAACTGACAAAAAGTTCGCAATTACAAGCGACCCAATCTTGCAGGTGACCTAGTCCACCCCAATGTACCATTCTTATTCTTCACGTGACCATAACCTCTCCTCTATATGTATGCCCTATACAACTAGCTTTTTACATCCAACTTCATCCTAGGTATTTGGGGTTTGGTCTAAGGGGCCTTATTGGCCATCGTGGCTTATCAATACCTTTCTTATTATGTGGATCCTTGTCCTAAAGGTCTATGCCTAAGAACATCTTCAACAGTTGTTTAATAGGTTCCCACATCGTCTCTTCTGTCAGTAGATTTTTGCAATGGACCAAACTCCCTTTGATAATTTAGGCTCTTGTTTGATCCAGCGGTGATTTAGAATAGTCTATGGTGTTTGTATGACTACCCCATCATCAATGAATGATGGAAACTCTATGTTGTGTGCTGATTAATACTTAAAAGTGCATATTTATCAAGGTTTTATATCATCATTTTACACTTAAAGTATTAATTACTCCTTAACTAAAGCATGTTTTATAATAACAAGTCTAATATTATAAAATGCCTTAACATATGGTAAATGTTCATCTAAAATGTAGGCCTATCACATAAATCAAAGGATTGATTGATGAGTTCAAGTATGAAAATTGAAAGGACAAAGAGAGGGCCAAACTTATAAAAGAGATATTGGTGCAGTCCAAACTGGAACACTGTTCGGTAATTGGGTCATATCTCGAGTTCTAGATGTCCAAATGACCTCCAAATTTTACACATATTTGTTAAGACATAGGCCTATAACTTTCATGTTTTCATCAAGATCTAAGACGACCGTTTCCAAGTCCAAATTATAGCAACAACAGAGAAGTTCGAATTTGTCCTGCAACCCGAATGTTGTTCAGTGTTTGGCCCATATCTGGAGTTTAGTAGCCCAAATGACCTCTATTTTTTTTTCTTGAAAGATAAGACAATTTCCTACAACTTTCATGTTTTCAAGTGGTCCCAGTTCTAATGCTAACAATTTTGTTTTATTCAGACAAGAAGATAAGGATTTCACAAAGTCAAGAGTTGACCACCCACTCAACAATTAGTCATCAAATCAATAATTCTGAATTTTGGTCTATAAAAGGAGGCATTTGCCATGCATTTAGGGGCTTGGTTTTTCAGATCAAGATCATGCTCTTTATTTCTCTCTTTATATTTTTTTTTTTGTAATTCTTAAGTTTTGCTTTCATTAATATCTTGTTTATACTTTTCATTTCCTTTCCTTTCCTTAGTTAACTTGTATCTTATTTATGTTTTTGTTTTGTTTATTTATGTTTCTCTTCTTTATTATGTTTAGCTAAGTTTATTATGTCAAGGTGAAAAGGTTACACTAATGGTGTAAGAATAAGTATAGTGTAAACTCAACATGGACCTTAATGTTTAATATTAACATGTCTTATCTTTTTATCTTACTAATTCTTAATACCTTGCTTGTTAAATGGTTAATCTATATTTGTGTTGTATAACACTTGATACAACAAATGCTTGGCACTCTCATAACCCAACCGTATGGTATTACCTACACATGTGCTATGAAAGGAACTTGATTTGTTGTTAACATAAGTTAGCATCATGAATTCTTGACAATGTTTAAAAGTTTGGTGTTACGTAAATAAGATAATTAATATGATCATATTAACAATTTATAATGAGTTATTAATGACAAATCATCTGATTGGAACCTCCTTCGTGTGTGGTTTCCAAATTGAGTAATAAGAGTTTATACTATACTTGTTTGAAATACCATTAGTGGATCCTCTAACCTTGAAATTTGTTTTTATCAGTGTTTAATCCTTACAATAATCTTCCATCTTAAAGTTCTTATTAATTTCTTTCTCTTCTTTTATTACTACTACTACTACTACTACTACTACTACTATTTACATTCTTGTTATATTTTATGTACGTTAAGTATGCTCCGTGTTTGATCAAGAATCTTGAGATTGTTGGTCTTGCCTTGTTCATTCACATCAGAAATCTATTTATATTATATAATATATCTCTTTGATCTTTTCATAAACTCAATATATAGGCTGGAAACCTGTGACCCGATCTTTTAGATTATTCTCAGGTATAACAACGCCACGTACTGAGTATTATTATTATTATTATTACTATTACTATTATTATTACTATTACTATTGTTGTTATTATTGTTGTTGTGTTGTTATTTATAATTTATACAATTAACCTCTATGTGGTTCGACCCCGGTCTTGCCAGGTTATTTATTACTTTGACACTCCTGCACTTGGAAGAAAACATCAATCTTTTGGTCATGTCATGCGCCAACTCATTCTCCTTGTTAGTTTGTACCATTTGAGTAGGGATATGTGAAATATATGGTGAATGTGCCGCTCTGCTGGTAAGTGGAGCTTATATGCAACGGAGCTAATTTTATCCTGAAATTTATAGGGCTTTTAGAAGCCGCTAGCTAATTTTTGGTGTACTTTTTTGAAAACTGTTTGCTGGCAATAAGGATGTAGTTTCAAAAGCACTAATTCGCTAACCTCAAATGACACATCTTCACTTTTGATATGCTAATTGTTTCATCTTGGTCCTGTAGTTGTTGATTGCCTTCACGCACTAATGATAGTCCCTCATTGTACAATGGAATGGTGGGTGTTAGTATATCATACAGTGCTTGAAAATGAGTCATTCTCATAGAGATATGGTAAGTTGTATTGTACCAGTATTCCGTCTAAGGCAAGTAAAAGCTCCATTCATGTGGCCACTAATGGACAAAAGCATTTAAGATATTATTCGACACAGTGATTGATGACTTCCATTTGGCCATCGATTTGTGGGTGATACGCGAAACTAAGTTGCAATTTAGTGCCTGACATCTTAAAGAACTCTTGCAAAAAATTGCTTATAAAAATTGGATCAAGGACACAAATAGTGGATTTGGGCATGCTGTGTAGCTTACAAACACCCTCCATAAATTTTTCTGCAATACTTTTAGTCGTAAAGGGATGAGTTAAGGTAAGAAAGTGAGCTGACTTACTAAGTCTGTTAATGACTACCATGATGATATTCTTGCCCTGCAAAATGGGTAACCTTTTAATAAAATCTAATGTGATGTTGTCCCACACTTAACGAGGAATGGGTAGCGGTTCTAGGAGACGTGCTGGCGCCAAAGTTTCTATCTTTATCTTTTAGCACACCATGCAACCCATGATATATTCTTGGACTAATTTGAGCATCCTCGACTAATAAAATTGTTGCCCTAATTTTTTATATGTGCGTAGTATGCTTGAGTGGCCACCCATATTAGTGTCATGCATCTTATGTAGCAGCTTGGAATGTAAGGCAGGATTGGTTGGTACGATGACCCATTCCTTGTAACAAAGTAGGCCATTACGCCATATATAGTGGCTGCTGGGTTGGTCCATGGCTACTCGGCGCATGGACTGGATATACGAGTCCTTCTTTGCAATTTGCTTAATATATTCCTATAAGGTAACTCGAGGAATAAAAATATGGTGAAGAATAAGGCTACCTTGCCTACGTGAGAGAGCATCGACTATGCAATTTTCACTTCCCGAACAGTAAGTGATCTCATAGTCATAGCCTAAGAGTTGGCTACCTATTTTTGTTACTCTAGTGTGGCAATACGTTGCTCTAGAAAATACTTTAGGCTTTGTTAATTCATCTCAATATAGAATTTTTGGCCTAGGAGATATGGTCACCATTGGCGTATTACTTCTATGATGGCTAACATCTCTTTAGCGTAAGTGGACCAAGACTTTTTTGCCACCCCAAATGCTCGACTCATAAATGCAACCGGTTTGCCTTGTTGAGAAAACACAGCTCTAATTCCTTCTCCTGATGCATCGGTTTCAATAGTGAAGACATCGTTGAAGTTGGGCATTGCCAGTGTTGGTGTGGTTGTCATGGCTTTTTTAAGAGTAAGAAAAGCAACTTCGCCTTCCTCATGCCATTTGAATTGGCCCTTTATATGGAGATTAGTGAGGGCTTGCGCAACAATGCCATAATTTTTGACAAAGTTCCTATAATATTCTATCAACCCTAAAAACACACGTAGCTAAAAAATGTTAATAGGCCGAGGCCATGCCACCATGGTTGCAATTTTGCTTTCGTCTACTTTCACTCGACTAATGACAATGTGCCCTAGGTACTCCAACTCTTGTTGGCTAAAAGAACATCTCCTAGCATTGACAAAGAACTGTTGCAGCTTTAATATCGCCAGAGTCTGTTATACATGCATCAAATGCTTGTCCTAAGTAAGACTATAAACCAATATGTTATCGAAGAAAACTAGTATGAATTTTCTAAGATGACAACGGAATATAGAGTTTATGATAGCTTGAAATGTAGAAGGTGCATTACACAGGCTAAATCACATAACCAAACATTCATAATGTCTGTTATAAGTATGGAAAGTAGTTTTTGAAATATCTGGAAGATTAACTCATACTTGATGGTCCCCAGCTCTCAAATCTAGCTTGGTGAAATATGAAGCACCATAGAGCTCGTCTAACATATCATCAACCGTGGGAAAGGGGAAGTAGTCCTTCACGATGGTAGCGTTGAATGCATGATAATTCGTGCAAAACGCCAATTTCCATCTTTTTTCTTCACTAATAGTGTCAATGATGATAAAGGCCTCATACTAAGTTGAATGAGGCTAGAATTTAACATACCATGGACTTTTTTCTCGATCCTTTTCTTTTAATAGTACACATAACAGTACGGTTAGACATGGATTGGTTTGATTCCTTCTTTGAGGGAGATGTAGTGATCAACTTCCTTGATGGGCGATAGATCAAAAGGCCCCTTCAATAATTCCGAGAACTCTTGCAAGATTTTCTGCATGTTAGGATGCATTGTTTTGTGTGGCTCCGTAGCACTGACCTGCATGCATATTGCAAAAATGGCATGGTTTTAGTGAACTTTTTTTTTTATAGTTCTTTGAATGATGTGGCTTGAATGACTCATCGTTAACCCCTTACAACCACCTGATCTGGTTCTTTCAAAGAAATTCCATGATTACATGCTTCTAGTTGAAAATCATGAAGCCTAACATTTCAAGCCATTGGATTCCTAGGACTAGATCCAACCCTGTAAGAGGAAGAGACTAAAGAGTTAAAGAGAAATTAATGCCTTGTAGGTCCATTCATACCTCTTCAAAACACCAATAACAATTTAGTTTCTCGTCATTAGCTATCTGCACAGTGAAAGTCTTGGTTGACACCATTGGTAATTGCAACCTGTTGGTTAACCTCTCACTAATGAAGTTGTTAACCCATTATTGACGAGTATAATGGCATCATGGGAATTGATTTTGATAACTATTTGTATGGTCTTGGGCGTAGTCCATCCTGTTAACACATGCAACGTGATTTATTACTTTATTTAATATAAGAGATTTAAGCTAATTTACTAGAGGGGTTTTTCACCCTTAATCATTTAAATTTTTCCTCTTAATTTAATATTTTTTTAGTTAGGGATTACCTTATTCAACACTGGTTTATAATTTTGAGCCAAAGGTTTACAAGTATAGCCTGTAAGTGTAAATTAGATTTACATGTTTTTATTCATGGTCTATATTACTATGCATTTCAGGTCCATCTTAACTACCACACAATAGTGATCTCGTTATTGAGACTACATAGTTTTTGTATTGGGTAGAATTTTATAATTTTCATTTTATCTCATATAGTTAAACTTGATGTATATATTAAGCTTTAACATTTTCAAGTTTGTAATAAAGTATTTGAATGAATTATATTAAGCTAGATTTTATTATATAAAAATATTTGTATATATCTTGTAAAATAATATAAACTCTACTTGTGTATAAATATAGTGAACAATTATAATTGATGAAATTGTTTGGGTGGTATGCCTGAGACTATCTAAGTATTTGTTGTGTTAGTTGAATGTGCTTTGGGTTGTTGTTGTTATGCTGCAAGTATTAATACGAGATAAAAATTTTAGGTTAGGGGGAAATCCCTTGCATGGTTGATATATATACGTAGTGTACAATTTGTGTTTTGCGTGTTAATTGGGAGGGCCTTCGTATATGGGAGACTATTAAAAATAAATATACTTTATTTTACACATATATATGATTAATGAAAAGGATGAAGTTGCATTAAAAATTATAGGGAATCTTGCCTCTTAGGTCCTTTAACCAATTGTTTTAAAAAAAAAAACTTTAATTTTTTTTTCCAAGCTTATGAATGCCTAAAAAGTGGGAAAAAAGCCTTGACTAAGGTATTAGGGTCATTGCTAGCGAATCCTATAACTAATTATCAAGAATGGCAATTAAGCTTTTTTACGCTTTCAATATGTTACTACAAGCTATCATGGTTTATTCTTTTGTTATGATCTCAATCATGTTGTTTGATGATGTTGGTTGTTTTTATCTGCAATTTTTTTTTATTGTTCTTATCATTGGAAGCTTTGACCGATTTTACCAGTTGTTGGTTTGATTATACTATTTGAATGATATTCATTTTATTTTGATGTTATATACAAATAATTTTTTTTCTTATTTTATGGGTTCATTAGAGATGTTCTCTTTTTTTTCCTTGAACTAGAATATTTTCTCATATGACTTTCTTTCAACTGTTAACTTTGTCTCTAAACAATTTTTGTTTAGGTGATTAACATGTTCATCATGTTATATGCATCATACTCTAACTTATTGATTTCATCTTTCTAGGATTATTGTGTTACCTTTTGTTTAGATGAATTGTTCTTTTTTATTGAATCATTATTTGCATCCTTGCTTAGATAATTAGTTTATCTTCTTTAAGATCCTTAAGCATGATCAACTTTTAGATGCTCTCCTACTGTTTCAAACAGATCTTATTTTATTTTATATTAATCTTTTTTCTTTTTTAATTCTATTATCTTTGATTTAACTTGGGGAATTTGATTTAACTAAAGGTATTGGATTCATGGATTGACATCACAAGGTCAAATATACCTTAATAAATCAGGTTTTCTTCTTTGTCACAGCAAAAACAATGTTTTCTTCAAGAAAAACACAATAATATTATTAATCTGAAGGCTGCTCAAATTCATAACAAGGAAAACATTATATAATTCTAAGATAATTAACCATAATGAACCCATATTGGGTTGCAAACCATTGAGCTTTCAGCTAACACAAGCTTAAAGCTTAAAACACTTAATTTGGGTTAAAACAAACCAACTAAACTTAAAAACATAAACTAAAATATTATAGTTCAAATAATTTTTAAAACAACATACAAACTAAATAAAATATTTAAAATAATACAAGGAAATAATCAGCCCCCAAAACCATCCATAGCTTGATTAATTTCCTTGTGTAGTCGAGGATGACTTGTGTAGAAATAATGTATGCTTGTTGTCCCTTTTAGACCTTTTTTCTTACTTGGAACATGTTGCCTTGAATGCTTGATCTTCTTCCCTTGTATTGTCAAATTAATGCTCTCAAAAAAAGAAATAAAATTTGTTGAATTCTTTCCTTTTAAAAGGTTTCCACAATCGTAAGGAAATGTTACAAGAGAAAGGAAAGAAAACAAAAAGGAAAGTCCTTCAAATCTAGCCGCCTCTTATTCTCCTTGTAAGGAAATGAATCCTTGCTTGTAATAGGCAAATAAATAGGGAAATTTACTCTCACATGTTGTTGCCCCTTGGTTTCCATGTTAGATATGGAATCTTTATCCAATATGAAGACACAATAATCTGTTTCTAATTCAATCTTATAATCGCCCATCATGAACTTAAACTTAGGATTTTTGACAAATTTTTGTAGGAAAAAGACCCAAACACCTTAATTAATCCTAGCCATTTTTGGACCTCTATGCACATCCACAAGGCCCAAATCAAATTTGGTTGTAACCAATTCATCCATAATTAGGAAGAACTTATCAACTCCAACAAACTCAATCTAGTTGGATGCATTCCAAGGTAAAAACCCAACATGGCTTATGGAAAACAAGCTAAAACCCAAGGAAAAAACCTCATTTGGCTGAATGGTCTTCCCCTCAAACCCAAGCTCCCAACTGAATCCTCATCATGAGTAACCCAAGGTTGAATTATAGGCTAAACTATATCATCCTCCATTTCTTTTAAAGGATTCGACCTTAAATTTAAAACATGAGAATCATCAACTAAAAGAGCATCATCATTACACGGCCCAAATAATGTGTAATCATCAAAACCTTGTTAACAAATAATCTGTTTTGAATAATACTTTTATTCAAATACAAACTCTCTAAGTTTTAACAGATCCTCATAAACCTATTTAGGAGATAAATAAATAAGAACTTGATGTGAACCTCTTGATTATATGGTCAAGCAACTCCTAACAAAGATGATGTTTCTCAAAGCTAAAAATCAAGTTTGAGAACCTTGTGTAAACCTCCAATAAAAAATAGATAAATATGGGTTAAATAGGGTAATTATCAAGTGAAAAATAATAAATTAGAGAGAAAATCTTATGAATTGCAATGAAAATTTCTAGAGATTAATTGAAAATTTAGAGAAGTTAAAGTAATAAAATAACATGTGGAATATTAGTTAAAAATATAACATATGCCGGTGAGAATTAAAAGTTTTGCCAAAACTATATACTCGAAACTACATTAAACCATATACTAACATCTATAAAGAATATAAATTGTAAAATCTCATGGCACACAATTTCTGTATTAATATTCAAGTTTCATCTCCGGTGCGTGATTTATCTTTAAGCCTGTTGACGCATAAATCTTGAGTGGCTAACTTAATTTTAAAAAATCCATCAATTAGTCTTTTTGAACAATTCTATCCTTAATTCCCAAATTGATTTGGGAGCTCTTAAGACAGCATTCCTTGGTTTTAGACAAAATGAAACCCCTTTCTAAGAGGATCCCATGCATGAGAAATTCCCTTCTTTCCCTTTATCATTCTTTTCTTATAAGCTACTCTCTCTTAACCCAAGTGCCACATGATTAGACCTAAACTAATCAATTATTAATCATCTTTTAACTCACTATAATCTAATCCAATGGGCTAAATCGACAAAAAGTTTACAAATATAAAGTAAAAATCTCATCAATTTACAATAAATTTAAAAATTAGTAAAAATTGAATTTGCCGGATGGATACATACACAGGAGGGTTTTCCACGTCATTTTGACGAAATAAGTACATCAGATGTTAACATGTGCCTCCAAGAAAACCCGAAAGAGAGTACATTAAAGATGTGGAGTGATAAAGAGAGATCGATCATTTAAGGTACCAAGATCGTTCAGTTACAACACTTCTGGAAAACAATTTACAAAAATAGTAAGAAAACAAGTCAGGAAAGAGAAAAGGAAAAGGTATTCCATGCCTATATTTGTACAAATGCAGGAGGCTTGACTGATCAGGGAACAGACAGAATTTTCTTGGCTTGCACTGCTTCCTCAGCTCACACTCCTCGCGAAGTCAGCCGAACATAAACAATTAGTTGTTATAACCTAGTAAAGTTCACGTTTTCTCTAAGGGTGGCATCGCTTGAGAGCCACTTTGGTGAAATTCAAACCCCCCCGCTGATTTTAAAATCTGAAAATGAGGTAGTTTCTCGAGCCTCAACTGTTGAAATCGAATCTTTCTTGTTTAGCCCGAAAAAGGAGCAATTTTGAAATGCATCCAAGCTGCTGGCTATCAGATGGTTCAAACCACCAAGGCTATCACTTAAAATCAAATCTTCAGTATGATATTTGGAGGATGGTATATCCAGATCTAATAGCCCTAACGAGTCTGGCTGCAAAGCCAAAAGAAAAGGAAGGAAAGAAAAAAAGGAAAAAAGAAACAGAAAGGAGTCAGGTTGTATTGCGGATAGCATGAATCACATCTGCTATAAAACTGACTAGATTTTCCATGGGGCTATACATCCTTTGGCACCAGAATGTTAACCCGGTCAACTTTAAGGAGCTATAGAGCATAAAACAACAGGAAAGAAATCATTGATGAAAAAAGAACATACCCAATAGATATCTGTTAGCCCATTGAAATCCCTTACTTGATTGGACACAACTTGTGAATCAGATGAGCATTCGTCCATAGGGTCTCCACCAGTAGGATAATCATTAGGCCCTTCAATAACAGGCAACTCCTGCAATACAAGTGTGAATACATTACCCTTAATCAGCCCTCCCTTCTACTTGATAATGGAATCACTTGCACAAAATACAAGTGTAAAAGAATACCTCAAGAAAGGCACTGGATGCAATAGAGCTTGTTCTGTCTATCTGTTTGCTGACCCGTGGAGAAGCAACAGCAGATGAAGTAGTAACTTCCTTACGTAAAGAATGATTCTTTTGAAAAGCAAAAGCATCACATGTCTCTTCACCATCCCAGATAGAAGATGTATGGGATGTGACTGTGGAATGAAATCCCATTTTGCCTTGATGTCTTGAGATATGTGCAGCAATTGCTGCATCAAATGAATCACAGCTGAATGGGATCTCCTGAAGGCATTGATTGCTTTGAACTATAAGTGGTTCGATGCAGTTATGATTTGCTACATGAGGTAATTCTGATAGTAGATCTCCAATGCCAACATTGGTAAGGCTATCAGCCCACTCCCCAGCAGACAGCGGATTTACATTGCTCAATCTCAAGCCATCCTATGTATATTAAGATCAAAGCACAAGTTAACAAATGGATTAGAAAATATGCACATTCATCCTGGCTGAAACATTTCAAAAGTCAATAATAGGTGATGCATATATTTACCAATGCACAAGTTATATTAAAACTTAGATAGTCAAACCTCAATTTATGGACGTGACATGAATGCTGCATCAGTAAGTATGATATATAGCAGAAGAAAGAAGTGGTATAAAGTTACATGAACTTAGATAACATTGAATTGGATTAAAATCACAACATTGAATTGGATTAAAATCACAAGTTGCAATTACCACATCTTCCAATTGTTGCGTGTTAGTCCTATCATCAGTCTCCTTTCTATGCAAGGATATGTTTGCTGCAGGATCAAAGGACTTCACCAGATTATTTCTGGGTCCTGTGGCAACGAACTCATTATTCTCATTGGTCACTCCTGCAGAATGAAGTATAGAAGCATGATTATTGTTCTCTGAAGTTGGGCAATCCCTACAGGGATTCTCAGGTTTCTCAAACTGATCACTGGTAGAGGGCTCAGCTGTGGATACAGAATCCATAGTCTGCTCCTTCTCATTTCCTCCAACTGGAAGGCAACTATATGTTGAAGGTGCTTGCAATGTTACAGAAGCGAAGTTGACATTGGAAAACCAGCCATACCTTTGTTGAAAATGCACAAGTCAGTTAAAGTAGATTCCAGATATGGATTTGGATTTAAGTTCAAAAGAGAATTAGAAGAAACCTCAAGCGAAACACTGGAGGACTGCCAATTGAAAAGTATACATCGGCTGCACTGACAAGTGAGTCCTGTGTCCATCTTTGATAACCCACCAGGTTCTCTCTATTAACACCGTAAGGGAAAAGCATTAGTTCTCCAGATGCTACAGTAGAATCACCCCATTTCCGGTTTAAATGTTCCAGTACTGATGATATCTTTTTTCGAGTGCTAAGAGTGAGCTCCAGGTGTGGATTATGCTTATCCTGCAACCAGATGAAAATGCATTTACATCCTTTATATTCAGAAGACTGCTCGACAACTTGAACTTCTACCTCAAAATTATCAACATAATCCATCTTTGTACTCACCATTTCTAGGGCTCTTCGAGTACCATCATCAATTGGGAACAATTGAAGCTTAAGCTTCATATTAGTGAGTGCATTACTCTCAACACAACGAAGCGAAGGATGAAAATGCGGAAGAAGTTTTTCGACAGGATCAAGACCCTTTTTCCCTGGAAATCAAAGAACAATCACTTATTGGCACTTCAAGTCAAATTTTTGGAATAGGAATTGGTGAGGATCAGCCCCACCAACCATACCTTGGTCATGTTCATCCTCTTTATCAGTGGCTGTCCGTTCCAAATGCTCAGCAGCATCGGCTACCAAAGAAACTCCAGCAATTGCAGCCTTTTCCCATTTTTTATATGCAGCTGATGAGACTAGACCCAATGACAATCAATTAACAAAGAGATCGGTGCAAAAAAATCATGATTTCAGACCAAACAAAGTGAAAGAAATTCATCCCTTCATCTGAGTAAACCAGGTGATAGTAAAATCAAGAAACCAGAGACACATAGCTTTTAGCAAGGAATAATGGTTACAACATAAAGGCCATCACCCAGTCATAACCCCATTTGATTTGGGTATTGGAAGTAAGATTTTAGGGGCAATAATATTCTTCAGCATTTCTGCAGAAAGTAGCTGTTTTTTATGATCATTGATTCTTTCAAACACACCCCAAAAGAATATCGCATTTATAGTTCAAAAATGATAATTGTAAGCTGTCCAATTTTTGCACAGATACTTCAAGGATCATTCCAAAATGAACATTAAAGTAAATTCAAGAATGACATAAAAGGATGCAAGATAAATGTGGGAAAGTAAATTTTAAACTTGTCTCAAAAACTGAGGAAAAGCTCAAACAAATAATCACCTGGTTTTCGCCTTTGCCTTGCAGGTTTCATTGCAGTTGAGTCTCCTTTATTGTTGTTACGGACAACCCCCATATTAACATTGCGCTTCAATGATCCCTTTCCACCTAATTTTTGGATGTTTTGACTATCAACAATAACAAGTTTAACAGTACGAGTATCATGCACCGCTGCTCTATTCTGATTAGTGATAATGCTAGGAGTTGTTGGAGAACCATTTTCCCCCTGTGAAGACCTTTTCCTTACATTCTTCCTTTGATCTTTCAAGAGTTGGTTCTCCTACAAGGAAAACATATACCAATCAGTTAAGCACATCCAGTAGATCAATAAGTTTATGGTCAAGAAACATAAACACTTTTGCAAATATAGACAATCTTCACCAACCAGAGCTTCTATAAATATCTTAAACCTTCGTGGTTTTAGGTGAAGCTTTGAGGCTTTGCAACTATACTTTTCCAATAAAGACCACCTGTATAAAAGGTCAAAATATGAATCAGGAAAACAAAACAATCCGAGACTGAGCCAGATGAAAAAAAAAAATATGACATGTATCTGTTGATGGTATCACAAGCTTCCTTTTCTGATTAATTTTTACATATCACTCCCCTAATTTATAATACATATAATAAAAAGAAAAGCAATTCAAAGAGTACATAAAAATATTACCATCGGAGCATTGCAGCATTTGTATCTTTAGAGTTTTTTGCATCTAGGCACAATCCTGGGCCCAGCAATTTGTTCATGCGCCTCACAAGACGATAGTAATAGTGCCTGACCTGGAAAAAAAAGGTGGGTGATAAGGAATATGAAGAATACATCAACTCAACTGGACAAAGCATCTGGAGCTAAATCTCATTGCAAGTTACCTGATCCTTGTTTTTACTTTGAACATGGTGAGTAATTTTCTCAAAGTTCTGCAATGAAAGCTCACAATAGTTAAGAAGTGAAACAGAATTGAAAAACTTTTAATCCAAATCACATTCCAGCAATTACATGCCTTGCCAACTTGTCGTAATGCAGTGAAAAAACTTTCCTCTTCTTGACGTGTCCAAGCAGCCCATTGCCGTGTTGGTCTTTTCTCTGCATTCAGCATAAGATCAAAACAGATAAAACTACCACCCTGGCAGTATATTTCAGCAGCACCTAAATTAGTAAAACCAAATACAGCTATTAAAAGCAAAATAACATACCAGGCTGCCGTGTCTCAACACAATCCGGAGTAGATGATGTTACACCAGAATCTCCATCCTGAATTGAACCATTTTGAAGAAGCTGTTGCTCAGAGTCCAAGGAGACCCGTGCCTCCATCTCTATACTAAGGGCCTTAAAAAGAAGAATAAACACCCATACACTTCAAAGTTCTATGCTCTCTCTTTGACCTCCACCTCAGTGAATGATGTAACCCTAGTTGTGAAATTGAACAAGAACTCATCATCAAAAATTAATTAGCAGATAAATCAATAAGATGACCATTCAATCCAAAACTCCTCAACTTTAAAATTTAGGGAAATACAATCACTCAGATCTTTTTTAATCTTATGTTTTCCAACCCAAAACATAGCATGTTTTCATTGAACCCACAAACAAGAACTTGGATTCACCACATAATTAATATTCGGATAAGTTGAAATTTCTTTAGAATTAGTAGCATCAAGCTATTTTCCAAGTTTAAAATTTTACAAGCAAACTCTAATGGACTAGAAACTCCATCTCCAGAAACTATAGAACAGTGATTTCACTAAGAAAAAGAATACTAATAATAAATCAAATTAAGCAAACTAAAGCATGCATCTAAGCTAAGAAACTACAATAACAGACACCCATTGAAAATGCAGCAAAATAAAACAGATTAGAAATTCAAATTTCATCCTTTTCAATTTCTTAAGATCCAAATTACCGGATTTTAAGCTAAGAGCACTGAACCCACCTAATTAGAGAAGTCAAATCAATCGATCACTAAAATCCCACATACAAAACCCCCTAAGATTAACGAAATGTTCCACCTTTAATATTTTCCCCAATTTTTAACATCCAAAAAACACTAGGGTTTTGAACAATAGTGATTGATTTTGACCTTAAAATATCAAAATCCAGCGTAATCAAAATGAGAAACTGAAGTTAAATTGCAATACCTGAGAGAGAAATCGAAGAAAACCTAGCACGGAAAGCACGAGCTAGGATAATTTTTGAACAAAGAAATTGAAACCGTAGAGAATGTTTGCAAGAAAGAGAAGAGAATGGAGTTTTTTTCTGTTTTCTTTTCTATTTTTTTTTTTTTTTTACTTTGGAGAAAGAAAATAATAATGAAAATATTAGAAGTTCAGTTTATTTGCCAAATAGTAATTTCAAAAAATAATACGTACATATATAATTAAGAGACTCAAAGCAGAAGAGTTTGGTCTTAAACTATGATTAAAGAAAAGAGAAGAAAAAAGGTTGTCAGGTTAAGCATTAAGTTACAAGAGTTATAAAAAATAAGTAAAAATATGTATATTCAGAAAAAAATTTAATATATATATATATATATAAATACTTAAAATATAAGACAAATAATCTATTTATAGTAGAAAAAAATAAAAACATTAAAGGAGGCTAGAAAACTAGGTGTCATGAAAACTAAAGAACTAAATTCAAGAGTCATAGAGTCTAAAAAATTATATAGTAGGAATTTAATATATATAAGTATAGATTTTATAACATTTTCCCTTATTAAAAATATATCTTATTAAAATCTTAAAAAGAAAAATCCAATGAAAAAAAACTTCAACAAAGAAAAAAAAGTATAACATTTTTTGTGTTATTTCTGAATGCTTCAGAATTTAATAAAAAATTTTATATAAATACTACAAGATCTAATTAATAGAAGGTTTTATATAGATATTTCGAGATATATATTTAAATACTTCAAGATTTATAAAATTACCAAATTAACTCATTAAAACTTGTATGGTAAAACTCAATCGAAAAAAACCTAAGCAAAGGAAAAAAAATATAAATTGCATTGACTTCACCTTAAAAAGTATATGTCTTATAATAAATCTTTATGATAATGCATTTCAATATGATGGATAAACTTCTTGAAAGTTAAGACTAGTAAAAACTTTGTAAATAAATTTATAAATTATCATTTGACCTAATTTGCTTGATATCAATTTTTTCCTTGTGTTAAAGGTAGTGATTATAAAAGAACTTTAGTGAAATATGCTTTGTTGTGTCCACTTTATTGTAGTCTCCTCTAAGTTAAGTAATATAGACAATATTATCTTCAAACAATATTATTGGACTATCTTCAATGATTGACAATCCTTTTTTTTATATATTATATGTTGTATAATTGACCTTAGCCATATATATTCTTGACTTGCTTTATGTATTGCAATAATTTCTGAATAATTTGATGAAATAGCCACAAATATTTATTTGACAGATTTCCAAGAAATTGTAGTGCTTCTATATATAAACAGAGAACTTGTTCTTTGTGGAGATTATAGAGATAATCTATATTTGCATATCTAATTAATTATGAATGTGATCCACTATAAAATAACCACATTTTAGTTATTCCGCAGAGATATTAAAGTATTTGTTTGACCCTATTCTAGTGTTTTTTTTGTGGGAATTGAACTATATCTTGCCAATAATTAACTGCAAAAGCTAAATTTGGTCTTGTATAATTTGCAAGAGACATGAGTGCTCCGATGGCATTAAGATATGATATTTTTGAACCAATAATTTATTTATTCTTTTCACATCAAATGATCGAACAATCATAAATATACTCAAAGGATGAACATTGTCCAAGTAAAAGTGTTTTAAGATCTTTTTTGTATACATCGATTAATGGATAAATTTTTTATTTGAAAGATATTCAATATGTAAATCAAGACAAAATTATCTTTTCGAGATCTTTCATTTCAAATTCATCTTTCAAATATGTTTTCAGTTTTTCTGAGCTTTTCAAGAGTACCAACAAGATTTAAATCATCAACATGTATTGCAATAATAAAAAAATCTGAATGTGATTTTCTTAATAAAAATGCATGGGTAAATCTCATTATTCTCAAACCCTTTTTTTAAGAGGTATTCATTAAGATAATTATACCACATTCAACTAGATTGCTTTAACCCATATAAAGATATTTGTAGATTAATAGAATCAACACTTTTATGTTTATCATAAAGGCTTCAAGCATTTTGAATCCTTCAACAATTTTCATATGGATTTCTTTATCTAATGATCCATATAGATATGTTGTAACTACATCCATTAAACATATATGTAGAGTTTTTGAGACTACTAAACCAATTAAAAATTTGAAAGTGATTGCATCCATAACTAGAGAATAAGTGTCCTCACAATCAATGCTAGGTCTTTGTAAAAATTCTTGTGCAACAAGTCGTGCCTTGTATCGAACAATTCCATTGTTCTTCTTATTTCATTTTCTAACGAAAACCCATTTATATTCAACAACCATAACACATTTAGGTGTATGAACTACATGTCCAAATACTTCATGTTTTGCAAGTGAGTTTAAATTACTTCTTTCTACATTGACCAATCATTTCTATGTTGACATTCTTTGATAGTTTGTGGTTTAATTTTATCATTACTTCTACTGATGCCAAAAGCAACCTTAAATGCAAATATGTTATTTATGACAATTTTATTTCGAATCAAAATCTCTTCTTTATAAACATAGTTTATGGAGATCTCATTATTTTCAGGTAGTTGAATCTCTATAAGAGATCTATCTTCAATAGGATCAATATTAGAAGATGATTTTGACATAATATTTAACTACCTTTTCACTGTTGGTGAAAATATCTAGTAATTGATTTGTAATTTTTTATAAATGAATTATCTTTTAAACTTCAAATTCATATTGATTTGTCCTTGGATCAAAATGAGATAACTTTAGGTTATTTCAAGTAATTTATTTTCGTGCTTCAGACATTAGCTTTTCTTTTTCTAATTGTAAGAAAATATTCTCATCAAAATGGCAGTCTTTAAAATGTGCCTTAAAAAATCACTAGTTAAAGGTTTAAAGAATCTAATAATAGATGGAGAATCAAAACCAACATAAATTCATATTCTATATTATAGACCCATTTTAGTTTTTTGTTTGTTGCAGACATATATACTGCATAATTAAAAGTTTATAGAAGAAATATATTTGGTAGTATAACAAAAACAAGTTGTAAAGAATACTATTTATAGTAATCACTTGGTTTAATTCTAACCAATAATGTAGCATGTAATATAGCATGTTCCCAAACAAATATAAGCAATTTTGATCTCATAAGTAATGGTCTAGCAATTAATTAAAGAAGCCTTATAAATGATTATGTTAGACCATTTTGAGTATGTACTTGAGTAACAAGATAATCAACATCAATTCCAAAAAAAGTGTGATGCTTAAAAAGTAAACTCGTCAGCATTATCCAATCGAATTTTCTTGATTTGATAATTAGAAAATTGTATCCGTAATTTGATAATATATGCTATTAATCTAGCAAATGAAACATTTTGACTAAAAAGTAAACAAACATGTGACCATTTATTTTATGCATCAATTAATACCATAACATATCTAAAAGGTTTGTATGGTGGATGAATAGGTCTATATATATCTCATTGAATTCTTTCAAGAAAAGATTGTGATTCTATAACAACCTTTAATGGATATGATTTGGTAATTAATTTACCTTGAGAACATGTAGTGTATGGATTCTCATATGGTAAAAGAATATTCAGGTTCTTTAAAGGATGCTCATGTGAATTTTTAATAATTTATCGCATCATTATTGATCTTGGATGTCCAAGTCGATCATGCCAGAGCATAAATATTTTTGGGTAGGAAAAATACTCGTGTTTCACAATATTTGTTTCAATAGATTTCATGATCGTGTAATAAATTCTAGAGAGAAAACATGTAATTTTTCAAGTACAACCTTCTGACCTAAAATACGTGAAATAATATAAAGATATTCTTTTTTTTTCTCTTCATCTATAGTTTCAATATGATAACCATTAGCACATATATCTTAAAAATTGAGTAAATTTCTTCTGGACTTGGATGAATATAGATGAAGAAAAAAAAATATTATGTGTGTTATTTGGTAACAAAATATTAAATCTTTCAAAGCCTTAAATCATACCTGTTGGATTCGATATTATAGTGACATTAGCTTTGGTTAATGTCAAATATTCAAAGTATTTCTTTTCCTTGAGAATTATGTGCATTGTTGTATTGTCTGCCAGACATAAATCTTCATCATGAAAAGTCATTCCTTATTTAAGATACAATTAAAGTTTATTATTTAACTGAAATTAAATTGACATTGTTTATTGAAAATACAATAAGATAAATATCTTAATACAAATAAAAATATTAATTATCCCCAAAGATTCCACCACTAAGTATGTTATCTGTTTTATCCGGGTTTTCAAAGAAATCAGAAACATCAAGATAAGCATTATGACCTTCAAAATAATATTTATGAATAAAATAAGTCTCAACTGCATTTTGTTTCATAAAGACTTAATATAAATTTGTAAGATTTTTTGGCATTCGACAAGTGCAAGACTAATGACCATGCATACCACAACTATGACACTTATCTTCAGGTTTATACAAATTCTTATCCTTTTCTTGTTTGGTTTTTTTTATATCTTCACTTCTGGTATAATGGGTTGTCTTTTGAAGGATTACCTCTTCTCTTTTTTTATTTTTTATTTTTATATCTATACTCCTGGTTCTTTCTTGTCTTTTGGATAAATGTTTTGTTAACTTCAGGGAATGGTTTAAAACATATAGGATGTGATTAATGATTTTTCATCAAAAACTCATTATTTGATTCAGCCACAAGAAGATATAAAATTAGTCTCAAATACCTCTTGAAATTACGTTCTTTATATTGTTGTTGTAGGACAATATTTGAGGCATGAAAAAGATATAATATTTTCTTTAATATTTAGTCTTTTGTGATATTTTCACTACATAATTTTAGCTATGATTAATTTTACATACACTAACCAATTGTAACCTTAGGTGCAACTAATCACCATTAGCTACTTGAACGTATATTAAACGGCATTCAATTTTTTATAATCAAATTTATGTTTATCTAAAAAAAATATTCTTGGAGATTAAATACGTTTCATTATAAACAAATAAGAAAATAATAAAAGGCAGGAAACAACGAGGCGTCAAAGGACACTTGTCTCCATTCTAATGTTAAAAAACATTGTTTGTCACAAGGAAACCACAAATTGTCTTTTCTAATTATTTTAAATATTTTTCTGTCCTGAAATGTCAAAAGGCTAAAGACATCCTCCTCCTCGTCACATTTACCATATTCCTAGAAGAAAAAGGAGAAAAAAAGCATCTTCCTTTAAGGAAAGGCACGTGAATCATTATTCATGTTTGGAAAGAAAAGATGAAGATTTGTGTTTGCAAAATGCATGACAATACTGTTTGGTTACAAATCGGATGATTTTTTAAAAGCAGCAAGATACTGCTTTTTTATGAGTTTCAACAATGTTCAACAGTGAATTGCACTGTTCACGTGAACAGTGCAATTCACTTGCACCGTTCAACTTTTTTTGTTTTTTTAATTTTTAACAGTAAATGTTAAATTTACTGACCACGCTCACAAAATTATAAAAACTGTAGTTCTTATTGGCTGAAGGAACAGTACATACTAAATAATGCTAGTAATATTGAACAAGTTACAGGTCCAAAGTTGACATCAGCTGAACACAACTGATTCTTTGTTTCATGTTCAAGCTTCTACGAACAAAAGACGAACGGCCAATGATAACGAAATACTTGTTTTTCCTATTTTTGCAGGCACAGCTGAGATTTAATGTTGCTGTTAGCAATTAGTTACAGCCTCCAAAAGCTCGAAAACCCCGACTTTGAAAACCAATTTGCTGGTTAACGAAAGCAAATGCAGTGCATCTCTTTTGTACCGAGTCTCTGTTCTTGTTATTCATAAAAGTTTACAGATACTTTCTTCTTATCCACTACCTTCCACAGAATGGTGTAAACAAACTTTTAGAATGATGGATGATATTCGCCCCTCAGCTCTCCGTGGCCACAAGAATTCCATCAATTTATTTGGTTTGGGGTGGGGCAAGGCTGCAAGGATTTATATTCTAGCACAACTTGTAGGTGATCAGTATAAGATATCATGACCAATAAAATGGAAAACCTTGGTCTGCCCCCACATTGAAATGATCAGCAAATGATCTTCAAGAAGTATTATGGTATCCCAACAGCATCCTGGTAAGTGATATAGAGTGAGCCTTCACTCACCAGCTACTTTGATATCATTCGATACCAGATGATTTGGAAAGCATCAATCTGTACATAGGGTCCCCGCGATCGATAACATGTTGCTCCCAATCTGACATAACTCCAAATGGGTTCTCTTTAAGCCATTCCCCGAGATTCATTCTTGCATGGTATTGATCATTCCATAGATTGAGCTTGCCCTTGCCATTTTTGAGAAATAATTCTTTCATTCTCAAAGCAACTGCTTCTATGTCAGATTGCAGGAAAACCTGGCGCAAGAAATTCAGAATAGAGTTAATAAGCTGGAGCAAGCAGCATTTCATGCTTTGTGATGGAAATCGAGTAATGAAGAACGGATTACACAATATCAGAAACGGAAGCTGCAAAAACTTCGTGTTACCTTCCCATCCAGTGCAAGGAGATCCACCACAGCTTTAATTAATGACCTTTGCAGCATTCTCCATCTATGTTCTGGATTGTTGAAATCAGGGTTGGGACACTGAACAAGGTGATAAAGGTTGTCCTTATGTGGCATAGATGTCAAGTCTCAGCAATTCATTGAAAACAAGGGATAAAACCACTAGCCAATTTTCTAATTTGCAGTTGTTTTGGATTATTGAGGTACTTTTATTGCACCTACAAGGAGACTAAAGTGCTTTCTTAAAGAAGACAGAATCCATAAATAATCTGAAATTACTACTCCTTGGAAAAAAACCACTGAGGCTGACAACAGAAGAATGTAGCAGCACCTATTGTTTCATATTCGATGGTGGTAAATGGAGATATTAAGTGATGATTGTATTGTGGTGAAATAAGACGGTGAGACAACAATTTTCTTGAAATAGAAGATTTAAAATTCTTCATACAACAAATTAGAATACATCACCTAAATGGTTTAGAAGATTATCTGGATCTCAATAAATCCATGCCTAGGAGTGCAACAAGAATGAGTTACTGACAAATGCACACAAAGAAATGGATCCTACAGATTGAAAGTAGAAAGAACAATCTATCCACTACCTGTATCGAAACAAGTACCAACTCTCCTGGATAACTAGAAACTATGGAACGAAATGTTGTTGTAGCATTTGTTACAATGAAGTACCTAACATGCAGAACAAAAGAAACAGATGAAACAATTACATAAATCTAGAGATAATAAAACAAACTTTTACCTGCACAATTTTTTTTTCCTTAATGATTGGCAATATTTGAACACAAGCCTATCCCTACTCTTTTCCCACACGAGTAAATAAAATCCCAGGGCAATTGGCAATAGAAAGTTAATAACATGAGGAACTAAATATGATTTCCAATCAGTACTCGTCAAAATGCAAAGAAATCTTTCAAAAGTTCAATTATAAATGAAAATCCACTCCCCAAACTTGCACACGTGAAAGAAATATATACAAAAGTTCATTCGGAAAATTAAGCATTCAGGAAAATTACATATTGCCTTGTATATATAAAGCAGGGATTCAATAATCTTAAGCAAACACAGTTTTGTCGAAAACAAAAATATTAATTACCCTACCATCAGATTCACATTGAAAAACTCATTTCTTAGCCATAATGATGGAAATATTCAATCAAACAGAAATCTATCCTAATTTAAATGCACAATGATTTACAAAGATGTCATGAACATCCAATTTGGACAGCATAATTATTTTTAGCCTATGTTTACTATATCATAAATGTGCAAATTTTTGCAGAAGTAAAGCAAGGACCGTACCCATTTTGAATGCCATGCTGATGAACAGAATCCATACAGCGTCTTACAAGCTAAAGTTTTTGAAAAAATAAAATAAAATAAAACAAAACAGAAGTAAGAAATTGAATCAAAGAGGAAAGACGTAAAAGTAAATAGAAAAAAAGAAAGAAAGCAGAAGCCCAGAAGAACAAATAACCTTTGAATTGATTTCTAGACCAAGAAAATTCAAATCCTTTCTTCTCCTAGCCATCCCCAAAAGAAATAGTCCACTACCTGCCATTTTTAGTCAAATGGATGAAAGAACCATAATAACATAACCTTTTTGTCAGACACAGACACACGTTCCCACAAGATGGGCATATCATGGTTTAGTCTTATAAAAATCACTATTTGACATTTGTTTTTCTGTACCCAACGTACTCATTTTCCGTTCAATACTTCACACATATTTCACAGCAGATAAGAGCAAATCAAACAGATTAATAGATACAACTTCAAATGTCAACTACTCAATCTCACATGTACTTAACTTTTGAAGCAACAAATACGAGGAAATCAAATAGTAGGAAGAGAAAAGGGAAAATGTACCACTTCCAATATCAACCACCAATGGTTGAGCTGGATTACAATAGGCAGACTTCCAATCGATCTCAAATGGATATGCCTGCACAAAGCATGAAAGGAACAATGCCCAAGAAAATCATCATAAAAAGCTGGCACATTGATGTCTTCGAAACCTTCAAGCAAGAATAGGTAGGATAGATCTCTTAACTACTTAAGTGAGGATATTATGCAACCAAGACATCAGTTTTATCAAATCGCAAGAAGTGATGGGCCTGTAAAATTATATTCTTTAACACCATCCAAAGAAATATGATGAACTATGATGGTTGCAAAATACTCCCCTCAATGTTAACAGCTGTACTCTTTACCATGGTCTCATCTAGGAAAATCCTCATTTTAGTTTTGATTACTACAGCAAAAAATAAATAGTGAAGTTGACGGAACATACTCTATCTAAGGCCATAACCCCGGGAAGCTTTCTTCCTTTGAAAAATTCCCATAGAACTGAAGCATTTTCAATCATGTCATTAACCAAGACAGACTTTGATTCCATCACCATTGCTTGGCATGCCATATTCCCCACCACAGTGATATCACAATTTCTTTGCCTTAATTCATTAAGTGCTTGAGCCAATTTAGATGCCCCGTCTGCGCATTCACCTGAGAACTTGAATTTTACTGGACCAATCCATAGAATTTTCTGTAATACAAGCAAAAAAACTCAGTTAAGTCTGATAGTAATCAACAATGAGCTGCCAATTAAAAGCAAAATACAACATACACGAGCAGAATTCCACAAATAATGGCTTTTTGAAACAGAAATGTCGTCAATTGATAAAAATAAGTTCAATATGATTTATTTACTTCATGAAAACTAAAAAAGCCATAATTAGTAAATTGAACTGAAAAAAAAAAAAAAAAAACAGAACTTCTATGCCTTGA
This sequence comes from Populus alba, assembly GCF_005239225.2. NCBI lineage: Eukaryota > Viridiplantae > Streptophyta > Magnoliopsida > Malpighiales > Salicaceae > Populus > Populus alba. Next base: position 8,957,643 of record NC_133299.1, read on the forward strand.
TTCTCAGTGCAACACCATTGAAAGTAAGTGGGTATAAAGAGGTAAGATATTGTAAAATGAACAGAGCCAAATAGATAGAAATATAATGCGTCAAAGTTTACCATCTCCAGATAGATGAATTAAAATTCTTCTCATTATAGTAAATGAAAGTTATGGCTAATGAATCACCTATACGCTCTACTAATAAGCTCTCATCAATTAACAAGTGTTGAATATAAACAAAAAAACATGGAGTTTGGATCAGCTAAAAACAATGGATGCTCAGCAACAACTCCTTTTTACCTTGCATTTCACTAGTAAAGAGTTTAATTCATCCAATGACCGAGGACCAAGATCAACAGGTAGCCAACCTAAAATATAAGGAACATAAGATACTTCAAGCGCAGAACTTGTTACATCTAAGAATGGTCAATAATAACAATTTATAAATGTGGAGTCATCAAACATACAAATTTAAAGGAGCTGCTTTGATTGTGGTAGCATTTGAAATAATATTACCACGGAAGGATGCAGCAGACATATCAATTCTATATTATAGTGATGCATTTTTCTTCTTTCTGCTATTGATTAGACAAGTATATACCACATGGTACTTGCAGGGGGGCCACAAACACTTTATATATATATATAGCTTTCTCATGTAATATGCGGCCACTAGAATAACTGAAAGAACAATGAAGTAAGTCAATATGGAAAGTTTAAAGAGGAAGATAGTTTCAAATATTAACTCTAACTCCTTGAAGGCAGTGTAAAACCGTGACGACTATAGCACTTTTGATGAAGTTTTTGGTAATTGCAAAAAGAAATGCTGACAATCTAAATTTCAAAAGTAGCAGGTTGAGGAATAAATTAGAAGAATATAGAGGGAGGCACTAATTTACCCAACCAAATATAAATTCAAGAGCTTGGATATTAAATCATTGAAAGGAAGGACATACATGAAGCCAAAAAATGTAATAATTGTGGGAAGAATCTCACCATCCAAAATATGATGAGAAGGAAATATGCCCATTTTCTCTGGAAGATGCTCATTCATGCACCAAAAATCCATGGGATGTAGAATGGGAATGTTTCTATCATGTGCAATTTGGATTATATCTAAAGCTGCTTTATACGCCCCGGGTTCTACCAGATATGAAGGAACAGAAAGTCCCAAAGCATGCATTATTTGGAATGACATCATCCCAACAAAGACCAGTCCATCACATCTGGAAACTAAAAAATGCAATGCAGCTGCTTTGTCATGGAGATTACCCCCTCCAATCTGCATCAGATAAGATAATTCTAGCAATAAGTGAAGAGCAAAAGGAAACATGCAAAAGTTAATACTCACTTAAAGAGGGGGAAGCAACTTTTTAAACTAATGAAGCTAAGTGAAAGATATGTGTAGCAGTGGAGACATACAATTGCAACATATGGTCTTTTGTTAGTCCTAGCAACCTTCTTCAGCTGACAAAGGCTCTCTTCAAAGTGAAAACCAGCTATACAAGCAGAACAAAAGCGAGCAATACCAACTGTTGATGCAAGAATTTTATGAGACTGCGAAAAGGAGTCGTTAACAAAAATATCAACTCCTAATGATAATAGTTCAGCAAACTTTGAATTATTGGCAACTTCCTCTTTGTACTCTGAAAGGTTCTCAAGAAGGAATATATCTGCTTTCTTCAGGACTTCCATTTTCAACAACACAGCAGAATAATCGCATTTAATGGTAACAACTCTGTGTTGGATAACTGATGATATCATGTCTGGAACAAAGAGATTGTCATGAATTATTTCTGAAGCTGTTTACAACCATATTGGACTGGTCCTACAATGTGAAGCAATCTCTTTGAAGTGCTCTAGGAATGATACCTGCAACAGTCTCAACATCATGAAGCTGCGAATTAGTTTTCTTCCTCCAGTCACTCACAAGAATTATTTTTGCTCCAGCTTCATGTAGATATTTAATCGTGAAAACTGCACTTGACACTGATTGAGAACTCTGGTCCTGTTCTTCTTCCCTAAGTAAATTGGTACTATCAAATCTGACCATGACCACTTTTCCCACCAGCTCCTCCTTAGGAAATTTTCTAAGAGTTTGTACATGTGGGAAAGGCTCCATTTCTCCTTCATCACAACAATCAGCCTAAGAACAAAACCCAATTGAGAGTTACAATTAAATATCTCAGCCAACCAACAAGAAAAAATCATTTTTAAGGAATACTTAGCCAGACTAAGCAGACACATCATACAAATATAAATTAAGGAGTCCTGTGTTTTGTCTATCATGGGCATTTGAAGTTGCTTCAACTAAAAGCTCAAGCAAATGATGGGAAGGCATTTGAACAGGAATTGCAAAACAGTTCAGTTCAACTTAATAGAACAAACATTTTCTGTAAACTTGGAAAGTGGTATACCAACAGGAATGCCAACTAAAATTTCATGACTACAAACACACCAGTTTTATGAGGTGGATTGTTGGGATAGTAATCCTCTTGTCCAAAAAACCACCGATGGTAGAGGCTTCACAAAGAAAATACACAACTTCTGCCAGTTTTGTCGATATCATCCAAATTTAATGATATGAAAGTTTGATGATAATGTACACCAACTTAACCTTCCAATAATGATCAACAGATGAGAATCCATTGCAGTTTACAATTAGACATACAATGACTTATATTTTTAACTCCTGTTGAACCATCAATATGTTCAGGTACATAAAAGAATTACTGTACTGGTAACAGATTAAAAATATAATTATCAGTACTATCCACAAAAAAAGAAAAAAGAAAAAGGAAAAGCTAATTCTTAGAAACTAGCCCCATTCCAGCAACAGCACCTGCCAATAAGGGAACATCAGCCAGATTTCTTGGTACCTTAAATTTGTTAGAGCTTTTGACATGATCTGCTGCCTCTGAACCACCTGCCAAGAACATTAAATTAAACTTGAAAAAGAAAAATGAGACATGAGAAGAAACAAAGATAAAATGTTAAATGTTACTACTAATCGTGCATTTATTTTTTATTTTTTAAAAAAGGCAAGGAACCTTGTAAGGATAATAATCGAACACCACGAAATCTCCAACGTCTGGCAGTCTTGTTTCCGAGGTATGGAGAAGATTTTGGATGACGAAACTCCGATGTTTTGGTAGGAAAAGCATAAAACGTCAACTTGTTTAATAAGGATAGAGTTCCATCCACTGAATTTAGAAGTTGACACATGTTTCCTCCTTTTGCTGCCGCCTCTATATTAACTCACCGAGCAACTGTAAGCAGAAGGTTATATATAAGAGCACAAAAGAATTAAGTTGAACTATCTTGGTTGCTTTCTTTATCTTTGAAAATCCAATCCCTATAATTGGATTGTTTACAATAGTCAGACACCAGTGGTTCCCTTATCTTTGAAAATGTTGTTTATTCACTTGTAATAACACTCGAATCCAACATGAAAGAAGAAAAAAACACTTCAGTAGTTTAAGCAGAAACCCAAAAAGAAAAGGAAAAGGAAAAAGAAAAGGGGGTTACCTTAAAGAAATAGAAAAGGAGATGAGGGTCACAGCACCATGGCATGCCTGTCTGCGTTATCTTCTTCTTCTATATAGATATGCTCTCTGCTAGTCTTGAAGAAAAAGGACGCGTTTATTATTTTGTAGGTGCGATGTTAAGAAGTAATAGCGTAATACGGTGCGTATTTACGCAAAGTGTTAAAAAGGGTGCTTTAAATTTAACGTATCTTCTTCAAATACAACGTCGTGTCGTTTGACAGCAACTGCAAAAAAAAAACCCGTTGAAAAATATTAAATATTTTTTGAAATATATCATTTTAATTTTTAATGCATTAATATTAAAAATAAAACAATATTATTTTTATATACTTCCAAACAAATATCAAATTAAAAAAAAAAAAAAAATTTCCTACCGCGACAGCAAGTAACGGCGGGCTAATGAATGGAACTCGCACAAATCTGAGACTGAAGGCCTTCCTCTCTGTCACTGACTGATTTGTCTGCTTCACTAGGAGGAGGAGCAAGCCATCTCGGGTAACATAGAAAAATAAAATGGGTTTTTCGGTAGGATTTGTTATTGGATTTGTTGGAGTTTTACTTCTCTCTCATGCCGCTTATTCAACCACTCAATGTATGCACATCATACTCTCTCTCCCTCTCTCTCTTTCTTATATCTTTCCTTCTTTTTTCTGATTGTTCTTCTTTTTTGTTATTTCTGTTTATTTATGCTGATGGTGGTGGTGATTCAGATGAGGGTTTGTTGAAGATTACAGAGGATGAGTTTTCTGGACCTCCTTTCAATGTATCTTATCTCTCTCTCTACTTCTCCTTTCCTTTCCTTTCCTTTCCTTCTATTTCTCTTTTTTGTTGACTTTTTTTTTTAAATCTCTTATTTGGGTGTGTGTGGATGTTTATGCAGGTGGTGGTGGAGTTGATTGTGGGGCTGGTTTTGTGTACGTGGGCAGCCATAACTGTGCCTGGCATCTTTCTCTCTATTCATCCTAATTCTGATGACAATAGGTAACTCATTCTTTCTTTGTCTTTATATTTATATCTCTCAATTTCGTCTATTGAGATTTCTTTCTATTCATTTTCCAACTCAAATATGCAGATCGTTCATTGGGTTATATAAATTTACTTTGGGCCGATAAAATATGAGTAATTCACTGTCAAGTAATCAGATTGCTCTTTAAGAAATTGAGAATAAATAAACAAATAAGACTGATTTACTCACTGTTGTGAGTATATTTGAGTTAGTTAATGAGGTAATCACGTTTCCCTTTAAGGAGTGTGTTATTCATCACTTTGAGAAATTTATATGTATTACGTTGAAAATAAGCAGCCTTTGAATTTTGTTTTTGTTTTTTGGAAAAAGGATGTTGCCCTTTCATTGTTGAGCGAAACTCTGTAAACTTCTATTGGGAAGTATTCTTTCTAGTTGACATGAGCTTCAACTGTTTCTAGTTTTCCTCAGGTTGGTTCTTGTTTTGTTTTTCGTTTTCCTTAGGGTGGCCCTTGATTTCCTTGAGTTGGTTGATACATGGTATCCAGATTAATGTGCCAACTAAGACAAAGAGCTCGTTTGAGAATGAACCCATACTGCAGAATTTTTAGTGATTTACTTCCATTGAGAGGCATGTTTGCTTGCTTACTCTTATTAGTTGTGACACTTATTTCTGAAGGTTTCTTTCCTTTGGGTGCCATACAAGTGCTATTCCCATTGCATGCTTTAAAAAAGTATACATGAAACCATTCTTTGCAGCATCTGATGTACAGTGTTGTCATTCACTTTTTATTGATCATGGCAAACTTAGATTAGATATAAATTATGTAGTTTCCAGATGTTATAAGGGAAGTTTCCTCTTTTTAATTCACGAGATGGTCATGACTTTTCCTGAATGAAATGTAAGATAAACCATGTAATGGTTTTATCGCTTCTGACTTATCAGTATCTGGATTTTGAAGATACTGTTTAAATTTCCTATCCCAGTCTGGTAATGTTAATGGTACAGCAATAGTCTCAACTGCACCTAAAGCTATTTCTGTTGATTCTTGCCACATGATAAGCATACTTTATTGTAAATCAAGGGTCCATTAATTGGTCAGCTGGACAGTGTCTTCGTATCTTGTAGATCATGACTTGATAATTAAGGAACATATAGAAATCCTTAAGAATCCTTAAGTGGGGCGTTGTACCTTCATATAGCTTGAACACATTCTGACTTTATGATTAATTTCCTAGGAATTCTAGATTGAACTGTAGACTACCATTTCTTCATTGTCAAGTTATATGTTTGCTCTACAGTGTGCCCTTGCAAGCATAATCATGTGCATATCAATGTAAGTTTGTTTGACTGAAGATTTCACTTTACAAGGGACTAAATCAAACTAAAATTTTCTTGATATGCAAGAAGAGGGCTTGTTATTTTTCTTAAGCCTTGACCATGGCAATGGGGCCTCTAGGCTTACTACTATTGTTTTTAGGCTAGATTGACGTGAATTGTATTTAGACATAGGCTTGTTGTTTCAGGTAATAGATGAAAACATGATTAAAAAAAAACAAAAAAAAAAAAAAAAAAAATGTAGAGAAGCCAAGTCAGTGTAAGGACTGGACCAAGTCAGCCTTGTTTTCTGACTTTTGTTTGTTTCCTGAAACCATGGGAAAGACCTCATCCTATGGTTTGGATGGTTCAAGATCTAGGCACAGCAGTTTTTTTTCCTCATTCTACCTTGGATGTGTTCCAAAATTTTGTTAGTTAAGGAGCCATTGTTAGCACTCTTGCTCTCACTAATTAGTGGAACAGATTATCCCCCATAGATTTCCATCATTTAGATGGTTTTATTTAAATTGCTTGCGTTCTCATCCTGGACACTTATGTTGTTATTTTGCATCGTAGTTGATTGTGTTTATCTTGCTACTTATTGCTTGAAGATTGTGTTCAATTGGTGGATTTGTTGAAAGTTTAATTAGCACGGTAAAAGATGAACATTGAACAATGATGCATATAAGACAGGGAACAATTATGATCCAAGTAGAGAATGCAAGCAATCTACATGGAAAACCTTTAAAGAGGGAAAAACCACAGGGCATATAATCTGGATCCAGTGGTTGATGAAATTAAGGGTTGAAAAGATCATAACTACAAGAGTAATCCCTTGAGTCCACAAGGAATCTAGTGGATACACACCAATGACTTCCTAACTAACAAAGTTAAAAGGCATACGCTCAAAAGAGTACAAGCACAAAATCCCTTGTAGAATGGAAGAAAGCAACCCTTGAGCTTTAGAATCCACTCAAGAAAAACCCTTGGATCTCGTCCTTGAATCACCCACCCACCCACCCGGCCTTTTTGACCATGAGAAAAAAGACAGTCTGAAGGCCAAAGCAGCTCACTATTGTCTTGAAAATTCTGGCTCCTTCACCATTTTGTTAGCTACAACTTACAATAGCAATCGTCTCCACATGTCTAGCCCAGACTTGGTGGTAGGCTAAAGATGGTCAAGTTTCCCGTGTCAAATTTCATGTTCCTTAGAGGGCATGCTTTAGTTGTGTTGATTCTTTCTACACTACATATGCTTGGAGATGTGAATTACACCAAATGTGGTTGTTAGTAATGTTGTTTTTACACTATAACGGGCCATTGACATTATTCATATATTCTTCAATGGAGGATGGTTTCTTTGCCAGACAACCTGGATTTCATAATCTTCAACCATCGTGGAAAAGTATTTGTTCCAGAAATCAACATGAAATCAAAACGTTAAGGTCATTAAAGCAATGGAAGATTCACCTCCAACATATTTGAATAGATTATTGTTTCTCAATCAAATTCACACTCCGAAAGAGAAGCTCATCAACTCAACAGGGCTACTGTCAAGTTGTTAGGATTACATAATTATGATCGTCCCTTTGGATTTGTAGTGGTCGTATATTCATCATCACTGTTCATCATGGTCATGTAACTTGAACTGGGTTATGTGTTTTGCATCTTTAGCATTTGAGTTTTGTATTTGGATCTGGGCAGGGCGTTTTTGTGGTGTTCACTTTGATTTGTTAATGATCAGTCCAATAACTCTGTCCTCTTGCAACAGGTTTGCACATGAGAGGACATCGGAGTGGCATTGTAAATGCATGGGTTAATCTCGTCCCAGCATGCTGTTGATTGACTGGTGGAATGGACCGTGGCGTCATCCTGCTCTAAAAACATGGCTTTCTCGGCTCTTTCTCATGGAAGAATTTTTCTGCATATAAATTGATGTTTCTTGATTCTGATATCCTGTCACTTTGCTGCATGAGCTGGTAGTTTTTCCATCGTTAACAACTCGATTATAGCTTTAAAGCCAAATAACGGAAGCTGTATGTCAAAGCAAAAGCTACGATAGCTTATGCACTGGGCGGTGTCTCTTGCCTGTTTTCACTGTATACAGATCGACTTTACTATAAAGCGGCAGACCTGAAGAGAATCAACTTCCAAAATGATCAAAATTTGCAGCTGATTAAATTAAGAAAACATTTATCATTAATTAAAAGTTGGAAAATTACTATTCAGAGGCTGCAGCAATATAGTTGATTGCAACGAAAAACAACTGGGCTAGTGAATCTGCAGCTCGAGAGTGGCCAGATACAAGGCATTGAATTGCCTCACTCTATACTCAAAATGTAAGAACCTGACGAAATAGGGTAACTGTTTCAACAAACACACGATCAATTATCTCTTAATTCTATTTCTATAACAAAAAGAATGTGATTGCCAAGATGCACGCGTTGTTGTGTATAGGGGAGCGACTTCCCATCCCCAAGTTATTTGACACAATCAACGCAAAATTGTTCTCCAAACACAAACATTACGCATCAGTATGGTCTGAATGTCCCAACAATCCAGACAACCTCAAAACAAAATTTTGCAAACATTAAGGTGCTCATGTGGAAATGCACAGTATCCTAAATATTATCTTTTTGTTGTATGTCCAGGTGATATTGGCCAGAATCAAAGAGCACATTTTGTCCATCACTCAATAAAATTCAATGCTGATACAACATCTAATGACGGAACAAAGAAGCACAATCTTCACTGTCAAAGAATCACTTGAGACTAAAGCTAAAGTAACATAAGCAAAAGCATTCACATACCTAAAAATTCGTTATAGTTTGCATGGGATACTCAATAAGAATCTCATAATATCTGTGCAGGAACAACAAATATGTCCCTGAAATAATAAGTGAACCAATAGCCCCTACTAAAACCAACTTCTGAATTAGCCAGTCAGTCTTGAAATTAGTTTACAACTGTGTAAGTTCTTGAGGGTTTTCCATTGACTGCCTAAGTATATACTCAGCTCTCCTCTTCTTGTCATCCCTCTCGTCATCCCGCCCTAACCAATGCCCTATACTCCTCCCACCCTTCTTCGAAAGACTCAGATCCAAAGACTCTCCAAGCAACTTCTTTCCAGTCTTAAACTTAAAAATCACAGCAGGTCTTTTTTCCAGAAGTGTCTTCCTCTCAAAATCTCCATCGTCACAAATTCCACTTTCTTTTGCTGCTTCAATAGCAGGCGCAAATGCCTGCATCACAGAAATATGGTTTTTTAGCTTATCTGACAGCACAACTGGAGAAACATCCTTCTTCCCAGACTCTGATGGCATGGCAAGAAACTGACCACTATCAATTACTCCTGACTCTTTAACATTATTACTAATCCCTGAGGATGAAGCCCCTGCTGAGCCATTACTCAACAACCTCTTCTGCAAACTCAACAAAGCTCTCTCTGCCTTTCTCCTCTGCCTCGCTTGCTCGATCGTTTCTGCACGAGGATCTACAAGCCTCTCATTCCACATAGGTGTATGCAAATACGTGTGAGGATCGGGCAAAGCTGGCAACCATGCCTGAATATGCTTCCCAGGCGGAACTTCACTCATTTTTTCAAAAGTAGGAATTAACTTTTTATCCCTAATAACAGGAAACCTTGGCACTGGTTGCGCAAATGGAATCTCATCATTAGAACCCACAAAATCAATAAGTTCTTTAATCGTACCAGAATTGACTAGACAATTACCAGAACTGGACGCACCTAAAAACCCTTGTGAAGCTCCTATTATTATATCTTCAAAACTTCTAACTATATCAAAGAAATGACATTGGGTTCTACCTGATAAGTTGGCGTAGAAGCTTGCAGTCTTGCCTAGGTCACAGAGGTATTGGATTGTGACATCACTGAGAGAATCCAAAGCAGATTTCTTGAACCCGTCAAAGCCCGCACTCTCACATATCTGAGCCACTGCCATTCTTGATACAGCGCGGCCAAAGTCATCGGATTTGACTCTTCCCGGTGTATTCTCTTCACCTCCATTGCTCATATTTGAACCATCATGTCAAAAAAGAAGAAATATTAGGGATTTTCCAAATACAAGGCCATTTCAACCCCGACGTGGAAAGAATCATACGAGAAGGGAAATCTTGTTTTCTTTCTTTCTGCTATAGTTTCCTAAGGAATCAAACAGAAAGTGAAAACCCTAATCTAGAAAAGAAGCAATGAACTGTAGGAAAGAGAGAAATGAAAAACCGACAAATTAATTAGAGAATTGACAGAGTAAAAGTGAAAAGTGATTTATTATGATAAAACCTAGAGGGAGTAATAGAAAAATTACGGTTTTAGTGGGATTAGGGTAATATTTTTGGAGGGAAATTGGAGGATTGAAAAACAGATTGAAAGGAAGATAGGGATCAAGGGAGAGAGATGACATTTATAGAGGAGTAACGGGCAGGTATATTTATAGAACCGGATAACTCGCAGCTGCTGGACTATGCTTGCCTTATTAGAGGGCGTTTGGCATCACGTCAAACGTTTGTTTAAAATTGATTTTTAATGTTTTTAAATTATTTTAATATGTTAATGTTAAAACTAAATTTAAAAAAATATAAAAAATATATAATATTTTGATTTTTTTTAAAATAAAAAAATATTTAAAAAAAACGACATCAAGTCGCTTAATTTACAAATTACCCATGCATTTATTAATCAAAAATAAATAATTATTATTTAATTTTAAAATTACAATTTACAAAAGCTAATCAAAGAGGATTTTCATTGTAGCTAGTACGTAAAACATTATTTATTTTTCATAGTTTTACTTCTTCATTTAAAAAACTTAACACTGATTATTTGGAGCATTTAAATCTTCTTACATGGTCTATTGATCATTATCAAATTAATCAAGAATAAATAAGTCTTTTCTCATTTTAAATACACAGTGAAACGACTAAAATACTTCTGGAAGTAAAAAATTTAAAATTAATATCAAGGGGTAATTTAATCCATTTTCTTATAGCTAAAGGATATTAGGAAACTTCATTATTTTTCCTATAATTAATTGGAAACTTCATCTGGCTTTTTATAGCTAAAAGTTATTGGAAAACTTTATCTGTTTTCCTATAACTAAAGGATATTGGGATGTCATTGCAACAATTTATTATGATGGAAGAGATATGATTCAAGTGTATGATCTAAAAAGAAAGGTTAGTCAAGCTAAACAATGCCCATATCTCTTAAAGGACTATTACGCTAGACTCTAAAATCCCTGGCGAAAGAGATTGATTCAATATGCCTAAACACTATAGTCTATGATAAAGACATAAAAAAGTACAATAAACTACTACAAAAAAACCAAATCTACACCTTTTTAGATGGTTTAGATAGCCAATTTGACTGGGTATGTCAAGGCATTCTTCAATAGACATCACTTTTATTGGTTGAGCAGACTTTTGCTCAGGTGAGAAGAGAACACAATTGATGAACTTTGATAATGGAAACAACAAGAGTAGATGACAATAGTTTTCGCTTGTTAATAAACGGCCAAGAGAGGGATACATGAAATTAGGGCGAGACTATAAGAGGAAGTGTGAAAATCTAGAGGTGTAGCGTTACGATGAGAAAAATATGGTTGTTGGTTAATAATTGAGGGGTGATAAGGATTTGAATGATTTGAAGGAATTAACTCTCATAAACCCAAATAAACAGGTTGGACTTGGTGGAAATCCATTTAAACAAACTTATGATCCCTTATGGGCTAATAGACATGCCATTCAGCCTAAGCCTAGTTTTCGTGGATAAAATTCCAGCAGGTTATCTTTTGTTAGAATTGGAGACTTTAAGGGTGAGTCCACTCATTGTGGAGGAAATAAACACACCAAAAACACGTGTTTTCAACTACACAGGTACCAGGAATGGTGGTATGAACTTGAAGGCTTAAAAAAAGAGGGATGACCAAACAACATTAGTCACTAATATAGACCCACACATATTTGTGCCACTCAACAGTCAACCTCATCATTAGTTTACTAACCTTGACCTAGGTATTATCGGTTCTATAAATATAGTATCGAATGGTGAAAATATAAACAATTGGATTATTGACTTGAAGGGATAAATCACATGACATATGATCCAAATGAATTTAAAACAAAATCAATTCCTTGAAGGCAAGCTATATCAAATGCCAATGGTTATACATAACCAGTTTCAAGAGGAGGAACAATGAATTTATCAACCATGTTCACTCTCCTCAATACTTTTTTTATACTTTTCGTCTCCACAAAAGTGTTATCAGTGGGTTAGGTAACAAAAGATTTAAACAATTATATGCTAATATACTCCTCATTTTTTTTTTTTTTTTAAGATGCTCTCATGAAGATGATTTTTGTTCATGGTACTAAGAGAGAAGGTTATATTATGTGGATGATCTGGACCTTGGTAAAACTTATTATGTTCGATCTTCATAGAGGCAAGGACAAGAAATTTGGTTGTGGCATTACCAGTTAGGACATTTATCATTTAGCTATTTATAGCATTTATTCCCTACTTTATTTATAAATGACTACCTTCTAGTTTCAAAGTCATCGAACAAATTACCCCACTAGTTATAATAAATGTAATGCACCTTTTATGATTATCCATTTAGATCTATAGGGTCCTGCACCCGTACTACTGCTGGTTTTAGATGGTTTGTCACTTTTATTGATGACTGTACTAGGGTAACTTGGGTATATGTATTAAAATATAAGAATGATATCTTATTTATTTTTAAGTAGTTTTTACATCCTGTACAAACTCAGGTTTTCATATGCATTAAAACTCTTTGATTCGATAATGAAAGGGAACAATTTAGTCAAGAGTTTAAAGAATTTTATAATAATAATAATGGAATTAGACATAAGACTTTATGGTCACATACTCCTCAGAAGAATAGAATTGTCGAGCATAAAAGTAAATACATACAAGAGATAGTATAAACAATTGTGGGAGCAACTCATATGACTTAATGATTTTAGTTTGATGTTGTTGGTACAATTGTTTATCTTATCAATTGCATGTAATCATGGGTACTTGATTTTCACAAACCACTCCAAACTTTCGAATGATATGTTACACTATCTTTAATACTCTACATACCTCTAAAAATCTTTGGTTGTGTTGCATTTGTACATGTTTTATTGAGAATTGAGCTTCATAATTTATTTTAATTTATTTTATATGAGGTTATCATAGTCTCATATCCTGAGATATGGTTTTGGTATGTTAGCTTAGGTTAACCTAAGTCAATCAAATATGTTGATGTCTTAACATTTAAAAATAAATGTTGTCTTTTATTTTTTTTAGTCAAACTATATTTTTATTTGTCATCCTAGTTGCCTTTGGGTTCGTCAAGTTAACCGAGTTACATGAGATCAACCTCCACGTAGTTTAATTTTTTTTTCTACTAGATAACACGTTAGCAATGCCTACAATTTTTTTTTTCTGATAAAAAAAAATTGATCTGACCCATAACATAGTATTAACCAATGATTTAGTAGCATTCTATACAGTGAAACAGTATGGAAAGACAAAAATAATTTAATCAAGTATAAGAATCTATTAAAAAAGTTAAAAAAAATCATAAAAAATAAAGAACGAAGAACATAACATGTCATTAATTTGGTATTATTTCATGCATAGTTGTAAAACCTAGCCTAGTCCAATAAGTCAACCTGAGACTTAGCCAATCTAGGTTGGGGTTTCAAAAAAATATTAACTTAGAGTTGAATCGATTTGACCTAATCGACTCGATCAAAACCCAATTTGATTTTTTATTTAATTTGTTTTCAAAATAATGTCAATTTGAATAAAAAAAAACAATTGAAATGATGTTTTTAATTTACAAGGATCAACCCGTCCAACACATGGCCTGAGATAACTTCAATTTAATGTCCTTTGTGGTTTTCACTTTCTATTTGAGTTTTAAAACTAGATTGGTGACCCGAGCTATATTACGGGTTAAACCAATTGTTTTTAAACATAAAAAAATGCTTAGCGTTGTCAACATAAAAAACTTGAGACTCGGGTCATAGACTTAATTAGGTTTAAGAAGATCATTAATTTAATAATATTATTGTGGGGTGAGCCCGCGCAGCGACTTCGTCTGGTGATGGAAGAGGCTCTTGTCATGCCTCATGTGTGAGTTGTTGTGTGTTGGGAAGGGTTTTTGGATTTAATCATAAAATTATTATTAATATTTAGGAGTTGCCACCTAATATTATGGTCACTAGGAACCTATGGTCTGCGAGAGTCTGAGTAAGGGACTAGTTGTGCAAGGAAAAAACGCATCACCCCCAGTGCACCTTACTTAAAGTAAGTTGCATTGTTGTTTGATTGTTTTTTTTTCTAAGTCGGGTTTCTATTCATTGGTCTTTTCTAAGGTTCAAGGCAGATTTCTCTTCATGAAAGAGTTTCTACCTTATTGTGTTAAATCCTAACCATTCTAAAGTCTGAATCTTAGCATTGCATTTATACACCTTGTATCTTTAATACCTGAGAGTGTACTTTTTTGTGTAATTTTACACCCTATAGATATTAAGTCTACATTGAATCCTAGAAAAAAAATATTAGAAAAAGGTTTTTGGTATTTTGGTCAAACCTGAATGGATGATCATAAACTGGTTACGATATCCATTTTTGGATTTTTTAAAACATTAAAAAGATGCAATTTTTGTTTTTTATGAAAAATATGCTTGGAAAAATTTTAGGATTTGGTCTTATGCAATAAAATATATTTTTTTTCTTTTTGAAAATGTTTTGAAATTTTTTTTTTGAAAAATTTCAGAGAAAACCAAGTATTTTAATACCAAATTTGTATTTTACAGTGTAAATATACAGCTCGATATTATGCAAAATTGATAGAAAAACATGTGAGAAAATCATAATTTTTTTCAAAGGATGTTGGAATTTATTTTTTTTTTGGAATTTTTCATTTTTTAAAAAAGAAATATATATAAATATATATTATATAATTAAATATTATTAAAACATGTCGATCGGGTCGGATAACTGGGCCAGGCACAAACCTAGAAAACAATGGGCCGATCTCAGCCCAACATATTTTCTTTTTCTTTTTTTTTGGGTCGAGCTAGACCCAGCCAATTGGGCTGGGCCATATCTGGCTGACCCAAAGTTAATGTTAATTATTTGTAGAACGTGAACAGTGGTTCATGTTCTGCATGCAATCAAAATGGTTGCATAAAATGGAGGTTGACGGAGGAGCTGCTCACTCGAAATAGGAGTCTCGACCGTGATCAAGAGATTGAGCTGATGGTTTTGATGGCTTCGCTAGGAGGAACAGTGCTGGAGTTGATCACGGGGGAAGGAAGAAGGATTTTGTAGAGGTATGAGAGAGGAAGAAACGGTGACTGTTTCAGGCGTGGGGGTGGCCAGCTTGTGGTTGAGCTAGCTACCTGTGGTGGAGCTGGTGGTGGAGAAACTGGTGGTGGCTGGAACGACAGGGAGAGAGAGGGAGAGAAAAACTGTAGAAACGGGGGTAGGGGGCTGGTTTTTGGCTGACTTTGGACTCGATTTTCTCCTCCCTCGGGTCATGAAATCCACCTCTATTTATATACGGTTGGAGAGGGCAATCTTGTCTATACCCAGGAAAAATTTCACCCCTTGATTTAGTTGAGAAAGATCCCAACCGTTGGTTCAAATTAGGCATCCTGAGTTGTCGAATTTGCAAGAAAAGGCTGCCCGAGTTGGCCTCTTTAGGCCGACGTCGATGGGTTGTCATTCAGCCTGAACGGGCCATATAGGGCTGTAGCTAAATTACAGATGATCATTTGAATGCAAGATATGTTAGATTTGATGGAGAAATAAAGCATTAAATGCACTTGAAAAGTAGCCACCCAGGCAACATTTTCGGGTAAAATCGGGGAAACAATGCCTCTCCTTTTATATATATATTCAAAACGACGCCATTTTTTATTGCATTAGGGACTTTGCCGAAGTCCAATCTAGTTCTTCAACTTTCAATTTGTTTCAATTGAACCCCTAATTGACCTTAAATGTTTGATTTAATGCAATTAAGTCCCTGATGAACTTCAATTGGAACCCCGAAGTTACGTGCCTATTGTGATTTGGTCCTTGGTCTCAGATTTATGCAATTTAACCTCTAATTAACTATTAAACTTTCAATTTCTTCAATTTTACCCTTGGATTTCGTCAATGAAGTCTCTAAAGTTTGATGTCTTTTGCAGATTGGTCCTTAGCTGTGAATTTCTTCAATTTAGCCCCTAATTGACCCAAAAACTTCAATTTTCTTATAATTTAGCCCCTGACTTCAATCAATTAATTTGATAAAAATTAAATTTGGTCTTTTAAAATTCCAATATTCTCAATTAAGCCCAAATTGGGCTCTCAAATTTAATTTTTTTACCAATTAAACCCCAAATAAAATTAGTTTGACCTATTAAAAGTATACAATTAAGTCCTTGCACTTAATTAAATCCTTCAATTGGATCCAAATTAATTCTTAAACATAATTAAAATTTAATTTAGCCCATGATTAAATCAAATAGGCCTATTAAAAATTTAATTATGTTATTGGACTTAATTTTCATGCAAATTTATCTAATAATCATTTAATTTGACCTTAAATTTGCATTTTCTCTCTATTTTAGGGCATAATGGGGTACAATTAGGTCTTTAAATTCCACCAAAAATTACAACTTGATTTCCCAGCCCACTTTCTTCACATTGCCAGCCTTTATTTTATTATTTTATTTTTATTTTGAAAAAAAATAAATTTTAGAGAACAACCCAGAATTAGGTTATGACAAATATGATTAAAAAACATGCAATGATAGTGAACCAACCACACTAAAAAAAATGATAATGATTAAATGCACAAAATGAACGCTTGCAAATATTATAAAAAAATATATTTCTAATATTATAAAAAGGTCTTTATAATCTTCTTCGATAACAACGCAAAAATTAAATAAAATTTAATAAAATAATATATAAAAAAACATTTTGGGTCATTTAACAATAAAGCAAAAGGATACCAATCAATAAAATGTTGAGGGTGAAACGAAAAAAAAAAAAAATTCAAAAAAAAAGATAAGAAAAGATAAAAACAAATCAATCTGAGTTAACTCGAATCAGTATGCAAAATCTACTATCTTTGTGAGATTAAGATAACTCCATATATATATATATATATATATATATATATATAAAAATATGAAGCTCAATTCCCAAACTAACATAATATTAAAGGGTAAAATTTTAAAAAAAATCAATTAAAAAATGAGGAAAACAAAATACCCGAGTCAACCGGATTAACCCTTCAAACTAGGGATCGAGGTTGTGAGACAAGGATAAAATTATAAAAAAATAATAATTAAAAAGCTTAATCTACAATCAACCTAATGTTGAAAAATTAAATTGAAAAAAAAATTAATTTAAAAAAAAACCATAAAAAGACTGAAATCAACCTGTGTTAACCTTACGAACTCAGTGATCTGAGTAATGAGATTGAAATTATCTCATTCAAGGAAAACTGTAAAATATCATGAAACTCAATTCTTAATCAATCTAATTTCAAGGGGTGAAATTAAAAAATAATTCAATTAAAAAGGATCCAAGACAAAACAAATAACAATCAAAAGAATGAAGATCAAATTTGACATAAAAATAAAATGGCAAGACACCTTGTTATTTTAATGAGAATTTGCACAAAAACTAAGAAGAGGAGAGAGAAAGAAATGAAAAGAAAAAAAGAGCCCTCCATGTGCCTCAACCTTCACGCAAGCCTCATCACTTACAAGGTCTCCTCGAGACCTTTCTAACACCACCAGAAAAGACAAAATTTGGACATTGGTGGATATTATACTCATTGCCAGAGTGCGATGACTTGCTTCATACACTGGCGTATGTAACAGATGTTCTAGCATCTTTGTCGTTTCCTATTGACTTTAGTCCCTAACATTTTTTTTTTTAATTTGTTCCCTTAAATCTTAATTGTTTTAGATTAGTAAAACTGAATTTTATTTTGCAAAATTGAGTATCAACCGTGCACTGAAAATTTTCCTAAACATAGTGGGATCTCCATATCAAGCCACCAAAAAACATTCCAACCCTAAATAAACTCCATGTAAGAGGATCAATTTGTTTTTAAAAAATTGAGACATAAAAGGAGCAGATTTTTCCCTTACTTATGCAATTTAGTCATTGATTCTTTCAAGAAAAAGGGTTGAATATATGTTTATTGTTCAAATTTGATCCCTATATCTTCAGTTATTTTAAAACAATAAAATTTCAATCGCTGAATCAAGCATTATAATTTTTTCTTAACACCCCGAGATCTCATAACCTAGGCAACCAAAACAAACCATCAATCCCAAACCCAAACCCAAATAAACACAACTTCAAAGGAGTAAAGAAAAAAAAAATTAAGGAATCAAAATGAAAAAAAAAATCCAAGGATGATTTTTTTTTTTAAAGAAAACAATATGGAATGCTATTATAATTTACAATATTTTCTCTTTGAATAGTGAAATCACCGTATTCTTATTTTAATTTTTAATTTTGATTATAATTTTTAAAAATATAAAAACTTAATTGTTTTGATTTTTTTCGCTCAAAAAATACAAAACCAACAATCACTATCTAAGTTTTTAACCCCACCTCACTTGGTTTTGATTTTTTTTTTGACAATAGGTTGGATTTTTATGTTTTGAAAAAAATGATGAAGAAAAAAAATAAATTTTAATTTTTTTAAACTTAGATTTTAAAAACTAGAAAATAGAAAATGAAAATGATACATATACTTTTATTTTGTCTTTGTTGAAATCGTGTGATTTCTTTTTAAAATTTTTCCAGACGTTGATGCATATGTTTTTGTGGGCTTAGTCCCTGAAAAAAGCAGAAGAAATGAAAAAGACTCAATCTCAATCCAACTCGGCCCAGTTGCTCCGTCCCGCCTAGGCGCCTATACTCTGTGTTGTTCGTAGCTTAGAAAACCTAAGGGAAACAAAAAAAGGAAAGGAAAATAATAAATAAATAAATATAAAAACAGCACAAGCGGATAAGTAGAAACAGAACCACAGAGCTGGTGATAACTGCAGACCGTCATTGCCAAAGAGATCTAATGGAGAAGTACTTTGGAAATGCATACAGAGGAGACCCTGGCGTCCCACACGCCGACCCCGACAGATTCGTCAACATTTGGATCGGGTCGGCTGCGTTCTCTATTCTCACCTGGTCCAATCCCTACCTTTGGACTCTCACTAACCAGTTCAAGTAGTCTTTTTATCCCTTTCCTTTCCTTTTGTTTTTAATTTTTTGCAATTTTTATATTGCTTGTTTGGCTCTGTTAAGGGTTTTGTACTGTTTATTTAGGAGAACCCATTTGGTTTTTCAATTTACATGGAAATTAATTTAGTTCAGTTACTAAATAAAATCTGAAATTAATATATTTAAGGATGTTTGTTCGACTCTGGTTGTTTTTTTTCCTGTGCTAATTTTTATCTGTTTAAGGGTGTCTTATGGATTGGTTTTCTTTTGTTTTAATTTGCATTTAAGGGCGAAAATCGTTAATTAAAAAAAATCTATAATGAGAATGACGATCCTTCACCATCAAATCTAAGGGTTTAAGTATTGTGTGAAAAATAAAGCACAATTTGGCCGTGGAATTTTTATGAGATATGAAGTTATGGTGTAACTTTTGGTAGGTTTCCCGTATTCTGAACCTGTCTATTTTCTCTTAAAAGGATTAGGAACAAAGTCTTCATTCTTGTAAAATGAAATAGAGAAGATTGCGTTGAATATCGCCCTTTACTTGAGAGTTTACGGAGCTCTCCTCCTTCTTTAAGTCGGTTAAGAGTATTTATGAATTTGAGAACTGGATGATTCATTTAACTTCTTCTACTTTGATGCAACCGTAAAAGAGCAACCTTTTGTACTCTAAGCCTTCAAAAAGTCTTCATTTCTCTTGCTCTTCCAAAATGATAACCTTTGGTTACATGAACATGCATCTTGTAGTTATCTGAGAATTGCTGTCATAAGTATTTATGTTGTTAACGCATATCTGAATATTTTTTACTGTTTTTTGGGGATTTATTTTTGTTGTTTTTTAGCAAACGAATTTTGTTTCCATCTTACATTTTGATACACTTCAATGTGCAGTTGGCATGACAAGGCATTTTTATTTGAGCAGTATCATTGGAAAAATGCAATGAAGAAGAAGGAGCCATATAAATTTAAGGTGCACTATTTGGCTAGCTTATAGTTAAATCTTTTCAAATTAATTACTTATGATGGTTTGTTTATTTTGTGCTTGGTGTAACTAGTTGTAATCTATCCAACTGGAACATTAATTTTCATGTGGTATTTTCTTTGTTGCAGTGGAATAAAATGGACAGAGAGGTTCGTGATTCATATTATTTCAACTGGCCAATCTACTTCCCATAGTTTCAGAAGCATGTTCTATAGTGAACTTTGAAAACAATAAGAACAAGCTTGTGCTTTCCTCAGTATCCCATTCACCTGCTTTCTTTTTATTTGTGCTGTGTACTGGTGGATTGAAAATCTTCAATTAGTATCTCAATTTTATGTTTTTATCGAGCACTGGATCTTTAAGTTCCCTTTTGCAAGTGTATTTAGTGTAGAAAGCTCTGGGAAAGACAAGGTAAATGGTTAATGTGTGCTTTTAATTTGAAGAGCAAGTTGGCAATGAGGAAAAGGAAAACAGTTGATTATGGGTGGTCATTTTACACGAAAAGAGTAGTCAGAGAATCTGAACAGCTTGAAATGGGTTGTAGTGACTTGTCCTTTCATTGTATCGAATGTGCTTTTTAAAAATTTAAGAGATTGTTGTGAAGCTGTATGGTGTGCACCTGTTTTGTTTTCTTTTTGAAAAAAATTATTATTATTTTTTAAATGAATGTTTGATGTTTTCATATTATTTTAAATGTGTTAATATTAAAAATAATTTTTTTTTAAAAAATAAAAAAAATATATTATTTTAATATTTTTTTAATTAAAAAATATTTCAAAAAATAATCATAACTATATCAAACACTGAAGACATTTTGAATAGCATTGTGCAATAATAAGCTTATCTGCCATGAATGGAAAGGGGGCGGCTGCACGAATGACTGCATGAGCATCTCACAAATTGATATAATGGCTATGCATGGATTTTGCGAACTGGTTCTTCTATTGTTTCTTAGATTGAACATGTATGTATAAATTGTGAATCTTTTGAAAGCCAACTAGAATGATTTATGGCCTCCCCAGCTTTAGATTTTACTTAGATCATTGGCCCGCAGCGTATCTTGAATCATTTTTATTTTTCTTAACATAAGAAATAATATTTAAGTATTGTTAACATGTTGGAAGGTTGAAAGAACAAGATTATATGTGTTAATAAATATTATTATTTTTTTATTTTAATATTAACCAATGGATTTTTTTTTGATAATGTAGCCTTTAAATTTTTCTCATTTAATTATATTGCTTAGCTGTTCTTTAAAAAAGAACAATAATTTCAATTCTATTAAAATAAAAATAATTTGCTAAAAAAAAACCTAAAATCTTGTTCAGTATCATTTATTTAATAAAAATAAAAAGCACCAATAAAAATTTGGATGGTTTTAAAATAAGGATAGAAAAGTTATTCTTGTAAATAAAACTTATTTGTCTTATTAAATTGCTAAAAGGCTTTTTATTAAGTAGAGGCAATTTTCATAAAATAAAATAAAATAGATAAATTTATCTTATTTCTTCTCGGGGTTTTTTTGTTAAGTGGAGGCATTGAGCCATTTTCTAAGTAGCCTTTAGACTTTGGCCACATAGAACATTTTGACAGTATCATTAAATCTAGTATAGCGGTTAAACTTTAAAATATCTGACTTGATTCTTTATTTAGCCTAAATTTTAAATTAAATAAATGTGATTAGGTTAACTTTATAGGTAAAAAAAAAACTTGGATAACTGGTACAAACATGATTTAACTTATTTTTTTAAGAGGATATCTTTTTTTTTAAAAAAAATATATTAAGACAACAATATATTGGATTGACTCAATTAAATTTACCAAACCTGCAATCTAACTTGGTTTAATAATTTTACTTTTAAAAAAATAATTTTTATTTAATTATATGATAATAAAAAAATTGATGCTCATAATCAAGAAAAAAAATAAAATTAAATAAAAATACTTTTACTTTTTGTTAAGTGGAGGCAATCTTCATTTCATAAAGTAAAATTGACAAATATACCTTATTTATTCTCATGGATTTTTTTATTTTTAAGTGGAGGCTTGGAGCCATTGCCTAAGTGATCCTTAAACTCTGGCCGCAATAAACATTTCAACAGTGTCATTAAACTCAGTCTAACAATTAAAATTGAAACTGTCTGACTTGACTCCTAATCTAACCCGAGTTTTAAATTAAATAAACATGAAGAGGTCGACTTTGTAGCTCAAAAAGCAACCTGAACAAGTGGTAAAAACATGGTTTAACTTATTGTTTTAAGAAGATATTTAAAATAAAATAAAATTAAGATAACAATATATTGAATTCACCTAAATGAACTTACCAAACTTGCGATCTGACTTGGTTTAATAATTTTACTTTTTAAAAACTAATTTTTATTTAATTATGTGATGATAAAAAAATAAATGCTCACAATCAAGAAAAAGAATAAAATTAAATAAAGCTAATTTTACTTTTTCTTAACAGGATGCAATCTTCATTTCATAAAGCAAAATTGACAAATATACCTTATTTATTCTTGTGGTTTTTTTATTTTTAAGTAGAGGCTTTGAGCCATTGCCTAAGTGACCCTTAAACTCTGGCCGCAATGAACATTTCGACAGTATCATTAAACTCAGTCTAGCAGTTAAACCTGAAACTATTTGACTTGATTCCTAATCTAACCCGGGTTTTAAATTAAATAAACATGAAGAGGCCGACTTTACAGCTTAAAAAGCAACCTGAATAAGTGGTAAAAACATGGTTTAACTTATTGTTTTAAGAGGATGTTTAAAATAAAATAAAATTAAGACAATAATATATTGAATTCACCCAGATGAACTTACCAAACTTGCGATCTGACTTGGTTTAATAATTTTACTTTTTAAAAACTAATTTTTTTTTAATTATATGATGATAAAAAAATAAATGCTCACAATCAAGAAAAAGAATAAAATTAAATAAAATTAATTTTACTTTTTCTTAAAAGGATGCAATCTTCATTTCATAAAGCAAAATTGACAAATATACCTTATTTATTCTTGTGGTTTTTTTATTTTTAAGTAGAGGCTTTGAGCCATTGCCTAAGTGACCCTTAAACTCTGGCTGCAATGAACATTTCGACAGTATCATTAAACTCAATTTAGCGGTTAAACCTGAAATTGTTTGACTTGACTCCTAATCTAACCCGGGTTTTAAATTAAATAAACATGAAGAGGCCGACTTTACAGCTTAAAAAGCAACCTGATGAATTAAGACAATACTATATTGAATTCACCCAGATGAATTTACCAAACTTGCGATCTGACTTGGTTTAATAATTTTACTTTTTAAAAATAATTTTTTATTTAATTATATGATAATAAAAAAATAGATGCTCATAATAAAGAAAAAGAATAAAATTAAATAAAACTAATTTTACTTTTTCTTAACCGAAGGCAATCTTTATTTCATAAAGCAAATTTAACAAATATACCTTATTTATTATCAGGGTTTTTTGTTAAGTGGATGCCTTGTGCCATTGCCCAAGTGACCTTTAGATCTGGGTCATCAAGAGCATTTTGACAATGTCATCAAACTCAGTCTAACGGTTAAATTTAAAACTATCAGATTTGACTCTCTATCTAACCCTAATTTTATATTAAATAAATATGAAGAGGTTGACTTTGCAAGTCAAAAGACAACTTGGATAATTGGTAAAAACATGATTTAACTAATTTTTATAAAAATAAATATTGAGACAATAATATATTAAATTGACCCTGTTGAACTTACCAAACTTACGATCTGACTTGGTTTAATAATTTTACTTTTTAAAAATTAATTTTTATTTAATTATATGATAATAAAAAATAGATGCTAGAATAAAAAAAGAATAAAATTAAAAAAGAGAGATTATGATGGGCATCACCCAAAACAACGTTTACTAATATTAATTTTTTTTTTTATAATCTTATTTGAAGATAAAATAAAAACCAAATGGTGTTATATATATATATATATATATATATATATATGAAGGGATGTTTGCGGTTTCTTTGAAACTACATTTACAAGACAAATACCAAATCTGAAAAAGACAAGGAAGGACATCCACCCTTTTTTTATTTTATTTTGGGTAACCAACAAATCTTGCGGTTGACGTTTCTTTTCTTTGGATCAAAACTTGAAACTCATTCAACAACAGGAACATCAGTACACAGCAGCAGCTGGAGACCCCTGGAGGGCAGTTAACCTAATCATTAGATGCATTCAAAATTTTTACCTTCCTAGCCATATCTTGGCTTGAGCAATGATTGGCTGCCATAATATCCCATGGAATTAATCTGCGGTCATCGCTAAGATTTTCAGTGACTATCTTAGCATCAGACTCAAAGCAAGCATTCAGTGCTGCGTGGATAGCGGCCTCTTTAGCTTCAGCCTGCAAGACTGAGGAGTCTATGCAACCCCAGGAGGCGTCCCCGTGATGTCTGCAATACGTACCTGCTACTGATTTTGATGCTCAGCTCCTATATTGATGGAACTTTGGGAAGCTTCACATAAGGGATAAAATTAACAGTCCTTAACCCTTGGCAGCAGCAACAGAAGTATTCATAGGATTGGGGATTTCCCCCTATAAACTCATAATCATTCCTTTGTAGACATTTATTCAAGCCTCAAACCATGTTTTGGAATAACTGAATATTGCAACATTTACTTTATGAATCCAAATTTGGTTTTTTTAATTTTGGCCACTTTTTCCAGCCTCAAATTTAGCTTTTAGGCCTCCAAGTAAAAATGTTTTGGCGTTGTTAATATTTTTCTTGTAAAATAAAATAAAATAAATTATATAGAAATTGATTTGTTATGATTTTGTTATCTTGATCAGTCCAAAGATAATTTTGATAATTATTAAAAATATAGTTTGATTCAAAATAAATATTAATAATGAAATTATTTTAATAAAAAATGAGATATTATATTGGATTGATTTAAATTAACCTAGGTTAATTTGCCAATTCACATACCTAGTTATGAGATCATGATAACCTTGTAGAAATCAATCAAAATAAATTATGAAACTCAATATCTAATAAACCAAATGTTAAATGATGAAATATGAAAAAAAATCAATTTAAAAAATAAAAAAAAATCACAAAATCTAATTTCTAATCATTCCAATATTAAAGAATAAATTAAAAAAAAAAATCAATTAAAAAAACAAAAAATAACTTGAGTCAATTTACCAAACTTGAGCTTTGGGTCAAGAGTATATAATAATTTTATAAAATATAAATTAAAAAAATTATAAAATTTAATTTCTAATAAATTTTATATAAAAAAATATAAATCTAAAAATAAAACTAAAAATATACGAGTACTGTCGAAACCCATCCTCTAATTTTTTTTTTTGGTTAATAATGTCACGGAAAGCCAACAAGAAAAGACCAGCAATGATGTCGGAAGCCATTTTTTTGTGGTGCTATTAGAAGATGTTATTCTGTTTATATATCTCTTGACAAGTGACATTGGAAAATCGTTATTTCCCTTAGAGAGATCAATAACGAAAGAACAAGCATAAAAGAAAAACAGTAAAGGATTCTTAATTTCTATATCAACTATTCCTATCTCAACTTCAAATCTTACATGTGAAGTTTAAAATAAGTTTTGCTTGCCACTCCGGTGACCTGATGGATTACTAGTAGCCATCAGAGTAACCAACATAGTTGAATCGAGGTCGAATGTTATGGTGATTATACCTAGGATCACCATAGTCAACAGCCTTTATCACCACAGCTTCACGTCGACCATTCTGTTCTTGAACAGCTCCAAACACAATCTCGTTTGTCTCGCAGCTCTTCTCATAGTATGTCTTTGGGTTGGGCATGTAATGCCTATGATGCTGCTGCTGCTGCTGCTGCTTATAACGCTGCAGATGCATCTGTTGCTGTTGCTGTTGCTGTTGGTGATAACCACCTCCCCAATTGCTATAGTAACCCTGGTTTTGCTCCAAATGGTGGTTTTGCTCCACGTCTTTGGTCATAAATGGGTAGGTTTTCTGGGATGTAGGACTTCTGGTTTCGATTGATGGTGGCTCATCTTCATCAGGAATCACAAAGCTATCTTGAACGGGCCACGTGTTTGAGTGCTTGAGTGGTTGCTGGTACTGCTGCTGGAACTGATAATGTATTGGTTTCCTTCTAAATCCTGAAAATATTCCCCCAAATATCTCACCTACTGTCGAGCTAGTGTTGAGGATAAGCCTCCCAAGTGAACCAAAAAGCCCCTCGTCTGATTTCACAGGTTCATCTTCATCTGGAATAAAGGGAGGCCTGACTGCCATATGAGGACTTTGATATGGGGCCTTTGGCGGGCCTTTCTTTGTTTGAGTTCTTGATTCCTGAAAGAGAAACAACATTAGAGAAAATTGTCTTCGTAAAGTAGTTGTAGCAAAGACATTCAAGTTATGAAAACCAGGTACATAAATTAAAACAAATTTATATTATTTAACAAGGAAAAAGTCTCTTCAACATCATTAGCTAGACCATGAAGATATGTTAAGTGTTAGAAATCGTTACAACAATTTTAAGTTAAATAATTGTTGATTCAAAATAAATTCTTAAGAATATTAGCATGAAATTTGAACATTTGAAAATAAATTGTTGGGGTGATCCGATCTATGGAGGTGCCTTTCCAATGAACACTTGGCCAAACGATGAATGAAGAAAGATGTGATTAAACCTGAGGTTCACTGCGTGTAGAAGAAAACAATATTTGCACCCGACGCTGCAACAACGCCAGCATGTAGCCAAAGAATCCAGCAGCAACAAGCACTGCTAATCCTGCAATATTGATGAGTATGTTGTCTAGATCTCCATGATTGCAAGAGAATAAGGTCGAGGAAATTAATCAGATTGCATGTTTGCAGCTATGTCATACCTAAATGAAAACTATCATCATGTGGATAGTTACAATCATCATCATGGAGTTGGATCTCTCGAATTGCCTGGCTCCCTCTATCTATAATCAAGAGAGAGCAACTACTTGCACTGTAAACCACATCAAAGTCATTTGAGAACTTAGCATCCTCACTCGGACCATCAACATGACCACCTCCACGAGCCCACTTGCCTCCAGCAATGGTTGTAACTCCTTCATAAATATTTAATTTAACCAGTCAATGTTCCAAGAACAGCCAATAACATATTCAAAATACAAGGAGATAACTTAGTTCCTTATGTGCAGAATTCCACAACTATTACCAGCCAAAGGAAAAAAAAAGAAAAAGAAAAAGAAAAAAGAGTATCACCTCCATCAGTGCTGATTTTCCTGATAGCCATGTTCATTGTATCCGCAACGTAAATGTTTCCTCTTTCATCCACGGTTAGACCTTTCGGGTGATTCATTCTCGCATCTCTTAATTTCCCATCTACATGTCCAGGGTACCCTTCAAATGATCCGGTGATAAGCTTGGGTCTGCCATCTGCATTCCAGAATCTCTCATTGCACAAAACAATGATAGTCTACTAAATGTTTCAACTGCTATCCTCCCAAACAGTTAAGGAAGAACAAGAAGACAATACAAATCCAGGGGAAAAACTCGAATGCATGCTCTGTTTGCATATCTATAAATACAGACTTGAAGTAGCGTAGGATGAACATATATATGATTTGGAATAAAGAATCTACAAACATGAAAAACAAGCGCAGAATTGGGATTAAACTATTCAAATTAAACAAGGGCTTGAAGCTTCTCCACGAAACTTGATTTACTATCAATCTTGGAAAGCAAAAAAAGAGAAGAAAGAACTGTGGATTAGCGAAAGAAGAAAAGGATAAAGGTGCGCAAGATGAGTAATTTACAAGGCTAAGTAGTCAATAAAGAATGTAGACTTCAGGAATGAAAACGTGAGAGTGCAGATCTCCAAAAATAAGGTATTGAGTTGGCAGAAACAGAAGTGAATGGATTTACGTACTTTCGAAAGTGGAGACTTGTACTTGACAAAAGCATGTAAAGCACAATTGTAACCTTTTTTTTTTGGTATGTTCTCTTTGATAACATGCATTAAAAAGTTAAGGAATCAACAGATGTTGTCGCAACAGTGAAGCTAAGTGTCATGAAATTTTGGCATTGTTTATCAGATAAATTAAACGTTATCGAATGACTCAAAAATATAATGAAGCATATAAACTCATCTTACATTTAGAGAATTGCGTTGAGATCTTGTAAATGTTACTATTCTCTGAATCCAAAAGCAAGAGTTCCCCACTTGGAGACACCTCAACTGAGTATGGTTCAATTCCTAACTTGCTTCCATCAAACACTGTCTCCACTGTATATCCACCCTCAAATTTCATCATCGAAGGGCTAGAAACAGCTGAGATTTCAAATACATTAGGCTAAGAATTACGAAGAACAGAAAAAGCAGGGTACTACAGAAAAATGTGAGCTCATAGAAGGCCCTATACCCATTTTAGTGTTGGATTTAAGTGACCAGAGCCATTTCACAAGGGCAGATACCACATTGGACACAGCGGCACTTAAAATTTCTGTATATTCAAGATAAATCATCGTAAGAGTTGAAAGCCAAAGAGAAAGAAAAGGAAAGAGGACTTCGAAAATAAAAAAAATTGCTTCACTTACTTGCAGGAGGTGTGGCCGAGACTGAAGAGAACCCACTGAGGAGAACAAAACAAACTAGAGCAAGAGCAAACCAGTTTCTACACATCATTGATTTCTGTGGTTTTTCTCCGTTGAACTCAAACAAGAATGAGAAATGCGAAAATAAAAAGAATTTAAGCCTTGCAAGTTTATATACTCAGAAGAGACCCCACAGATGTAGTGAAAGCCCTTTTTGAATGCTGTCTTTGCGAGAGAGGGAGAGAGAACAGCAAGAGTTCTGTTCAAGAAAGGAAAGTAAAAAAAGCAAAAGCAGCCGCCCGAGGGAATCAAATGCTCTGGTAATGTCTTAAAGATTTGTCTCTTGATCGAACACATGTTAAGTCTTGCAAACTAGATCTTGTCGGTTTGAACTGCTTTTTGGCACGTATAGCAAACTCGTTTTTGGAGACGTGATAATAAGCACTTGTAAGTAGTTGTCAGAACGGGGCTGGGCTGAGCGGGGCTTGGCAGCGTTTGGGCTGTAGTTTATTAGATGCATGATCGGAGACATAAAAAACAAGGTCTTCAGGCGATGAGTATGATAAGCATTGAGGTGAAACCAGTCGAGGATAAAATCTCTCTGTTAATCACCCTAACGACAGAAGAAGCGAGTAACAGTTGAAATGTTAGTGACTGGCCAATCTCAACTGTGCATCCAAGTCCAAAAGTTGATTAAATTGATGTTGCAGATACCACAATTCAAAGCAAATAGCTGGGATTTTTGCAATTTGCATAACAAGAAGCATTTCTCTCCTTAATCTTTTGATTCCATTCAGCCCACAATACATTGGCATTGAAGGGATCAAATAAACATCTAGTAATTATGTAGAGGCAAATTCATCATGATGCAATCAAATGAAGTACCAAGTTAATTCTGCCTGCACGGGAGTGCATATCACGCGCTTGTAAAGGGTTTAGGGCTGTACTGTATGTACACACATGACAAATTCAATCAAGCCTATCCAAAAAGATAAGCAGTTTAATTCACTTTGAGTTTGCAGTTCAGTTGTCCTACGGCTCCAGAAAAAAAGGAAAGAAAAGAATGGCATTTCCCCATCTTCCTTCATCTCTCGCACTCAAAACTACTTGCCGCTCTGCATTGACACCAGTACCCATCACTGTCTCGTCTCGACCAATCCAAAATCCTGCTAAATTCACCAATTGGGTCCTCGATTTCCGTTCCAAATCTTTGAATTTTGCCTTCTCTGGGGCTCTCGCACTTGGTCTATGTCTCCCAGGCAAGTATTCCGCATTAGTATTTTCTGCAAATGCTTGGTAGATTTGTGTATGGCTAGTATGTATGTATTATAACTACGCTATTCTGGGTCATGGCTGATTTATATCCATGTGGTTGATTTTGTCTGATATTTTTTTTTATTAATCTTTGCAATATGGGTTTTAACTTTGCTATTTTAAGTTGTAACTCTGCAACAGTGGGTTCAATGTGTTATCTCTGTTGTTTTTGTCAATGTCTTTATGATGTGAACAGGGGCGGAACTAGAATTTCTAGGTTGGAGGGCATGGGTTGACTAAGATGGTTTGGGGTTGCCACGGCAAGGATTGACTAAGATGATATTAAACTAAATTTTGTGAGGTTTGAGGGTGCCACGCTACCTGTGGCTTAAGCCGGAGGTCCGCCCCTGGATGTGAAGTCCAGTGATAAGCAATGATAGCTACAACGTATTAATGATGCAGAGCACTTACATATTTTTTTTTCCCCTTTTCATTCTTTTTCTGTGTGTAATGTATAGTTTATGCTAATAGACATCAAATTTTGTAGGAGTTCGAGTTGCTGACGCAAAAGTTGGAGTTAACAAGCCAGAACTCCTTCCTAAAGAGTTTACTACTGTTATAGATGTAGCTGGGTTCCTTTCTGATGGCCAGGTGAGGGGTGCTTACTTTTCTACTTGTGCCTTCCTGTAGTATTTCTAAATAATTGCTTGCTAATTTTATTGACATTATGTTAATTTATTTTAAGGTGAGCTATATTTGTGGGATTTTCTTAAATGGGAATATGATTGGTCAATCAAGCATTGTGGATTCCTGAAATTCATCGTTTCATTTGAGTGGAAAATTATTTTGTCTCAAACCTATGGTCCTTGCTCTCCTTATTATTATTATTATTATTATTATTATTTCCTTCTGTTCCAGTTTTTGTGTAGCAGTTAGTTTTTCACCTTCTGCTTTCCCTATCACTTTCTTAGGACAAGAGTCCAATTTGATCAGATTCCCCGTGTAAATTAGGCAGGAGCATGTGTTGATTCTCTACCGAGTATTGACATGAATGTTTTTGAAATGTTGCTATCACGGTAGTGTTGTGAGTCTAAATTATATGATAGGCTCCTCTCGACTGAATGAAACAATTGGTAATAATTTGTGTTCAAAGCCAATTGCTGAATGGCTCAATTGAGCAGTTTTGTGTATCATAGATCCCTTTGTAGTTAATGTTTATACTCTTAGTTATTTACCTTCAGTATATGAGCAAGCAAAGGAGACACTAACAAATCCACTTGCTGTTAATATTTCGCTGTAAATCATATTGAAAAAAAAATATACTCCTAACTGTCCTAAATTTTCCAGACTTATTTGGTTTACCAGCACTTGGTCGCATGCATTTTGCAAGGGATCCAAGCATTTATAATGTTTTATTGAAAGACACTGTTGGGTGGCTTGAGTCATAAAGCATGTATATGGTACTGTGTCTTAGAGCTAAATGCAGGAAGTTTCAGTCAGATGAATGCACAAGTAATGGTTATTTTGCAGGAGAAACGACTTGCAGAGGAGATTTCTGAGATTGAAAAGGATACCGGATTCAAATTAAGAGTTCTAGCTCAGAATTATCCTGACACACCTGGTAATCTTTGCGTGTTAAGTTCATGTCAATGGGTTTGATATT
This sequence comes from Populus alba, assembly GCF_005239225.2. Taxonomy (NCBI): domain Eukaryota; kingdom Viridiplantae; phylum Streptophyta; class Magnoliopsida; order Malpighiales; family Salicaceae; genus Populus; species Populus alba. The sequence goes on from NC_133299.1 coordinate 8,989,230, forward strand.
CTGATCTTTAAGACAATTGTACCATCTCTTAACCTTATATCAGTCTGTATTTTGAAGCATTCTCTTAGTCAGCTACCCTTTTTTTTTTGGTTTATCTTTTATTTTTCAGGATTGGCGATTAGAGACTTTTGGCAAGTGGATGATAGAACAGTTGTCTTTGTTGCTGACCCCAACTTTGGTAAGATGATTCAAACATGTTGCATTCTTTTGACTGCATCAACCATTGAGGACTTGATTGATGGATTTCTATGACCAGGAAATATTTTAAATTTCAATGTGGGGGCTTCTGTTGATCTAGACATTCCCCGTAGCTTCTGGAGCCGTTTGGCTGGGAAATATGGAAACATGTTTTACTGGAAAGAGAAGGTATATTACGAAGTTGCGGGAATATTTTCTTAGGTGTTTGGGCTATGCAAAGAATTCATTCTGAAGTAATAATTCGTCACTTGATTCTAAAAACAGGGGGAAGATGCTTCTATTGAAGCTGCTGTGATGGCAATCTCCAGTTGCTTGAGGGAACCTGTGGGACCAAATAATTGCTCCGAGGTGAACTGATACTGACATGATACCGGTTCCGGCATGCCAGATTCTTTTCTATTTATACTTCGCTACTGTTTCCAAGTGCTGTATAATTACGTCTACAGACTATATGTTTGCAAAGCACATTTAAATTTCAGTACAAACTACAAAGAAGCAAAACATAAAAAAAGAAAATGGGGATTTTATGAATCAAGTACAGGTCAATGAAGTCGATCATTGCAGCTTTTGTTGGAGTATTTCAGATTCTTAATTTTCATGTAAAAAAGGAGAAAAGACCTAATTTATTCGCAGGTTAACCGGGAGGCCAGGCTAGCTAGAGAAAGGACCAGCTTCGAGCAGGTCGTCCCTCCTAGTGCTACAGGCTTACGAGGCCATCTTGTGTCAGTATCACAGGCACCGCGATGTGCAAACCAGATATATAGAGTTTTTGTACCAGATTGTGTTTGTAAGCTTTGATATTCTGACTCAATACTCCGTTTATAATCAATAAGATCATATTTCATTGAATACTTATTCCCTTCAACATTTGGGGACCAAAGGAATTAATCCTGAAGTAGTAAAAGAATACTACAAGATTAGAAGAATCAACAAATATTTTGCTCTAAGAACGCAAGAACAATTGTGTTGGGGAATCTACCCTGAAAATTATACCGTTCTTGCTCCAGAGCAATTCAATGTGGTCGTAGAATGACGGGAAATATGTACTCTACCATTCAGTGCTTGCCCTTCTCTTTCTCCTGTTTTCTAAAATCTTCTGTAATTCTTCTGGTCGACAAGGAACTGCAAGAACTCCCTCCTGTTGAAATCCGTATTCCTCTTTAGCCTGCTCCAGTAAGCTCAAGAAATCTGGATTAGTGAGGTAATTTAGCTCCACAATAAACCTCTTCGGTTCTTCACCCTTGGTTGCAGTGACTGCAAAAATGTCCCTTCTTCACATCACCTGGAACCATTTTTGTAGCTTCCATCTCTTCATCAAACCTGATTTCACTCATATTGGCTCCTCTAGAAGCTGAGAGCAAGAGAACCCGCCTCAACTTTCTTATGAAAAGCTTAAGCATCATTGCTCTTGTAAGGCTTTCTTCCATATGTTTCAATGGTTATGGATTTCTCAAAGTGTGGTGGGAACTTGGTGTAGAATATATAGTTTCTGTTGCTTTTCTTTTTAATCCAGCGAGCTCGGAGGAAATATATATACTAGCTAGGGGTCTGGGGCATCGGAAGCTTAGCTGAAGTTTCTGATCAAGGACAGAAAGGACCGTATGGACTTGAAAATCAGTTAATGCAACATTTGATTGTTCGTCGCCCGTGCTTTCTGTAACTGGTGGGGTCTTGAAACGCGGTTTACACTGCTGTTTCTCTCAGTTTCCTGTCCCATTAATTTCTGACTACTTAATCCCCACTCCCCTCTGAGCTAGAAGCAGATCACAATTTATTTCCATGATTATAACTAATCCATGTTAATTGAGAAATCGATGAGAAGCTGATTAAAGAGTAAATAGATCATTACATGCAATTGGTCATATATATATATATATATATATTTGAATTATTAGCCAAAATATTTGAGGCTACGCGATGCTTATGCTGCTTAATTACCAGGGAAGGGTGTTGATAGCAATTAATTAGCACATCAGCTCAATTTTACTTTGAGAACGGCTTTAGTTCGGATAAACGACCGACGCAAGATTTCTGTGCTGACTCGGAAGTTTCTATAGTGTCGGCTAATTTGCTCCAAGAAGGAGACATGCATTTAATTTTTTCAAACAATACAGTCCACTGCGCGCGCGCGCGCGTGTGTCTATATATATATATATATATTTTATGAAATTAACTGAAATATAAATTATAAATGACTCAAATTGAATTTATTAAACTATATATTTATTCAAATCACATAAAAACTCTCTGTGCTTTATCTTGAAGAAAAAATAACTTACTAGAAACTTTAAAAATATAAAAAATATCAAAAACTTTCGCATACTTTGATTATATAGATAAAAACAACTGATACAGAAAAAGAATATAGTGAAAAATAGACTGACAGTCGGAAGAATAGAAAAATTAGGTATACCAAAAAAATAAATATTTTTTTAAAATAGATTAATTAAAAGGGATAATTATTTCATCTATCCTTATCCTTATATATTTAACATATTTTTTTACATAGCATTTTAATTTTTTTTTCACTCTTCTATACCTTCATAAATCATCCCATATGTCCTTTTATCACTTTCTGGATAAAAATGTCCTCCAACTACTAGAAGGAAAATTAATTCTTGAATTCCTAAAATAATATTTTAAAAAAATATATGAAAAATCCTAGAAAAACCCAAAAAAATAAAAAAAATTAAAAATTAAAAAACCTGAAAAAATTAATAATTAATTATAAAATATAGAAAATAAAAAAATCATGTCAATGAAACTCATAAATAAAAAGATGTCTATATGAACGAAATAAGTTTGCAGGACATGATTTTTTCAAAATTTTCATTTATTTCCAATTCTTTTGTATAATTTCCTGGGTTATTTCAATTTTTTAAGATGTTTCAAGTTTTCATGTTTCTAGGTTTTTCAAATTTTATAGTTTTTTTTCTTAAAAAAAATTTCTATTTTAATTCTAATTAAGTCTTACAAGTCTTGCTAATTAAGTTTTTGAAAATTAAATTAATTTTTATGTTTGAAAATTTATTTTTCTTTTTGTTGTAAGGGAGAAAAAGAGTATATGAGAGAAAATATTAATTAATATTGAAAGGTATATAAGAATGAGAAATTCTTAAAAGTGCATATGAGATAATATGTTAATATAAGAATGAGAAATTAAGTCTTGGATAACATAAGACATCTTTCTTTCATGGATGATATATATTTATTATTGATAATTACAATATTATATTCATGCTGCAAGTTAATTTTAATTGGATAATAAGCAAATGCAATGAATGCCAAAGAGAATTTAATTATGCACCAATCATGTGGTTAAGGATTCAAATATAAAGCATTGTGATTTGGATAGTGTCAAGAGATTGTGATAACAATTGCTTTTTAAAATGTTTTTACTTGGAAACGTATCAAAATAATAGATTTTTTTAATTTATTTTTGATATTAATACATCAAAACGATTCAAAATCATAAAAAATATTTAAAAATAAAATAAAATTTAAAATGTTTTTTAAAATATGTTTTAAACACAAAAAACAAACACGCTATTAAAAACCTGGAGTGTTTAAGTTTAGTTCACATCATCCTTTAATATCAAACTCCACTAAAACAATTAACATTATTTATGAAACTTCCATAACACTTTTTCAAAGTTTTGACTGTATTTCATATATAATATTATCAATTTTGCCAGTATTTAAATAAGATTTTATCAGTTGATTGACTTTAAGATTTTTTGGATTGTTTGGAGTATAATTATAAAACATGTATATAAAGTTGATTATTTTAAAATAAATAAGATTATATAGATAATGCAATCAATTGTAATTGTAATATATATATATATATAATTAACACTCTATATGCTAGGAGGGATTGAATGAAGGATGGATAAGAGGAAAGGAACCAGGAGAAAGGGATTATGTGGGGTTTTCTAATAATTTCTCATAAATTTATAATTTCTAATCCTTTTAATTTGATTGGATTGGCTCATATTCTTTGTAATTTTAGTATTTCCAATTTAGATGGATTGACTCTCATCCTTTCACTTTATCCAATCCATCCTTCCATCCATTAAATTGTTTTGTAATAAGAATATTACAATATTAATTAAAAAAAAATGTACAAGAGTATATATTCTGATCAATATACATAATAAAAGCTAATAATTAAGACTTTAGTCAAGTGGTTAATGACTTAAAGCCTAGGAGTTGTAGGGTTCAAAATTAATTATTTACCATCCCTAAAAAAATTCATTAAAATAAGAAAACAATAAATAAAACTCAAAAACTTGTGGAACTAATTATTATCATATTTTTTACACAATTTAACTATGGAAATTTTTTTTTTTTTTTTTTTTTTGGATTCGAGGAAACTCCATCCCCGGAAAGCACGCTTTGTGGGTCTAGACAAGCGAGTAAAACCCCGGTCGTTCAAGGCTCTTACAAGAAGTAAACACCTGATTATGAAAAACGCTAAATCCAAGGATGGATTTCTTAAATCCACTCAAAACAAGAAATAAAAAGTGATGCATAGTATAGTTATTGAGGAGAATCCTTCGTGGATTTAGTGTTTCACTTCAGCTCCCTTCCAAAAAAAAATATTTTTAATTATCAATGAGATATTTTTTAAAATGATTTTATTCATAAAAAGTAAGTTAGTAACTAATACTATCATCTTGATAGTCAATGATGCCATGTGATAGTGTCGTTCAATTGTAAATATTGTATTTAAAGGAACCCAATTTAGGTTGTAGTACGTAGAGAAAGAAATTACGGTGAGTATCTGAATATTTTTCTCGTAATAAAATTTATAACATAAAGTAGCTTGATATATAAAGGCTTGGAAATTAAACAAACTAGTTAAAGAATGATGTCCGGTTGATAAAATTTTAATTAGCATTTAACAATATAGAATTTTCGGTTTTTTATATAGTTATTTCTGTCACTTAATTTATTTCTCCTTGATGTTTATTATCTTATAACATTAAATTAATCATAACACAATAATGGAAGAGGATGGAAAAGCCAATGCTATAAAATCCATAAAAAAGTATACATATATCTTGACAGAAATTAAAAGAATAATAATTTAGATATTAAAAAAAGTAATAGCATTAAATAGTTTTATTAATTATTAAATTATTGATTTTATTTATTAAAAAGCAAGATGTGAAACACATAGAAAAAACCTTTTTATTAAATAAAATTTAAGAACCATATAATATCATAATATTAGATGATAATATAGGTTTTTGTATGAATATTGAGGTTTGTTATAATTAGTATTTATTTTAATATATATTTAGTGAATTTTAACTTAATATTTAGACATTATGATTGATAAGAATAATAAAATAATTTTAGATGAATTGTTGCTTTAAGTTCTAGGTAGTAATGAAACTATAACAATCGCAAATTATGCTTGTAAGGCATAATGTTTATGGTGAAAAAAGAAGATTAATATGATAATTGTTTTTATGTAAATAGATATTAAGAGCACGTATGACTTGAAGGTATCAACATATTTGAAGCCTTGAAGAAACGAGAAAATCACAGCATTTTAGTGTTGAAGCTAATGTCAATGGTTGTGATGAAAAAGAGACAGAAAAGTTAATTACAAAAATATATATTAATCATATTGAAGAATTGGGTGTAAATTCGAGAATAATTCCCTTATGGATGATGCAAAGGCTGGAATAAAAAGAATGTTCGAGTTTCCCTTTTTAATTATCGAAGGGATATACAAGGCATTAACTAATTGGCTCCTGAGGATACCTAGTAAGAGATGGACTTGGCATGCATTCAGTAAGGAGTTGAAGTGTGATATGTTGTTGAACAATGTACATGAATGTTTCAATTCCTACATTCTTAAAGCAAGAGACAAACCCATAATCATAATCTTATAGATAACTAAAAGGATGATAATGAGAAGATTCCATTACAAGAAAGAAGGAATGCTAAGAAAAATCATTTTTGTCCAAGAATACTTAAAGAAGAAAGAGAACAATGCAAAATTATTACATGGATTAACAATTTTGCTAAGCATTCCATAGGTACACAACTAGTAAAGTATGGAACAATAAAGAAGGTTTGAGATTATCTGCAAAGGTTATTCACTCAATCAAATCTTACAAATATGGTGATTTGGGTAGTGTTTTAAGATTATCATGTGGTTAAGGATTCAAATATGAACCATTGTGATTTGGGTAGTGTTTTAAGATTGTGATAGCAATTGCTTTTCAAAATACTTTTCGTTTAGAAGTGCATCAAAATAATGTTTTTTTTTAAAATTATTTTTGATATCAACACATCCTAAAACCAAAATCTCTTTTTGTAGCGTGGTCAATCTGAAATCTCATTTGACAATTTCCTTTAACCAGAACTAAAATCTCTATCTTTGATTGGGTTAATCTGAAAACCCAATCTAGTGAGAACAAGAGACAAGCTGCACTTTGTTGATACTGATGCTTGCTGTGTCTTCTGTCTGGATCATGAGGAAAGCCATAATCACCTATTCTTTGCTTACAGCTGGACATCCCTTTTATGGTCAAAGGTGAAATCCTGGCTTCGGCTCTATAGGGGTATGACCACCATTAGTAGTGTTGTTTGGGGCTTTAATATCAGGGGGGAAAACACTGTTGCCAGGATGAAAAGGGTCTCCCTCAGCATTTTTGTCTACTTGATATAGGAAGAAAGGAATTAAAGAGTTTTTGAAAACTCTTGCACACTGGTTGAATATGTTTTTCAGAGATTTTAGGTTTTATTCTACACGATATTGCACTTTCATGAGCGCAATCATCCTCAAATTTCTGTGAGTTGACTGTATTGGTGGTTGTTATGGATGTTCTTTATTGGGGGATGTTGTCTTCTCTTTGGTTTACAGTCCATATAGTCACTTCTTCTAAGCTGATTGTATTTGTTGTTGCTGCTTCTCTTGAAGTTTTGCTGTGCTGCATGATGCTCATGTCTGTCACTCCTTGTAATTTATGGTGCCCAAGGCATCTTCTTTATGTTTCCTGTTTCAGTTGGTGCCCAAGGCGTCTTCTTACCTACTTGTCTTGGCTTTTGCTTTATGTTAGGTTAGGAACCTTGTAATTTATGGTTCATCACATAACCATTGTCTTCTAATTTTAGCTTGTTAGCTATGACTTTGATGTAAAGTTTTTCTAGGGAGTCTGTTCCCTGTTTTTGTAAATCACTGTATACGAACTTCCTAGTTCTCCAACACTATAAAATTTTGATCTATTTATATACTTACATTTTGATAAAAAAAAAATATGTGTTTGCGGCTTTGTCAACATGAGATCCCATCTAGCGATCCCTTTTAACTAGAACCAAAATCTCTATCAATAGCTTAGTTAACCTAAAATCCCATTTGATGATTCCTTTTAACAAGAACTAAAATCTTTGTCTTTAGTTGGGTCAACCTGAGATTTCATCCAGCGATCCTCTTTAACCAGAACTAAAACTTTTCTTTCTGATTACAGGGTTTTTCATTTTCTTTCTTCTTGATGATAGGGTTTGATTAAGTTCTCATTGATTGTTTTTGGTGATTCATGAATGCAGGGTTGACATCTTTCTTAATGACTGAATTTCCTGATATAAAGTTGAAAACTTGGTGTTTCTTGATTATAAGGTTGACATCTATCCTTCTTAATGTCTGAATTTATTTGGATTTTCCTGATGTCAAGGTTGAAAACTTGGTCCTTCTTGATAGTAGGATTGGCCTAATAATTTCCGATCATATCTATTAGGAGTCATAACCATGTTTCAGAGGGTAAGCCTAGATGAAGATATGAAGATGTCCTTCAAATGCAGCGTTACCCTAAATTGTAATTCCCCTTAATTGATCATAAACTGTCTTTGAACAACATTGCTCTCAGTTGATCTGAATGTGCTTGTTTTTTTTGTTTACAATCAAAAGGAATTTGTCATTAACAAATACTAAACATAACTTTTATGGATTTCATTGATTCATCATTTGATTCTTTCTTGCCCCCACAACTGATCTGAATACTAATTGTTTCATTGAGGCATTTGTGCTAGTCCACTGTATTGCTCTTGACTGCTCAACTTTTCAAGGATGATAAAGAAGTGTCTATCATTTCTGTCAAGAATTTTGAAAAATCAATTGATGTTCTTTTTGTTTGAAAATCTTTCTTGTTTTGGAATCAATTCGCACGTTTCAAAGATCATGTATGTTCAAATCTAATTATTGAAATAAAATCAAAGAGATATTAGTTTTTAAAAGAATTTTTTGAAAATCAAGCTTATTTGGTCAAAAACCCAACACACGCCATTCAATACATGTAGTTCTTTGATTGTCTTTTATTTTAAAAATAGAAAATGACCCATTGTAAGATTAAAAGAGTTTTTTTTTTTTTTGCTATGGCTCTTTATGTCAATTTTAATATCTGATCTTAGGTATATCATTTGATGGTACGTGACACGACCAAAAGCTTGATGTCTTTTCCCAAGTGCAAGAGTGTCGAAGTAATAAATAACCCGGCAAGACCGGGGTCGAACCATAGAGAGGTTAATTGTATAAATTATAAATATCAAGACAACAATAACAACAACAACAACAATAATAACAATAATAGTACTAGTAATAATAATAATAATAATACCCAGTACGTGGCGTTGTTATACCTGAGAATGATCTAAAAGATCGGGTCACAGGTTTCCAGCCTATATACTGAGTTTATGAAAAGATCAAAGAGATATATTATATAATATAAACATAATGCAAATAATAATAATAATAATAATAATAATAATAATAATAAAAGAAGAAGAAGAAGAAGATGAAGAAATTAATGAGAACTTTGAGATGAAAGATTAATGTAAGGATTAAACAACGATAAAAACAAATGTCAAGGTTAGAGGATCCACTAATGGTATTTCAAACAAGTATAATATAAACTCTTATTACTCAATTGGAAACCACACATAAAGGAGGTTCCAATCAGATTATAAATTGTTAACATGATTACATTAGTTATCTTATTCGAATAAAGCTAATACTTGTAAATGTTGGCAGGCATTCATGATTATAACTTATGTTAATAACAAATCAAGTTCCTTTCATAGCTCAGGTGTTGGTTATACCATACAGTATGGGCTATGAAAGTGCCAAGTATTTGAACAAGATAAGAACATAAATGAGAAAGAAGTTAACTAAGTAAAGGAAAGGAAATGAAGTGCATAAACTTGATATTAATGAAAGCAAAACATAAGCAATACAAAGAGAGAAAGCAAGAGCATGATCTTGATCTTGATTTGGAAACCAAGATGCCTCAATACATGGTAAGTGCCTCCTTTTTTAGGCCAAAATTTGGAACTATTGATTTGTTGACTAATTGATGAGTGGGTGGCCACATCTTGACTTGGTGACAATCCTTATCTTCTTGTCTGAACAAGACGTCATTGCTAACATCATAATTTGCCCAGAATCCTCAGGAATGTTCTAGGAAATTGTCTCAGCTTTCCAACAAAAAAAAAGATGAGGTCATTTGGACTTCTAGAACTCAAGATATGGGTTGAACATTAAATAGTGTCTGGGCTGCAGGACAGCTTCAGACTTCTTTGTTGTTCCTTCAATTTGGACTTCAAAACGACCTTTTTAAATCTTGGGCTCCTCATGAAAATTGTAGGCCTTTATCTTACCTTTCCATCCATATAAAAGGGACCTAAATCCGAGATCTAGAGCTCCAGATATGATCCAATTACCGAGCAATGTTCCGGTTTGGACTGTACCGGCATCTCTTTTCTAAGTTTGGCCATCTCTTTGTCCTTTCACTTTCAATACTTAAACTCATCAATCAATCCTTTTATTTATGTGATAGGCCTGCATTTAAGATGAACATTTACCATAAATTAAGGTATCTTATAGTATCAAACTTGTTATTAAAAAACTACTACCCTCTCCTCCCAACCAAAACGAGACATTGTCCTCAATGTCCTAAGGTACAAAGATAGAGTATAGAAGACATCACCTGAAACAACGAACAATGAAAAACCTGAAACACACTTAAACAAACATAAGAAATAACAAAACAAAATAATATGCTATTAATAAAACCACAAGACACAATGTTTCACAAATGAAGGCTCAAATCTAATCTAAGCTTTTTACGGCTTTCTTTAATTGACCAATCTAGGCGACTCATGCAGGGATCAATGACAGGGATGAAAGATTATAGTTGGTCAATCAATTGTTCAGCAGTAGCAGCAGAGATTATGATTTGTCGTGCCGAAGATGTTAGAAATTCCTGTTCCACAGCTTGATCAAGGAAAGATAGCAACTTATCATAAAAACCATTAACATTTAACAAACCTATAGGTTTATGGTGAATGTGCAGTTGGGCCCAAGATGAAATATGAAAGATCTCTTTCAATGTGCCCAGACCACCTGGTAAGGCAATGAAGGCATCAGCATGGCTAAACATGGCGTTCAGTCGATCAGACATTGTTGGGACCTGTAGTTCCTCTCCAATTGTTTTTCCAATGATGTCCCCATTTGTTAAAGCTTTGGGGACAACCCCCAAAACTTGATTGCCTCCTAAAAATGCAGCCATTGAAACACCTCCCATTAACCCAAGGCTGCCTCCCCCATACACTAAATGAATCTTTCTCTCAACTAGTACTTGACCAAGATGATTTGCTGATTCTAAAAACTCTTTTTCTTTCCTAGGGCTGGATCCACCAAAAACACAAATATTTCTTATGTGATGACTTGAGGAACTTGCCATTTCTACACACTTCTATATTTGATGAATGTATGGGATGAGTAGAAATGAAGGGAAGGAAGAGAAGAATTTATAGATGAAAAAGTGAAAATGCAATCATACCACCTATATGTAGGCCAGCTGTAGTTTCACACACTCTCTCTTTATTTATTTATTTTGACAAAGCATGTATGTACAAGTAGTTGTGATTGTGGCTCATATCTTTCCTTAGTTTTACGTCCAAGAATGACTTAAATGCCCTCTATGGGTCGGGGATAGGCTTCCCATCCAGTTTTCTTAAAAACTGGCAAACAGGGTCTTTTTTAGTCAGATTCCCAAGACTAAGTCGATCATGTTCTTTATGGAATTGTGGCCATAAATCATGAATTACATGATGCACATCTCCACTAGGATGCGTCTCAAGGGTCAACAAAAGATTATCTAAAGACCCCTTACTCAGACTGTCGCACCCGACATCGCGGTGGTCCACAAAATAATTCTATGAATTACAAAAAAAAGAATAGATTTCTGGCATCCGGTTCTTTTAGGGGAAAAGGTCTTGTTTGAGGAGTCGCCACCTAGTATTATGGTCACTAGGAATCCTAACTGGTCAACAGAGATTCGATGGTTCGGGATTGGTTACGTAAAAGGGAAGATATTATCACTCCTTAAACGTTCTGCCTAAGGCAAACTGCATTGCTGGTTTTGTCTTAAATTACTAAATGTTTATTAGTTTATGCTATGATGATTTGTTTAAATATTCCTGACTCTGGCGCCAGTGAATATTCGAGCTCGAATAATTCCAACTCTGGCTTTGGTAAAAATTCGTAGCTACAAAAAAAAATTAGATCAATATTTTTTATTCCTTTAGCATCGGTGAATAAATAAATAAAACTAAATTCATTTTATTACACATGCACATGTTTTTTTCAATATAGTTAAATAATAATAAAAAAATTAAATCAATGTTTTTATTCCCGACTTTGGCGTCAGTGAATAAATCAATAAAATAAAATAAAAAAAATAAATTTTATTTTTCATACATGCACACATATTTTTTTAAAATAAAATATAACAAAAATAATATAAATTTAAACCAGTATTTTATTCCCGACTCTGGCGTTGGTGAATAAACTAGTAAATTTATATTATTTTTTATTCATGCATACACATATTTTATTATTTTTCTATTTTTTCTATTTTCCTATTTTTTTTTATATTTATGTTTTTGGGGCTGGGCCCAGCCACTGGCCTGGCCCAGTCTAAGTAGCAGGCGTGCATGAAAGCGCACACCTGCTATGAGAACAAATGACTGAATTATAATTCATTGCTACAGTAGCAAGTGAATTATAATTCACAGCTACTGTAGCAAAGCAAATGAATAAGGCAAAGGAAAGCAGGGATTGAGAAAGCACTTACATGATGCAGGGAGATGAAGTCAAAGATGATGGTAATAGCGTGCCTGGACAACGCTTCTATTGTTCTTTCCTTATGCTTGTCTCCTCCTTCCTTTTATGCTTCATTTCCTCGGTTCTCTCTTCCTCTCTTTAGTCCTGGTTTAGGTGTTGCGGCGAAGACGATGATTGGCCAATGTTCCCTGCTTCTGTTTCTCGTTAGCTTATTCTCTCTGTTTATCTTCTCTGTTCTCTTGACTCTCTTTGCAGGTTTCGGTCCTCTGCTTCTTCTTCTTCGTCCTCCGTCCTCCGTCTTTGGTTCTCTCTCTTCGTGCGTCCTCTGTCTTCCACTCACTCTTAGTTTCTAGTGTTCTACCCTCTGTTTTCTGGGTTCCTTCTCTTCGGGTTTTTTTCGTGTTTCCCCTGGTTCTCCTTTTCTCTCTTTTCAGTAAAAAAATCCCCCCTTTGTTGGCTGCGACTCCTTCTCCTTTTAGAAGGCCAAAATCGGTGGTAACGGCCAGCCTCCTAAATGCACTGTAATCGACCCTTTAAGTGCCTTCAATGCTGAAACTTAAGCGTTGGCTGGAAACCGATGAAACGGAGGAAGAAGACAGTGAACAGTTTTGTCCAAGAAATGGCTTCGTTTTCCCATCAACTGCTATTTATGATCTGGTCCTTGAAGTTTTGAAATGTTTGTAAATAAGCCCCTGGATAAACTTTACTTGGATCCTTGCATTTTCGCGCCATTTTCAAGCTAGTCCTTGGATTTAAATGTTTGCAATTTGGACCCCAATTAAACCCCAAACTTTGATATTTCTTCAATTAAGTCCCCGGGTTTCATTAATTAAATTAATTCCAAGCCAATTAAGTCCAAAAACTTATCAATTCTCCAATTAAACCCTTGATTGGATTAATTAAATTAATTTTCAAGCTTAATTAAGTCTCAAAACTTGTCAATTCTCCAATTAAACCTTAATTGGATTAATTAAATTAATTCCAAGCTTAATTAAGTCTCAAAACTTACCAATTCTCCAATTAAATCCTTGATTGGATGAATTAAATTAATTTCAAGCTTAATTAAATCTCAAAACTTATCAATTCTCCAATTAAACCCTTAATTGGATTAATTAAATTAATTCTGAGCTTAATTATATTAATTCCAAAGTTTAATTAAACCCCAAAAACTTCCAATTATGTTGCCCTTAACCCAAATTTTAATTCATTCTTCATTTATTTCATTTTACTTGTTTTTTCATTATTATTATCATCTTTTATCCTTTTCAGTAAATAAAATAATAATAATAATAATTAAAATAAAAATGGTCAAAAATTAGGTTATGACACAGACCATCCTTAATGAATTGTATTTTATCTTCATGGTTTACAGATACCATTCCTAAAGAACGACATGTCGCATTACAAGTTCATCTGACACATCTGTGACAGACTTTCAGTCGTTTTGCATGACGTTTCTTTACAAAAGTGCTTTTACCTGTTCCAGGCATGTGTGAAATGAAAGAATTGGAGGACTCACCTGATAATCGGACCTTTGCTTCTATCAGCCAACGAATATCTTCAGGAATTCCATGGTTCATTAACAACCTCAATCTTTCACACCTCATTGTCAGGAATGCATCTTCGAAATTTTTGATCAGGACAATATTTGAACAAATAAGGGTCATCCCAATAAAAGTTCTTCACTTCGTTCAATAACTTTCTTTTGTCTTGGGTACTCCAATGAGCTGGCAATTGTCCTGAAACAAGAAAATTAACAATATTAGCAAACCAAGGCATCGTACAAACAGAAAGTAAATATTCATCGGGAAAATAGTCATCGATTGGTGTGATGTCAAATTTCAAATATGTTGTCAATCTTGACAAATGATCTGCAACAACATTTTCGGTGCCTTTCTTGTCTTTGATTGTGATATCAAATTCTTGAAGTAACAAAATCCACCGCACCAATCTAGCCTTAGAATCTTTCTTAGAAAGAAGATATTTCAATGCTGCATGATCACTAAAAACAACAACAGGTGAGCCAACAAGATAAGATCTGAATTTATCACAAGCAAATACTATTGCAAAGAATTCTTTTTCAGTGGTGGTGTAATTCATTTGAGCACTATTTAAAGTTTTACTTGCATAGTAAATCACATAAGGTTTCTTATCTTTTCGTTGTCCTAAGACAACACCCATGGCATAATCACTAGCGTCACATATTATTTCAAAGGGTAATGACCAATCAGGAGGTTGAATGACAGGAGTAGAAGTAAGCAAGTTTTTAAGTTTAACAAAGGCTTCTTCACAATGTTCAGTCCATTAAAAAATATTATCCTTTGTTAGAAGGTTACTCAAGGGCTTAGATATTACACTAAAATCTTTAATGAACCTTTTGTAAAAACCAGCATGTCCTAAGAATGATCTAATATCCTTAACAGATTTTGGTGTTGGTAAGTTGGCAATTATCTCGATTTTAGATTTATCAACCTCAATTCCTTTCGATGAAACGATATGACCAAGTACAATGCCGTTTGTTACCATAAAGTGACATTTTTCCCAATTCAGTACAAGATTCTTCTCTTCACACTTGCTCAAAACCTTTTCTAAGTTAGTCAAACAATCATCAAATGAATCACCAAAAACAGAAAAATCATCCATAAAAATTTCAAGAAAACGTTCAACCATATCACTGAATATGCTAAGCATGCATCTTTGAAACGTGGCTGGTGCATTACATAATCCAAAAGGCATCCTTCGATATGCAAAAGTACCAAATGGACATGTGAAAGTAGTCTTCTCTTGATCTTCCAATGCAATTTCAATTTGATTGTAACCTGAATAGCCATCTAGGAAACAATAAAATTCATGACCTGCAACTCTTTCTAGGATTTGATCCATGAAAGGTAAAGGGAAATGATCTTTTCTAGTCATTGAATTAAGTTTCCTATAGTCAATGCACATGCACCAACCAGTAACAATCCTAGTTGGAATTAACTCGTTTTTCTCATTTGTTATCACAGTGACTCCAGACTTTTTGGGTACAACTTGGGTAGGACTTACCCATTTGCTGTCAGAAATAGGATAAATGATTCCATTATCTAGAAGCTTAATGACTTCATTTTTCACTACTTCTTTCATATTAGGATTAAGCCTTCGTTGCATTTCTCTAGAGGGTTTAGCATTTTCCTCCAAATAAATCCTGTGTGTGCAAATCAAAGGGCTAATTCCTTTTATGTGAGCTATGGTCCATCCTAATGTATTTTTGTGCATTTTCAGAGTCTGTAATAACTTACCTTCTTGATGTGCATTAAGTTTGGAAGAGATTATTACCGAAAAAGTTTCATTTTCTCCTAAAAATGAGTATTTGAGATTAAATGGTAACGACTTCAATTCAAGTTTTGGTGGTTGAACACTTGAAGGTATGGGCTCAATTGATCGTGGTGGCAATTCTTCAATTTGTGGTCTCCAATTGCATACCTTTGATTCCTGAAAGTAGACCATTTCCAAATCGTCAGATTCATCAATCTCAGTTTCACTGGAAGTGGTTTGAAATTGATCATGAACTAATTTTTCAATAAAGTCCACTTCCTGTAAATCATTATCATCTCTAGGTTGCTTGTAAATGTTGAAAATATTCATCTCCAATGTCATGTTTTCATATGATAGCTTCATCAGTCCATTCCTACAATTAATCAATGCATTAGAAGTGGCAAGAAATGGACGTCCTAAAATGACAGGAATTGAATTACATGCTTCAATAGGTTGTGTATCCAAGACAACAAAATCGACAGGGTAAATGAATTTATCAACTTGTACTAACACATCCTCAACTATTCCTCTAGGCACTTTTATAGATCTATCAGCAAGTAAAAGAGTTACAGAGGTTGGTTTTAACTCACTTAGATTGAGACTTTGAAAGACTGAATATGGAAGTAAATTCACACTAGCTCCAAGATCAAGTAAGGCTCTTTCAATTTTATGTTCTCCAATAAAGTAAGAAATTGTAGGACAACCAGGGTCTTTATATTTCAAAGCATTATTGTTTTGAAGAATGGCACTTACTTGTTCGGCTAAAAAGGCTTTCTTTTTCACATTCAGTTTTCTCTTCATAGTGCACAGATCTTTCAAAAATTTAGCATAAGAAGGAGCCTGTTTAATAGCATCCATCAAAGGTATATTGATCCTTACCTGTTTGAAAGTTTCAAAGATTTTAGAGTTGTGATTGACTTTCCTTTGTTTGGTTATGGCATGAGGAAATGGAAGTGCTGGCGAGGAATCAACCTTCTCTTTGCAATGTTCAGGTTCAACCCCTTCCTTACCCTCAGAGATAGACTCATCATCTTTCTCACAAGGATCAATAATGGGTTTTTCAATAACCTTACCACTATGAAGAGTGATGACTGATTTGACTTGATCCATGTGTTGGCTTCCAGAACTACTCGCATTTGCATTGTATTGCCCTTTTGGATTTTGCTGTGGTTGAGATGGAAACTTACCTTTCTCTTGGAAATTAAGAGCAAATGTTAATTTTGCAAGAGCATCTTTAAAATCTGTCATGTTTTGAGCAAGTTGAGTGTTGATTGTCTCTTGCTTTTCAATGAATGCATGCAATGTTTCCTCAAGATTTCTTCTAGGAGGTGGAGCATAAGGAGGTGCATATCCATGAGGATTTTGAAAATTATGGTGTGCTTGAAACGGTGGCTGTGAAGTTTGTGCATTGTTGCTATCACTCTTCCAACTGAAATTTGGGTGATTTTTCCAACCAAGGTTATACGTTTGTGAGTAGGGGTTATGGTTGGGTCTTTGGAAACTGTTTAAAGCATGAGCTTGTTCATGGAGGCATTCCCTAAAAGAAGGCAAAGTTGGACAATCATTTGTTGAGTGTTCCTTGGTTTCACAGATTTGACACATAATGTCTTGAACAGATTTTAATTGACCACTCTTTTTCAATTCAAGTGCTTCGACTTTTCTAGCTAAAGATGCAAACTTGGCTTGGAGGTCATGATCTTCCCTAAGGTTGTGCATACCTCCACTAGATGTATGAGGTTGCGTTTTACTTGGTGCCTCATAAGTACCTGTGGTGTCCTAATTTTGAGCATTTTCGGCTAGCAAGTCTAGGTACTCCATTGCTTCATTAGGGTCTTTATCTTTGAAAGTTCCATTGCACATCAATTCAACCATTTGCCTATCTCTAGGTGTTAAACCTTCATAAAAATGTGAAACCAATCTCCATGTTTCAAAACCATGACGAGGGCAAGTATTAAGCAACTCTCGATACCTATCCCAACATTGGTAAAATGTTTCTCCTGGCTTTTGAGTGAAAGTGATGTTTTGTCTTTTGAAATAGTTTGTTCTGTGAGACGGAAAAAACTTCTTTAAAAATTGTTGTTGCATTTCATCCCAAGCACGAATAGATCCTGGTCTCAAATTTTGTAGCCATGTTTTAGCTTTATCTTTTAATGAAAAAGGAAAAAGCTTTAATCGAATGGTGTTCATGCTACAATTTGAGTCATTATAGGTATTACAGACCTCCTCAAATTCCCTTAAATGCAAGTATGGATTTTCTAGGTTTTAAACCATGAAAGAAGGTAAAAGTTGAATAAATGCCTAGCTTAAAATTAAAATGAGATGCATCAGGAGGGAAAAACTATGCATGAGGGTGCACTTGTTCTTGTGGGATTCATGTGGTCTCTAAGTGTTCTCATACGGTTATTCTCATTATTCTCATTATGAAGCGATTGATTATCTTCTTCAGCCATATTTTCTGAAAATGATGAGGATACCCTACAAAGTCGACCACTTTAATGTACGTGACCAAACTCTCATGCACGTGTAAGAAGAGAATAAAAGCAAGAAAAGAAAATAGAAGAAAAAGAAACAAAACAAAACAAAGGAAACAAAAAATAGATAAAATGAAAAGTGAAAAGAGAAAATAAATTAAATATTATAATTTATACAAGATTTACCTCCCCGACAACGGCGTCAAAAAACTTGATACAACCAAAAGCTTGATGTCTTTTCCCAAGTGCAAGAGTGTCGAAGTAATAAATAACCCGGCAAGACCGGGGTCGAACCACAGAGAAGGTTAATTGTATAAATTATAAATATCAAGACAACAATAATAACAACAACAACAATAATAACAATAATAGTAATAATAATAATAATAATAATAATAATAATAATAATAATACTCAGTACGTGGCGTTGTTATACCTGAGAATGATCTAAAAGATCGGGTCACAGGTTTCCAGCCTATATACTGAGTTTATGAAAAGATCAAAGAGATATATTATATAATATAAACAGAATGCAAATAATAATAATAATAATAATAATAATAGAAGAAGAAGAAGAAGAAGAAGAAGATGAAGAAATTAATGAGAACTTTGAGATGAAAGATTAATGTAAGGATTAAACAATGATAAAAACAAATGTCAAGGTTAGAGGATCCACTAATGATACTTCAAACAAGTATAATATAACTCTTATTACTCAATTGGAAACCACACATAAAGGAGGTTCCAATCAGATTATAAATTGTTAACATGATTACATTAGTTATCTTATTCGAATAAAGCTAATACTTGTAAATGTTGGCAGGCATTCATGATTATAACTTATGTTAATAACAAATCAAGTTCCTTTCATAGCTCAGGTGATGGTTATACCATACATTATGGGCTATGAAAGTGCCAAGTATTTGTTATACCAAGTGTTATACAACATAAATCTAGATTAACCATTTAATAAGCAAAGTATTAAAAGTAAACAAGATAACAAATATAAAACATGTTAGTATCCAACGTTAAGGTCCATGTTAAGTTTATATTATGCTTATTCTTACACCATTAGTGTACCCTTTTCACCTTGACATAATTAACTTAGCTCAACATAATGAAAGAAAGAAATATAGATGAACAAGATAAGAACATAAATGAGAAAGAAGTTAACTAAGTAAAGGAAAGGAAATGAAGTGCATAAACTTGATATTAATGAAAGCAAAACATAAGCAATACAAAGAGAGAAAGCAAGAGAATGATCTTGATTTGGAAACCAAGATGCCTCAATACATGGTAAGTGCCTCCTTTTATAGGCCAAAATTTGGAACTATTGATTTGTTGACAAATTGATGAGTGGGTGGCAACATCTTGACTTGGTGACAATCCTTATCTTCTTGTCTGAACAAGACGTCATTGCTAACATCATAATTTGCCCAGAATCCTCAGGAATGTTCTAGGAAATTGTCTCAACTTTCCAAGAAAAAAAGAGATGAGGTCATTTGGACTTCTAGAACTCAAGATATGGGTTGAACATTAAATAGTGTCTGGGCTGCAGGACAACTTCTGACTTCTTCGTTGTTCCTTCAATTTGGACTTCAAAACGACCTTTTTAAATCTTGGGCTCCTATGAAAGTTGTAGGCCTTTGTCTTAATTTTCCATCCATATAAAATGGACCTAAATCCGAGATCTAGAGCTCTAGATATGATCCAATTACCGAGCAATGTTCCGGCTTGGACTGCACCGGCATCTCTTTTCTAAGTTTGGCCATCTCTTTGTCCTTTCACTTTCAATACTTAAACTCATCAATCAATCCTTTTATTTATGTGATAGGCCTGCATTTAAGATGAGCATTTACCATAAATTAAGGTATCTTATAGTATCAAACTTGTTATTATAAAACATGCTTTAGTTAAGGAGTTATTGATACTTCAAGTGTAAAATGATGATATAAAACCTTGATAAACATGCACTTTTAAGTACTAATCCGTACGTAATGAGGTGACCTTCTGTGAATTTCAAGAAAACAAGATACTTAAGTCAAAACTCGAGGCTTTATGAAAAAAAATCATCTCTTTTAAATACCTCTTTTATCAGCATGTATAATAACCAGTACCTTAGTTCATGAAGCTACGACCCTTATGGAAAGACTCTTCAAGTTTTGAGAGCGTCATTTATCGGTTGAAATTGCTTACTTAATTAAAAAGGGCTTTTAAAAACATGTAATGTAGGCTATGGTTCATGACTATGAAAGAAAAGGAAATTCAAAGGCTCAAAAAGTGTTTGAGGGTTTCAAAGATGACACGATCAAAGAGTTGATGTCTTATCCCAAGTGCAGGAGTGTCGAAGTAATAAATAATCCGGCAAGATCGGGGTCGAACCATAGGGAGGTTAACTGTATAAACTACAAATAAAAAATAGATAATAACAAAAAAGGAGTTGAAGAGAGCTTTGAGATGTGATATTGATATAAGGATTAAAAAAGAATAAAATAATTGTCAAGGTTAGAGAATCCACTAATGGTATTTCAAACAAGTATAGTATAAACTTTTTTTATTACTCAACTAGAAACCACACACAAAGGAGGTTCCAATCGGATTATAAATTGTTAACATGATTACATTAGTTATCTTATTTGAATAATGCTAATACTTGAAAATGTTGTCAGGTATTCATGATTATAACTTATGTTAACAACAAATCAAGTTCCTTTCATAGCACAGGTGTCGGTTATACCATACCATTGGGCTATGAAAGTGCCAAGTATTTGTTGTACCAAGGGTTATACAATATAAATCTAGATTAACCAAATAACAAGCAAAGTATTAAGAGTGAATAAGATAACAAATACAAAACATGTTAGTATCAAACATTAAGGTCAATGTTGAATTTATACTATACTTATTCTTACACCATTAGTGTAAACCTTTTCACCTTGACATAATAAACTTAACTAAATATAATGAAAAACATAAACATAAATAAACAAGATAAGAACAAAAATAAGATATAAGTTAACTAAGTAAAGGAAAGGAAATGAAAAGCATAAACAAGAGATTAATATAAACAAAACTTAAGCATTAAAAAAAATATAATGGTCTTTTTTTAATTTATTTTTGATATTAATATATCAAAACGATTCAAAATCATAAAAAATAAAATAAATTTAAAATGTTTTTAAAATATTTTTTTAAACACAAAAACAAACACGTTATTAAAGACCTAGAGTATTTAGGTTTAGTTCACACCATCCTTGAATATCAAACTGCACTAAAACAATTAACATTATTTATGAAACTTCCATAACACTGTTTCAATGGTTTGACTGTATTTCATATATAATATTATCAAAATATTCATGATTACATATATTACATTTAGGCATTAGTTATCAAGAACATGATATTGATTTGAAAACCAAGATGCCTAAATACATGGAAAATACCTCCTTTATAGGCCAAAATTTGGAATTATTGATTTGATGACTAATTGTTGAGTGGGTGGCCACATCTTGACTTAGTGACAATCCTCATCTTCTTATTTGAACAAAATGTCATTGCTAACGTCAAAATTTGAACAGATTGTCTTCATGAAAGTTCTAGAAAGTTATCTCAGCTTTTCATCAAAAGAAAAATTGGTGCATTTGGACTTCTAAAACTCGAGATATGGGCTGAACATTGAATAGTGTCTGGGCTGCAGGATAAATTCAGATTTCTCTCTTGATGCTAAGATTTGGACTGCCAAACATCATATTTGAGTCTTGAACTCTCCTAAATGTTTTAGGCCTATGTCTTAGCTTTTTAGCCATATAAACCAAACTGAAATCCAAGATCTACAACTCCAGATATGACTGAATGACTGAACAGTGTTCTAGTTAGGATTGAACCAACATCTCTTTTCTAAGCTTATCCCTCTCTTTGTCTTCTCAATTTCAGTAGTTAAACTCATCAATCAATCCCTTCATTTATGTGATAGGCCTTCATTTAAGATGAACATTTACCATAAATTAAAGGTATCTTATAGTATTAGATATGATATTATAAAACATGCTCTAGTTAAAGAGTTATTGATACTTTAAGTGCAAAATGATGATATAAAATCCTGATAAAAATGTACTTTTAAGTACTAATCAAAAGACCTAGGATCAACTTCAACTATTCATCAATTCTCTTTCTCTTATTATCTTTGTAGAGGAAATGGCATATAACCATGTCAACCTCAACAATCAAAATTCTCTTAACATAGGCCATAATGCAAATCCAAATTCTCCTTTGATTAATAACCAATCTAATCATTTGAAGGCGCCCAAAGGCTTTATCATAGATATCATAAGACATGTTTGTAGCTCAGTATTTTTTCTGGTATTGACTTTTGGCATTTGCCATGTCTTTCCTCAATTGAAATCTCTTTTGCCCTTCTAGACTTGATAGACATTCTCCTACCTTTAATCTTGACTTGCCTTTAAGTGCAGACAATTTCTATCTTTTTGGCTTTCACATAGCCTTCCTCAAAGCTTTCCTAAATGCCGCCTAGTGTATGTCTTTTTTCTTTTAGCTCTTTCTCAATTGTTTGGACTTTCATTCTTAACATTCCTTTTACCATTGATTCTAACATTGTTTTCATTTTTTCAACAAAAATATCCCTCATTTGCCCTAGTGTGGGGTGTGATCCATGTCTGAATTTTATTTTTGAAAGAAATATTCTATGCGGCTCAAAATGAGATTGCAAGGGATATATATTTCAAGCATTGTGAAAGGAGTAAACAAAAATGACATTTTCTCATTTCAAGCAAGGTTGGTTAGAATCGATAAATTTTGACCTCATCCAATTTAATAATATGGACATGCTAGGAATATTCACAAGTTCATAACTATTGAATCCACTACATGTCATTATGCATACTGCTCAAACGTAACTAAATGATGTGTGGTTCAATTTTATGTGTGAGTTCAAAATTTGTTTAGTCACCCTATATTGTTTATCATGCCATTTTAACAAACATCAGGTCATTTCTATAATCAAAACACTTTTAATCTTTCAGGACTAATTAACCTTAATTTTGCATGTTGGAGTTTGATCAAAATATTTTGTCAAAATACCCTTTAAAAGAAACATCTCTTTATTTCAAGACAATAATAAGACAAAGAACAAAACTCAATTAATTGAAAATATGTGATGCATTCTTGATATATAAAAGCATATTGCAGCAAAATACTATGCTCATTCTTTGGGTAATTGCATATTATTTATGCCTTGTTAGCATTTTGCAAGCTACTGGTCATTGCTAATGATATAGGTGACTATGTGCTAGGTACTACCATTCTTTACGAACTCAATTTGCCCCTTACTTACCAACTTTTGAACTTGATACTTGAAATTTTTGTAGTTTTCAATCGAATGGTCTAGGACTCCACCATGATATTCACATCTCGTCTTGATTATACCACCTAGGAAATAGTGGTGTATGAGATTTGATTAAGTCAGGGTAATAAGTCTGGAGTCTAACAGATGCTGGTAGACAAACTTGAGTGGCAAAGGTATGTCGATTTTGGACAAAGGCATTTGAGTAGTTAATGCTCTAATGAGACCTGACTGAACCACACAACTAAGGTTTCCTAATTAAGAGCCATCTTCGGATTCATCTCTAATCATTATTCTAAAATCCATGGTAGGACCTTCAATTTTTTCCATTTTGATAGCTTGTTTAATTCTTTTGGCAATCCTCACTACTTCATGGAAATGTTGAGCTGAGCTTCCCATCAAATGCTCATAATAAGGGAATTGGAAGGTGTTGATGAACAAGAACACTATTTTTGTCTTTATCAATGGAAGTTAGATAGGTGTTGCCTTATCTCGCCATTATTGCACTTAACCCACACACATTCTTGGTTTCCTTTCTCCATAGCCATTGACACGACCAAAATATTGATGTCTTCTCCCAAGTGTAGGAGTGTTGAAGTAATAAATAACCCGGCAAGACCGGGGTCGAACCACAGAGAGGTTAATTGTATAAATTATAAATAACAAGACAACAACAACGACAACAACAACAACAACAACAATAACAATAACAATAACAACAACAACAATAATAATAATAATACTCAGTACGTGGTGTTGTTATACCTGAGAATGATCTAAAAGATCGGGTCATAGGTTTCTAGCCTATATACTGAGTTTATGAAAAGATCAAAGAGATATATTATATAATATAAACAGAATGTAAATAATAATAATAATAATAATAATAATAATAATAATAATAATAATAATAATATTAGTAGTAGTAGTAGTAATAATAATAATAAAAGAAGAAGATGAAAAAATTAATGAGAACTTTGAGATGAAAGATTAATGTAAGGATTAAACAATGATAAAAACAAATGTCAAGGTTAGAGGATCCACTAATGGTATTTCAAACAAGTATAGTATAAACTCTTATTATTTAATTGGAAACCACACACAAAGGAGGTTCCAATCAGATGATTTCTCATTAATAGCTCATTATAAATTATTAACATGATCATATTAATTATCTTATTTACATAACACCAAACTCTTAAATATTGTCAGGAATTCATGATCTTAACTGATGTTAACAACAAATGAAACTTCATTATAAGTTCCTTTCATAGCCCAGGTGTAGGGAATACCATACGGTTGGGCTATGAGAGTGCCAAGCATTTGTTGTACCAAGTGTTATACAACACAAATCTAGATTAATCATTTAACAAGCAAGGTATTAAGAATTAGTAAGATAAAAAGATAAGACATGTTAATATTAAACATTAAGGTCTATGTTGAGTTTACACTATACTTATTCTTACACCATTAGTGTAACCTTTTCACCTTGACATAATAAACTTAGCTAAACATAATGAAGAAGAGAAACATAAATAAACAAAACAAGAACATAAATAAGATACAAGTTAACTACGGAAAGGAAAGGAAATGAAAAGCATAAACAAGAAATTAATGAAAGTAAAACTTAAGGATTACAAAAAATATAAAGGGAGAAATAAAGAGCATGAACTTGATATGAACAACCAAGCCCCAAAATGCATGGAAAATGCATCCTTTTATAGGCCAAAATTTAGAATTATTGATTTGATAAATAATTGTTGAGTGGGTGGCCAACTTTTGACTTGGTGAAAATCCTTATCTTCTTTTCTAAATAAAACAAAACTGCTACCATCCGAACTAGGTCGACTGGAAAACATGAAAGTTGTAGGAAATTGACTCAGATTTCCAGGAAAAAAAAAAGGAGGTCATTTAGACTTCTAGAACTCCAGATATGGGCCAAACATTGAGCAGTGTTCGGGCTGCAGGACAGATTCGGACTTCTCCATTGTTGCTATAATTTGGACTTGAAAACGGCCTTCTTAGATCTTGATGAAAACATAAAAGTTGTAGGCCTATGTCTTACTGAATCTGTGTAAATATTTGAGGTCATTTGGACATCTAGAACTCGAGATATGACCCAATTACCGAACAGTGTTCCAGTTTGGACTGCACCAACATCTCTTTTCTAAGTTTCACCCTCTCTTTATCTTCACAAATTTCAGTAGTTGAATTCATCAATCAATCATTTGATTTATGTGATAGGCCTGCATTTAAGATGAACATTTACCATATATTAGGGCATTTTATAGTATTAGACTTGTTATTATAAAACATGCTTTAGTTAAGGAGTTATTGATACTTTAAGTGCAAAATGATGATATAAAACCTTAATAAATATGCATTTTTAAGTACTAATCACACCCCCTAACCAGCTTATTACTAGTCCCTAGTAATCAAATCGTTAAAATAGAAAAACAATTTGCAAATTCCATAAAGCAAGGCATTCATCATTCAACTTACTTTAATTTATCCTAATAAACAAACTCTCATTAAATTTATATATCTGCTCAATACCTCTTAAACAAGATATTACTAAATCTTTCTTTTGTGCTCAAAATATCAACATATAGTTATGGGGCTTTACTTGGAAGAAATTTTTTTTTTTGTTCCAATGTTTAAGGCTAACTTCCTTAGGTTGGGATTATTATATTTTTTTTCTTTTATTTATTTATATACACATACAACTTGAAACACAATATATCTTTAACCCATGTAACGAGTTTTAGGCTAATGACTCCCAGACCAGTTGGTCTTAGGGCATTAGGTGTTGAGACACCCCTACGAGCTTAACAACTCGAGTTGCAGATACTGATACATAGATAGTGTAATGTTTGATTCCCTTAAGCTTTTCTCCTCAACCCATGTAACAAGCGTTGGGCCAATAGCACCCAAGTCAGTTGACTTTAGGGTATTAAGTGTTAAAACACCCCTTCGGGCTTAATTGCTTAGGTTAGGGAGGCTACGAAACCAAACTTATCTACCTTTTTTATTATCATTGTTTTTTTTTTTTTTGCAAATCAAATTATGTACTATCCCTTTCCCTTAGTTGTTACCTTTAATAAAAGAACATAAATAATGTAATAATCCAATGTGCAACCCACAATCATATGTTAAAGTGTGTGTGTGAAAATGAAGATTTAAAAATACTTGTTAAATGAGCATATGAGCAGAATCAAGTGCTACCAATACGAGAGTTTGTAAACTTGAATATTTCAAGAAGTATTCTGATAGACCCTGTTAAGAATGTTTACTAAGATGCGTCTTAAGAGTCACTTTAACAAAATAACTCCTTTTACTCTGCCATCCTAGTAACAACAGTTTTGCAAATAGTTTATGAAATAGAAAACACAGTTTTTTTTTTGAATTATCAACTACTACCCTTTCCCCCCAACCAAAATGAGACATTGTCCTTAATGTCTTAAGGTAGAAAGATAGAGTATAGAAGACATCACCTGAAATAACGAACACTGACAAACTTGAAACACACTTAAACAAATATAAGAAATAACAAAACACAATAATAAAACCAAAAGACACAAAGTTTTTACAAACGAAGGCTCAAATTCAATCTAAGCTTTTTACGGCTTTCCTTAGTTGACCAATTTATGCGACTCATGGAGGGATTAATTACAGGGATGAAAGATTGTAGTTGGTCAATCAATTGTTCAGCAGTGGCAGCAGAGATTATGATTTGTCGTGCTGAAGATGTTAGAAATTCCTGTTCCACAGCATGATCAAGAAAAGACAACAACTTATCATAAAAACCATTAACATTTAACAAACCTATGGGTTTATGGTGAATGTGCAGTTGGGCCCAAGAGGAAATATGAAAGATCTCTTCCAATGTGCCCAGACCACCTAGTAAGGCAATGAAGGCATCAACATGGTTAAACATTGCATTCAGT
The DNA here is from genome assembly GCF_005239225.2 of Populus alba. NCBI lineage: Eukaryota > Viridiplantae > Streptophyta > Magnoliopsida > Malpighiales > Salicaceae > Populus > Populus alba. The sequence goes on from NC_133299.1 coordinate 9,016,644, forward strand.
CGATTAGACATTGTGGGGATCTATAATTCCGCTCCAATTGTTTTTCCAATGATGTCCCCTTGTGCTAAAGCTTTGGGGACAACCCTCAAAACTTGACTACCTCCTAAAGATGCAACTATTGACACTCCTTCCATTAACCCAAGGCTGCCTCCTTCATACACTAAATGAATCTTTCGCTCAGCTAGTACCTGACCAAGATGATTTGCTGATTCTAAAAACTCCTTTTCTTTCCTAGGACTGGATCCACCGAAAACATAAATATTGTTTATGTGATTACTTGAGGAACCTGCCATTTCTACACACGTCTGTATTTGATGAATGTATGGGTTGAGTAGAAATGAAGGGAAGGAAGAGAAGAATTTATAGATGAGAAATTGAAAATGCAATCATACCACCTATATGTAGGCCAGTTGTAGTCTCACTCTCTCTCTCTCTCTCTCTCTTTATTTATTTATTTATTTTGAAAAAGCATGTGTATGTACAGGTAGTTGTAATTGTGGCTCACATCTTTCCTTGGTTTTACATCCAAGAACGGCTTAAACGCCCTCTATGGGTCGGGGATAAGCTTTCCATCCAGTTTTCTTAAAAACTAGCAAACAGGGTCTTTTTTAGTCAGATTTCCAAGACTAAGTCGAGCATGTTCTTTATGGAATTGGGGCCATAAATCATAAATTGCACGATGCACATCTCCACTAGGGTACGTCTCAAGAGTCAATAGAAGATTATCTAAAGACCCCTTACTCAGGCCATCCTTAATGAATTGTATTTTATCTTCACGGTTTACAAATACCATTCCTAAAGAATGACATGTCGCATTACAAGTCCATCTGGCACATCTGTGACAGACTTGCAGTCGTTTTGCATGACGTTTCTTTGCAAAAGTGCTTTTACCTATTCCAGGCATGTGTGAAATGAAAGAATTGGAGGACTCACCTGATAACCGAACATTTGCTTCAATCAACCAATGAATATCTTCAGGAATTCCATGGTTCATTAACAACCTCAATCTTGCACATCTAGCACGGTAAATTTTTGTAATTGTATTCTGAGGCAGAGCGGGAAAATACTTTTTCAATTTTTCAAGAATGGTGTCCATTTTCAAATGAGAATTGGATGAGCGATTCAAAGAAAGAAGAAAGAGCAAAGAATTGCATAAATATATACACAGATATTAGTTATCATGGGAAACTGAAAGAACCGACTAAAGAGTCATGGAGTACCATTATCCGCCATTTAACCGGGGTGAGAGAAACTAGCAAAACAAAAGATACACCAAAACAAAACACAAAACAATGTGAGAAAAAGAATCAATCTTTATATATAGGATCACTCAATTTAATAGAGTCATTTTCAATTGAAAAATTGTCAAAATAAACTTTCAACCGATGCCCATTTACCTTGAAAACATTTCCATTCTTTGGATTCTCGATATCACAGGCCCCATATGGATACACATGTTTCACAATAAAAGAACCGCTCCATCTTGATCTTAGTTTTCTAGGAAATAAATGGAGTCGAGAATTATAAAGCAAGACTTTTTGACCAACATTGAATGTTTTTCTCAGCATTTTCTTGTCATGAAACTCTTTGAGTCTTGCTTTATTAATTCTTGAATTGTCATATGCATCATTTCTTATTTCCTCAAGCTCATTTATTTGCAATTTTCGCAGCTGACTAGCATCATCAATGTTTGAATTGAAAGCTTTAATAGCCTAATAAGCTTTATGTTCAATTTCCACAGGCAAGTGACAAGGTTTTTCATATACTAGTCTATAAGGTGACATACCTAATGATGTTTTATACGCAGTTCGATAAGCGCAAAGTGCATCATTAAGTCTTAAACACTAGTCTTTCCGATTAGGGTTCACCGTTTTCTCTAAGATCTGTTTGATCTCCCTATTAGCAAGTTCTACCTGTCCACACGTTTGAGGGTGATAAGGGGTGGCAACTTTGTGTGCGATTCCATATTTCTTCATTAAAGACTTAAATGGCTTGTTGCAAAAATATGTTCCACCATCACTTATCATGGCTCGAGGGATTCCAAATCGACTTAAAATATTTTCTTTCAAAAACTTCATCACTATTTTATGATCATTGGTTTGACTTGGGTAGGACTTACCCATTTACCATCAGAAATAGGATAAATGATTCCATTATCTAGAAGCTTAATGACTTCATTTTTCACTACTTCTTTCATATTAGGATTATGTCTTCGTTGCATTTCTCTAGATGGTTTAGCATTTTTCCTCAAAATAAGTCCTATGTGTGCAAATCAAAGGACTAATTCCTTTTATGTCAGCTATGGTCCATCCTAATGCATTTTTGTGCATTTTCAGAGTTTGTAATAACTTACCTTCTTGATGTGCATTAAGTTTGGAAGAGATTATTACCGGAAAAGTTTCATTTTCTCCCAAAAATGAGTATTTAAGATTGAATGGTAATGGCTTCAAATCAGGTTTTGGTGGTTGAACACTTGAAGGTATAGACTTAATTGATCGTGGTGGCAATTCTTCAATTTGTGGTCTCCAATTACATGCCTTTGCTTCTTCCTGAAAATAAACCATTTGCAACTCGTTAGGTTCATCAATCTCAGTTTCACTGGAAGTGGTTTGAAATTGATCATGAACTAATTTTTCAATAAAGTCCACTTCCTGTAAATCATTATCATCTCCAGGTTGTTTGTAAATGTTGAAAATATTCATCTCCAATGTCATCTTTCCAAATGATAGCTTCATCAGTCCATTCCTACAATTAATCAATGCATTACAAGTTGCAAGAAATGGACGTCCTAAAATAACAGGAATTGAATTACATGCTTCAACAGGTTGTGTATCCAAGACAATAAAATCTACAGGGTAAATGAATTTATCAACTTGTACTAACACATTTTCAATTATTCCTTTAGGCACTTTTGCATATCTATCAGCAAGTAAAAGAGTTACAGAAGTTGGTTTTAACTCACTTAGATTGAGACTTTGAAAAAATGAATGTGGAAGTAAATTCACACTAGCTCCAAGATCAAGTAAAGCTCTTTCAATTTTATGTTCTCCAATAAAGCAAGAAATGGTAGGACTACCAGGGGGTCTTTATATTTCAAAGCATTATTGTTTTGAAGAATGGCACTTACTTGTTCGGCTAAAAAGGCTTTCTTTTTCACATTCAGTTTTCTCTTCACAGTGCATAGATCTTTCAAAAATTTAGCATAGGAAGGTACCTGTTTAATAGCATCCCACAAAGGTATATTGATCCTTACCTGTTTGAAAATTTCAAGGATTTCAAAATTGTGATTGACTTTCCTTTGTTTGGTCATGGCATGAGGAAATGGAAGTGCTGGCGGAGAATCAGTCTTTTCTTCACAATGTTCAGATTCAACCCCTTCCTTACCCTCAGAGATTGACTCATCATCTTTCTCACAAGGTTCAAGAGTGGGTTTTTCAATAACCTTACCACTGCGAAGAGTGATGACTGATTTGACTTTATCCATGTGTTGGCTTCCGGAACTACTTGCATTTGCATTGTATTGCCCCTTTGGATTTTGTTGTGGTTGAGATGGAAACTTACCTTTCTCTTGAAAACTGAGAGCAGATGTGAACTTTGCAAGAGTATCTTTAAAATCTGTCATGCCTTGAGCAAGTTGAGTGTTGATTGCCTCTTGCTTTTCAATGAATGCATGCAATGTTTTCTCAAGATTTCTTCTAGGAGGTGGAGCATAAGGAGGTGCATATCCATGAGAATTTTGGAATTTATGGTGTGCTTGAAACAATGGCTGTGAAGTTTGTGCATTATTGTTATCACTCTTCCAACTGAAATTTGGGTGATTTCACCAACCAGGATTGTATGTTTGCGAGTATGGGTTATAATTGGGCCTTTGGAAACTGTTTAAAGCATGGGCTTGTTCATGGAGGCATTCCTTGAAAGAAGGCAAAATTGTAGGTAATATCATACGGTTGGGCTATGAGAGTGCCAAGCATTTGTTGTACCAAGTGTTATACAACACAAATCTAGATTAACCATTTAACAAGCAAGGTATTAAGAATTAGTAAGATAAAAAGATAAGACATGTTAATATTAAACATTAAGGTCTATCTTGAGTTTACACTATACTTATTCTTACACCATTAGTGTAACCTTTTCACCTTGACATAATAAACTTAGCTAAACATAATGAAGAAGAGAAACATAAATAAACAAAACAAGAACATAAATAAGATACAAGTTAACTAAGGAAAGGAAAGGAAATGAAAAGCAAAAACAAGAAATTAATGAAAGCAAAACTTAAGAATTACAAAAAATATAAAGAGAGAAATAAAGAGCATGAACTTGATCTGAACAACCAAGCCCCCAAATGCTTGGCAAATGCCTCCTTTTATAGGCCAAAATTCAGAATTATTGATTTGATAAATAATTGTTGAGTGGGTGGCCAACTTTTGACTTGGTGAAAATCCTTATCTTCTTGTCTGAATAAAACAAAAATGCTACCATCCGAACTGGGTCCACTGGAAAACATGAAAGTTGTAGGAAATTGACTCAGATTTCCAAGAAAAAAAGAAAGAGGTCATTTGGACTTCTAGAACTCCAGATATGGGCCAAACACTGAACAGTGTTTGTGTTGCAGGACAGATTCAGACTTCTCCATTGTTGCTATAATTTGGACTTGCAAACGGCCTTCTTAGATCTTGATGAAAACATAAAAGTTGTAGGTCTACGTCTTACTGAATTTGTGTAAAACGTTGAGGTCATTTGGACGTCTAGAACTCGAGATATGACCCAATTACCAAACAGTGTTCCAATTTGGACTGCACCAACATCTCTTTTCTAAGTTTCACCCTCTCTTTATCTTCACAAATTTCAGTAGTTGAATTCATCAATCAATCCTTTGATTTATGTGATAGGCCTACATTTAAGATGAACATTTACCATATATTAGGGCATTTTATAATATTAGACTTGTTATTATAAACCATGCTTTAGTTAAGGAGTTATTGATACTTTAAGTGCAAAATGATGATATAAAACCTTGATAAATATGCATTTTTAAGTACTAATCAGCCATCAGGCTAGTTTTTCTAGGAGCAATTTTCAGATTGAATTTATACTACTTCAAGATGGTGTCTCCTACTTCTTTCCATTTCTTGATCCTGATATTGTCTAGTCTCATGTACTAGCTCAAAGCGGATCTAGTGAGACTATCTTGGAAAAAATATACCAACATCTTTAGTTATGGATCATTTCAACCATCTTGTTGTTGTATAGCCAAAAATGAGTGTTTAAGCATTCTAGTATGGTATACTTGATGAAGTCCAATGCTCTAAACTCCTTCGGTACCACAATGTTTGGAACTAAAAAAACTTTAGCTACTAACACAAGGTCAATCAAATTATTTTCTTCAAATGCTCTCAATCTCTCTTCTAGGACAACCTGTTTATCATAGTCTATGGGACCAGTAGACCTATTGTTGAAGGTCCTTTCATTGTTGGATCCATGATGTTCTAAGCTTGACTTGGATAGATAGGGGCAAAAGGGACAAAAGGATGCCTAATTACTGAGTCTGCCTCCAAGTTTTGAGATGTGTGAGGGATATGGATTGACGATGTTTTCATAGGAGGCAATGCAGATATTCCCTTTCAATTCTTGAAACTCAGCACTTGTTTAAACAATTTTGTGAGTCTATCTACTTCACCTTTAATGCTCTCAATTTCCCTTTGATAATGAGCCTCTATCTAAGCCCTTTCGTCATTTTCCATATTTTCTCTCAGTCAGGTGTACTAGACCATAGGTGGGGGGACCTATGTTTCAATTTGGGATCATGCATGTTAAATATATGAGCATGTTTTTATATGATGAATTTTCCTTTTCAAGGGGTGAAACATGGTGGTATTTTTTGCATGATGAAACGAGAATTTTGTTTCTTTCTTAAACTCTATAATGAAAATTTCTTGAGTGGCAATCATTGTTTCTCCTACAAGTCTTGAGTTCAAGATGCTTCAAGAAGGGCTTGCATTAATGCAAAATAAAGATAGCACATATAACCTAAGGACATGTTCTATTCATTAAGTGTGTAACATCCTCATTCCCAGGACTGTCACATTAATCATAGAAAGTTGGGAGGCACATGGTAATTTTTTTTTTTTTGGATTCGTACCACGATCACCGAAATTTCGATAGTCTCCCCTATATCAGGAGGTCCCAAGTTATCGACAATAACCTGTATATTAGTAATACTCATAATTAAATCATCTCCCAACTATTTAAGATTCCCATGCCATTATATTCCAAAAATACAACCATAATATCACAAGTAACCATATCTTATCATAGACCATTACTTAATAGTTAGGTAGCAAAGACAACATACATAAAGGTCACATACATAACATACTAAGATTTACATTCAAATATTTAAGTTTCAGGATGTTGTTACAATTCATGTTTTTTAGTTTTTGGATGCAAAATACATTAACATCCATTAAATTCTAAATAACAAAAAATACAAAATCTAAGATACTACTCTTGTCGTGGATATGAAGGACCTGTAACAACATAATATATTTCAAAAATAATAATTATATTAAGACAACAATATTGTAAAAAGAGAAGATCAAATGACACATATAAATAAATATGCAATGTTATATATTATTTTAATTCCTTAAAATTCCCGCCTAATGCTTTTTAAGTTCATTGTTTTGGGAATCACCAAATAATTCCCTCCCATTTTATTCCACAGTTTCCAATCAATATTCACCTCTTTAAGGCCAAAGGGAATACTCCCTTCAAGGTTTCGATTCCTATTTCATTAACACTTATTATTATTCCTCATCAAGGACACCCTTATAACACATCTCCCCTAAAACTTGGAAGGAGGTGCCGATTCTAATGAATTTCATTAGTGTCATTAGTCACCCATATCGGGACTAATTAATCAAGTTTATTATGAATGCTGACATCAATGTCACTGATTGATGTCATTGATTATTTCCAACTCAAAATAGTCAATCAAATTTTCCTTTCCATAACTTCTGGGTTTATTTCTAGAAATATTAATGTCAAGATTCTTGACATCATTAGCTCTCACTTAAGGAATAACTTGAAGCGAACCTCGTGGTCACGTGGTCACGCAACCCATACATAAAGACACTGATTCTTGGAAAGCCAAGTAAATCAGGTTTGATAGGAGTGTGACACAAATATAATTTATACCTAGGCACCAGCACTATTGAAAACGGAAAACCCCCACCTAATGAATATTGATTCATGAACGAGAAGTATAAGGATGATGCCACGAAGATAGTTGTTCTTCGATAAGTTGTTTTTCAGTTCTTTAGAGAACCATGGAAGGGAGATTATCTCACCAACACACACACACAAAGTGCGGCCAACAAGAAGTTTTATTAATTTGAATTGTCTAACCTTACATGTCTGGTTATGCCCTTATTTATAATGACTCCAAACTAAAATAAACCCTAATGGACCCCCCTTAGGTGAACTTATATGAAGCCTGCTGCACCCGACATCGCGGCGGCCCTTAAAAATAATCTTGATTATGGAAAAAGAACAGATTTCTAGTATCTTGTTATTTTAGGGAAAAAGTCTTGTTTGAGGAGTCGCCACCTAGTATTATGGTCATTAGGAATCCTAATTGGTCAACAGAGATTCTATGGTTCGGAACTGGTTACGTAAAAGGAAAGATATTATCACCCCTTAAACCTCATGCATGAGACAGGCTGCATTGCTGGTTTTGTCTTAAATTACTAAAAAATTATTGGTTTATGCCATGATAATTTGCTTATAATATTCCCGACTCTAGCGCCAGTAAATATTTGATCTCGAATAATTTCAACTCTGGCGTTGACAAAAATTCCACCACGAATAATTCCAACTCTAGCGTTGGTAAAAACTCGTAGTAAAAAAAAATCAGTATATATATATAATTTTTTCTGATCCTGATATCAGTGAATAAATTGATAAAAATACATTTTTTTATAAGACATGCAAAAATGTTTATTTCTACACTTTCTATTTTTTTTTTAATTTTTTTAGGGCTGGGCTGGACCCAGCCCAGCATATCCAGCCCAACATATTTTTTTCGGGGCTAGCCCGGCCCGGCCACTAGCCCAAGCCAGTGGCTCGACTGGGCAAAAGAAGAAGAAGCACGCATGAAGTAAATTCACGCGTGCATGAATAGTGTGAAGGTAATTAAATTACCTTCACACTGCATTTGAAAGTTTTATTGAATGCAGAGAATGGAAACTTACCTATGCAGCGGAGGACGACGACGAAGACGATGGTATGGTGGCTATTTTCTTTTGTTTCCCGGTATGGCTCCACTGTCTTTTGGGTTGTTATTTATGTCACCCCTTCGTTTTTCTTTTGGCTCCCGGTATCTGCTCTGTTTTTGCTTTCAGCCTCTCGGTTCTGCTTTTATTTTTAGTTTTTCCCCTGGTTCCTCAGTCCTTGTGATGAAGAATAGAGGACGGTGCTGGCTTCTCCTTTCGAAATTTGGGTCTGGGTTTTTGCTGTGTGTGTCTTGTGTTTTCTTAGCTTTTTTTTTTGTTTTTTCTGGGTTTGTCTTCCTTGTTTTTCGTCCCCTTTTCAGTCCAATTCCCCAGTTTTTCTTCCCCCTGCTGTTCATGGCTTTTTCTTCTTCCCCTCGGTTCTGCCCTTTTTTCTCTTCTCCCTTGTGGCCTTTCGTTCTCTGGCTTTTATAGCCAGAGAACAATGTCGTTTCAACCACTGATTGCAGGTGTAATGGTGGCGATGGGCAGCAAGATGAACAGTGTCTAGAAACGACACTGTTTTTGGTGTTTTGCGTTTTGATCCTTGACATTTTGAATTTTTACAGTCCAGTCCTTGGGTAAATTGTAATTGAACCCCTGCATCTCAGCGCCATTTACACATTGGTCCTTGGGTTTTAATTTCTTTCAAATTTGACAAGAATTGGCCCTAAACTTTGATAATTTTTCAATGAAGTCCTTGAATAAATTAATTCCAAGCTCGATTAAGTCTCAAAACTTATCAATTCTCTAATTAAACCCTTGATTGGATTAATTAAATTAATTCCAAGCTCATTTAAGTCTCCAAACTTATCAATTCTCCAATTAAAGCCTTGATTAAATTAATTCCAAAGTTTAATTAAACCCCAAAACTTCCAATCATGTTGCCCTTGACTCAAATTTTAATTTATTCTTCATTTTTTATTTTTTTTTCATCAACATTTTTTTCATCATTTTTTTTAATTATCATTTTTCAGTAAATAAAATAATAGTAATAATAATAATAAAATAAAAGGGTAAAAAATTGGGTTATGAAAAAACCCACTTACAATTGACCCAAATAAGTAATGATAACCCAAAAAATAAGAAGAAAATAATAAAAATCAGAAAATTACCATCCTAAATATGCTAGAATTATATTTGTCACCCTTAAGAAGTCCTACATAAACTAGGAAAAATCTGATTTGGAAAATTTGTGTTGCTACCCTCCTTTGATGTCCTTGATTAGCTTGGATTTCCTTGTTTAACTAGGACAAATAAAAAAACAAATTTCCTTCTTTGTTGCTGATTTAATTACTTTCCTTCCTAAGTTAGGAAAAGCTTTAAATAGTCATCCCCTCTTTAGGAATAAAATATGGCCAACTTCCTTGCTTAATTATGAGAATAAATTGCTGACTTTTTTTTTTTTTTTTTATCATTGTAGCATTAGAAAACAAAACAAGCCTAACAAGGCTGGTATTGCGTCAGAACATCAACCCCTTGTTCCACACGAATTGGGCTCTTTTTGGACCTGAACTAGATAAATTAAAGGTTGTCCTTCATGCTCCTTAAATATCCCAAGCCCCTCTAGGTCCATTTTGCTCCATATGTTCTGAACAAGCCCATTCAATGCTTTTTTAAGCTTCTTTGTCCTAGCTCTTATGATTGGCCCAATTAGCATCTCCAATGGGTCATTGGCATAATTACGTTTGGTGTTGGGCTGATCCGCATCATCCCCTCTCTCTTCAGAAGGATTCAACCTCAAATCATCACCTACATCAAACAGAGTAAGATCAGAAACATTAAAGGTAGCATTAACACCATACTCACTTGGCAAATCAACTTTATAAGCATTGTCATTGATCATCTCAAGGATCTAAAATGGCCCATCTCCTCGTGGTTGTAGCCTTGGTTTCCTATGGGCCGGAAATCGCTTCTTGCGCATATGCACCTAATTGCCAGGCTGAAAGACAACATGTTTGCGCCCTTTATTGGCTTTGGTCGCATACACACGATTCCTCTTTTCAATTTGTTGCCACACACTCTCATGGAGTGTCTTCACCACCTGCGCTTTATGATTACCATCCAAAATAACCCTTTCATCAATAGGTAAAGGAATCAAATCCATTGGAGTTAAGGGGTTAAATCCATACACAATTTCAAATGGTGAAAATTCAGTAGTAGAGTGCACACTACAATTATATGCAAACTCTATAAATGGCAAACAATCTTCCCAATTCTTTAAGTTCTTTTGAATGACAGCACACAAAAGTTGTGTTAAGGTCCTATTAACTACTTCGGTTTGTCCATCTTTTTAGGGGTGACAAGTAGTTGAAAACAACAATTTAGTACCCAATTTTCCCTATAACACTTTCCAAAAATAGCTAAGGAACTTAACATCTATATTAGAAACAATGCTCTTAGGGATCCCATGAAGTCGTACTATCTCCCTAAAGAACAAATCAACAATGTTAGTGGCATCATCAGTTTTATGACATGGAATAAAGTGTGCCATCTTTGAAAACCTATCAACAACTACAAAAATTGAATCCCTACCCCATTTTGACCTAGGTAAACCTAAGATGAAATCCATCAAAATGTCTACCCATGGTTCCTTAGGTACAAGCAAAGGGATATACAAGCCATGTGGTTGAGTCCTAAACTTTGCTTTCCTACAAGTTATGCATTTATGACATATGTGTCGCACATCATTTTTCATTTTAGGCCAATAAAAATGATCATGCAACACATCTAAAGTCTTAGCAACACCAAAATGCCCTATCAACCCGCCTCCATGTGCTTCATGTATAAGCTGTTGTAACCCAATTTTTGATTCACTAAGATTTTCTTTAATGTTATTTTATTTCTATTATTATTCATAAAAATCCAAAAAAATTAAGAAAAAAGTTTAAAATTCAAAAATATATTTTTCTCGAGTCAACCGCATCTTTTCATAAAAAACTGAGTCAACTGGGTCAATACAGGTCAAACCATGTTGACCAGGGTAAAAAATAAGTTTTCATGACTTTTCGGGTCAAAACTGTCATTTTCAGTCAAAACCATCATTTTTCATAAAAACTGATTTCACCGGGTTAATACGGGTCAAACCATGTCGATCAGGATAAAAAATGAGTTTTCATGATGTTTCGGGTCAAAACCGTCATTTTCGGTCAAAACCGTCATTTTTCATAAAAAACTGATTTCACCGGGTCAATACGGGTCAAACCATGTCGACCTGGGTAAAAAATGAGTTTTCATGACGTTTCGGGTCAAAACAGTCATTTTCGGTCAAAACCGTCATTTTTCATAAAAAAACTGATTTCATCGGGTCAATACGGGTCAAACCATGTCGACCAGGGTAAAAAATGAGTGTTCATTACGTTTCGGGTCAAAACTGTCACTTTTTATCAAAATCGAGTACACCGTGTCAATACGGGTCAAACCATGTTGAATAGGGTAAAAAATGATTTTTCATGACGTTTCGGGTCGAAACCATCATTTTCGGGTCAAACCATCATTTTTCGGTCAAAATCCGGTTCACCAGGTTGATACCCATCAAATGTTTTTTTTGTGTTAGCGGTTGAAACGGCTTTTTCTAATACTGATTTAAGTTTTTTAGTTTTACCCATATAAATATTTATTATTATATATAAAAAAACAAAATTAATAATTTAGAAATTTATTATAGCAGGTGGGTTAGTTGCAACGGTGCATTTTTTTCTTTCAAAATAAATGAGTTGTCCTCTCATTGGCTATAAATAGCCACAAAAGCAGAAGGAAAAAGAAAAAAAAAAAAAAAGAAGAAAAGAAAAGAAAGAGAGAAGAGAGTGTACTATTCATATTTTTTTTAGTTTTTCTTCATGAGAGTAGGATATTGTTTTTTTTTAAAAATAATTTGAAAAATACCAAAAATATCCCAACTGTTGGATTCAAGTGTTAGTTCTAGACCTTTGATTTAATAGGATACAATAGGGCTTACCACACTATATTAAAACCCAAACCCATCTCGGCCTTTGAAATAATCTTCCCTTTGATCCCGTTGTGCCACGTCACTCGGTGTACCGAGCTTTCGGTACACCGCGCCATACCAGATCACAACTCTCCTCATTTGGACCGTCCGATCAACCTGTAGATCAAGCCAGTTACAGCCGTACGATCGTTTCATCCGAGATCCAACGGCTCACAGCCTTCAGTGGTATCGGTACACCATACACGCGTTTGCACCGTATCACAATCTCTGAGTCTCTCTCTCCTCTCGCCGGCGACTCCCTCTCTCTCATCCGATCTCCCATTTCCAGCTGTCTCAAGCCTCCGAACCACCACAGAAAGGTCGCCAACCTCGTATAAAGAAAAACCCAGGCCTTTTTCAGTGTTTTAGACTCCTCATCTGGCCAGAAAAAGGTCGCGATCGTTGCTGGCCACCGAAGCTTCAAGTCGTTGATTCTCCCTCTTCAGCCATCAATGGCCGTCATGACCACCACCATCAGAATCCTCGACCTCAGATCTACCAAAATCGACCATTGGTTGGCCAGAAATCTAACCGAAAAATTTCACTGCCAGTAGTAACCGCGCGTGAGCCACAAGCGCCGCCAGTGGCATTTTTGTAATTTTTCAAAAAATCCTAGGGTATTTCAGTCTTTTACCTATATAGTGGCACTCAGGTAATTTTTTTTTTTTGAGATTGCTAACATTTTTTATGTTGTATATAAATTTTCTTGCATGTAAAAAAATAAAACAAAAAAATAAATTATAAAAAAAAACGACATGGGTCCAACACCCATCTTATCATATTTATCGGTCGTGGGTGCAAAGCCCAACTTTCTCAAGAATAGTTATACCTATTTTTTAATGATATCAAAATATTTGTTTTTATAAACAAATATTGTTTGTCGACACGTCTCTTTTTATAGAAAAGGACTAATATCAAAAAAGTTTAAATACCAAACAAATATGGATTATGTCCATGATTTTTTTTTTGATAACTCAGACGTAAATCTCCTTTTTAGGGTTAAACGTTGATATTTTAGACGAGTCTCCTATTTTTAGGGACTGACGTTAATTATTTAAAAAAACAAAATTGCAAATAAGCTCGAAATATAATATCATTTGAAACAAATAGAAAACACATAAGTAAGGGTAACCTTTCTCCTGAAAGGATGTTTTAAGGGTGGTGTCTACCTTCCCTTAATCATAACTAACCCAATACCTGAATCTCTAGGACTAGTGTCTAATTTGGGATTTCTAGTTCCCTCATATTACTAGATGGTGACTCCAATAATATCTTCATTTCCCCTAACCAAAAAAAATCTTTTTTTGTTAAATAAACAAAAAAGTGGAGCCGTTGCCCGACGTCGTGTATCGACACAAGCAATTCACGCATAGAACTTAATGGAACACACAAACAACTCTCTTTAAATAAATATCCATCAAGTTTATAGAACTTTCCAAAAGCCGAACTTTCACAAGCATTGTAAACATTCGCGAAATCACTATCATCCTTGTACAATTCTTTTATGTGTTCAAATCCTAGAAATCTAGCATCCAAAGTAGATAAAAGAACATACCTGCGTGAAAGTGCATCAGCCACAATGTTTTCTTTTCCTTGCTTATACTTGATCACATACGGAAAGGTTTCAATAAATTCCACCCATTTGGCATGTCTCTTACTCAACTTACCTTGCCCTTTCAAATGCTTCAATGATTCATGATCATAATGTATGACAAACTCCTTGGGCCACAGGTAATGTTGCCACGTCTCTAGAGTTCTTACCAAGGCATAGAGCTCCTTGTCATATATAGGGTAATTCAAAGCTGCCCCATTAAGTTTTTCACTGAAATATGTAATAGGCCTCTTATCCTACATTAACACAGCTTGTATACCAATACCTGATGCATCACATTCAACTTCAAAAGCTCTCGTAAAGTCTGGCAAAGCTAAAATAGGTGCCGAACAAAGTTTATCTTTCAACAAATTAAAAGCTTTATCATGTTCATCATTCCATTTGAATCCAATAGAATTTTTTGCAATTTCAGCTAAAGGTGCAGCAATAGTACTAAAATCCTTCACAAACCTTCTATAAAAACTAGTAAGTCCATGAAAACTCCTTACCTCACTTACCAATTTTGGTGTAGACCAATCCCGAATGGCCTTAACTTTTTCCTCGTCCATCTCGATACCCTGCACAGTTACGACATAGCTGAGAAACACAATTTTCTCCATGCAAAAGGTACACTTCTTAAGATTAGCATATAATTGCTCACTACGCAATACATTAAGTATATTACATAAATGATTAAGATGCTCATTTAAGTTTTTGCTATAGATCAAAATGTCATCAAAATACACAACAACAAACTTACTTATAAACACACGCAATACATGATTCATTAAATGCATAAACATACTAGGTGCATTTGTAAGTCTAAACGACATGACTAACCATTCATACAAATCATGCTTAGTCTTAAATGCAGTTTTCCACTGATCATCCTCTTTCATCCTAATCTGATGGTACCCATTTTTTAGGTCAATCTTAGAGAAAATACATGATCCATGTAACTTATCTACCATGTCATCAAGCCTAGGAATAAAATGTCGATACATTACCATTATGTTATTGACGACACGACAATCAACACACACCCTCCATGTTCCATCCTTTTTAGGTACAAGTAGCATTGGCACAACACAAGGACTCATACTCTCACGAATGTACCCTTTTATCATCAACTCATCTACTTGCCTTTGAAGCTCTTTCATCTCCTCGGGGTTGCTTCTACAGGCTACACGGTTAGGAATCGAAGCTCTAGGCACAAGGTCAATTTGATGTTCAATCCCCCTTAATGGTGGTAATCCATTAGGGATGTCTTCAGGGAATACATCATCAAATTCCTACATCAAAGAAACAGCCACACTAGGAATAGTAGAATCAAGATTGTTAGTGTTAAAAATAAGCTTCCTTATACACAAGTAAGATCATCGGCTTCTTAGTGAAAAGAGCAGATCTGATTTGAGATCCTTTTGCATAAAAATTAGGCTATTTCTTTAATTTTTCAACACTATTATCATCACACAAACTTACTTTCTTCAGTCCTCGGGTTTTACCTTCACTCTCAACTGGTTTAATTAATGATTTAGGTTTAGCCGAATCTAATGGTTTTCTCTCACCATTGTCCTCACGTGAATTTCCACTCTTCCCATCCTCACATTCCTTTTTTAGTTTCAGTTGATCATCATACACTTGTATTGGAGAAAGAGGTACAAGAGTGATGGTTTTACCATTCTTTACAATAGTGAACCTATTTCTAAACCCATCATGAATCGTTTTCCGATCAAACTACCATGGACGCCCCAAAAGTAAGTGACTAGCATGCATTGGGACTACATCACACAAAATCTCATTAGAATACTTCCCAATAGCAAACGTAATCAATACCTGCTTAGTAACCCTCACTTCACCACATTCATTCAACCATTGCAATCTATAAGGCCTAGGATGCTTAATACAACTAAGATTCAATTTCTGCACAAGGGTATCACTAGCTACATTAGCACAACTACTTCCATCGATTATCATGCTACATACCTTGTTTTGGATGTGACATCGAGTGTGAAATATATTTTCCCGTTGCTGATCTACCTCATCTTCTTTGATCTACATGTTCAGTGCACGCCTTATAACCAAGGCCTCCCCCTTAACTGAATATGCAATCTCCTTATCACTACAATCCACCAAAGGTGGCATGTTGCAATGTTGCGGTCACACAAATTAATTACCCTAACTTGAAACACAACACACAAGATAGTATAGAGCAAGCAAGGGGTCGATCCCACGAGGAAGGTTCAAGTCATATTTTTATGCTAAATGATATGCAATTTGGGGGGGGGGGTTTGGATGTTATATAGGCTAAAGCAAAATAAAACAAAAAACTATGAAATAAAATTTAATAAAATCAGAAAATTATCAAGAGAACAAACCTTGGTCGCAAGCACACATCCACCTATAGAAATCAGAACTGATCATGGAAACGAAACATCAATTTATATTATGAATATTTATCTCTTCTTAACATTGGTTAGTTAACGGATCCGCCGTATAACTAACCCTAACCATCAAACAATCACAGTGTCCACACTAGTAATTTAATTCAATGGCAGCCTTAAGAACTAGATAAGTTGATTAATCAAGAAAACATAACTGTCTGCAGTCTATGTTTGATTTGATTGAATGTTCTCCCTAAGATTAATAACATAGATCCGCCACAATTATTAAACTCAGTTGCTTCACAAGTTCATATACCACAACTCCGGTTTTGATATCAAACTTAGCAATAGATTGTCTACAATAATAACTTAGAGTCCGCTCTAACAATTAAAATAAACAACCATATGAAAAATAAGCATAGGAGAACAAACATATTCATCATATAAACTGAAAAGAAAAGATAAAATAAATCTCACAGTTCTTGAAATCCGAAGGTTTCCATGTCCTTGCAACCAAGAAAATGAGTTTAGCCTTACATGTTTGTCGAACAACTAATCAAAAAGAAGGAAGAATGCATGATTTAGGGTTTTTTAGAGGAGGGGGCATTTTTTCTCTTGTTGGCTGGCTACCCCCCTTCTATTCTCTCATTCTTTTTATATCCTAGGAAACCCTAGTCTTTATTTTATAAAATAGTCCTCCCTTAAGTAGACTGTTTACATTTAAGTACTTGAATAACTATTTTCCTAAAAAAGGAGAAAAAGCCTTGCATGAAATCTTCAAGCTTTGACTTATAGGAGTTAAATTGCTGGAATAAAAACTTGGATATCGGTTTAGATGCTTCAGAATGTAATTTGGACTCGTTTCTTCACGAAACCTGTTTGTTGGCAGAATTCAGTTGTCATCTTTGAAAAATCATATCTCCCTCGTATGACATTTTTTTTGGCTGAAATTTGGCGTGTTTATATCCCTTTAAGTCAGGAATCCAACCAAATTAAGTGTGCATAAGTTGGACTTCTGTAGCTCCAGATATTCAAGTTTGAATGGATGAAGGTCAACATTGGCAGATTGCGAGATTTGACTTTGAAGGCTGCGATTTCCATGCTCTTCCTTATTTTATTTTCTTGCCTTTGATGTCCAGAAAGGTATGGATGTTAGCTTTTAATGTCACTAGAATCACTTCATTTCGACCTCTATAGCTCATGCTCTGCACAAAACATCGACTAAAGGTCAAATCTGTCAATTACCTCCAATTTACTCCTTTTTGCATCTTTCATCCAAAAGTGCCTTCAAAACATAAAACAAAGAATTTCAAGGCATTTTATATATAAAACATAGGCAAAACACTAGTTAAATGTGGGTGAAACTATCGAATAATATGGTTGCATCATGGCATCTCTTCACTTTTAGATTCAACCTCCCCATTGTCTTTTGTGAGCATAACTCTTCGGTTTGGACACTGAGATGCAATGTGCTCTTTCCCTAAACACTTAAAGCATTTAATATCTCTATCACGAGTAGGTTGAGATTTAGATTTATCTTTCCCATCCATATGAGTATCCTTTTTGGCCTTAGGTGGTTCGGCCTTCGCATAAGGATTTGGTTGGACATCCCCCTTTCTCTTCAAATTAGGCCTCCATGTTGAGGAAGATGAAGCCGAATTGGTTTGAAAAAGTGTACTACCCCTTATCTTTATTTGCCTCTCCACCTTCGTTGTCATATGGACCATGTCCTCCAATTCCATACAATGTTGTAATTCTACAACATTCACAATGTCTCTATTCAGCCCATTTAGAAATCTAACCATAGTAGCTTCCCGATCCTCAATCACATTGACTCGATTCATGGTGATCTCCATCTCCTTGAAATACTCATCCACAAACCAAGAACCCTGATTCAAAGCCTACAATTTCATATACAAATCTCTATAATAGTGGTTAGGCACAAATCACCTTCTCATCAACACTTTCATCTCCTCCCACAATGCTACCGGCCTCTCTCCACTCCTCCTTCTACTAATCATATTCTGATCCCACTAAATCAGTGCATAATTTGTGAATTCAATGACAACCAATTTCACTTTCTTCACCTCTGAATAGTTATGACAATAAAAAATCCAATCCACCTTTTTCTCCCACTCCAAATATGCCTCGAGATCATTTTTACCTTGAAAAGAAGGTATTTTCAGTTTGATAGGATCCAAATCACCATCTAAATCAGCATGTCCCCCAACACTACAAAAATTTTCCTTTTGGCCGAATTGGCCCCTATTTCTATTCCCAAAATCCCTTCAGTTTCTAAGCTGCTGAAAACCTTCCCAATGGCCTATGGCCTTATCCTTAAAACCACCATCACCAATATCATCAATGTCTTTCTCAAAATCCTCATAATCAACCCACCTTGGCCTTTCGGCCCTACTGCCATTGTTTGCTTTCAGTTCAGCCCTAAGCTTCCTCACCTCTTGGGTGCTTGTACCAGCCATGTTACCATGTTTCTCCACCCTATCAAGTTTGTCACACATGTTCCCCATCACAAAATTCATCCTCTCCATTATTTGCGTCATGGCTTGTATTTGGAACTTAAGTTTCTCCTCGGGATGGGGTGGTGTGTTATTTTGATCTGACATGATAGTACTTGCAAAATTTGGTTAGTGGTAAAAAAAATATATCCTTACGTCGCTCGTGTTTCCCTCAAACACTCTTAATATCCTCACATGCTCACACCTCTTGTCTCACCTTCTTGTGGTTCTCGCAGAACTGAAACCAACACCAAATAGAACCAATCTTAGCAGTGCAATCCAAATATATATATATATATATATATATATATATGACTTAAGAAGCAATAAAAACCAAAAAACAAGTAAAAACAAAACTACGATGATAGTGTCGCGAGTAGCAAGCGAATCTATCCGAAATACGAACGAAACTGAAGACTCGAATAAAAAAAGAAACAAAATATGATGAAAAAACACCCAAATATGTTGGATATGTTGAAAATATACTGCAAGAAATGAAAACAACAGAAAGAAAGTGAATTTCAAAAGTTGACGCAAAACAGACTCGTTTACGACGAGTTAAACCCGAATCTGGAACCTAAAGTAAATGATGTCCAATTAAGCTAAAATTTCAGATATAGTTTGATATCAACCTAAATAGATAGAATATGAAGTTTGAGCAATTTACGATAAGGTTTGGTATACTGACGCAAAAACAATATAAATCAGACCTAATTAGACTCGAAATTGAAAACCAAAGAAAACGATATCCAATTGACCCCAAAATTAATATATGGTGTGATTAAAGCCCAATAATTAGAATATCAAATTTGAGCTAATTCTAAGTTGATTTGATCCAATTTTCCCTTGTTAAGTTTTCTACGGCAGAAACCAATAAACATCTTCTAAACGATTTTTTTTTCCACTAATATATTTTGTACCGTAACCAAATGAAATAACTATATTTTTTTTAATTTTTTTTGATATGCTGCAAAATCAAGGAGAAGAAGAAATTGGCCACTAAGGAATTTTTGCGGAAACAACAAGAAATGAAAATTTCAGAAGGATATAGCCTGATTAATGGAGCCAAGCTCTGATACCAAATGATGCAAACCTCATGATCAAGTGGTCACACAACCCACACACAAAGACACCAATTCCTAGAAAGCCAAGTAAAGTAGGTTTGATAGGAGTGTGACACAAAGATAATTTGTACCTAGGCACCAGCACTATTAGAAACGGAAAACCCCCACCCAACGAATATTGATTTGTGAACGAGAAGTATAAGGATGACACCATGAAAATAGTTGTTCTTCGATAAGTTGTTTTTTAGTTCTTTAGAGAACCATGGAAGGGAGATTATCTCACCAACACACACACAAAGTGCGGCAAACACAAAATTTTATTAATATGAATTGTCTAACCTTACATGTCTGGTTATGCCCTTATTTATAGTGACTCCAAACTAAAATAAACCCTAATGGACCCCCCTTAGGTGGACTTATATGAAGCCCACTTACAATTGACCCAAATAAGTAATAATAACCCAAAAACTAAGAAGAAAATAATAAAATAATAAAAATAAAAAAATTACCATCCTAAATATGCTAGAATTAGATTTGTCACCTTTAAGAAGTCCTACATAAACTAGAAAAAATCTGATTTGGAAAATTTGTGTTGCTGCCCTCCTTTGATGTCCTTGATTAGCTTGGATTTCCTTGTTTAACTTGGACAAATAAGAAAACAAATTTCCTCCTTTATTGCTGATTTAATTACTTTCCTTCCTAAGTTAGGAAAAGCATTAAATAGTCATCCCCTCTTTAGGAATAAGATATGGCCAACTTCCTTGCTTAATTAGGAGAATAAATTGCTGACTTTTTATCCTTATAGCATTAGGAAACAAAACAAGCCTAACAAGGCTGGTATTGCGTCGGACACATCAACCCTTTATTCCACACGAATTGGGCTTTTCTTGGACTTGAACTAGATAAATTAAAGGTTGTCCTTCATGCTCCTTAAATGTCTCAAGCCCCTCTAGGTCCATTTTGCTCCATATGTTCTGAACAAGCCCATTCAATGGTTCTTTAAGCTTCTTTGCCCTAACTCCTGTGATTGGCCAAATTGGCACCTCTAATGGGTCGTTGGCATGATTACGCTTGGTGTTGGGCTGATCCGCATCATAACTAGTCAAGTTTTATGTGTTTGTCAATATCGACGTTACTAGTTGATATCATTAATTATTCTCACTGGAATAGTTAATCAAGTTCAATATCCCTCATTTTCAGGGATGATCATGCCAATATTAGTAAACCTTACTAACATCATTGGCCTCCATATTTGGGACTAGCTAATCAAGTTTGAGAAACGATTGTCAATGAAGTCCATTAATATAACCCATATTCTTACATCAATCAAGTACTTAAATCCATTTAAATTTCTTATTTATTTCACTTTATCCTTTCTCTTTGTGGTTTCACCCATATATGCAAAAACTCAGAATTCAACAAGTTAGTAAAATCAACATTACAAAAACAAAAGTGTAGGTATAAAGCACCTACTTGTTGTGGAAGCTTGCCTCATGCTCCCTTGTGGCTATTGTTGTGCCTCTATTGCAGCCCCTCTTGAATCCACAAGTATACCATGCCATTTCTTTTTCAAGTAACATTTCTCACAATAACAATAAAAATAATACAACAATGTTGACTTCTCTTTAATAATTGTTCCCTTTACAATTGTGTTTTCCATTATATCCCTTAAAATCATGATTCTTTATTACATTATAGTTATCCTTAAAATTTTGGTTTTGAACATGACTTATTTTTATTTTGAACCCTAAGATATGACACTATACATTTTCCAAGTGGAAGAAATATAATTTTGCCCCTAACGCAACTAAATTTCCCATATTGCCAATTCATCGAATCTGCCAGCAGAGGTGGCAACTCGATCTCTCCTCAGATATTTACCTGTATTTGGACCTATAGAGCCCCAAATTAGGCGAGGTCAAATTCCTTGGAAGTTATCATCCCTGGCTAACAACTTCTATGAAAAAACCTTTCCTGAATTTTTATCATTCTAAAGACATGAATATTCCCTAGAATGGAGGTGACGAGTCTGTTTAGGTTTTGTCAACGATTTTAAAATGAGTTTTCCATTATCGCCACTTCCCTTTTTCTTCTATGATAATTATGTTTGACATTTTTTTCCTACATTTAATGATTCCTCTTAAGCCGAATTATAAGCTATACTTATGGCTATATAATTTTGTTTTCGCTCTACGCAACACATGCATTTGACTTATGAAGTCTCCTATTAGTAAGCTTCCTACTCCAACTAATTCAAGCATCATTAACAAATAACATGCCATAATTCTTATTCCCTCCCCTCAATCGATTCTTGGTCGAACTTGTCCTAAGGGGGCTTCGGGTCCCCTTTCCCTTTCTAGGAAATTGTTTGCCTTATTTACCCATTGTTCATATTATAACACATACTACAAGATTCATCAAGTACAAATTTAGAATTTCTTTTCCTTCCATTTAACCCTCATATGGTTGACCACTCATGTCCATAGGTTATTGATTTTTCTTTGGCAATTTTGCATGCTTTTTGTCACAGGTGTGCAATGTTGTGGGTGATGACGAGCCTTTCGTGCCTCCCGAGGAGGTATTATGTTGTTAGGAAGGGCTTTTGGATTTAATCATAAAATTATGATTAAGGTTCAGGAGTCGCCACTTAGTATTATGACAACTAGAAACCTATGGTCAGCGAGAGTCTATTTAAAGGACTGGTTATGCAAGGGGAATATGCATCACCACCAGCACACCCTACCTAAGATAAATTGCATTGTTGTTTGATTGTTTTTTAGGTCATGTTTCTATTCGTTGGTCTTTTCTAAGGTATAAGGTAGATCTCCCTTCATGAGAGAGTCTTTACCTTATCAGGTTAAATCCTAACCATTTTAAAGTCCAAACTTTAGCATCACATTTATTTTACATCTTGTATCTTAATACCTGAGGGTGTACTTTATTGTGTAGTTTTACATCCCATAGATATTAAAGTCCACATCTAAACCCTAAAGAAACATTCATAAAGTGTTTTTTGACATTTTGTTCAAATTCTAATGGATAATCGATTACAATATCTTTTTTTTTTTGCTTTTTCAAAACATGAGAAAGATGCAATTTTTTTTGTTTTTTATCAAATAATGCTTGTAAAAATTTTAGGATTTGACCGTATGCATGAAAATAAGACATTGTTTTTTTGGTTTTTTGAAAAGGAAAATTAATTTAAAAGTTTTGAAATTTTTTTTAATTTTGTTTGAAATATTTCGGAGAAAACTGAGTATTTTAATATTGGGTTTGTATCTTATAGTATAAAATACAACCCAATATTAAGCAAAATTGGTAGAAAACCATGTAAGAAAATCACAAAATTTTTGAAAGGATTTTTTTATTTTTTTGTTGTTTTAATATATAATATATAATATTATATTACTATAATTAAATATTATAAAATATTTGAGCTGGGCTAGC
The DNA here is from genome assembly GCF_005239225.2 of Populus alba. NCBI lineage: Eukaryota > Viridiplantae > Streptophyta > Magnoliopsida > Malpighiales > Salicaceae > Populus > Populus alba. Next base: position 9,039,907 of record NC_133299.1, read on the forward strand.
ATAGCTAACTGAGCCGAACCTATGAAATTTGGATTGGGTTGTCCGATCTCAACCCAACAAATCATTTTTTCTTTTTTTAGGGGGTGGGCCGGATCCGGCCCAGCCATATAGGCTGGGCCACATCAGGTCCGACCCACCCTTTGGAGTTAATTATTATTCCATTGCATGCAAAATATATTATGCATGTAATGGCCACGAGAATAGGGGAAGGAATGAGGGAAGAAGAGAAGGGGGTCACTTGACACAAGTGGGAGGAGCTGCTGGTTTGGGTGATTGACAAGAGGTTAGTGGTGGTGTTGGTGGAGAGTTTGGCCGTTGTAGTTGCTCATATGCAAGAAGAAGAAGTTATAGTGAAAGAGAGAAGTTGGGGCTAAATAGGCATCATAAAGAGAGGGGAGGAAGAAACTGGTGGTTGAAAATGAGGTGGGGCTAATTTTTGGTCCACTTCAAACCTGATTTTCTTCATCCGCTAACCATGAAATCTAAGTATATTTATAAGGGGTGGAAAAGGAAAGTTTTGTCTTTAATGGTGCCAAATCTTAGTTCTTGGTTCGATTGAGAAAGATCTCAACCGTTGGTTCAAAGTAGGCACCATAAACTATCAAATATACCAGTTGAAGGGTGCTGGAGTTAGCCACTTTAGGCTAACATCAAGACCACTTTGGTGTCAATCAACCTGAACGAATCATATAGGGTTGTAGAGAAATGTCAGGTGCTCATTTGCATGCAGGTTTTGTCAAATTTGGTGGAGATATGAAGTATTAAATGCATCTAAAAAGTAGCAACCTAAGCAGCTTTTTAGGTAAAATTTGGAGAAGAAAATGAATAGTAACCAGACGACGAATCATCTAGTTCTTTTTTCTTTTTTTAAAAAAAACAACATGGTTTTGGGTTTGAATTAGGGATTTTGGCCAAAGTTTAATTTAGTCCTTCAGCTTTTGATTTTGTTTAAACTTTTAATTTAATGCAATTTTGCCCCTGTCCCACATCAATTTTATCCTCGGGTTTCGACTCCTTTTTCACTTTGGTCATTAGTCTTTGATTTATGTAATTTGACCCTCAATTGACCATTAAACTTTTAATTTTCTTTAATTTCACCCCTGGTTTTTGTTAATTAAGCCCCTATAGTTCAATGCCTTTTGCAAAAATAGTCCCTGGCTGTGAAATATTTCAATTTAACCCCTTATTGACCCTAAAACTTTAATTTTCTTGTGATTTTGCCCCTAATTTTTATCAATTGACTTGGTAAAAATTAAATTTGGTTCTTAAAATTTACATCTTCTCAATTAAGCCCCAATTGAGCCTCCATACTTAATTTTTCACCAATTAAGCCCCTAATAAAATTAATTTGACCCATTTAGAGTATAATTAAGTCCTTGCACTTAATTAAATCCTTCAATTAGACCCAAATTAATTTTTAAACATAATTAAAATTTAATTTGCCCATGATTAAATCAAATTGGCTTATTAAAAATTTAATTATGTTCTTGGACTTAATTTTTATGCAGATTCGTCCAATAATTATTTAATTTGACCTTGAATTTGCAATTTTTTTCTCTATGTTTTGGCATAATGGGGTACAATTAGGCATCAAATTTCCTTTAAAATTGCAATTTCATTTTTAATGTATTTTTAAAAATCCTCCTCTACTCGTTTTCTCCACATCGCTAGCTTTTATTTTTTTTAAAAAAAAGTGAATTTGGTGATTAACCCAGAAATGAGTTATGACACTTTTCATGTTCAAAACAACTCATAGTAGTTTAATTAAGTTCATTCTAACAAATTTTGCAATTCCCCTAATTTTCACGCAGGAACCCTATTTATAAAATCTAAAATTGGTGCACAATTCCCAATCAAATTTCAAATTGGTTTTCGTAATTAGGTCTAACGTCCTTACCTTGAGGAAGTTTGAATTTTAACTCAAATTGGTTGAAGAGTTTTGTCTTTTCCTTCCTTGCATGCAACTGCCCTCTCCTCCTCTTTAAAATTTCTTCACTTGTTTCCTTGTTAAACTCTTTATCAATGAGTGTTCTCATTATGTGGTACTTTAAAGTTTGTATAGTCCTAAAGAATTTGGTGTTTTCCCCTCAATTTTGGTGAAGAAAGATCTGAATTCCCCCCCTCCTTCTTACCATGAGCAGTCGGGCTTCAAAGAGGAAGAAATAATGTATTTATAGCCCCATTCTTTTTAATTACACATTGACCCCCCCCCCCCAATTTGAGACATACTCCTTATGTCTTTCATAATCTTCTTATTTAATTGTATTATTAATTATTATTATTATTATTATTTGTTTTGAGTTTGATATTGAGGTTTTACATTCTACCCTCTTAAGAAACATTCCGTCTTCGAAGTTTAAACAATATACCTGTTCTGGGGAATATATGAGGGTATGTCTCTTTAATCTCCAATTCTCTCTCCCATGTCTCTTCTTCTATCTATGAGTTCCTCCATAATACTTTTACTAATGGAACCCTTTTATTTCTCAACACTTTTTCACCCCAATCCAAGATTTTGATTGGTTTTGCCTCCAATGTCAAATCTTCCCTTGCTTTAAAAGGGGTTGGCGGTAGCCCTCATGTGAGATCCATCTTTGTTTTCCATAATAAGCACACATGGAACACTTTGTGAATCTTAAATGTGTGGGTAGTTCCAATTGATAAGTAATCGGCCCTATCCTTCTATAATTTTGAAAGGGCCAATGTATCTTAAGGCAAACTTTCCCTTCATCCCAAACTGAATGATGCCCTTCTAGGGTGCCACCTTCAAAAACACTTTATCCCTCATTTGGAACTCCAAGGGTCTCCTCTAATTGTTCACATAGCTTTTCTGTCTATCTTGAGCTTCCTTCATTCTTTGTCTAGTCGTCTTTACCTTATCAATCATCATCTATACCATTTCAAGCCCTAGGAGTTTCCTTTCTCCTACATCATCCCAACAAATTGAGGTGCGACATTTCCTCCCGTAGAGTGCTTTGTAAGGAGCCATCCTAATAAAAGTTTGGTAGCTATTATTATACGTGAATTCCACTAACAATAATATATCTTCCTAATTTTTGCCAAACTCCAACACACATGACCTTAGAAGATCTTCAAGTGTCTAGATAGTTCTTTTAGATTGCCCATCCGTTTGAGGGTGGAATGTCATACTTAGGTTTACCCTAGTCCCTAAGGCTCATTGTATGCTTGGCCATAACCTCGATGTAAATCTTGGGTCTTGGTCTGACTCAATTGATATTGGCACCCCATAAAGTCTGATCACCTCATTCACATATAATTTGGCCAACTTGTCCACCGAATCCATCATTCTTATAGGTAAGAATAAAGCTAATTTTGTTAGCTAATTCATAATTATCCATATTGCATCATTACCCTTTTGCCCCTTGGTAATCCTGATATGAAATGTAACATCCCCGTTAGTGAAATCAATATATCATTCATATAAAGGGAAAACATGGGACAATTTTTTTTTGTCAAACTTCTATAAGAATCTTTGAAATTTCTAACAAAATTCAGGCAGAGTCTCCCCTATATTGGGAGGTCTCAAGTTATCGACAATCATCCGACACACATTCTATATTCATTTCTCAATCACATCAAAATCACATTGATGTTCAATTCAACAATTTATTTATGGATATAAATATAACATCTCATTTACTCATTTTCTTTCACATTTAAACATGCATAATTTAATAAGTAAACAAAATATGCAAAAATTAAGATTTCAAACACAAAATAGTAAAATCTTATATTCCAACATCTAATATAAAGAGAATACTATTCCATTTCAAGTTATATAGCTACTCAAAGACAAAATACATAGATATTTCTTAAATTCCTAATTCATACAAAAAGGAACAAGAGGACCTAAACACTACTAATGTGAATGGGAAGGACCTGCAATATCACAACATTAGAATAATTATAATAAAAGTAGAAATATAATAGATAAGAGAAAATCACCTAATACATGAACACATAGTTATACACATAAAGTGGTTACACAATCATTGCCTCCTACAATCCATACTTAAAAATCCTTTTATTACATCTACAATTTGTCATTCTTGAAATTTCTTATTACTTCCACTTCCTAAATATTATCAATTCTTTCTCACCGAAAAAGCCCTAATTGTGTTGTTCATCCCAATTCTAGGAAGGCTAGTGCTAACACCAATAATTCTCGTTAGTTTCAATAGTCGCCCTTACCGAGACCGACTAATCAAATATTTGGGTAATATCGACATAACTTAACAAGTTGATGCCATCAACTATTTCCACCTAAAATAGTTAATCAGTTTTCCATGATACTTACAAAAATATTCTTGGAAAAGCTGATGTCAAGGATTTTTGACATCATTAGCTTTCTCCTTAGAAAAGCTAACCAAGTTTTCATAAATTTGCCAATACCGACATCATTCATTGATATGATTAACTATTCTTAACCCAAATAGTTAATCAAGTTCAATACTCTTCAGCTCCATCATGGTCATGCCGATGTCAGCAAATCTCGCTGAATATATTTCTACATCAATGGCCACCCATTTTCAGGGCCGGTTAATCAAATCCAAAAACAATTTCTTTTAAGTTCATTACTATAGTTCTTTATTCATGGTGGAATCCACATTGAATAAACAAAAATCAGATTTCGTTCTTCATTCACATCAGCGTATCTTTTCTTCCCTTGGCCTCATCCACAAGTGCAAAATACAAAATAAAATAGATTACTAAAAACTCTATTATTTATGTGAAGTATATGTATGGAATACCTATCTACAGTAGAAACTCGGCTCATGCTTCCTTGTTCTTGTTGTACTCCTTTTGCTGTTCCTCCTGAATCCACAAGTACACCACATTATTCCATACTCAAATTACATTTAACAAAATAATACAGTAATGATGACAACATTTATTCCTCTTTTATGATTGTCCTTTCCATACATTTACATTCCCATCATTATCCTTTAGGATTACAGTTCATTAAAAATTGTAACGAACATTGCAAATTCAATTTCTAATATGGTTTATTTCTTTCTGAAGGTCAGGACATGACGCTACACATCTTACAAAGGGAGGGAAAATGAATTCTACCCTTAACATGGCTAAATTTTGTTGTTTTGTCAACTTGGCCGAATCTGCCAACAGGGGTGGCAGCTTGACCTCCCCTCATATATTTATCTATTTCTAGAGTTCTAGGACTCCAAATTAAGCGGGGTCCTCACGAGAATTTGGGCATTGAATTTGCCTAGTTTTTCATCAATGGATTAAATGCATCTCTAACTATCAGTATTCCTCTTTTTATCTTCAGATAGCTAATCTCACCACTGTATGTATGGCAACCCTCCTAAATATGACCTCCCAAGGCCATTTACACTTTTGCCCCCCCTTTTGTTTTGTAAGATGTTATAGAACCACTTTAGGAGCACATACACATTTTTGCATTATAATTTCCTACATTCATTACTATCCTCTAAACACACTTTTACATATGGCCTATATATCCTTTCCACCCCTTATGGCCTACAAAATTGATTTACGCAATTCCCACACCATTAAGTTATCTTGTTTTTATTGTTAGTAAACTTTTCGCTACACTTCATTCATTCAAAATTTTCACATGAAACCTTAAAACTCCCCCTCCCCTTAATTATTTTCATCTTGGCCAAACTTGGCCTAAAAGGAACTAGGAGTTCCTTCATCTTCTTAATTTGGAAATTCTCTTTTCTAGTCATCATCTACATTACAACAATACATTAACAATAGTCTAACAAAGAAAATCATAATTTCTACCCCTTCCATTCATCCTCGCTATGGCCGATCACCTTGGACCCTTTTTTTCATGGATTTTTTTCTTGTTGTCCTTACATAATTTCCTTTCCAAAGTAATTAATACCACTTTAATTGCTCTAATTTTCGGTAATTTTTCATTTCCCAATTTATGTTTAAGAACCCTAATTCCCAATTCAATAAAATTGTGCAATTTCAACCAAATTGAAGCTAAATTCATAGAAATTGTGATTAGAACTCCTTACTTGGAAGAAATCAAAGCTTTACTTCTCAATAATTTGGAAAATCTTGGCTCCCTTCTCCTTGCATGTAGCCGGCCACTCACCCCTCCTTTCTTCACAATTTCCACACTAGTTTCTTGTAATATCTCTTGTTAAATGATGTTTTTCTCAAATAGACTTGTAACCTTGTTAAACCTTGGGGTTTTCTCTCCCAAATTTGATTGGAAAAATCTGAAAATCTCCCCTCCTTTTGGGGTGTTTGCTGCCGATTTTTGTGAATAAGAAGAAAATAGTCCCATCTTTTCTTAATTACATTTTGAATTTGAGCCTCCTCTTTATGACTTTCATACTTGTTTTTTCTTTTTTTTTGTATTTGTGTTATTTTTATATTTATTAAAATTAAAAATTTATTAATTTTTTTATAAGTTTGTTCTCGAGGTTTTACATGAAATCCATGGTATTGTCCTCTCATTTCCATTCCAGAATTGGTAGTGGTTGCAATCTCCCTGTCAACCTTTAGTGTTCTATCTTCACTTGTTGGTAGATCCCACAATTTGATATAAACTCTACTATCTTCTTCTTCATGTTTGGCCACCAGTAGTATTCTTTATGTCTCGATACATCTTGGTACTCCTGGGATATGTTGCAAATTGAGATTCATGGGCTTCTTTCATCACCTTATGTAATGACCCGACTTTTTCAAGGCCAAAATCAATGGAATTGTTTTTTTTTTATTGTTCGATTTCTGGATCTTTTTCAACATATCCTTCTTCATGTTTATCATTGCATTCTAATCATTAACAAGGCACAATCTACGTAAGATAACGTAAATCATCCATAATATTATATTTCCATATTCATAGGTTTACATTACATCATATTGGCATACTCATAAATTCACATTCCTGTTATAGTCTCGTTATCATCACGAGTTCATACAAGAGTGCCGAACAACAAGTTACACAACTAGTACTTTTGTTATCCCGACCTAATGTAATTTCACAACATGGCATCCTCATAAGATGGATATCTTATACGTATATACATACACATCATATCCACATGTTCGCACATTCACATCCGCGTTCCATTTTAATTTTTTCATTACTAGTCTTTACAAAAGGGGTCAGATGACTAATTGAGTGATTAACACGTCTGTTCATATAGAACTCATATTACCCATAGCATGCGAATATATAGTATTTTTCAAATTGTGTGAGCCGCGAAATGGATTTCCTTATGCTCTATGTTTGTACGTTGCCTCTATTACAGCACAAGATAATTTCAAGCATCATAGGCAATTAAAAAACATCAAAATAATAATATGAATGTTACATTTCATTAAAGGACCAAAAGAGCGTAATTCTTTCTTTTCTCCTTACTTATGTAAATACCACCGTTAATAATTTGTCAATTACCAAGGCTAATTACAATACTCAAACCCAATCATTCATCTCGAATACTGTTAGGTGACCTAATGTCATTCTCTATTTAAAGCATAACAATCGTAGTTCTTTCATATACTTACTGTAACATCCCCATATCCGAGATAAAGCAACAATCTCATGTTAACTAATAAACAAAATGATTAATTTTTTTTTTCTATATCTATTCATGGTGTTTGTATTAAAGTCTATCAAAATTTTGGCAGAGTCTCCCCTATACCAGGAGGTCCCAAGTTATCTACATACAATTTGTTTACACTTCTAATATACCACATCTCCTAACTCAATTCAACCCAATCATCCTGGGTCTCAATCCCACAAACATCATCATTCATATCAACCACAATGTTTATGATATAAATTGTACAACAATTATCATTATGGATGGATAAAGATATAAACATGCATACATGGAACATGGTTATACAAACTACAGAATTAAATTCATCTATTCAAGTTTAAACATCAATTATACAAATTGAGTTATATAAAAGTTGTAATATTACCAAATACAAGGGTATACTCCCTAGAACCTAAGTTACAAAAAAAATTACAAAAAAAGTGAACCCAAGCTAGAATCTACTCCTATCGTGCATGTGATGGCCTTGAAAATAAAATACATATTATTGAAATATGAATATCACAATAATATAGCTATACAAAAATCCTGCAATTTAAAAAGGCAAACATGCATTCATATTTTATTCACTTCTCCATTTTGGTTTTCATTGGAAACTCTTTTTCCTTCAACTATTAAAAGCCTTTTCCTCCTCCATTATCAACCTCCATTTAAGATCTCATAAGACCACCCATGATTATTTCCGCTTAACACATTACTGATACCAATTTCACTATTATCATCATCACCACGTAGGAGTCGATGAAAGGTGATCCCCTTACCTGGGATCCTAACATACATAAAATGTATGCTAGGCAATACATGGTGATTCCCTTACCCGGGATCCTAACATACACTAAATGTATGCTAGCCAATACATGATTGATCCCCTTACCCGGGATCCTAACATACACTAAATATAACCTAGTCAATACATTATTGATCCCCTTACCCGGGATCCTAACATACACTAAATGTATACTAGGCAATACATGGTGATCCCCTTACCCGGGATCCTAAAATACACTAAATGTATGCTAGCCAATACATGATTGACCCCCTTACCCGGGATCCTAACATACACTAAATGTATGCTAGTTCACGCCCCAAATCACACTTCTCATAATTCCTCTGTCAACAATAATTTGATCACTTGGCAATTCACACAACAACCGTTCACCTTGAATACACATATGTTTAGAACACTATCCAAAATATCAGCATCAATACGCAAACTTTCCTCCTTTCTCCTAATATCCAACGTTCGGTAATTCACATCTCACATCAATAACATATTAAATCATAAAATTTAACTAGAAAGTATAGGTGCAGATCAACTACCTGTAATAGAAGCTCTACTCGTGCTCCCCTCCTGCTGCTGTTGCACCACGCCTATGGTCCTTCCTGTAAATCACATGTTTATCTCATAAATTTTTCTCACTCAAGGATATGTTTTATAATAACCATATCAACAACCAATAAGTCTTTCTTTCAGTCATTTTTTAATATTTTATGTTTTTCTCATTTCACCCATTAATATTGTCGTTCTTTGTCCAACCACAGTTATCATTCCTTTTTTTATATTTGAACTATTATTGTCTGACCTCTCCTCAGAATGTTACCTATATCTAGAGTTATAGAACTCCGTTTCAAGTGAGATTAGTTTTGTTGGAAAGATAAGACATGAGGCTACAAGTTCTCTAAAGGAAAAAGAACTCATTTCTGCTTCTAAAACAGTCAAAATTACTCATCAACAAACATTTAGACTGTTACTGTCCAACTGTTAGTGTCTTATTTTTGAACTGTTATTGTCTGACCTCTCCTTAGATTTTTACCTAAATCTAGAGTTATAGAACTTTGATTTAAGTGAGATTAGTCTCGTTGGAAAGCTAAGACATGAGGCTACAAGTTCTCTAAAGGAAGGAGAACTCAGTTCTGCCTCTAAAATAGTCAAAATTGCTCATCAACAAACATTTAAACTGTTACTGTCTCATTTTTGAACTGTTACTGTCTGACCTTTTCTCATATTTTTACCTATATCTGTAGTTATAGAACTTTAATTTAAGTGAGATTAGTCTTGTTGGAAAGCTAAGACATGAGGCTACAAGTTCTCTGAAGGAAGGAGAACTCAGTTTTGTCTCTAAGACAGTCAAAATTGCTTATCAACGAACATTTGGACTGTTACTGTCTCATTTTTGAACTGTTATTGTCTGACCTCTCCTCAAATTTTGACCTATGTCTAGAGTTATAGAACTCTGATTCAAGCGAAATTAGTCTTGTTGGAAAGCTAAGACAAGAGGCTACAAGTTCTCTGAAGGAAGGAGAACTCAGTTCTGCCTCTAAGACAGTCACAATTGCTCATCAACGAATATTTGGACTGTTACTGTCTCGTTTTTGAACCGTTACTGTTTAGACATTGAATTGTTACTGTCTAGAAATTGAACTGTTACTGTCTTGTTTTTGAATCATTACTATCTCAATATTGAACTGTTATTGTCCAGACATTGAACTGTTACTGTCCAACTGTTACTGTCTGGACATTAAACTGTTACTGTTCGACGTCTCCTTAGATTTTTAACTATATCTAGAGTTATAGAACTCCAATTCAAGTAATATTAGTCTCGTTGGAAAGCTAAGACATGAGGCTACAAGTTATTTGAAGGAATGTGAACCCAATTCTGCCTCCAAGACAATCATAATTGCTCATCAATAAAGTAGACTTTCTGCCCTACAGGGTTTGTCATGAACCAATCTCGGTTAATAACCCATAACTGGAGTTCTACAGCTCCAAAATGAGCAAGACCAATTTTCTTAGTTAGCTAACATCCAAAAATACAATTGCTATGAAGGAACGTGGTTCTAATTTCTTCATCCTCCTATTCGAAATCTTACCAAAAGTCAGGAGACGAGTCTGTCCAAATTCATCACCCCCTCTTCCCTTCATACATAACTTTCACAAACTACATTTTCTGGGTAAATTATCATGGTTTCACATCCCCAATCACATACCACACATGTATTAGCTTAATTTTAACAACAAATACTTCCCCCCCGATTCAAGTCTAAGAACCCTAATATGTAACTCACATCAAGGCATCAATTCATTATTGATTTTGAAATGACTTAAAAGATCATGTTTAGAACACCTTACTCGGTATGGATTAAGGTTTTGATCTTCAACCAGTTGAAGATTTTCAACTCCCTCCTTTCTTATCTAATGACACCTAGCCCTCCATCTTCTCTTCTTGTTCAATTTTCTTGTCAATCCCTTGCCCACAAGTGTTTATTCCATCTAGAAACCCTTAATCTTGGATGGGTTCTTAAAATTTTGGTGTTTCTCTCTTGATTTTGCAAGAATGGATACAAAAACTCCCTCTTTTCTTTCCTTACGATTTTTGCAGATTTTTGGTGAGAATAGGAGTATTTATGCTCTATAATTTTTTCTTATTTGCATTTAGGCCCCCACATATTTTTTTTCTTCTTATAATTAAGTTATACCTCTTTTCATTTCTTATAGTTTCACCCCACAACTTTCAGTTTAGATTATTTTCATTAATTTAATCCAACCCTCAACATTTTCAGGTTGATTTATAATGTCTCGAAATATTTCGTCCAAAAACTTATATCCAAAATTTCCGAATTCCTATTTTTATTTAACCATATGCATGAATTTCTTCACTTTTATTTCGCATGTATTTAGTTTGCAATCTAAGCAACCTTTATTTTTCCTTGGGGTTTACACTTACCAAAAAACCGAGAAAAAATAACCAAAAAAACCAAACCATAAAGAAAAACCTATAAACCGATTAAAATTTTGAAAAAACCGATTGGTTCGGTTCGGTATCGGTTTTATAAGCCTAAGATCAAAAAAACCGAACCGAGCCGAATCAAACTGAAAAAACCGAGCCAAACTGAAAAAACCGAGCCAAACCGGTTTGAACCAGTTTTTCCCCTAAAAAACAAAACCGAACCAAAACTGGCCGGTTCGAACCGGTTTCTGTTCGGTTTCGGTTTGATTCCTTTTTTAATAAAAACCGAACCGAACCGAAAATGATCACTCCTATCCAGTACCATGGTCATTTACTACTACTGTGGTTTATTTTGTTGTAGTGATTTGTCCAAAAGTATTATTTTATTTTAAATATACTACAATATTTAAAATAAAATTTAGATTTTCTACGTAACTCGATTCAAGAATCCCTATAATTGATATATTTAGCTTCTGCCTCGGATATTCGGTCCCAGATGCATACTCGAATTTTTGGTGTGCATAGCTACTTGAGTTGTCAGCGTGCATTGTCAGAATATATATATATATATATATATATATATATATATAAATCTAACATTTTGATTTCCTAAAATCACTTCTTTTAAATTATATTCCATTAAATAATTAGTACATAACATGTGAGAAAGCTATTGTCTAGCTAGAAGTCTTGCCCTGGTTTTATCCAGCGCTGGTTTCTGTGTCGTAAGGAGTCTGGAATTGGCCCCTAAGATAAAGATTTACATTGGAAATGGTTCTGTGATAAAGATGTACGTTGGACTTGCAGAATTGTGAGCAACTAATGAAGGGCTTGAGCACGATCAAGTTAATATAGATTGAAATGAATATGAAAAACAGGTCTACATAGGATTTATCCCAAATTCACTTACTGTATCAAGAAAATATTTCTTAAAACAAGAAAACAATCATTCACACACATTCAAACTAGACATAGAAAATTCAAATGATGAATACATATTTATAAATAATAATTATAATTAAAAAAATAATATTAATGTTTTAAAATATTTACATTTACAATTAAAAATAATGTTGTCCCTATAAGTGATTCTCTTGCTTGGATTATGGTTGACTAGATAACTGAAATAGTATTTTGAAAGGGTATTGCTGAGGGAATTCCCAAACTAACAAATCCAGATTATAGCACAATATGAAAATAACGTTTTGTATATAGAAAATAAGCATTAATTGACTCGACTATCCTTAGTGCAACATTGAAGGGAAAGCACAAAATTAAAGTCTTACAATCGTTAGGTCGTTTTTGTATAAACAACCAAAAAATACAAGACAAAATTAAAATTAAATCTCACTCATGGAGAAATGGTGCCATCAAAATTAAATTGCATATATATGAAAAATTAAGCCATGTATTAATCGATTTTATTACGTGATAGGCAACATCCAATTAATAAAACCCAAAAATAATCTTCTTATCCTAGGTTGATTTATGAGTAAAAAAAACAATTTATAACAACATAACAAGCCACAAATATAAAAATTACACATGACAAAAGATGTGTATAGTTGAGAATAATTATGAGACTTAACCTTTTGGTTAGCCAACCTTTTCTATTTATATGTGTAGGGATAATATACAATAGTAATGGTGGTAATTACAACAGAATAGTATGACTATAATATTTCTTATATAGTTACATTCTATAATATGCCCCTTCGATAATATACAATAGTAATGGTGGTAATTACAACAGAATAGTATGACTATAATATTTCTTATATAGTTACATTCTATAATATGCCTCTTCAAGCTGAGGGTGGAGGATCGACTTGAAACTTGAATCGAAAAGCAGTAAATGGAGCAGTAGGAAGTGGCTTAGTAAAAATATTTGCAAGTTGATCGTGAGAGGGGATAAAGAAAATATGAATCTCTTTCTTTGTAGCCCTATCTCGTACAAAATGATAGTCAACCTCAACATGTTTAGTGCAAGCATAAAATATAAGATTTGCATATAAGTAAGTAGTGCCTATATTATCACACCAAATAATAAGAGTAGAGTTAGAAAGAATCCGTAGATCTTTTAATAGATACTGAAGTCATATAACCTCAGTAGTGCCATCTACCAAGGCTTTATACTTAGCCTCAGTGGAAGAGTGAGCAACTATGCATTGCTTGCTTGATTTCCATGAAACCGACGTCTTACCCAAGAAGACAAGATAACCACCCATAGACTTGCAATCATCAATACTACCTGCCTAATATGCATTTGTAAAGACATGTAGAGCAAATGAGGAACTACGACTGATATGTAGGCCATAGGTGGTCGTACCTTGTAGATAACACATAATGCATTAAACGATACCTCACTGAGAATCTGTAGGAGCATGCATAAATTGACAAACTCTGTTAATAACAAAGTAGAAATCTGGTCTCATAAAGGTGAGATATTGAAGGGCATCCATAATTTAACAAAACCATGTAGGGTTAGAAAACAAGGGATTTGATATTATGGTGACTTTGGAAGTAGATATAGGAGTATCAACTAATTTGCAAGAAGTCATACCCGCTCAAGTGAGGATGTTATTCTGATGGTGTAACATTAGACCCATAGTAGTGGATTGAACCTCAATACCTAAAAAATAGTTAACGACGCCTAAATCATAAAGCTTGAACTTTGAACTCAATAACTGTATTAGGCGGTGAAGCATACTAGAGTTGTTACTCGTAAGCAGAATGTCATCAACATAAATCAGTAGATAGAAGTTAGCACCAACAGACAAGATAAATAAGGAGGTGTCAACCTTGGAAGCATAAAAGTCAATATAAATTATAAAATCACTCAGACAAGTGTGCCATGCCTGTGGAGCCTGTTTTAGACCATATAAAGGCTTATACAACCGGCACATATGAGAGGGAAGATCAAAGTCAACAAAACCTAGAGGATGTTTCATGTAGACCTCTTCGGCCAAAACACCATTGATGAAGGCATTATGAATATCAAGTTGATGAATCTTCCAATTACATAAGACTGCAATAGAGAAGACTAATATGATTGACACGTGCTTAACAACTAGATTGAATGTTTAGAATAATCAATGCCTTCTTGTTGAGTAAAGCCTCTAGCATCCAAACATATCTTAAATTGCTCAACAATGCCATCCATATTGCTACCAATAACATTCATTGAAGGATGAAAAGGAATCAAGGACCAGGTGTTATTAGAGCGTAAAGCTGGAATTTCATCGTGCATAACACCATGTCATGCCTCATACTTGTCAGGATTAGAGAATGTCAGGGGCTCATATGTAGGAGAGGACATTACCCAACAATTAGGAGCAGTAGAGGTGGCTACAAACATTGTTAGGAGGGTAGTCTTCAGCAACCAAGGGCGAAGAACTATCGGATGTTGACAAACAACAAATTGAGGGGCAAAAGAATCTGAATTGGGAAGTTGCTGAAGAGGATAAGATGAGAGATCAACAAAACATTGCAGACCTGCCGGAGAATCTAACAAAAGAATGGAGCTTGCAATAGCAAATGTAGGAGAACCTATCGTAGAATCAGAGTTAGATGTAGTGGCAGATCTAAAAATATGCAACTCTGAAGGAGGTGAACTTGTTCTTACATAATGATCATTAGAGAAACATGCAAATGGTGGCATAGGGGTAGGGCTAGGTGGTGTTGGTATGGTGGCAAACAAGGATGGGGAACGGTGGGGCTGTTTGGGTGGAGCTGGAAGAGCGACAGATCGTGGGTGTGGTGTTTGGTGGGTCAGCAAGAGAAAATGTGGGGAGGTAATCAAGGTGGATGACATGATCAAAAGATTGATGTCTTATCTCAAGTGTAGGAGTGTCAAAATAATAAATAACCCAGCAAGACCGGGGTCGAATCACAAGGAGGTCAACTATATAAAATTACAAATAATAAATGAAAAAGAGTTGAAGAGAACTTTTAAGATGAGATATTAATATAAGTATTAAACAAAGATAAAACAACTGTCAAGGTTAGAGGATCCACTAATAATATTTCAAATAGGTATAATACAAACTCCTTTTATTTCTCAACAGGAAATCACACACAAAAGAGGTTCCAATCGGATTATAAATTATTAACATGATTACATTAATTATATTATTTGAGTATTGCCAATACTTGTAAATGTAGTCAGGTATTCATGGTGATAACTTATGTTAACAACAAATCAAGTTCCTTTCATAGCACAGGTGTTGGTTATACTATACAGTTGATTATGAAAGGATCAAGTATTTGCTATACCAAGGGTTGTTCAAAACAAATATAAATTAAACATTTAACAAGCAAGGTATTAAAAGTGAGTAAGATAACAAATATAAAAAATATTAGTATCAAACATTAAAGTCAATGTTGAGTTTATACTATACTTATTCTTACACCATTAGTGTAACCTTTTCACCTTGACATAATAAACTTAGCTAAATATTATGAAGAAGAGAAACATAAATAAACTAGATAACAATATAGTTATGATGAAAAGCATAAACATGAGATTAATGAAAGCAAAACTTAAACATTACAAAAATATAAATAAAGAAAGCAAGAATATGATCTTGATATGAACACCAAGATGTCTAAATGTATGGTGAATGCCTTCTTTTATAGGCTGAAATTCAGAACTAATGATTTGATGACTAATTATTGAGTGGGTGGCCACCTTTTGACTTAGTGACAACCATTATCTTTTTGTTTAAACAAAACATTATTGTTAACATCATAATTTGAACAGATAGTTTTCATGAAAGTTTCGGGAATTTGTCTCAGCTTTCCAACAAAACAAGAATGAGCTCATTTGGACTTCTAGAACTCAATATATGGGCTAAACATTGAATAGTGTCTGGGTTGTAGGATAGATTCTGAGTTCTCTTTTGTTGCTACAATTTGAACTTGAAAACAACCCTTTTAAATCTTGGACTCTCATGAAAGTTTTAGGCCTATGTCTTAGATTTCCATCCATATAAACCAAACCTAAATCCATGTTCTACAACTCCATTTATGATTCGATAACCAAATAGTGTTCCAATTTGAATTGAACTAGCATCTTTTCTTTAAGCTTAGCCCTCTCTTTGTCTTTTCACTTTCAACACATCAATCAATCCTTTAAATTGTGAGATAAGCTTGCATTCAAAATTAGCATTTACCATAAATTAAAGATATCTTATGTTATCCTACTTGCTATTATAAAACATGCTTAAGTTAGGGAATTTAATGATACTTTAAGTGCAATATGATGATATAAAACCTTAATAAAAATGCACTTTTAAGTACTAATTATTGGGAAAGTGTGTGGAATAGAAAGGAGTGGCTGGTTGGTGGGCTATTTATTCAGATGTTGCAAAAGGAAACACTCCACCATGAAAACGAACAAGACAAGAGACATGTATACATTGAGATGTTAAATCGAGATAACGATAACTAAGATGAGAGGAATTATATCTTAAGAACACCCATAGAGATGGACATAAATCCAACTTATGAGCATGATATGGAAGCAAAAAAGGAAAACAGACATTCAAAAAGAGATTGAATTTAGAGGATAAGAGTAGGCATATGATTGATGAGATATACAAAATCGTTGCAGAGCACTAGATTAGCCTAAAAGGGTAAGACCAGTTTCGATGGTGATGGTGACGTTTAACATTATCATTTTGCTCATGCGTAGGAGGACACATTAACATGTGATGAATACCAATGGCTTGAAAGAAACTGTTTAACTTACAAAATTCACCACCCCAGTCAGTTTGAATAGATTTAATTTTACGGGAAAACTGACGCTCAATAAGTACTTAAAAATGTTGGAATATAGAAAACACATAAGATTTTACAATAAAAGGATAATACCATATATATTATATATGCGTATCGATAAAAATAATAAAGTAATGAAAATCATCAGAGGAAAACATAGGAACAAGGACCCAAACATCACTAAATATTAAATCAAGTGAGGCAGTAGCTTTGTGACCCGTACATCATAATGGTAGACGTGAAGACTTGCAAAGAAGTACACATTATTTTATTTTTGGAAACTAACAAATTGAAAATACGGGAAGTAGGATGACCTAATCGACAATGCCACAGATCAATAGTTGTAGGGACGCAAGGAGACCAATAAGCTTGAGGAATAGTGGTGACAAAAGACTTAAAGAGAACATATAGACCATCATTTTTCTAACCGAAGAGGAGCACTGCTTTGGTGGTGAGATCCTTTACATAAAACATAGAGGCGTGAAATTCAATATAAACATTATTATCACAATAAAATTTCTGAACAGATAGCAATGGTTTGGTAATATGAGGAATATGGAGAACGTTAGTTAATCTAAAAGTGTGTTGAGGGGAACATAACATGGTATGCCTAATAAGGGATATGGAAAGACCTTTATCATCACCAAGCAAATGATCATTACCAAGATAGGGTGCAGAATCGGTCAGAGTCGTAACATTAGGCGTAACATGTTGGGTCAATGGGTGAACAATCATTGGCGATGGAATTTGGTTTGGTGTAGGAATTTCTTATCTTATGAAGAGCAACAATATCATCAATTGCTTTCAATGCTGGAGCCAATGATAATTCAACAAGGAAAAGATGACAAACTCATAGGGCCATGTAATTTTGATGGAAGCTTCTCAGTTAAATCCTGTTGCACCTTAATTAATAGTACCTCCTTTGCTAATGATAGAGTTTTTGAAGCCAAAGTTTGGATTAAAGGGGCTTCTTCGAAAGTTCAGGTGTTCCTTTGGTTAGCAGTCTAGGATAAAGTTAGTACAAGAGCTTTTCTCCATCACTTGAATGTTTTGCCTTCCAAACAAGCTTCATGTGTCTTTTACGGCTTAGATTTGAAAACTCTAAAGCACCTTTTTATACATTATGAGGAAACATGTTCTTATATTTTCATGTGAAATACAACATGATTTTATTTATCCTTCAGATACTTAATTCTTTTTTTGTCTTTTTTTATTTTTATAATTAAAATAACATAAATAAAAATACAAACACACACACACATTTTTTTTTTCTTATACATCTTTTTTACATGTGAAACAAATAACAAAAATTCAAAAATCAAATACAATTTAATTATTACAAAATAAACCCCAAAACTCCAGGAATTGGTGGGAACATCTTCTGGGATCCGCTGGAACAGTGGCAGAAGGTTTTTGGGCTCGAGAACAGTGGCGGCGTGTTTTCCCATGCGCCACCGTCATTGACAGCGTGTGGGTTCACGCGCCACAGCAGGAAAATCCAGCCAGTTGGGGGATCTGGAGCGCCTTCTTCTCCTCTTCCTTTCCTCGCCGGCGGTGACACCGTGACTTGCAAAAAAACAACAAAAACACAACAAAGCAGTTGATTTTAGTTTTCTTTTCTCCTTCTCAGATCTGGTTCATTTGGTTCTTTTGGATCTGCTTCACTGCAGATTGGTCTCCTTTGGTCATTTTCTTCTTCTCCTCTGTTCCATGTGCTACGCGGCAAGGAGGAGGAACTGACGAGAGAGTGGTGTCGCTACTTGAAGCGGTGAGCTGGGTCTGCATGCCTGTGGGTTGTTGCTGTTTGCAGCTGTTGAAATGGTCGGCGGTGAGGGAATAGAGAGCCAAGCTTTTGACTGGTTCTGGGACAAGAAAGAAAAATCAAAGCCCAAGGGGGTCAGGGTGGTGGCTTTCAACAGGAAAAAAAAAAACTTCCTTCGGTTTGGGATAGAAACCGAGGAAAAGAGGGAGCGGTGGGTCACGAGAAGATCAGTGGCTGCTCTAGCCTTGGCTAGGTTTTCTTGGAGTTGGAGGTCGGCTGGAAGGAGAAGATTGGTGAGGGAGTAGATCAGTTTATGGTGGGCGGCGACTTTCTTTTTTATGTTCTCAAGAGAAGAGGGGCTGCGGCTCCTAAAGAGAAAAGGGTTAGGGATTTTTATTTTTAGGTTTTGTTTGTGTTTGACTCTCCTTTTGTTTTTAAAAATTCCCCTCTTGTAAATTTTTTTCCTCCCTTTTGAATTTTTTTTTCTCACTTTTATTATGACTAAATGTTCATTTATATAGAAAATCTCTACATGTGTTATTTAAGGAAATATTGCAATAATTATTGCAGAGATTGTCTTCTATAACCATCACCAATAAATCACAAATATATAGTATTTTATATTGCATTGATTATTTTCCATAACCAGCATGAATCAAATCATATATATATATGGTATTTTATATTGCAGTAATTATATATGATTTAATAATTATCTCCTTGACATATTGCTTCCTTAATATTAGCCCTGATGCTCTATGTTATCTCCACATGTAAACCCTTATTATTATTATTTTTATTTTTTAATTTTTTTTTATCAAAACGTAGGTCAAAAATTGGGTAGCAACAGATGCCCCCTCTTTACAATGCTTACGAAGCAAAACTCCTTAATGTTTTGCATAGTAAGCTTGTAAAGAAAAAAAGTCTTTCTTACTGACTGAGTGATCCACTCATCTAAGGTCTTCACTTTTTTAAAAAGAAAATTGGTCTATTTTCATGGGCGACCTGCCCTGCCCATATACTCACGCTGGTCTATTTTCACGGGCGATTGCCCTTTTGATTGGGTTAATTAAGATCCCATCTGGCGATCTCCTTTAACTCGAAGCAAAGTCAGTGTGTATCTCAGTCCACCTGAAATCCCATCTTCATAATTTCAACTTTTCTAAGGAATAAATCTCAATATCGAGTGACCGGCCCATCTAGAAATTCTTAGAAAACTCCACGCTTTTCTAAGAAACGGTTTCAATATTAGGTGACTGGTCCCTCTTAAAATTCTTAGAAAACTCCACGCTTTTCTAAGAAACGGTTTCAATATCAGGCGATCGACCCCCTCTTAAAATTCTTAGGAAACTCCACGCTTTTCTAAGAAATGGTCTCATTATCGGGTGACCGGCCCATCTAAAAATTCTTAGAAAACTCCACGCTTTTCCAAGAAATGGTCTCAATCTCAGGTGACCTGCCCATCTCAAACCTCAAAAGAAAACATCTTACCTTGAGGAAATGAAATAGTGCTGGTTCATAATTCATATTCTTTTCAGTAGCTCCATTGATTTGAAATTCTATCTCTTAGTGATTCCCAAAAACTTGGAACTTGATGTAACCATATTATTCGATAGTTTCACCCGCATTTAACTAGTTTTTTGCATATGTTATTTATATAAAATGCCTTGATATTCTTTTTTTTTAATGTTTTGAAGGCACTTTTGGATGAAAGATACAAAAAGGAGTAAATTGGAGGTAATTGGCAGATTTGACGTTCAGTCGGTATTTTGTGCAGAGCGTGAGTTCCAGAGATCGAAATGAAGTAATTCTAGTGGCATTAAAACGCTAACATCCATACCTTTCTGGAAATGTAATGCAAGAAAAATAAAAAGAGAAAGATCATGGAAATCACATCCTTCAAAGTCAAATCTCGCAGTCTGCCAATGTTGACCTTTGCCCATTCAAAATTCAATATCTGGAGCTTCAGAAGTCCAATTGATTCAAACTCAATTTGGTTGGATTCCTTACTCAAAGATATGTAAACGCTCCAAATGTCAGCCAAAAACGATGTCATATGAGGGAGATATGATTTTTCAAAGATGACAGCTGAATTCTGCCAGCAAGCAGGTTGCGTGAAGAAACGAATCCAAATTTCATCCAGAAGCATCCAAACCGACCAACAATTTATCTCCTCTAGTAAATATTCTAGAAGGTCAAGGAAGGCAGCCACCAACCTCAAGACAGCAGCCAGCAGCCAGCCGCCAGCCGCCTTCACACTACCACCATCTATTGATGTTCACACTTGTTTTGGTGTTTAGATAATCACAAACCAAATCCCCCCAATTACATAACGTACAACATAAAAATCTGACTTGAAACTTCCTCGTGGGATCGACCCCTTGCTTGCTCTATATTATCTTGTGTGTTTTAAGCTAGGGTAATTAATTTGTGTGACCGCGACATCACAACAAATTTTGGTGCCGTTGCCGGGGAAGTAATTTTAGTTGATTCTTGTGCTTGTACTGTTATTTTTAGTTGTTGTGATTGTTATTTACATTTCTGAAAAAAAAAAAAAAAAGAGAAACAAATTTTTTTGCTTGCGGAGTTACTATTCACTTGCCGCAGCGGTACTGTTGAAGACAGAATTGTTTGTGGAATTAGGTTTCTAGCCTTTGTTTTCTGAAGTGAAACGACATTCTGAACAAGACTAGTGGTAAACCACTAGCCCCACCCTATTGAGGCCAAATGCCACTTTTTTCTAAGGTTTTTAGGTAGTTTTAGGTTTTTTTAGCATAGGATTTTCATATAATTTGCATTGTTTTTTATCTCTTGTGTGGTTGTTTTCTTTTGAGTTTTCTTAGCGATTGATGCCAGTAACCCGTTCTACTAATCAGAGTCTAGTGCAGGTTGATCTTGAAATAGAAAGCACTTTACGCAAGTTAAGAAAGGAAGTTCACCTCAACACCATGGCGGTTGCACGACAACAAACACTCAAGGAGCTTGCTGCTCCTAACGTGGAGAATCAACCATTGTGCATAAACATAGACAATAATGTAAACTTTGAGCTCAAATCTGGTTTTATACATTTGTTACCAACATTCAATCGTCTTGCAGGAGAAGATCCTCATACTCATCTCAAGGAGTTCCATATGGTTTGTGTTGGCATGAAACCGAATGGAGTTGATGAAGAACAAATTAAGTTGAAAGCTTTCCCTTTCTCTTTAAAAGGGGCAGCAAAGGCATGACTTTTCTCTATTCTCCCAGGATCTATTGGAACTTGGAATGCCATGAAGAAGATTTTCCTTGAGAAGTATTTCCTAGCATCTCGAGTTGCCAACATAAGGAAAGAAATATGTGGGATTCGGCAATCTCATGGAGAGACTCTCTCCGAGTATTGGGAAAGATTTGAGCAACTATGCATTCATTGCCCTCATCATCAAATACCCGATCAGCTGCTCATTCAATATTTCTATGAAGGATTGATGCCTACTAACCGTAGTATCATTGATGCTGCAAGTGGAGGCGCATTGGTGAATAAGACACCCGAGGCTGCACGCCAATTGATCTCAAACATGGCAGCCAACTCCAAACAATTTGGCACTCGTGGAGACTTCTCCAACAAACAAGTAAATGAGGTAAGTATTTCTAACCTTGAAAATAAAGTTAATGATCTTACTTCTCTTGTGCGTTCTTTGGCTTGTGGAAATGTGCAGCAGGTGAAAGTTTGTAGCATATGCTCCTTACAAGGACATGCTTCGGATATGTGCCCAACAATGCAAGAAGATTACATTGAACAAGCTCATGCAGTTGATGGAGCATTTAATGGACAACCTCAGCGTAAGTATGATCCTTTTTCCCACACGTACAATCCTGGATGGAGAGATCATCCTAACCTACGGTATGGGAACCAACCTCAACAAGGCAATCAAGGCCAACAATTCCATCCCAATGGATTTCAGCCCCAACAGAATTATCAAGCAAGACAACCCCCTCCATTCACAAACTCCAATGTTATGGGGTCGTCATCCAATGATGATCTTCGTGAGATGATGAAAACTTTGGCTTCTAATACTGTTACCTTGCAACAAAATGTCATGTCTTTTCAACAGGAAACAAGGTCAAGTATTCACAACTTGGAAAAGCAAATGGGGCAAGTAGCTTCAAGTGTAGGGAAATTGGAAGCACAAATGAATGGAAAATTGCCCTCCCAAGCATGGAGTCCAATAGAGAATGTTAGTGCGATCATGCTGCGAAGTGGGAAAGAATTTGAAGAGAAAAGGTTAAAACAAATTGAGATGGAGGAAGAAAAAGAGATAGAAACTGAATTGAGTACAAAGAAGGAACATCATCCTCCTTCTCCACAAACTGAAACAAAGACCAACACTCCAAAGGTAAATCCTCAATCAATAACTTCCAGTTTTAAAACAATTCCACCCTTTCCTGTGAGTTCTTCTAGGTCAAAGAAAGAGGACAAAGAAAAAGAGATTTTAGAGGTTTTTAAGAAAGTAGAACTCAACATTCCTTTGCTTGATGCTATTAAGCAAATTCCCAAGTATGCCAAATTCTTGAAGGAGTTGTGTACTACCAAAAGAGCTTTCAAACTGAAAGGTCATGAAACGGTAAGTATGGGTGAACTTGTATCTGCTGTTGTTCAAAAGAATCTGCCTTTGAAACAAAAAGACCCAGGTGCGTTTATTATCCCATGTGTTATTGGTAATGCTAGTTTTAAAAGTGCTTTATGCGATTTAGGTGCATCCATTAGTGTTATGCCTAAACATGTTTATGATTCTCTTAGTTTAGAGCCTTTGAATAAAACTAGCATTGTAATACAACTTGCGGATTGTAGTTTTGTTTACCCACTTGGTGTGATAGAAGATGTCCTAATCAAGATTGATAGTTTGTTCATTCCATGCGACTTTTATATTCGTGATATGGAACATAATTCTTGTGATTCATCAAACAACACTCCTATATTGTTTGGGAGACCATTCTTGAAAACTGCCAACACAAAGATTGATTGTGGTAAGGATACCTTGTCTATGGAGGTAGGAAATGAAAAAAATGGAATTCAATTTTCATGATGCAATGAAATATCCTTATAGCAATGTTTATTCTATCACATGCTATGACCAAATTGATAAGTGTATGCATCAAGTTTGTGATTTTGATTGTGAGGATGAATTAAGCGTGGCTTTGAGCTATGGTTATGATGTTACCGAGATAGAAGAGATGGAGAGGCACGTGTGTGTTCCCAAAAACATACATGAATCAGAATTGGATTTGCAAGCTTTGCAAATTGTTCCCAATGATGCAATAGTCATTTACCCCATCACAGATAGTGAATGGGTGGAGCCTATCCTTTTGGTGCCCAAAATGATTGGAATTACGGTGGAAGAGATTCGAAATGATGCTTATGAGAATGCAAGGATTTACAAAGAAAAGACTAAGAATCTTTATGACCGAATGATTACAAGAAAAGAGTTTAATGTTGGAGACAAAGTCCTTCTTTATCATTTGCATTTGAAACTTTTTCCTGGAAAGTTGTGCTCTCGTTGGATTGGACCCTTTGTTGTTTCTAATATTTTTCCTTATGGTGCAGTTGAAATTACAAGTTTAGAAACCAACAAAGTACTCAAGGTTAATGGGCATCGTTTGAAACCTTTCTATGAAGGTTGGACGACAGAACTCACCGCTTCTGCAGAGTTAGCTGAACCAATCTATGAAGAATGAGCATGCAACATGTCGAGCCAATGACATAAAACAAAAGCGCTTACTGGGAGGCAACGCAGCACAAAAAGAACAAAATCAGATTTGCTTTCTTTTTCCTTATCTTTTTTTTTCGCATTTTAATTTATTTTCTGTCATTCTCTTATGTTCCTTTGCTTTTATTTCAACATTAAGGACAATGTTTTGTTTTAAGTGTGGGGGTATTGAGAGAATTTTGGTTTTCTTATTTTAGTTTTATTTGTTGTTGGTTTTCTTATTTTAGTTTTCTTTGTTGTTCTTTAAAAAAAAAAAATTGTGTTTGATCTTTTTAACTCCCATTGGTTTTTGAGAATATCAGTATTATATATGAGAATTAATTGAGATAGATGAAGATATAAATCAAATGAAGGAGTGTGCATGAAAAAATTTAAGGTTTAATTGGTTTATGGATTGACTTTGAGAATATGCCATGTTAACTTTATAGTGTTATACCAATGCAAGCTTTTGAGCCTTCAAGATTATATTCTTTGATTATGCATTCTTTCAATGATATGTATCTCTAGAACTTGTTTCATATCTTATTGAGATTATATCTCATTACAAATATACATGAAGATGATAAAGGCATTAGGAATTTTAACCCCTCAAGCCAAAAAGCCAACCTAAAGCATATTATCCTTAGTGAGCCCGTTTTGAGCTTGTTTATCTTTTCTTTGCTTTATCCATGTATAAGCCTTAACTTTATATATGTTTTTCTTTTCCCCTGGCCAAGGATTAGTAGAGCATATACTTGTAATATCTCATGGAATTATGGTTGGAAATTATATGAAAAGAAAGAAGTGATGCTTGATGAAAAGATGGGCAAAGTTGCCGAAGAAAAAAAAAGAAAAAAAAGAATAATAATAAAAAAAAAGTATTCCTTTATGTTCTTAAGGTTTTATGTTGAAAGAGCTTGAAATCAAAAGGAGTTAAGCATTTGTGATTAAAGATGAAAAATTTATGAGCTTTGATGGAATATCTTGTTTGAAGTATCATTTTTCAAAATGCTCTACTTTCTTTGGTTTGAACCTTTCCTTTTACTTTCTTTTACCTCACCTTAACCTCAGCCCCATTACAACCGGAAAAGAAGACCTTTTGATTCATGTAGTACTTGTAATAAGTTGCTAATGGAGATGAGATTGAAAAGCAAGCTTATGGTAGAACATACTCTTTGATTGAATTTGAGAGATTTAAACACATAAACCCTAAACACATGAGTGTTGGAGTGTATATCAATGAGAGGACCTATCACTTTGGCATGGCATAGATTTCATTTAAATCCAGACGATTGATTGAGTTTTGAAGTTTGCATGTAAATAAATTCATGAGAATTATACTATTTATCCTTCATGATTGTATTCTTGTTTATAATGCTTATACTCTTAGACATTGATGGGAGATTAAGAGATTGATCATAGTTATTTTCAATTTAATTTTATTTATCCTTTCTCGAGGACGAGCAAGAGCTAAGTGTGGGGGTATTTGATGTAACCATATTATTCGATAGTTTCACCCGCATTTAACTAGTGTTTTGCATATGTTATTTATATAAAATGCCTTGATATTCTTTGTTTTATGTTTTGAAGGCACTTTTGGATGAAAGATACAAAAAGGAGTAAATTAGAGGTAATTGGCAGATTTGACGTTCAGTCGGTATTTTGTGCAGAGCGTGAGTTCCAGAGATCAAAATGAAGTAATTCCAAGGGCATTAAAAAGCTAACATCCATACCTTTCTGGAAATGTAATGCAAGAAAAATAAAAAGAGAAAGATCATGGAAATCACATCCTTCAAAGTCAAATCTCGCAGTCCGCCAATGTTGACCTTTTCCCATTAAAAATTCAATATCTGGAGCTTCAGAAGTCCAATTGATGCAAACTCAATTTGGTTGGATTCCTTACTCAAATATCTATAAACGCTCCAAATTTCAGCCAAAAACGATGTCATATGAGGGAGATATGATTTTTCAAAGATGACAGCTGAATTCTGCCGGCAAGCAGGTTGCGTGAAGAAACGAATCCAAATTTCATCCAGAAGCATCCAAACCGACCAGCAATTTATCTCCTCTAGTAAATATTCTAGAAGGTCAAGGAAGGCAGCCACCAACCTCAAGGCAGCCACCAGTCAGCAGCCACCAGCCGCCAGCCGCCAGCCGCCAGCCGCCTTCACACTACCACCATCTATTGATGTTCACACTTGAACTTTGATTTTCTTACTTACAATTTGTGTATAAATAGAGGGAGAGGAGAAGGAGGTGGCAGCAAGAAGAAGAAGAAGGGAGGAAACACAAACTCTCCTCTCTACAAATCAGAAATTATGTATTCTTTCATCTTTAGGAGTAGTTGTTCAATAGATATGCAAGGCTAAGCTCGTTTTCTTGGTTGCAAGGACACAACAAACCTTCGGATTTCAAAAACTGTGAGATTTATTCTTCCTTTTATTTTCAGTTTATGTTATGAATGAGTATGTTTGTTTTCCTATGCATATTTCCTATGATTGTTGTTGATAATTGCTAGAGCGGACTCTAAGTTATTATTGTGAACAATCTATTGCTAAGTTTGATATCAAAACCGAAGTTCTGGTATATAAACTTGTGAAGCAACTAAGCTTGATAATTGTAGCGGAACTACGTTATTAAACTTAGGGAGAACATTCGATCATAGCAACACAAATTGACAACTTGGTTGTTAAGATTAATGAATTTATCTAGATCTTAAAGCTACCATTGGATTAAATCATTAGTGCGGACATTGTGATTGTTTGTTGGTTAGGGCTAGTTATACGGCGGATCCGTTAATTAACCAATATTAAGAAAAGATAAAATTCATAATATAAACTGGAGTTTCATTTCAAGGATCGGTTCTAATTTCCGTTGGTGGATGTGTGCTTGCAACCAAGGTCTGTTTTCTTGATATATTTCAGTTTCAATTGATTTTATTTGCTAGTTTAATTGCTGCCATAGCTTAGATAATCACAAACCAAATCCCCCCAATTACATAACGTACAACATAAAAATCTGACTTGAAACTTCCTCGTGGGATCGACCCCTTGCTTGCTCTATACTATCTTGTATGTTTTAAGCTAGGGTAATTAATTTGTGTGACCGCTACATCGCAACAGAACTAATTTGGGCTTTCGTCCCACCTTTCCTACTAGGTTAGTGTTATGACAAATAGCATGCATGTTTTTGTTACCTGTCTTGGAAACATAGGCCCCCTTTCATTGTAAACTTCTTTGAGCTCTTGTTTCTATTTGTTTGTCCAACCTTTTCTCTTAAACTGGAATATGCTCCACACACTATACTTCATATCCTCTTGGTGAAGAGATCTCTGGTTCCTTATGGGGCCCTTTTTTGCTCCATTGAGTATTGTCCTTTATTATTATTTTTAACAAGAAAACTCAAAAGTTTTGCTTTTGTTCATGAAAACTGCAACCTTCAATGTAATTAGCAATACTCCTAAAAAATTCATAAGTTTTTATGATGATAACCTTTTAGGCTTTGGTTCACTATAGACCTCTATGTGCATTTTTCTTGCCCCCAGTGTAGTGTGCAATACGTATTAGTTTTAAAATTGGTTTGGTTCCCTCTAATTGATAGAGTCATTTCCTTAGTCATGCGTAAGAAAAAAAGTTTGTTTAAGTAAAATATTTCAAATGCTATGAGATCATGCGCTTTGTGAAGAGAGAATTCATGGCCAAACTTTATTTTATTGATTGGGAAATTACGAAATACATCAAGCATAATATTTCCTTACAGAGTCAAAATTCATTGGCCTAACTAGATCTTGTCCATCCATTCTAGATAACAAAAAAGCTCCTCATGAGAATGCTTTCTTCACCACATAAGGCCCCTCATAGTTAGGCGCCCATTTACTCTGATCTTCTCCAAGTAAATGCAATATTTTCTTCAGTACAAGACCTTCTTCGTGGAATCCTAGAGGTCGGACCTTCTTATCATATGATTTGGCCATTCTTTTTTGGTATAGTTGATGATGACAAATTATAGCTATCCTCTTTTCACTTATCAGATTCAACTATTTGTATCTAACTTTTACTCACTCTACCTCTTCTAGCTCGGAGTCTATCAATACTCTTAATGAAGGGATTTCAACTTCTAAAGGTATCATTGCCTGCATTCCATATACCAACGTATACAGGGTGACTCCTATTAAGGTTCGGATTGCAATGCGATACGCGTGAAGGGCAAATGGCAACATCTCATACCAATCCTTGTAAGTGACTATCATTTTCTAAATAATCTTCTTGATATTTTCGTTAGCAACTTCTACCGCACTATTCATCTTCGGCCTGTATGGCGAGGAATTGGCATACTTGATTTTTCCATTTAGCATATAGTTCTATTATCATCCTGCTAGTGAAGTTCTGGGCATTTTTTTTTTGATCAAATGTAAGAATTGTATAGATCAAAAAGAAGCTGGAGACCAGCAGTACAAAGAAAAGGGAACAGAGTCCCTTGACTAAAACACAAACAAGACAAGCTTGCTGAACAGAAGGCAAAGGGAACAGTATCCCTTGTATATAAACCATAAGCAAGAATAGTTTACTGAAAAACAAAGGGAACAGACTCCCTTGAACAAGTATGAAAACAATATGGAAAATACATACATCCATACAGTAGCTCTAGCAGACTAAACAATCTGGACAGGGGGGGGGAACCTCACCCAAACAGACAAAGCCCCAATAGAGCAGCAATCAGCAACTTCATGTTTTGAGGCCAGTCAACAGCAGACCATCCCTGTAGAAGAACCAAAATGGAACAAGAGCTAGAAATCCGTAGCAGCAACTTGGAGTGCTAGCAAGATAACCAAAATTCTTCACATCCAGCCAATAGAATTAGCAACCATGAACATTGGCCAGAAGACCATCCTTGCAGAGACAAGGGAACCCATGCATGCCCAGTCCACGTGGAACAGCAGAGGAGATAGACACATCCCATCAGCTCAAATATCTTTCCATAAATTTCTGGGCATTATTAATTTTTCTAGTGGACCATATTGACAGATCAAATATCTTTCTATAAATTTCTTCACCGCTTTTTTTTCCACGTCATCCAAACATCTCAATAAAGTTTTGTCAGATGATTTCTTATACAAAGTTTCCCCATCAAGATAGAAATCCATTGCCAAACTCCTCAAAGTCTTCTTGTCGATTATGGATGCCCCCATGAGATATGTATGGTTTTGGATGAAATTCTTTATATCATAGTAATGAGGGTTTCCATTTATTTCCTTTTCGACTGAGTAACAATGAGCTGAGTTATTTTTTATATCAATGTGTATCGGCTGTACCTTGTGCCTAAAGTCTAATCTAGCCATAGAAGCTGGCGTGAACAAAACATCATAATGGTTTCCTTCCCTTCCTAGATGGGTGAACTTTATTTCCTCAAATTCTCTGGCCAAATTAGATAGGTATTCTCGGTAAGTTCTCAACTTCTCTTCCTTGGTTTGCCCTTTTCCTTTCATTTGGAAAATAATCAAAATTGAGTCTCCAATACACATCTATCTTTCTGATGTTTAGCTCCAATGCAACCTCTAAAATCGAGAATGCAAGCTTCATACTCAGTTGTGTTGTTAGTGCACCCAAATTGCGACTTAACTAAAACCGGATACTGTTTCTTATTAGGAAAGATTAGCACTACCCCCACTCTATTACCACAGCACCATCAAAGTAAATAATCCACCAATCTGATTTCCCTTCCTTGACTGAAAGCACATCTTTATCAGAAAAATCAAATTTTAACAGCTCATAATCTTTCCACAGCATGGTCAGCTAGGTGATCGGCGATGACATTCATGGCTTTCCTTGTCATAAATATTATGTAGTACTTAGTGACACGACCAAAAGCTTGATGTCTTCTCCCAAGTGCAGGAGTGTCGAAATAATAAATAACCTGGCAAGACCGGAGTCGAACCACATAGAGGTTAATTGTATAAATTATAAATAACAATACAACAACAACAACAACAACAATAATAACAACAATAATAGTAATAATAATGTTAATAATAATAAAAGAAGAGGAAGAAGTTAATGAGAACTTTGAGATGGAAGATTAATGTAAGGATTAAACAATGATAAAAATGAATGTCAAGGTTAGAGGATCCACTAATGGTACTTCAAACAAGTATAGTATAAAATCTTATTACTCAATTTGAAACCACACATAAAGGAGGTTCCAATCAGATTATAAATTATTAACATGATTACATTAGTTATCTTATTTGAATAAAGCTAATACTTGTAAATGTTGGCAGGCATTCATGATTATAACTTATGTTAACAACAAATCAAGTTCCTTTCATAGCTCAGGTGTCGGTTATACCATATAGTATGGGCTATGAAAGTGCCAAGTATTTGTTGTACCAAGTGTTATACAACATAAATCTAGATTAACCATTTAACAAGCAAAGTATTAAAAGTGAACAAGATAACAAATAAAAAACATGTTAGTATCCAATGTTAAGGTCCATGTTAAGTTTATATTATACTTATTCTTACACCATTAGTGTACCCTTTTCACCTTGACATAATTAACTTAGCTAAACATAATAAAAGAAAGAAACATGAATGAACAAGACAAGAACATAAATGAGAAAGAAGTTAACTAAGTAAAGGAAAGGAAATGAAGTGCACAAACTTGATATTAATGAAAGCAAAACATAAGCAATACAAAGAGAGAAAGCAAGAACATGATCTTGATCTGGAAACCAAGATGCCTAAATGTATGGCAAATGCCTCCTTTTATAGGCCAAAATTTGGAACTATTGATTTGATGAATAATTGTTGAGTGGGTGACCACATCTTGACTTTGTGAAAATCCTTATCTTCTTGTCTGAATAAAACGAAAATGTTAGCATTAGAACTGGGTCCATTTGAAAACATGAAAGTTCTAGTAAATTCTCTTAGCTTTCCAGAAAAAAAAAAAAGATGAAGTCATTTGGACTTCTAGAACTCAAGATATGGGCTAAACACTGAACAGTGTTTGGGCTACAAGACAACTTCGGACTTCTCCATTGTTGCTATAATTTGGACTTGAAAACGGTCTTCTTAGATCTTGGTGTCCAAATGAAAGTTGTAGGCCTATGTCTTACCAAATCTTTGTAAAAATTTGAGATCATTTGGACATCTAGAACTCGAGATATGACCCAATTACCGAACAGTGTTCCAGTTTGGACTGCACCAACATCTCTTTTTCTAAGCTTCACCCTCTTTTTATCTTCACAAATTTCAGTAGTTGATTTCATCAATCAATCTGTTAATTTATGTGATATGCCTGCATTTAAGATGAACATTTACCATATATTAAGGTATCTTATAGTATTAGACTTGTTATTATAAAACATGCTTAAGTTAAGGAGTTATTGATACTTCAAGTGCAAAATGATGATATAAAACCTTGATAAACATGCAATTTTAAGTACTAATCACACCCCCCAACCAGCTTATTACTAGTCCCTAGTAATCAAAGCGTTAAAATAGAAAAACAATTTGCAAGTTCCACAAAGCAAGGTGACACGACCAAAAGCTTGATGTCTTCTCCCAAGTGCAAGAGTGTTGAAGTAATAAATAACCCGGCAAGACTGGGGTCGAACCACAGAGAGGTTAATTGTATAAATTATAAATAACAACACAACAACAATAACAACAACAACAACATTAACAATAATAACGATAATAATAACAATAGTAGTAGTAGTAATAGCAATAATAATAATAATACTCAGTACATGGCGTTGTTATACCTGAGAATGATCTAAAAGATCGGGTCACATGTTTCCAGCCTATATACTGAGTTTATGAAAAGATCAAAGAGATATATTATATAATATAAACAAAATGTAAATAATAATAAAAGAAGATAAAGATGAAGAAATTAATGAGAACTTTGAGATGAAAGATTAATGTAAGGATTAAACAACGATAAAAATAAATGTCAAGGTTAGAGGATCCACTAATGGTACTTCAAACAAGTATAGTATAAACTCTTATTACTCAATTGGAAACCACACATAAAGGAGGTTCCAATCAGATTATAAATTGTTAACATGATTACATTAGTTATCTTATTCGAATAAAGCTAATACTTGTAAATGTTGGCAGGCATTCATGATTATAACTTATGTTAACAACAAATCAAGTTCCTTTCATAGCTCAGGTGTCGGTTATACCATACAGTATGAGCTATGAAAGTGTCAAGTATTTGCTGTACCAAGTGTTATACAACATAAATCTAGATTAACCATTTAACAAGCAAAGTATTAAAAGTGAACAAGATAACAAATATAAAACATGTTAGTATCCAACGTTAAGGTCCATGTTAAGTTTATATTATACTTATTCTTACACCATTAGTGTACCCTTTTCACCTTGACATAATTAACTTAGCTAAACATAATGAAAGAAAGAAACATAAATGAACAAGATAAGAACATAAATGAGAAAGAAGTTAACTAAGTAAAGGAAAGGAAATGAAGTGCATAAACTTGATATTAATGAAAGCAAAACATAAGCAATACAAAGAGAGAAAGCAAGAGCATGATCTTGATCTGGAAACCAAGATGCCTCAATACATGGTAAGTGCCTCCTTTTATAGGCCAAAATTTGGAACTATTGATTTGTTGACTAATTGATGAGTGGGTGGCCACATCTTGACTTGATAACAATCCTTATCTTTTTGTCTGAACAAGACGTCATTTCTAAAATCATAATTTGCCCAGAATCCTCAGGAATGTTCTAGGAAATTGTCTCAGCTTTCCAACAAAAAAAAGATGAGGTCATTTGGACTTCTAGAACTCAAGATATGGGCTGAACACTAAATAGTGTCTGGGCTACAGGACAGCTTCGGACTTCTTCGTTGTTCCTTCAATTCGGACTTCAAAACGACCTTTTTAAATCTTAGGCTCCCATGAAAGTTGTAGGCCTTTGTCTTACCTTTCCATCCATATAAAATGGACTTAAATCCGAGATCTAGAGCTCCAGATATGATCCAATTACCGAGCAATGTTCCGGTTTGGACTGCACCGGCATCTCTTTTCTAAGTTTGGCCATCTCTTTGTCCTTTCACTTTCAATACTTAAACTCATCAATCAATCCTTTCATTTATGTGATAGGCCTGCATTTAAGATGAGCATTTACCATAAATTAAGGTATCTTATAGTATCAAACTTGTTATTATAAAACATGCTTTAGTTAAGGAGTTATTGATACTTCAAGTGCAAAATAATGATATAAAACCTTGATAAACATGCACTTTTAAGTACTAATCACAAGGCATTCATCATTTAACTTCCATTAATCTATCCAGATAAATAAACTCTCATTAAATTTATATTCCTGCTTCATATTTCTTAAACAAGATATTAATAAACCTTCTTTTTATGTGCTCAATGTATGAAAACATAGCTGATTGGGCTTTTGTTGGAAGAAAACAATATTATGTTCGAATGTTTAAGGTTAACTTCCTTGGGTTGAGATTATTATTATTATTTTTTTCTTCTTTTTTTTTCTTTGTTTTTTATTTTTTTATTTTTTTATATATACACATACATCTTAAAACACAATGTATCTTTAACCCATGTAATGAGTTTTTGGCTAATGACTCCCAGACCAGTTGGTCTTAAGGCATTAGGTGTTGAGACACCCCTACGAGCTTAGCAACTCGGGTTGCAGATACTGATATGTAGATAGTGCAATGTTTGATTCCCTTAAGCTTTTCTCCTTAACCCATATAACAAGCTTTAGGCCAATAACTCCCAAATCAGTTGACTTTAGGGTATTAGGTGTTAAAACACCCCTTCGAGCTTAATTGCTTAGGTTAGGGAGGCTACAAAACCAAACTTATCTACGTTTTTATTATCATCAATACCATCATTTATTTTTTTTTTGCAAATTATATACTATCCCTTTCCCTTAGTTGTTACCTTCAACAAAAGAACATAATTAATGTAATAATCCAATGTGCAACCCACAATTATATGTTAAAGTGTGTGTGTGAAAATGAAGGTTTAAGAATACTTGTTAAATGAGTATATGAGCAGAATCAAGTGATAACAATGCGAGAGTTTATAAACCTGAATATTTCAAGAAGTATTATGATAGACCTTGGTAATGATACTTACTAAGATGCGTCTCTAGACTCAATAAAATTTTCTCCTTACTCTGCCATCCTAATAAGGATACTTACTAAGATGCATCTCAAGAGTTAATAAAACTGACTCCATACTCTGTCATCCTAATAACAATTTTGTCAAATGGTTTTAATAATAGCAAAAACAGTTAGCAAGTTAGTTTTTTTTTTTTTTAACTACTACCCTCTCCCCCCAACCAAAACGAGACATTGTCCTCAATGTTCTAAGGTAGAAAGATAGAGTATAGAAGACATCACTTGAAACAACGAACAATGACAAACCTGAAACACACTTAAACAAATCTAAGAAGTAACAAAATAAAATAATATGCTATTAATAAAACCACAAGACACAATGTTTCACAAATGAAGGCTCAAATCTAATCTAAGCTTTTTACGACTTTCTATAGTTGACCAATCTAGGCGACTCATGCAGGGATCAATGACAGGGATGAAAGATTGTAGTTTGTCAATCAATTGTTCAGTAGTAGCAGTAGAGATTATGATTTGTTGTGCCGAAGATGTAAGAAATTCCTATTCCACAGCTTAATCAAGGAAAGACAACAACTTATCATAAAAACCATTAACATTTAACAAACCTATAGGTTTATGGTGAATGTGCAGTTAGGCCCGAGATAAAATATGAAAGATCTTTTCCAATGTGCCCAGACCACCTGGTAAGGCAATGAAGGCATCAGCATGGTTAAACATGGTATTCAGACTGTTAGACATTGTGGAGACTTGTAGTTCCTCTCCAATTGTTAGACATTTGCTAAAGCTTTGGGGACAAACCCCGAAACTTGACTACCTCCTAAAAATGCAGCCATTAACACACCTCCCATTAACCCAAGGCTGCCTCCCCCATACACTAAATGAATCTTTCTGTCAACTAGTACCCGACCAAGATGATTTGTTGATTCTAAAAACTCTTTTTCTTTCCAAGGACTGGATCCACCGAAAACACAAATATTTCTTATGTGATGACTTGAGGAACCTGCCATTTCTACATACTTTTATATTTGATTAATGTATGGGTTGAGTAGAAATGAAGGGAAGGAAGAGAAGAATTTATAGATGAGAAATTGAAAATGCAATCATACCACCTATATGTAGGCCAGCTATTGTCTCACACTCTCTCTCTTTATTTATTTATTTTGACAATGCATGTATGTACAGGTAGTTGTGATTGTGGCTCACATCTTCCCTTGGTTTTACGTCCAAGAACGGCTTAAACGCCCTCTATGGGTCGAGGATAGGCTTCCCATCCAGTTTTCTTAAAAACTGGCAAACAGGGTCTTTTTTAGTCAGATTCCCAAGACTAAGTCGATCATGTTCTTTATGGAATTGTGGCCATAAATCATGAATTACACGATGCACATCTCCACTAGGATGCGTCTCAAGGGTCAACAAAAGATTATCTAAAGACCCCTTACTCAGGCCATCCTTAATGAATTGTATCT
Source organism: Populus alba (assembly GCF_005239225.2). NCBI lineage: Eukaryota > Viridiplantae > Streptophyta > Magnoliopsida > Malpighiales > Salicaceae > Populus > Populus alba. Next base: position 9,076,105 of record NC_133299.1, read on the forward strand.
TATCTTCATGGTTTACAGATACCATTCCTAAAGAACAACATGTCGCATTGCAAGTCCATCTGGCACATCTGTGACAGACTTTCAGTCGTTTTGCACGACGTTTCTTTGTAAAAGTGCTTTTACTTGTTCCAGGCATGTGTGAAATGAAAGAATTGGAGGACTCACCTGATAAGCGGACCTTTGATTCAATTAGCCAGCGAATATCTTTTGAAATTCCATGATTCATTAACAACCTCAATCTTGCACACTTAGCACGGTTAATTTTTGTAATTGCATTTGGAGGCAGAGCGGGAAAATACCTTTTCAACTTTTCAAGAGTGGTGTCCATTTTCAAATGAGAATTGGGAAAAAATTCAAAGAAGGGAGAAAGAGCAGAGAATTGTACAAATATATACAGATATCAGTTATTTGGGAAACTGAAAGAACCGACTTAAGTCACGGAGTACCGTTATCCGCTATTTGACCGGGGTGAGAGAGAGACTAGCAAAACAAAAGTCACACCAAAAAGGAACACAAAAAAAATGTGAGAAAAACAAAATAATCAACCTTTATCTACAAGATCATTCAAACCAATGGATTCATTTTCACTAGGAAACTCATCAAAGTAAGCTTTCAAACGATGTCCATTTACCTTCAAAACATTGTCATTCTTTGAATTCTCAATATCAAGGGCCCCATAAGGATACACATGTTTCAAAATAAATGGACCGCTCCATCGTGATCTTATTTTTTTAGGAAATAAATGGAGTCGAGAATTATAAAGCAAAACTTTTTTACCAGTATCAACTTTTTGATTAGTTTTGCAGAATGCATGTGTGTCCTTGAACATGGTGGGCCAATAAAATCCATTTTGTAAGATTTTTGCAGTTGTCTTTCTTGATGAGAATTGACTCCCACATGCTTCAGAATGACAAAGTTTAATGACACTACTTACCTCATTGTCAGGAATGCATCTTTGAAATTTTTGATCAGGACAATTATTGAATAAGTTAGGGTCATCCCAATAAAAGTTCTTCACTTCATTCAAAAACTTTCCTTGGTCTTCAGTACTCCAATGAGCTGGCAAATCTCCTAAAGGAAGAAAATTGATATTTTTAGCAAACCAAGGCATTGAACTAAGAGAAAGTAAGGATTCGTTAGGAGAGTAATCATCGATTGGTGGGATGTCAGATGTCAAATTTGTTGTCACTCTTGATAAAAGATTGGCATTAATATTTTTAGTGCCTTTTTCATCCGTGATTTCTTCCTGAGAATAAATCATTTGCAAATCTTCATATTCATCCAACTCAATTTTACTCAAAGTAGATTCAAGTTGATCATGAACTAATTCTTCAATATGATCTACTTCTTGTAAATCATTATCATCTCTAGGCTGCTTGCAAATGTTGAAAATATTCATCTCCAATGTCATGTTTCCAAAAGATAACTTCATGAGTCCATTCCTACAAGTAAGTGCCATTCTTCAAAACAATAATGCTTTGAAAGATAAAGACCCTGGTTGTCCTACAATTTCTTGCTTTATTGGAGAACATAAAATTGAAAGAGCCTTACTTGATCTTGGAGCTAGCGTGAATTTACTTCCATATTCAGTCTTTCAAAGTCTCAATCTAGGTGAGTTAAAACCAACCTCTGTAACTCTTTTACTTGCTGATAGATTTGTAAAAGTGCCTAGAGGAATAGTTGAGGATGTGTTAGTACAAGTTGATAAATTCATTTACCCTGTAGATTTTGTTGTCTTGGATATACAACCTGTTGAAGCATGTAATTCAATTCCTATCATTTTAGGACGTCCATTTCTTGCCACTTCTAATGCATTGATTAATTATAGGAATGGACTGATGAAGTTATCATTTGGGAACATGACATTGGAGATGAATATTTTCAACATTTACAAGCAATTTAGAGATGATAAAGATTTACAGGAAGTGGACTTTATTGAAAAATTAGTTCATGATCAATTTCAAACCACTTCCAGTGAAACTGAGATTGATGAATCTGATGATTTGCAAATGGTCTACTTTCAGGAAGAATCAAAGGCATGCAATTGGAGACCACAAATTGAAGAATTGCCACCACGATCAATTGAGCCCATACCTTCAAGTGTTCAACCACCAAAACCTGATTTGAAGCCGTTACCATTTAATCTCAAATACTTATTTTTGGGAGAAAATAAAACTTTTCCGGTAATAATCTCTTCCAAACTTAATGCACATCAAGAAGGTAAGTTATTATAGACTCTAAAAATGCACAAAAATGCATTAGGATGGACCATAGCTGACATAAAAGGAATTAGCCCTTTGATTTGCACACACAAGATTTATTTGGAGGAAAATGCTAAACCCTCTAGAGAAATGCAATGAAGGCTTAATCCTAATATGAAAGAAGTAGTGAAAAATAAAGTCATTAAGCTTCTAGATAATGGAATCATTTATCCTATTTCTGACAGCAAATGGGTAAGTCCTACCCAAGTTGTACCCAAAAAGTCTAGAGTCACTGTGATAACAAATGAGAAAAATGAGTTAATTCCAACTAGGACTGTTACTGGTTGGCACATGTGCATTGACTATAGGAAACTTAATTCAATGACTAGAAAAGATCATTTCCCTTTACCTTTCATGGATCAAATCCTAGAAAGAGTTGCAGGTCATGAATTTTATTATTTCCTAGATGGCTATTCAAGTTACAATCAAATTGAAATTGCATTGGAAGATCAAGAGAAGACTACTTTCACATGTCCATTTGGTACTTTTGCATATCGAAGGATGCCTTTTGGATTATGTAATGCACCAGCCACGTTTCAAAGATGCATGCTTAGCATATTCAGTGATATGGTTGAACGTTTTCTTGAGATTTTTATGGATGATTTTTCTGTTTTTGGTGATTCATTTGATGATTGTTTGACTAACTTAGAAAAGGTTTTGAGCAGGTGTGAAGAGAAGAATCTTGTACTGAATTGGGAAAAATGTCACTTTATGGTAACAAACGGCATTGTACTTGGTCACATTGTATCATCGAAAGGAATTGAGGTTGATAAATCTAAAATCGAGTTAATTGCCAACTTACCAACACCAAAATCTGTTAAGGATGTTAGATCATTCTTAGGACATGTTGGTTTTTACAGAAAGTTCATCAAAGATTTTAGTGTAATATCTAAGCCCTTAAGTAACCTTCTAGCAAAGGATACTATTTTTGAATGGAATGAACATTGTGAAGAAGCCTTTGTTAAACTTAAAAACTTGCTTACTTCTGCTCCTGTCATTCAACCTCCTGATTGGTCATTACCTTTTGAAATAATGTGTGATGCTAGTGATTATGTCGTGGGTGCTGTCTTGGGACAAAGAAAAGATAAGAAACCTTAAGTGATTTACTATGCAAGTAAAACTTTAAATAGTGCTCAAATGAATTACACAACCACTGAAAAAGAATTACTTGCAGTAGTATTTGCATGTGATAAATTCAGGTCTTATCTTGTTGGCTCACCTGTTGTTGTTTTTAGTGATCATGCAGCATTGAAATATCTTATTTCTAAGAAAGATTCTAAGGCTAGATTGGTGTGGTGGATTTTGTTACTTCAAGAATTTGATATCACAATCAAAGACAAGAAAGGCACCGAAAATGTTGTTGCAGATCATTTGTCAAGATTGACAACAGATTCAAAATTTGACATCACACTAATCGATGACTACTTTCCCGATGAATCTTTACTTTCTGTTTTTACAATGCCTTGGTTTGCTAATATTGTTAATTTTCTTGTTTCAGGACAATTGCCAGCTCTTTGGAGTACCCAAGACAAAAGAAAGTTCTTGAATGAAGTGAAGAACTTTTATTGGGATGACCCTTATTTATTCAAATATTGTCCTGATCAAATACTTCGAAGATGCATTCATGATAATAAGGTAAGTAATGTCATTAAATTTTGTCATTCTGAGGCATGTGGGGGTCATTTCTCGTCGAAAAAAACAACTACCAAAATCTTACAAAGTGGATTTTACTGGCCCACCATGTTCAAGGACTCACATGCATTTTGCAAGACTTGTGAAAATTGTCAAAAATTGGGATTTATTTCAAAATGTCATATGATGCCTTTAAATCCTATTCTTGTCATTGAGATCTTTGACTGTTGGGGTATAGATTTCATGGGTCCATTTCCTCCATCATTTGGTTTCATATACATATTAGTCGCAGTAGATTATGTTTCCAAATGGATAGAGGCAATTCCAAGTCGAAACAATGATCACAAAATAGTGATAAAGTTTTTGAAAGATAATATTTTGAGTCGATTTGGAATCCCTCGAGCCATGATAAGTGATGGTGGAACACATTTCTCCAACAAGCTATTTGATTCTTTAATGAAGAAATATGGATTCACACACAAAGTTGCCACCCCTTATCACCCTTAGACAAGTGGACAAGTAAAGCTTGCTAATAGGGAGATCAAACAAATCTTGGAGAAAACAGTGAACCCTAATAGGAAAGACTGGTCTTTAAGACTTAATGATGCACTTTGGGCTTATCGAACTGCTTATAAAACATCATTAGGTATGTCACCTTATAGACTAGTCCATGGAAAACCTTGTCACTTGCCTGTGGAAATTGAACATAAAGCTTATTGGGCTATTAAAGCTTTCAATTCAAACCTTGATGATGCTAGTCACCTGCGAAAATTGCAAATAAATGAGCTTGAGGAAATAAGAAATGATGCATATGACAATTCAAGAATTCATAAAGCAAGAATTAAAGAGTTTCATGATAAGAAAATACTGAGAAAAACATTCAATGGAGCGGTCCTTTTATTATGAAACATGTGTATCCATATGGGGCTTGTGATATTGAGAATCCAAAGAATGGCAATGTTTTCAAGGTAAATGGGCATCGTTTGAAAGTTTATTTTGACAATTTTTCGGTTGAAAATGACTCTATTGAATTGAGTGATCTTGTATATAAAGATTGATTCTTTTTCTCACATTGTTTTGTGTTTTGTTTTGGTGTATCTATTGTTTTGCTAGTCTCTCTCTCACCCCGGTCAAATGGCGGATAACGGTACTCCGTGACTTAAGTCGGTTCTTTCAGTTTCCCAAATAACTGATACCTGTATATATTTGTATAATTCTCTGCTCTTTCTCCCTTCTTTGAATCTTTCCCTAATTCTTATTTGAAAATGGACACCACTCTTGAAAAGTTGAAAAGGTATTTTCCCGCTTTGCCTCCAAATGCGATCAATAAAATTTACCGTGCTAGGTGTGCAAGATTGAGGTTGTTAATGAATCATGGAATTCTAGAAGATATTCGCTGGCTAATTAAAGCAAAGGTCTGATTATCAAGTGAGTTCTCCAATTCTTTCATTTCACACATTCCTAGAACATGTACAAGCACTTTTACAAAGAAACGTCGTGCAAAACGATTGAAAGTCTGTCACAGATGTGCCAGATGGACTTGCAATGCAACATGTCGTTCTTTAGGAATGGTATCTGTAAACCAAAGATAAGATACAATTCATTAAGGATGGCCTGAGTAAGGGGTCTTTAGATAATCTTTTGTTGACCCTTGAGATGCATCCTAGTGGCGATGTGCATCGTGTAATTCATGATTTATGGCCACAATTCCATAAAGAACATGATCGACTTAGTCTTAGGAATCTGACTAAACAAGACCCTGTTTGCCAGTTTTTAAGAAAACTGGATGGGAAGCCTATCCCCGACCTATAGAGGGCGTTTAAGCCGTTCTTGGACGTAAAACCAAGGGAAGATGTGAGCCACAATCACAACTACCTGTACATATATGCTTTGTCAAAATAAATAAATAAATAAAGAGAGAGAGTGTGAGACAACAACTAGCCTATATATAGGTGGTATGGTTGCATTTTCAATTTCTCATCTGTAAATTCTTCTCTTCCTTCCCTTCATTTCTACTCAACCCATACATTCATCAAATATAGAAGTGTGTAGAAATGGCAGGTTCCTGAAGTCATCATATAAGAAATATTTGTGTTTTTGGTGGATCCAGTCCTAGGAAAGAAAAAGAGTTTTTAGAATCAGCAAATCATCTTGGTCGGGTACTAGCTGAGAGAAAGATTCATTTAGTGTATGGGGGAGGCAGCCTTGGGTTAATGGGAGGTGTGTCAATGGCTGCATTTTTAGGAGGCAGTCAAGTTTTGGGGGTTGTCCCCAAAGCTTTAGCAAATGGAGACATCATTGGAAAAACAATTGGAGAGGAACTACATGTCTCCACAATGTCTGACCAACTGAATACCATGTTTAACCATGTTGATGATGCCTTCATTGCCTTACCAGGTGGTTTTGGCACATTGGAAGAGATCTTTCATATTTCATCTTGGGCTCAACTGAACAATTCAACATAAACCTATAGGTTTGTTAAATGTTAATGGTTTTTATGATAAGTTGTTGTCTTTCCTTAATCAGGCTGTGGAACAGGAATTTCTTACATCTTCGGCACGACAAATCATAATCTCTGCTGCTACTGTTGAACATTATTATTATTACTATTAACATTATATTTACTATTATTGTTGTTATTGTTGTTGTTTGTTGTATTGTTATTTATAATTTATACAATTAACCTCTTTGTGGTTCGACCCCGGTCTTGCCGGGTTATTTATTACTTCGACACTCCTGCACTTGGGAGAAGACATCAAGCTTTTGGTCGTGTCAAGTTTTTGGTGTCGTTGCTGAGGAGATAAATTCTTGTATAAATTATAATATTTATTTTATTTTCTCTTTTTATTTTTCATTTTATCTAACTTTTGTTTCTTTTGTTTTGTTTTGTTTCTTTTTCTTCTCTTTTCTTTTCTTCCTTTTATTCTCTTCTTACACGTGCATGAGAGTTTGGTCACGTACATTAAGTGGTCGATTTTGTAGGGTATCCTCATCATTTTCAGAAAATATGACCGAAGAAGATAATCAATCGCTTCATAATGAGAATAATGAGAATAACTGTATGAGAACACTTAGAGACCACATGAATCCCACAAGAACAAGTGCACCCTCATGCATAGTTTCCCTCCTGATGCATCTCATTTTAATTTTAAGCCAGACATTATTCAACTTTTACCTTCTTTTCATGGTTTAGACCTAGAAAATCCATACTTACATTTAAGGGAATTTGAGGAGGTCTGTAATACCTATAATGACTCGAATTGTAGCATGAACACCATTAGATTAAAGCTTTTTCCTTTTTTCATTAAAAGATAAAGCTAAAACATGGCTATAAAATTTGAGCCCAAGATCTATTCGTGCTTGGGATGAAATGCAACAACAATTTTTAAAGAAGTTTTTTCCATCTCACAGAACAAACTCTTTCAAAAGACAAATCATCACTTTCACTCAAAAGCCAGGAGAAACATTTTACCAATGTTGGGATAGGTATCGAGATTTGCTTAATACTTGCCCTCATCATGGTTTTGAAACATGGAGATTGGTTTCATATTTTTATGAAGGGTTAACACCTAGAGATAGGCAAATGGTTGAATTGATGTGCAATGAAACTTTTGAAGATAAAGACCCTAATGAAGCAATGGAGTACCTAGACTTGCTAGCCGAAAATGCTCAAAATTAGGACACCACAAGTACTTATAAGGCACCAAGTAAAACTCAACCTCATACATCTAGTGGAGGTATGCACAACCTTAGGGAAGATCATGACCTCCAAGCCAAGTTTGCATCTTTAGCTAGAAAAGTTGAAGCACTTGAATTGAAAAGGAGTTGTCATTTAAAATTTGTTCAAAACATTGTGTGTCAAATCTGTGAAACCAATGAACACTCAACAAATGATTGTCCAACTTTGCCTTCTTTTAGGGAATGCCTCCATGAACAAGCCCATGCTTTAAACAGTTTCCAAAGACCAAACCATAACCCATACTCTCCAATCCCTGCTATAGGGAAGCTGGACCTGCCCTCTGGCGAAGAGCTAGTGGCCCCTCCTCCACAGCCTCTAGGTGATTCTGGGAAATCAGCCTCAAACGCTGCCCTCCCAGCAAAACACGCCTCTTCTCCAGGTAAGTCCCCTGTGCCTGCCCCTAGCAAATGGTGTGACCTGTTCTCATCTAAACAAAATCCAGATGTTTGCCCTAAACTGTTGCATTATTCTGAGATTAGCACTATCAAAATGTGTTCTCTTCTTAATGATGATTTGACTAGTCACTCTGATTATTGGAATTTATGCATTGTGGGTTTTGTTGCTGGTAAATTCCCGGGTTATAAAGCTTTGAGTAGCATTATCTCAGATTCTTGGCACTGTGAAGCCAAGTTAACTATCCATGAATCGGGCTGGCTAGTGTATCAGTTTCAAAATGTTGATGACAAACTAGCTGTTCTTGCTGAAGGGCCTTATTCGGTTTATGGACGTCCTCTTCTCCTGCAACCCATGTCAGAATATTTTGATTTTTCAGCTGAAAATATGACCACAGTGCCTGTATGGGTGAGATTTCCAAATCTCCCACTGAAATGCTGGTCCATTCAGGCCTCTCCAAGATAGCTAGTGTCCTTGGAAAGCCATTACAAAGTGACAAATTTACAGCCACCATGGAGTTTTGATTGAGCTTGACTTACTCGATGATTTGCCTAGCTCTATCCCTATTTGTCTCCCTAACGGCACTACTCTAAATCAATCTGTTGTCTATGAAACGTTGCTGAAATTTTGCAAGCACTGTCAGGTCCTTGGACACTCTACTGGAGCATGCACTAAATTCTCTATTCCTGTTGATGCTGATAAAGAGGGCCTCTCAGATAAGGCATGCCTTCCTACTGGTCCTTCTCAGGAGAGGAGAGTTAGCGCTCTTCAGCGTTTGGGGAAGGTTTTGCAAACTAATAAGGAGCATGACAAAGAACATGCAGAGGCTGCACACACCAAGAAAGGGAATGACAAGGGGCAACCAGAGGTTATACGCAACAATATGGGGAATGATAAAGGAAAGACAATTGTTGGGGACACTTGTTTGGATCTCATGCATATGGAAGCTGATGAATGGGAGACTGTGAGAGGAAAGCACACAAAGAAACTTCTAAGCCCTAAAAGCAACAACGTACAAGCTGTGGAGTTACATGCAGGTTTATCTGTCGGAGTCTCTACTAGAAGTGGAGGTCGTAAGCATGCAAACAAAGGCCAAGGACGTGGTAGGGCTTCGCCTGCCACTCCTGCCAAATGATGTTAATCCATTGCTGGAATATCAGAGGGCTTAATAGCCCTCTGAAGCAGCATGAGGCTGTTAGCCTCATGAAAAGAAAGAAGATTGATGTTTTTTGCTTTTTAGAGACTAAGTTATCTTCTTCCAGAGTCGGTCTCATGCACAATTTTAGGCTGAAGTCCTGGAAGTATATCAGCAATAGTGAGGTAGCCTCCACTGCCAGAATTCTTCTTTTTTGGAACCCCAGCACTGTTAATGTTGTTTTGTTTAATCTTTCTGCCCAAGTAGTGCATGTTCTCATTACTTGTTTGGAGAGTCATTACAGTTTCACAGCTTCTTTTGTCTATGGTTTCAACACCCTGCGGAGGTGGAGTCCTAATACTCCTTGGCTGGTTCTTGGTGATTTTAATTCGGTGCTTTCTCAGGAAGATAAACACAGTGGAGCTCCTGTGACCAGCTATGAAGTTACAGACTTCAGGGAATGTTGCTCAGATTTGGGTCTTGCTGACCTTAACTCAACTGGCTGCCTTTACACCTGGTCAAATGGACATGTCTAGAGCAAAATTGATAGAGTTATGGTCAACACTCATTGGTCCACTTTGCAGCAGCAGGCTCAAGTGCATTTTGACAATCCTGGGGCTTTCTCGGACCATTCCCCATCCTCTATTCATATGGGTTCTCGGCAGCCTTGCAGGAATAGGAACTTCAAATTTTTTAACATGTGGGCTGATCACCCACAATTCCTTGAGTTGATTGAGCAATGCTGGAATACGCCTGTTTATGGTTCCTATATGTTCACTCTGTGCCGAAAGCTGAAACTACTGAAAAGGCCTCTGAAGGAGCTCAACAAGCTTCAATATAGTCACATCTCTCAACGTGTTACCAGGGCTGAGGAAGAACTGGATAGCTTTCAATCTCTTTTGCATCAAGACTGTGATAATATTCATCTTCAGTCCCAGGTCAAGCATCTTAGATCACAGCTTGTGTACCTCAAGTCGGCGGAGCAGAGTTACTATGGGCAGAAACTCAAATTCACTTTCTTAAAGGAAGCGGACAAAGGCACCCGTTTCTTCCATGCTCTGCTGAGCCAAAAGCATAGGAGAAATCATATTCCAGCAATCCAAGTCCCCTCTGGCACGTATTCTTCTTCGGTTGATGAGGTGGGGGATGAGTTTGTCCGATACTTTACAAATCTCCTTGGCTCTACAAAACAAACCGATCCCATTAATGAGGATGTCATCCAGTGTGGCCCCTGTATTGATACAGCCTCCCATGATCTTCTTTTGGGACCAATAACAGATGACCTTATCCAGCAAACTCTCTCCAGCATTGGAAATGAGAAGGCCCCTGGGCCAGACGGCTTCTCTTCCCTGTTCTTCAAGGAAGCATGGAGTATAGTGGGCGGTGATTTTTGTGCTGCAGTCAAGGATTTCTTCACATCGGGACTTTTGCTCAAACAAGTCAACCATTCTGTCATTGCCCTTGTCCCAAAATCATCCAATGTTAACTTGGCTGCTGACTTTCGGCCGATATCTTGTTGCAACGTCATCTACAAGGTTATTTCCAAGATTCTAGCGGGGAGAATGGCGCATGCTCTTCAGGATATCATCAGCTCGGTCCAGAATGCTTTTCTGGGAGGAAGAAATATGGCTGACAATATTCACCTCATGCAGGAGCTTTTGCGTCATTATGGGAGGAAGAGGGCATCCCCTAGATGTATTATTAAAATTGACTTCAGGAAAGCTTTTGACTCTGTTCAGTGGTCTTTTCTGCGTCATGTATTGCTGTCTTTGGGCTTCCCTCCTCGATTTGTTCGGCTCCTTATGCAATGTGTTGAGACTGCATCTTTCTCTGTTTCTGTTAATGGAAATCTATATGGTTTCTTCAAGGGGCAGTGTGGTGTTCGTCAAGGAGATCCTCTTTCTCCATACCTTTTTATTGCTTGTATGGAATACTTTTCCAGGATGATTATGCAGAGTACGCAGCACATTGATTTCAATTTCCACCCCAAGTGTTGTGCTCTAGGGGTCAGCCACTTAGCTTTTGCTGATGATGTCCTATTACTCTGCCGGTGTGATACGCAGTCAGTTAGCATATTAAACCAGCAGCTTCTTGCTTTTGGTCGAATATCAGGCCTTGATATTAATGCTGCGAAGTCCTCTATATATTTTGGTGGTGTGGGGGAAAGTGTTAAGCTTGCCATCTTGCATCTTACTGGCTTTATAGAAGGGAGTTTTCCTTTCCGTTATCTAGGGGTCCCTCTAAGCCCTCACAGATTATTGGCTAGTCAATTCTCCCCTCTCCTGCAGAAATTGGAATCTTCTATTCAGAGTTGGATGGGGAAACACCTCTCCTATGCGGGTCGCCTTGAGCTCATCAGATCAGTTCTGCATGGCATGGTCCAATTCTGGCTCAGTATCTTTCCGATACCAGGTATAGTTATTACCAAGATCAATAGCATCTGTCGAAGTTTCCTCTGGTCGGGTAACTCTTGTTCACCTCACTCTGCTCTTGTCTCCTGGGAAAAGGTATGTCTTCCCAAGCAGGAAGGAGCCCTGGCTCTTCTAGATATCAGGGTAAGAAACAAAAGCTTTTTAGCAAAACAGCTATGGAATTTTCATCTTAAATCTGACTCTTTGTGGATTCGTTGGGTGGCACATTATTCGCCTCTATGGAAGTCCATTTGCACTCTCAAAAACCAGCTGGTGGAACAATGTGGAGGCATACCTGCTGCTATCACTACTCTTGAAAATTGGCATAGTGGTTCGGGGAGATTTCTGGTTCATGCTCATGATTTCTTTAGGATTAAAGGTGAGAGTGTCCAGTGGGCTAGGGTGGTTTGGGAGGAATGGTCCCTGCCTCGAACCAGATTTATTCTATGGCTCGCTACCCTAGGTAGACTCCGCACAAGGGACCGGCTCAGCTACCTTCCCACAGAAACTGTTTGTTCCTTATGCAGCATAGAAGACGAGACACACGCCCAACTATTTTTCAATTGCAGCTGGACTTCTTTACTCTGGAATCGAGATAAGAGCTGGCTTAGAATCTATCAGCCTATGTCTACACTTTCCAGTGCCATCAGAGGTCTGAATGGGGAGTAAAGAGCTGAAACTAAGAATGAGACGTGTATCCATTGCCCTACTTGTGTATTTGATTTGGGATGAAAGAAACAGCCGCATCTTTGCACATAAGTCATCCTCTATAGATGCCACACTACGAAGATTCCAAATTCTGTTTTACACAGTTTTGCTTTTCCATGAAAAAGACCACTCTCTTTACCATGTTGCTGCTTGACAAAGAAGCTAGTCTCGTTGATTGCTACAACTAGGTTTGTAGTTTCTTCTGCTCAGTTTCTGATTTCAGAAAGTTTAAGCCCACAGTCTTCATGTCTGAGCATGTTGATCCTGTCTCCTGCAAGTTTACAATTTCAGTTTCCGTGGTCTTCCATGCAAACCGTTTTCACCCTGATACGTTACTGCATGGGGAAGCCTTGGTCATGCATTTTCTACGTGCTGCTTTTAATGCCGGGTCTTTTGTCTCTGCATGAATAGCCATTAGTTTTTTGGCTGCTTGTGAATTATTTTGCATGGCTGTATCGCAGTGAATTAAATTGCATTGATGGTTGCGGCTGGATTGTCTGCTAGTGAATTAATTTCAGGTGCTCTTCCCCTGCTGCATGGAGTCCCTGCTTGGATGAGTCTCTGTTAGCTGCTGTTGTTGGCTTGCGTGGTTGTTGCTGTTCCAGCTTCATCTCCATGTCGTCTTGCGGTGTGCTGGTTGTTTGCTTTTGCTGGCATCGAGGTGGCAATCCAATTTGTTGATGCTGGGATAGCTGGCCGACAGTTCTCTCTTGGCGTGATTAAGCTAGTCATCTGCATGGCTTTGATTGGCTAGAGTTTCACTTTGCTAGTGGCTGTTTGTTGGTATCGACGTGCACGACCTTGCTTGGTCCCCTTTATCAAGGAACATGTTTCCCACTTTTGCCTTGGGAGCTTGCTTTTGAGTATGCTGATTCTAGCATTGTCGTTTTCCTTTTTTGCTTTTTGCATTTAGGTTGTGCTTTAGAGTTTTTTCTCTTCACTGTTTAAGAGAGTTTGTTCCCTTTGCCGGGTTATGTATGTTCATTTGTTCTGCTGGTTTCCAGCTTGTTTCGCAAGCTTCGCTTGCTACCTTTTGATCTATACAATACTTACATTTGATCAAAAAAAAAAAAAGTATAACCCTAGTTGTAGAAATCACCCAAATTTTAGTTGGAAGAGTGATAGCAACAATGCACAAACTTCACAGAAGTCCAAACTCTTATGCACGTGTAAGAAGATAATAAAAGCAAGAAAAGAAAAGAGAAGAAAACGAAACAAAACAAAACAAAAGTTAGATAAAATGAAAAATGAAAAGAGAAAATAAAATAAATATTATAATTTATACAAGAATTTACCTCCCTGACAACGGCGTCAAAAACTTGACACGACCAAAAGCTTGATGTCTTCTCCCAAGTGCAAGAGTGTCGAAGTAATAAATAACAGGGCAAGACTAGGGCCAAACCACAGAGAGGTTAATTGTATAAATTATAAATAACAATACAACAACAATAACAACAATAATAATAACAACAACAATAACAATAATAGTAATAATAATAATAATAATAATACTCAGTACGTGGCGTTGTTATACCTGAGAATGATCTAAAAGATCGGGTCACAGGTTTCCAGCCTATATACGGAGTTTAGAAAAAGATCAAAGAGATATATTATATAATATAAACAGATTTCTGATGCGAATGAACAAAGCAAGACCAACAATGTCAGGATCTTTGATCAAACACAGAGCATACTTAATGTACATAAACTATAACAAGAATGTAAATAGTAGTAGTAGTAGTAGTAGTAAAAGAAGACGAAGAATTTAATGAGAACTTTGAGATGAAAGATTAATGTAAGGATTAAACAATGATAAAAACAAATGTCAAGGTTAGAGGATCCACTAATGGTATTTCAAACAAGTATAATATTAACTCTTATTACTCAACTTGGAAACCACACACGAAGGAGGTTCCAATCAGAATATAAATTATTAACATGATTACATTAGTTATCTTATTCGAATGATGCTAATACTTGTAAATGTTGTCAGGCATTCATGATTATAACTTACATTAACAACAAATCAAGTTCCTTTCATAGCTCAGGTGTCGGTTATACCATACAGTATGGGCTATGAAAGTATCAAGTATTTGTTGTACCAAGTGTTATACAACATAAATCTAGATTAATCATTTAACAAGCAAAGTATTAAAAGTGAACAAGGTAACAAATATAAAACATGTTAATATCAAGCATTAAAGTCCATGTTGAGTTTATTAACATGATTACATTAATTATCTTATTCGAATGATGCTAATACTTGTAAATGTTGTCAGGCATTCATGATTATAACTTACATTAACAACAAATCAAGTTCCTTTCATAGCTCAGGTGTCGGTTATACCATACAGTATGGGCTATGAAAGTACCAAGTATTTGTTGTACCAAGTGTTATACAACATAAATCTAGATTAATCATTTAACAAGCAAAGTATTAAAAGTGAACAAGGTAACAAATATAAAACATGTTAATATCAAGCATTAAAGTCCATGTTGAGTTTATACTATACTTATTCTTACACTATTAGTGTACCCTTTTCACCTTGACATAATAGATTTAGCTAAACATAATGAAAGAAAGAAACATAAATAAACAAGATAAGAACATAATTATACAAATAAAGGAAAGGAAATGAAGAGCATAAACAAGAGATTAATATAGCATTAAATAAAACTTAAACATTACAAAATACAAAGAAAGAGAGCAAGAGCATGATCTTGATCTGAACACTAAGATGCCTAAATGCATGGCAAATGCCTCTTTTTATAGGCCAAAATTTGAAACTATTGATTTGATGAATAATTGTTGAGTGGGTGGTCACATCTTGACTTTGTGAAAATCCTTATCTTCTTGTCTGAATAAAACAAAAATGCTAGCATCAGAACTGGGTCCATTTGAAAACATGAAAGTCCTAGGAAATTCTCCTAGATTTCCAGGAAAAAAAAGATGAGGTCATTTGAACTTCTAGAACTCAAGATATGGGCTGAACACTGAACAATGTCTGGGCTGCAGGACAGCTTCAGACTTCTCTGTTGTTGCTATAATTTGGACTTGAAAACAACCTTCTTAAATCTTGGTGTCTACATGAAAGTTGTAGGCCTATGTCTTATCAAATCTATGTAAAAATTTGAGATCATTTGGACATCTAGAACTCGAGATATGACTCAATTACCGAACAGTGTTCTAGTTTGGACTGCACCAACATCTCTTTTCTAAGCTTCACCCTCTCTTTATCTTCACAAATTTCAGTAGTTGAGTTCATCAATCAATCCTTTGATTTATGTGATATGCTTGCATTTAAGATGAAACATGCTTTAGTTAAGGAGTTATTGATACTTCAAGTGCAAAATAATGATATAAACCCTTGATAAACATGCACTTTTAAGTACTAATCAACTTCCAATCTTGTTTGATGATCTCCAAAACCTCTTTTGCAATGGGATCTTTGAACAAACCAAATAATTGAGCAATTCCCATAGTCCTTGGAACAAACTGCATGCGCCCAAGTTGTCTTACCACTAGGGCAAGAGCATAACTCACATAACCTGTAATCCCTACTAATGGTACCCAACGTCTTTGTCCACAACCCATGGACTTTCACTGTTGTTACCCATGGGGCTCTCCACTTAAAATCACTATTAGGCACACCTTCTAATTTGTCAACCCATCCTTGGTTGTCTAGATCTCCCCATTCTTCTTCTTCTACTAACTTTAGGGGTCTTTGGGTGAACCACTAAAAATTATTGAAGACAAGCTTTTTTGTTTCGATATGGCTAACCATCTAGCTATACAGAAACTGCGTACAACATCTCATTGCTCCTTTCCTGGTCCTCCTACAATGATTAAGCGTCAAGATGGTTTCAGCTAAAATAGCAGCCACTAGATTGATTTATGTATTCTCATACTCTACATAAGCAGCAGTGGCCTCCAAACTCACTACACCTGTCTGACTTGGGAACAACACAAGGCCAAATATACCCAAGGCAATCAATCTCTCTTTTTCTAATCCTGACTTCTTTTCCAGTTTAATTTCTAGCATCCTCCATTTTAGACCGATAGCATTTTTTTCCAAAAACTTTTCCAAGTTGGAGATTCTGAGAAGTTTTGATAGTTCGGGGATGATCTGTCAGATCTCAAAGGCAAATAAATCCGATACATATTGTTTGGAAACTCAATCAACATCTCATATTCTTCCATAGTGGGACATATGTCTATGCTTCCAAAAGAAAAAACACTGGTAGTCTGGATCCCAAAAATGAACTATGGCTCGCCTAGCTAGGCTTAAAACTTTTACCCTTACAATTTCCACCAAACATCTGTATTTCCTAAAAAATACATCCTTATCCACATTCTGAAAGTGAGTCATTAACTTGTTCACCTCATTCATAATGCAATTCAGGTTCTTGATTGGTGACAGTTTCTTAGCATCGCTTCTAAGGCAGTCTCCTTAAGTTAATTGTGATAGTTCAGAATTTTTCCATATTCTATGATGGAAAATTTAGCAATGGTGGCCATTTCGTTCACAAGTCCTGGTCTTCAAAATGCCTTGGGATTAGACTTGTTTTGATGCAAAAGATATTATGGAGCGTACACCCTAAGGATAGGTTTTAGTTCCTTTACGTGAGACATAGGGTAGGTTTACTACTTGGTCTCTAAAAAAGGGTCTCCTATTGTCCTAGTGATCGCCCTCGTAAAGGCAATATGGGGGTTCAGCAAATGGTGGGATGGCACGTGTACCAATCACTATCAGTCTAAACACTCAGCAAAGAGTTGGGGTTTACACAAACTTAAACCTTGACTCAAGTCATAAGGCAAGCTGCTAGTTCCCCACTTAACTTAAAGTTAAATGTGTGTGCCCTTAAAAAGATAATAATAATAAAAGTGATGCATGATTATACCATGTATGATAGAAAAGATGCATGCTAAAGCTTTTAAACAAAGTATCATTCATATAAGAAAACAAAAACCAATAACACATAGCATAAACAAACAAATTACCAAGCCTAGTCCTAAGTTCCCAGTGGAGTCGCCATTCTGTCGCAGTCACCCGCGCGGCGTCTGATGGCGATTTTTTGTTTGTTTGGCTTGCTTGATTGGTTCGTTGGAGTCGCCACCTAGTATTTTGGTCACT
Source organism: Populus alba (assembly GCF_005239225.2). Taxonomy (NCBI): domain Eukaryota; kingdom Viridiplantae; phylum Streptophyta; class Magnoliopsida; order Malpighiales; family Salicaceae; genus Populus; species Populus alba. The sequence continues at coordinate 9,093,519 of NC_133299.1, forward strand.
AGGAACCCTAACTGGTCTTTCAGAGATTCTAAGGCAAGGGACTGGTTGCGTAAAGGGAAGGTATTAGCACCCCTAGTACGCCCTACGTAAGGTAAGCTGCTTAGTGTTTGGTTTGCTTTATAATTGCTACGGTGTTGATGTTTTGTAATCCCATCAATTTGCCTAGGTTTGATTTAAACTAAATTTATTAGGATAGAAATTCAAGGAGATTCCATGTGCTTCGAAAGCTTATTTTTCCCTTAGTATTTCAAGATTTTCGCGACTCGTAAATCACAAGGAGGAGGGACAAAAAATTTAGAAATCTAAGGAAATTCAAGGCACTTTAAAAGCCTATTTTTTGCCTTAATGTTTCATACTCTCACGGTTCGTAAACCATGGAGTAAAATGGAAATGTCCTCGATTATAATCAAGGCTTCTTTCAAGGATGTTTGATGACTTATTATTCCTAGAAAATTATTTTAGATATTTATCACTTAGGGTTTCTTTATCCAAATATTAACAGTGAATAATAACAAGTTATTTCCAATAATATTTTGGATATTCATCCTTTTAGGATTTCTTTATCCAAACATTAACGATGAATAATAAATCAATTCCCCCCAAAATAAGATTTTTGTATTTTTTGGAATATTGGCCAATAACCTTTGGAGTTTTACAAACATGTTATAAAATCCAAAAATGCAAGAAAATACTTTATTTGTTGTGTTTAAGAAATCCAAGCGAAAACACATTCTTTAAAGTTCAAATATTTGTTTTTTTTAAGACATTAAAAAAACATGTTAGGGTATTGGCCGTATGCAACACACAAAAACATTTTTTTATATTTTCTTTGCAAAATACACACAGTTAATCGCAATTAAAATCCATATTAATCAAATTCTTAAGGCTTTAATAAATCAGCTATTAAATCCCAGACTATATATAGAAACATGTTCTTATATTTTCATAAGAAATACAACATGATTTTATTTATCCTTCAGATACTTGAACATATGCCAAATTAGAAACTTAATTCTTTTTTTGTCCTTTTTTTTATTTTTATAATTCAAATAACATAAATAAAAATACAAACACACACACACATTTTTTATTATTATTATTTTTCTTATACATCTTTTTTACATGTAAACCAAATAACAAAAATTCAAAAATCAAATACAATTTAATTATTACAAAATAAACCCCAAAACTCCAGGAATTGGTGGGAACATGTTCTGGGATCCGCTGGAACAATGGCGGAAGGTTTTTGGGCTCGGGAACAATGGCGGCGTGTGGGTTCACGCGCCGCCGTAGGAAAATCCAACCAGTTGGGGATCTGGAGTGCCTTCTTCTCCTCTTCCTTTCCTCGCCGGTGGTGACACCATGACCTGCAAAAAAACAACAAAAACGCAACAAAGCAGTCGATTTTAGTTTTCTTTTCTCCTTCTCACATTTGGTTCATTTGGGTCTTTTGGATCTGCTTCACTACAGATTGGTCTCCCTTGGTCATCTTCTTCTTCTCCTCTGTTTCATGTGCTACGCGGCAAGGAGCAACGAGAGAGTGGTGTTGCTACTTGAGGCAGTGAGCTGGGTCTACTGGCTTGTGGGTTGTTGCTGTTTGCAGCTGCTGAAATGGTCGGCGGTGAGGGAATGGAGAGCCAAGCTTTTGACTGGTTCTGGGACAAGAAAGAAAAATCAAAGCTCAAGGGGGTCGGGGTGGCGGCTTTCAACAGGAAAAAAAAAACTTCCTTCTGTTTGGGATAGAAACCGAGGAAAAGAGGGAGCGGCTGGGTCAGGAGAAGATCAGTGGCCGCTCTGGCCTTTGCTGGGTTTTCTTGGAGTTGGAGGTCGGCTGGAAGGAGAAGATTGGTGAGGGAGCAGATCAGTTTGTGGTGGGCGGCGACTTTCTTTTTTATGTTTTCAAGAGAAGAGGGGTTGCGGCTCCTAAAGAGAAAAGGGTTAGGGATTTTTATTTTTAGGTTTTGTTTGTGTTTGACTCTCCTTCTGTTTTTAAAAATTCCCTCTCTTGTAAATTTTTTTCCTCCCTTTTGAATTTTTTTTTCTCACTTTTATTATGACTAAATGTTCATTTATATAGAAAATCTCTACATGTGTTATTTAAGGAAATATTGCAATAATTATTGCAGAGATTGTCTTCTATAACCATCACCAATAAATCACATATATATAGTATTTTATATTGCATTGATTATTTTCCATAACCAGCATGAATCAAATCATATATATATATGGTATTTTATATTGCAGTAATTATATATGATTTAATAATTATCTCCTTGACATATTGCTTCCTTAATATTAGCCATGATGCTCTATGTTATCGTCACATGTAAACCCTTATTAATATTTTTTTTATTTTTTAAAAACGTTTATCAAAACATAGGTCAAAAATTGGGTAGCAACATATCTAGATAAACAAACTCTCAATAAATTTATATTTTATTAAACAAGATATTAATAAACCTTCTTTTTGTGCTTAATATATCAACACATAGTTATGGGGCTTTACTTGGAAGAAGACAAAATTTTTGTTCTCATGTTTAAGGTTAACTTCCTTGGGCTGGGATTATTATCTTCTTCTTTTTGTTAATATATATATATACATATAACTTGAAACATAATGGATCTTTAACCCATGTAATGAACTTTCGGCTAATGACTCCAAGACCAGTTGGCCTTAGGGCATTAGGTGTTGAGACACCCCTACGAGCTTAGTAACTCGGGTTACAGATATTGATACGTGGATAGTGCAATGTTTGATTCCCTCAAGCTTTTCTCCTTAACCAATGTAACAAGCGTTGGGCCAATAGCTCCCAAGTTAGTTGACTTTAGGGTATTAGGTGCTAAAACACCCCTTCGGGCTTAATTCTTTACATTAGGGAAGCTACGAAACCAAACTTATCAATGTTTTTATTATCATCACTATTATCAATTTGTTTTGTTTGTTTGTTTTTTTTTTTTTTTGCAAATACTATCCATTTCCCTTAGTTGTTACCTTTAACAAAACAACATAAATAATGTAATAATCCAATGTGCAACCCACAATCATATGTTAAAGTGTGTGTGTGTGTGTGAAAATGAAGATTTAAGAATACTTATTAAATGAGTATATGAGTAGAATCAAGTGATAACAATGTGAGAGTTTGTAAACCTGAAAGAGCAAAGAGATTTAAAGAAGGGAGAAAGAGCAAAGAATTGCACAAATATATACAGTTATCAATTATTATAGGAAATTGAAAGAACCGACTTAAGTCACGGAGTACCGTTATCCGCCATTTGACCAGAGGGAGAGAGACTAGCAAAATAAAAGTTACACCAAAACGAAACACAAAACAATGTGAGAAAAAGAATCAATCTTTATATATAGGATCACTCAATTCAATAGAGTTATTTTCAACTGAAAATTTATCAAAATAAACTTTCAAAGGATGCCTATTTACCTTGAAAACATTGTCATTCTTTCGATTCTCGATATCACAGGCCCCATATGGATACACATATTTTATAATAAAGGACTGCTCCATCTTGATCTTAGTTTTCCATAAAATAAATGGAGTCGAGAATTATAAAGCAAGACTTTTTGACCGACATTGAATGTTTTTCTCAGTAGTTTCTTGTCATGAAACTCTTTGATTCTTGCTTTATGAATTCTTGAATTTTTATATCCATCATTTCTTATTTCCTCAAGCTTATTTATTTGCAATTTTCACAGCTGACTAGCATCATCAATGTTTGAATTGAAAGCTTTAATAGCCCAATAAGCTTTATGTTCAAGTTCCACAGGCAAGTGACAAGGTTTTCCATAGACTAGTCTATAAGGCGATATACCTAATGATGTTTTGTAAGCAATTCGATAAGCTCAAAGTGCATCATTAAGTCTTAAAGACCAGTATTTTCTATTAGGGTTCATTGTTTTTTCCAAGATTTGTTTGATCTCCCTGTTAGCAAGTTCTACCTGTCCACTTGTCTAAGGCTGATAAGGGGTGACAACTTTTTGTGTGATTCTATATTTCTTCATTAAAGACTCAAATGACTTATTGCAGAAATGTGTTCCACCACCACTTATCATGGCTCGAGGGATTCCAAATTGGCTCAAAATATTTTCTTTCAGAAACTTTATCACTGTTTTGTGATCATTGTTTCGACATGGAATTGCCTCTATCCATTTTAAAACATAATCTACTACGACTAATATGTATAAGAAACCAAATGATGGGCACTTGTTTCTCGCGGAGACCTCTCTTCAGTCACTTGTTTTCTCCAGCAGCTTAATCTCTTTGGCCAAATTTCTGGTTTACACATTAACCCACAGAAATCATCCATTTTCTTTGGAGGTGTGGGCACAGAGCAAAAGCATTCTATTATCTCAGCTACTGGATTTTGTGAAGGGCAGTTTCCTTTTACTTACTTTGGAGTCCCTCTTAGCCCGCATAGACTGCTAGCAAGCCAATTCTCTCCTCTTATGCAGGACCTGAAATCGTCTATCCAAGGCTGGATGGGTAGATATCTTACTTATGCTGGGCGCTTAGAGCTCCTTCGATCGGTTCTATTTGGGAAGGTCCAGTTCTGGCTGAACATATTCCCTGTCCCTGCAATTGTGCTCAAGCAAATAATTAGCATATGTAGAAATTTCCTCTGGACTGGTGATGCATGTCGTGGTTCCTCTGCTATTGTTGCTTGGAAGACTGTTTGTCTTCCTAAAAATGAGGGTGGCTTGGGTTTGTTTGATCTCCTTGCCCGTAACAGTAGCTTTCTCAGTAAGCAGTTGTGGCACATTCATCTTAAAAAGGACTCGGTTTGGATTCGCTGGATACATCATTTCTATTTGAGCAGTGACTCCATCTGGTCTGTCCAGGTGCACCACTCTTCTTCCTCTCTGTGGAAGGCCATCATCAATGTTCAGGATGCTATCTCTCAACATTGTGGGGGATTAGAGGAGGAGTGTGTATCCTTGATGCGAGCCTGGTCTACTTCAGCTGGTCCTTTTCTTGCTCATGCATATGATTTCTTCAGGCCGGTTGGTTCAATTGTCCCATGGGCTCGGGTTGTCTGGGAGCAGTGGTCACTTCCAAAATACAGCTTTATATTATGGTTGGCGGTTTTGGGAAAACTCAAAACTCGGGACAGGTTGTGGTTCATTCCGTCTGACCCCTCTTGTAGCTGGACGGGCAGGCTGTGGGGAAGGATAAAAGATTGGCTTCGAATAGGTAGAAGGATGTCGTCCATCAACAGTGCTCTTCGTGGGTTATTCCATAAGAGGTCCAATCTTGTGGCTCGCATGCGTAGAGTCTCCTTAGGTATCTTTGTGTATCTTATCTGGGAAGAAAGAAATAATCGGGTCTTTGATGATAAATCTAGGGAGGTTGATGTCATGTTCAGGAGATTTCAAATTCTGTTTTATATGGTGTTCCATTTCCATGAAAAGGATCACCTCCAATTGGCTGTAGGGTGACCGCCTGGTATCTTAAGGTGCCCGGTGTTGTGCATATGAGATGATGTTCTTGTGGCTTTCAGCAATGGGAATGATGCCACGTTGTCTTGTATGTTTCCTGTTGCATTGGCTCTCGGCTTTCTCGTGGAGTCCAGTTTATGGGATTGTTGCCTTGCTAGCTTCTTCTGTCGCTGTGCTCTCGGCTTCTCCTTCTACTGTTGCATGGCTCACATGTCCACTGTGATTGAAGAAGTTGAATTTATTTGGCTCCTTTTCACGTGGCTGGTCTGGACATATGCTGCTGCATGGGTAATGCATGGGTGGGTCCAAGCGAGTTGTATGGGCTGTTTTGGGTGTGCTGGCTGAAGCCTTTCGGATCTCTGTTGGATGTTGGCTTGCGGAGCTACTTGGCTCAGCTTGGTTCTGGCTTCTTTAGTCTGGTTCCTTCATGTCCCACATGGTTTCTGCTTGGTTCTCTAAGTGATGGTGATGTCTGTAGTGCTGCTGGTTTTTTGGCTGGATTTGAGCGGCTCTCTTGTTAGCTTTTCAGGTCTGATTCGGCTTGCCTTGTTGCTGAATATGGGTTGTTATGGTCAGCTAATCTGCTGAGCGGCTCTGTAATTCTGTTCAAGGGAGTCTGTTCCCTTTTCTGGTTTTCAGCTTGTATTCTATTGATACTCAACTTCTTGTTTATGTTCATATTCTGATTTATGTTGGTTTCCAGCTTGTACTGCAAGCTCGCCTTGCTCTTTTTTATCAATATATTTCTTACATTTGACCAAAAAAAAAAGAAACCAAATGATGGAGGAAATAGACCCATGAAATCTATACCCAACAGTTAAAGATCTCAATGACAAGAATAGGATTTAAAGGCATCATGTGACGTTTTCAAATAGATCCCAACTTTTGACAATTTTCACAAGTCTTGTAGAATGCAGTGAGTCCTTGAACATGGTGGGCAAGTAAAATCCACTTTGTAAGATTTTTACAGTCGTCTTTTTTTACGAGAAATGATTCCCATATGCCACAGGGTGACAAAATTTAATGACACTACTTACCTCATTACCAAGAATGCATCTTTGATATATTTGATTAGAACAATATTTGAATAAGGTCATCCCAATAAAAGTTATGCACATTGCTCAAAAACTTTCTTTCATCTTGGGTATCCAAATGAGCTGGCAAAAATCCTAAAGCAAGAAAATTGTCAATATCCAAACAATAGCAAGTGAAGATTTATCAGGAAAGTAATCATCAATTGGTGTGTTGTCAGATGTTGAATCTTTTGTCAATTTTGACAAATGCGACAACATTTTTGGTGCCTTTTTCATCTTTGATTTCTTCATGTTTGAAAGTTTTAAAGATTTTAGAATCGTGATTGGCTTTCCTTTGTTTGGTCATGGCATGAGGAAATGGAAGTGCTGGTGGGGAATCAATCTTTTCTTTGCAATGTTCAGGTTCAACCCTTTTCCTTACCCACAGTTATTAACTCATCATCTTTTTGACAAGGTTCAAAAATGGGTTTTTCAATAATCTTACCACTGTGGAGAGTAATGACTAATTGGACTTGATCCATGTGTTGGCTTCCGGAACTACTTGCATTTGCATTGTATTGCCCCTTTGGATTTTATTGTGGTTGAGATGGAAACTTACCTTTCTCTTGAAAACTAAGAGTAGATGTGAATTTTGCAAGAGTATCTTTAAAATCTATCATGTTTTGAGCAAGTTAAATGTTGATTGTCTCCTGCTTTTTAATGATTGCATGCAATTTTTTCTCAAGATTTCTTTTAGGAGGTGGAGCATAAGGAGGTGCATATCCGGAAATTATGGTATGTATGAAACAATGGCTGTGAAGTTTGTGCATTGTTGTTATCACTCTTCCAACTAAAATTTGGGTGATTTGTCTAACTAGGTTTGTTTGTTTGCGAGTATAGGTTATGATTGGGCCTTTGAAAACTGTTTAAAGCATGAGCTTGTTCATGGATGCATTCCTTGAAAGAAGGCAAAGTCGGACAATCATTGGTTTCATAGATTTGACCACTCTTTTTCAATTCTAGTGCCTCGACTTTTTTAGCTAAAGATGCAAATTTGACTTGGAGGTCATGATCTTCCCTAAGGTTGTACATACCTCCACTAGATGTATGAGGTTGAGTTTTACTTGGTGCCTTATAAGTGCCTGTAGTGTCCCAATTTTGAGCATTTTCGGCTAGCAAGTCTAGGTATTCCATTATTTCATTTGGGTCTTTATCTTCAAAAGTATCATTGCACATCAATTCAACCATTTGCCTATCTCTAGATTTTAACCCTTCATAAAAATATGAAACCAATCTCTATGTTTCAAAACCATGATGAGGGCAAGTATTAAGCAAGTTTCGATACCTTTCCCAACATTGGTAAAATGTTTCTCCAGGCTTTAAGTGAAAGTGATGATTTGTCTTTTGAAAGAGTTTATTCTGTGAGATGGAAAAAAAACTTCTTTAAAAATTGTTATTGCATTTCATCCCAAGCACGGATGGATCCTAGTCTCAAATTTTGTAGCCATGTTTTAGCTTTATCTTTTAATGAAAAAGGAAAAAGCTTTAATCTAATGGTGTTCATGCTACAGTTTAAGTCATTATAGGTGTTGCATACTTCTTCAAATTCTCTCAAATGCAAGTATGGATTTTCTATATCTAAGCCATGAAAAGAAGGTAAAAGTTGAATAATGCCTGACTTAAAATTAAAATGAAATCCAAGATCTACAGCTCTAGATATGACCCAATAACTGAACAATGTTCTAGTTTGGACTGAACCAGTATCTCCTTTCTAAGCTTAGACCTCTCTTTGTCTTCTCAATTGCAGTAGTTAAACTCATCAATCAATCCTTTGATCTATGTGATAGGTCTGCATTTAAGATGATCATTTACCATAAATTAAAGGTATCTTATAGTATTAGACTTGTTATTATAAAACATGCTTTAGTTAAGGAGTTATTGATACTTCAAGTGCAAAATGATGATTTAAAACCTTGATAAAAATGCACTTTTAAATACTAATCACTGGGTCTAGTGCGGCCCATGTGGTTGGATTGGATCCAGCAGTTCTAGCTGGGTCACTGGCCCAAGCCAGTGACCCAAGAGGGCACTGTTGCAGGTTGCATGCGTGAATTACTCACACATGCACTGCACAGTGTGAAGGTAATTAAAATAACCTTCCACGATACCAACACCTAAATGCAAATGCAAATACCTACTTGGTCTACTAACGGTTTGGATTTTTTCAGTCCTCTACTATCTGCGTTCGTTTGGTCTGCGAGAGATTCCTAGTAACTATAATACTAGGTGATGACTCATGAACCTTAATCATAATTTTATGATTAAATCCTTCCCAACACACACATACCTCACACAGGAGGCACAATAAAAGCCTCTATTGTTGCCAGACAACATCGCGACGCAACCCTGCGACAGTAATCCTAATAAGATGTGAAGAAATTGCAAGAACTTTAAGAATCAGGTGATTTTATGAAGGATGTTGTCACCAATCATATTGTCACTAGGCTATCATCAATGAGGGATAACAAGACATGGATAATTGCTGGAGAAAATGATTTAGAATGTCATATTGATAATTTTGTTGTCCACCATTTTGTTTTGGGATCACATCTCATCTTTTATTGGATTATGATTTGTTCTTAGTCTTATTATTGTCTTAAAATAAAAAGATGTTTCTTTCAAATTTTATTTTGGTAAAATATTTGGATCGAACTCCAACATGCAAAATTAAGGCTAATCATTCCTGAAAGATTAAGAGTGTTTTGATTACAAAAATGACTTGATGTTTGTTAAAACGACATGATAAAAAATATGAGGTGACCAAACAATTTTGAATTCATACATAAAATTGAATCACATATGATGCGATCCCTAGCAGAATTTAATGGAATTCGCGACCCCAAGATCAATCTAATCCAAGTTTGTTGAGATTTGAATGATCTTATCACAATGAAAGACTTGCTCTAAGGCAACAAGACTATAAACCAACTCGATCACAACGCCTACACCTAGAGATGAGCAAAGGAAGTATAAATTCACAACAAATAATGATCAATTCTTTGAAGAGTTGAAAGTTCAATCAAGAACCAAGATTGAGCAACCAAAAAGTTAAACCCTAGTTTCCCTAATGGGTCTCACATAAGCCCAATTTAAATAATAATCATCCCAATTTAAATAATAATCAACCCAAGCTAAAACTAGCCCAAACTAATTAAAATAAACAACTCTAAGACCCAAATAAAATGTCTCCTCTAAAAATAAGTAAAGTTTGATAGCTCAACTAATTAAATAAGACAAGTTTGTTGTTTCCGTATTCTATCTGGCAGTAGTAAAAGCCCAACTTAAAACAAATGATTCTCTTTCATCTTAATGAATTAGAAAGCATGCCATATACCATTGGAAAGTTATAGAAGTCTAGTTTCTAGCCCAACTAGAATCATATAAAATTCTATGTATAGCTCTAGTTATGACCAAAAGAGTAATGAAAGGTCAAATTGTCCGAATCTAGTCTTCTTCTCTCAATCTTTTTGTAATGGTCTTGGTTCCACCAACAAGCCCCTCTTGAACATGAATCAGATTAATCAAGGCTTGCTCTTTATTATTACAAATCCTTTTGAAGTCCACCTTAGCCCATGTCTCTTAAAGAAGTCTATTGAAAGCTTCTTTGAACTTCTTAGCCCTAAACTGAGTAACTAGACCAACTGGAACCTTCAATAGATCCTTTGATGGTTGGATCGCATCATCTCCTCTCTCCTCAAAAGAATTCGACCTCGAATCATCACCTACATCAAACAAACAAAGATCAGAAACATTGAATGTAGCACTAACACCATACTCATTTGGTAGATCCACTTTGTAGGCATTATCATTAATCCTTTCTATGATTCGATAAGGACTATCTCCTCAAGGCATTAACTTTGATCTTCTTTGTTCAGGAAACCTTTCCTTCCTTATATGCACCTAAACCCAATCACCTAGTTCAAATCTCATTAATTTACGTCCCTTATTGGCTTTGTTTGCATATTGTTCATTCTTCTTTTCTATTTGTTGCTAAATCTTTACATGGACATATTTGACCACCTATGCTTTTTTATTACTATAAAAACTAACCTTTTCATCAACAGGTAAAGGAATCAAATCTAATGGTGTCAAAGGGTTAAAACCATACACAATCTTAAATGGTGAATAATCAGTAGTAGAATGCACACTATGATTATATGGAAATTCAATGAATGACAAACAATCTTCCCAATTATTTTTAAGATTCTTTTGAATGATAACCCTTAACAATTGAATCAAAGTCTGGTTAACAACTTTAGTTTGGCCATCTATTTGTTGATGACAAGTAGTAGAATATAAAATTTTAGTTCCTAACTTACCCCACAAAACCTTCCAAAAGTAACTCAAAAACTTAACGTCTCGATCGGATACAATGCTCCTAGGAAGACCATATAGCCAAATGACCTCTCTAAAGAATATGTCAGCTATATTTGTTGCATCATCAGTTTTATGGCAAGGAATGAAATGTGATATCTTAGAAAATCTATCCACAACAACAAATATAGAATCTCTCCCTTTCCTAGACCTAGGTAGACCCAAAATGAAATCCATAGAAATATCAACCCAAGGTTCCTTAGGAACAAGCAAAGGTGTGTAGAGTCCATGAGACATTACCCTAGACTTAGCTTGTCTATATGTTATGCACCTATCACATATTCATTGCACATCTCTTTTCATATTAGGCCAATAAAAGAGCTCATGTTAGAACCTTTAAAGTTTTAGTAATTCCAAAATGCCCCATTAAACCTTCCCCATGTGCTTCCCTCACAAGCAATTCATGTAAACAACAATTAGGCACACATAATTTATTTTGCTTAAACAAGAATCCATCATGCCTAAAATATTCATGCTTGGCTGAAACCTTGCATGTGTCATATATAGCACCGAAATCATGATCATCAAGATATAACTCCTTAATAAACTCAAATCCTAGCAATTTAGTATTAAGAGTATTGAGAAGAACATACCTTCGCAACAAAGCATCGGTGGCCACATTTTTCTGACCTTGCTTGTATTTAATCACATATGGAAAAGTTTCAATAAACTCAACCCACTTAGCATGTATTCTACTTAACTTACCTTAACCCTTAAAATGTTTTAAAGATTGGTGATTAATATGTATGACAAACTCCCAAGGCCACAGATAATGTTGCCAAGTCTCCAAAGCCCTCACTACTACATACAACCCACGACTTTCTTAACAATTTCAGTCAATAGAGAGGCTATCGTACTAAAATCTTTAACAAATCTCCTATAAAAACTAGTCAAACCATGAAAACTCCTAACGTCTATTATGGATTTTGGTGTAAGCCATTCTTGAATAGCCTTAACCTTAGCCTCGTCCATCTCTATACCTCTTGCATTAACCACATATCCAAGAAAAACAATCCTATCCATGCAAAAGTCACACCTTTTCAAATTAGCATATAAGGACACTTTTCTAAGCACATCAAGAACTTGTCTCAAATGACCTATATGCTCATCAATCTCCTTACTATAAATCAAGATATCATCAAAGTCAACGACTACAAACTTACCAATAAAAGCACGCAACACATGATTCATCAATCTTATAAAAGTACTAGGTGCATTAGTAAGTCCAAAAGGCATATACAATCACTTATAAAAATTATATTTAGTTTTAAAAGCAGTGTTCCATTCATTCCCTTCTTTCATCCTAATTTGATGATAACTACTTTTCAAATTAATTTTTGAAAACAATTTAAAAACATGTAATTCATCCAACATATCATCTAATCTAGGAATGGGATATCGATACTTTATAGTGATGTTATTGATAGCTTGGAAATCCACACACATTCACCAAGTTTTGTCTTTTTTTGGAACAAGAAGCACGGGAACTGCATAAGGACTCATGCTCTCTCGAATGTATTCTTTCGACATCAACTGCCCCACTTGCCTTTAAAGATCCTTAGTCTTTTCAGGATTGCTCCCATATGCCAACCTATTTGGTATAGATGCTCCTAGAAAAAAGTTAATTTGATGCTCAATACCTTTAATTGGCGGCAAACCACTAGGTATGTCATCCAGAAAGACATCCTCAAATTCTTGCAAAAGAAATTTAACAATACTAGGAACACAAGAATCTAAATCTTCTGAGTTAAAGAATGCCTCTTTCTACACAAGTCCTAAATCAAAGTCTAAAGCTTTGATTTTAAGACTACCTAAGGCAATTTCAACCTACAACGCCCTCGCCATAGGTCTGCTCCTCGAGCGGCTAGGGCTTTGTCCCGTAGTCGTTTGCCAGTCCAACAGGACTGCTCTTCGGCTTTCTCTTCGCCCAGGCGACAGGTGGTATTGGCTGATTTTGTTACACCTTTCAGTGGTGCTAGGTTTTCAGCAAAACAAAAGGGCACATCCATGCAAAGAAATAGTCCATCATGTTCTTCCACTACCCCCAAAGCTTGTACGGAGGGTTCTCTCCATCCTCATTCGGCTTTAAATAAGTGTTTAGCTGGGTCTACTCCATCCTCCCCCCACCTGGGCTTGGGGCACCTGACTCAGGCTTCCTCCCAAACATCTTCGGGCCAGGAAAGCTCTTCCTCTCAACTTTTATATGGTGTCCCTCCCACGACTGGTCGATCAACTTCACCTTCTAGGGCTTAGACCACACTGTTCTCGGTAGGCCACGATCGTCTTGCATCAGACATTCCTACAGGTACCTCAAACCCATCCCCTCCCCCTCTTGTTCATTTCCCTGACTTTGTAAAATTTGAATCCTGTCAAATGAAAGAGATTGACTAAGGAGATGCCACCCTAAAAATTCTGCTTAATTGGGTATGTCGCAGGGAAATCCCTTGGTTATGCATCCTGCTGACCTTTATTAGCAAACACTTGCAACACAAAGCTAAATTTACTATGCATGATTCTGGTTGGTTAATTTTTGCCTTTACTTTTGAACTTGAAATGAGACACGACCAAAAGATTGATGTCTTCTCCCAAGTGTAAGAGTGTCGAAATAATAAATAACCCGGCAAGACCAGGATCGAATCACATGGAGGTTAATTGTATAAATTATAGATAACAATAATACAACAACAACAATAACAATAATAATAGTAGTAGTAGTAGTAGTAGTAATAATAATAATAATAATAATAATAATAATGAAGAAGAAGAAGAAGAAGTTGATGAGAACTTTGAGATGGAAGATTAATGTAAGGATTAAACAATTATAAAAACAAATGTCAAGGTTAGAGGATCCACTAATGGTATTTCAAACAAGTATAATATAAACTCTTATTATTCAACTAGAAACCACACATAAAGGAGGTTACGATCGGATGATTTGTCATTAATAGCTCATTATAAATTGTTAACATGATCATATTAATTATCTTATTTAAGTAACACCAAACTTTTAAATATTGTCAAGAATTCATGATGCTAACTTATGTTAACAACAAATCAAGTTCCTTTCATAGCACAGCTGTAGGTAATACCATACGGTTGGGCTATGAGAGTGCCAAGCATTTGTTGTACCAAGTGTTATACAACACAAATCTAGGTTAACCATTTAACAAGCAAGGTATTAATAATTAGTAAGATAAAAAGATAAGACATGTTAATATTAAACATTAAGGTCCATGTTGAGTTTACACTATACTTATTCTTACACCATTAGTGTAACCTTTTCACCTTGACATAATAAACTTAACTAAACATAATGAAGAAACGAAACATAAATAAACAAAATAAGAACATAAATAAGATACAAGTTAACTAAGTAAAGGAAAGGAAATGAAAAGCATAAACAAGATATTAATGAAAGCAAAACTTAAGAATTATAAAAAGAAAATATAAAGAGAGAGAGAAAGAGCAAGTTCTTGATCTGAAGAACCAAGCCTCTAAATGCATGGTAAATGCCTCATTTTATATGCCAAAATTTAAAACTATTGATTGGATGACTAATTGTTGAGTGGGTGGCAAACTCTTGACTTGGTGAAAATCCTTATCTTTTTGTCTGAATAAAACGTCATTTCTAACATCAGAGATGGAACCACCTATACTCATGAAAGTTCTAGGAAATTGTCTTATCTTTCTAGGAAAAAAAATTGAGGTCATTTGAACTTCTAGAACTCGAGATATAGGCCGAGCACTGAATAGTGTCTGGGCTGCAGGACATATTCAGACTTCTTCGTTGTTGCTATAATTTGGACTTGGAAATGGCCTTTTTAAATCTTGGACTCCACATAAAAGTTGTAGGCCTATGTCTTACCGAATTTGTCCAAACAATTGAGGTCATTTGAGCATCTAGAACTCGAGATATGACCCAATTACCAAATAGTGTTCTAGTTTGGACTACACCAACATCTCTTTTCTAAGTTTGGCCCTCTCTTTGTTCTTTCAATTTCAATACTTAAACTCATCAATCAATCCTTTCATTTATGTGATAGGCCTGCATTTAAGATGAACATTTACAATAAATTAAAGGTATCTTATATTATTAGGTATGTTATTATACAACATGCTTTAGTTAAGGAGTTATTGATATTTCAAGTGCAAAATAATGATATGAAACCTTGATAAAAATGGACTTTTAAGTACTAATCAAAATGTTAGAAACCTTGAGTGTTGGCCCCTACTTTGAGTTTGGCCGGCCGCTTATTTTGAAAATCATACCGGAGTTCTTTGATTTCCAAGCTTCTGGCATGACAAAGCTGCCAACCTGGGTGAAGCTTCCTAACTTGCCATTGAGATGTTGGACTCCTCTATGTCTATCGAAGCTGGCTAGCATGATAGGTAAACCCATCCACTATGACATTCCTACAACAAATATGTCTAGACTCTCCTACGCAAGGATATTGATTGAGGTTGATCTGCTCCAAGAACTTCCCATTGCTATCCAAGTTATCTTGTCGAATGGCACCCCTTTTTCCTAGCAAGTCATCTATGAAGCTCTTCCCAGGTTTTGTACAAACTATCAAGTTATTAGGCATTCTACAAATGCATGCAACAAGGGTCCTAGCCCCATGAAAGGCAAACGACCTCACGCAACTTCTGGCCATAAAACCCCTTCTGATACTGCTGATGCAGTTGAGACACAACAACCTGAGTGTGCAGGCTCTCCTACTAACTCTCTTACCATCTATGTAGTTGTTGCTATCGTGAGTAACCTTAAAGCTCACTCTCCTGCCTGTAAAAGATCAAAAGTCTCCACCACTGGTGTTAATCCTACCTTGAATGTTATGCACACTACTAACAATGGTGCAGCTCCTGCTGGTGCTGAGATGAATACAAGGAAGCAGTACTTAACAAGAAGTTGGGTTGATGTCACCTCTAATGCCACCTCCTTGGCGAAACAGAAACTAAAAGGATGCATCATATCTTTAAGTAGCTCTGATACTACTCCTCCTTCATCCACCTTTTAGCTGCCTATTTTGTGGTTCCAATTAGTTTGGTGTTTCCTTATCTAGTTGGTTTACACTTGGTTCTGTTATTTGTTTCTTTTGACTAGTTGCTTTGCAAGGGTTATAGCCTCCTGGTTGGTTCTGCATGTGTGTTTCTGAGTCTTATGTTTGTAGGATCCTGGTGTGGGGCCTCCATGCTTGGTGTTGTCTGTTGTTGGTTCTCTGTTGGTTGCTTTTTAAAGCATTTGCTTACGGATTTTGCGTTCTCTATTGTGGGGTCCTTGTTGGCTTTTTGCTGTCTATATGCTATCAGAATGTTCTCTACCTCCTGGGTTATTGGTCTGCTGGATTTAAAGACAACCTTCCCCTACGTGGTCCGGGTTGTCCAGATGCTCTTTTGCTTGTTGACTTTATTTATTTATGTTTGTCCTGCTTGTCTTAATGGGAGCATGTTCCCATAAGCCTCTAGATTCTCCTTCCCATGCATGAGGGCTATTCATGTTATTTGCTAGTTTGTTTTTAGCTATATGTGGTAGTTCAAGGGAGATTGTTCCTTTGTGTGTTTAGCTTATTTTATTGGCCCTTTTTGCTTTCAGGAGTTCTCTCCCCTTGGATGTTATGTAAATATTATGTACTTCGTTGGTTTTCCAGCATTGTTTTGATCTATATACTTCTTACATTTGATCTTAAAAAAAAAAATCATAGGCAAGACATAAAGATATGCATGTTTTAGATCATTATATTTTGCAAAAACAATTAAGGTGTTTCCCCACTTTTTCTACACTCTTCTTTTCTCACCCTTTTTTTCTTCTCCCCACTCATTTTCTCTCCACTCTCGGCCTTCCTTTGATTTTTTTTGTTCTTGATCGTGACCCTCCCCTAATGTCCTAAAGGTCGAAACTTTGTTCCCTTTTGTTTTCAACTCATGGCTCACATTATTTTCTCTTTTCCTCACATCCTCACCGTGTTGTTCAACTTGTTTTTCCATTTTGGCTGAATCTTTTTATTCCTCCACTTTGGCCAAAACATGTTGCTCTTCCTCATAGCCCTTCTTCAATTGAATTTGATCTTCATACACTTGCTTTGGTGAGAGTAAGGCAAGTGTATAAATCCTTCCATCCTTCTCCAATGAATACATGTTCTTAAACCCATCGTGCTTGGCTTTTCTATCAAATTACCAAGGCCTTCCTAGTAACAGATGAGTAGCATGCATAGGCATAACATTACATAACACTTTATCCTTATATTTGCCTACTGAAAAAGAAATCATCACTTGTCTATTCACCCTAACAATACCACATTCATTCAACCATTGAAGTTGATAAGGCCTCTCATGCTTTACGGTATTCAATCCTAACTTTTTAACCAAAGAAACACTAGCAATATTAGTACAACTACCACTATTAATAATCATACTACATACCTTATCGTTGATTAGGCATCTAGTATGGAAGATGTTCTCCCTTTGTTGCTCCATGTCATCCTCTTTAGTCTAAACACTAATCAATCGTCTAATCACCAACAACATACTTTAAATCACTAGCATCCTCGAGTGGTGGCATGTCATCACAATCAGACTCCTCACTAGTGGACACAATCTCTCCATCATCCCTTAGAATCATAACTCGCTGATTTGCACACTCTAATGTATAGTGTCCTAGTGCTTGACACTTGAAACACTTTATATCATGATTATGCTTCAATTGGACTTCTCCTTTAAGTTTTTTTATCATTGGCCACAACCTACTTCTTCATGGAGGTAGGTGCAGCATTTTTTGAAGTCACCAACTTCGTTGGTGCACTACCCTCTCTCCTATAATTCATTCTCCAACCCAAAGAAGACCCCGTATAAGCTTCAGATCGTGTATTACCCTTCCTTTTCAATTGTTCTTCAACTTTAATGGCTAAGTGTACTAACTCCTCCAAATAAATATATGATTGCAACTCCACAACATTAGCTATGTCTCTATTCAAGCCATTCAAAAACCCAGACATAGTCACTTCCTCATCTTCATTAATATTAGCCCTAATTATAGCCATCTCTAATTCTTTATGATACTCCTCCATACTGTTATTACCATGTGTAAATGATTAAACAACTCCCGATAATAGTGTTTAAGAACATACCTCTTCTTCATTATTGTCTTCAACTCCTCTTATGTACTAACCGGTCCTTCTCTATTCCTTCTTCTTTCTACCACCAATCTCTCCCACCATACCATGGCATAGTTAGTAAACTCCACTACATCTAACTTAACCTTTTTCTCTTTTGAGTACCTATGAATGTCAAAAATTATCTCTAACTTTCTCTCCCACTCTAAGTAAGCTTCAAGGTCAGTTCTCCCCTTAAATGTTGAGATTTTCAACTTAATAATACCCAAATTTCGATCCACATCACCCAAATCATCAAAATTCCTTATATGCTCAGAATCCCTATCCGGCTGAATTCTACCCCTCATTGGTCGAGCCTCATACAAGTCATTCCTATATGTATAGAACTCACTACCATAGTTAAAATCATATTTGGCTCCTTCTATAGAGTTTCTAGCAACACTCTCCTTCTTCCTAGCTTCTCTACCCTCTTTCCCAAGCTCACTTTCAACCTTAGTCTCCAATTTTTCAAACCTATCTTCAAACCTACTCATCATCTCTTCAAACATGAACTCCACTGCTAGAAGACATTATCTCTTATACACACACACACACACACACACATAAATACATGCATGAAATTGTTAACAATAAAAAAAATACCTCGCACACTCGTGTTTCACACAAAAACATAGGCTTTTCACTCTAATATGCTCACCACGCCTCTTTTTTTTTTAACTTAAAATTGTCTTTTTTTAGTTCTTAAGATCACTTAGCAACAATTTCACAAAAAAAAAAACAACTTATTGTGAATTTATAAACGCAATATAGACTCAAGAAGCAAAGAATTATGAAACTAACAAAACAAAACTAATTGTTTTTATATAGGTGGCCGAATCTATCAAGAATCAAACAATTAACAATAAAGACTCAAATTGAAGGATATAACCTGTGATTAGATCAGCTCTGATACCAACTAATGCGAACCCTAGCAGAATTTAATGGAATTCACAACCCTAAGATCAAGTTTGTTGTGATTTGAATGAGCTTATCACAATTGAAGACTTGCTCTAAGACAACAAGACTATAAACCTACTCGATCATAACAATTACACCTGGAGATGAGCAAAGGAAGTGTAAATTCACAACAAAGAATGGTCAATTCTTTAAAGAGTTCAAAGTTCAATCAAGAACCAAGATTGAGCAACCAAAAGGTCTGCTACAATTCTGAAAATATCATAAAAAGTCTGCCCTAAAATTATTTCTAAAAAGTATTTAAACTCCAAGCCAAAACACTAGTTTTCCTAATGGGTCTCACATAGCCTAATTTAAATAATAATCAACCCAAGCTAAAACTAGCCCAAACTAATTAAAATAAACAAGTCTAAAACCCAAATAAAATGTCTCAAAATAAGTAAAGTTTGTTAGCCCAACTAATTAACTAAGACAAGTTCATTATTTCTACATTCTGTCTAGTATCAGCAAAAGCCCTACTTAAAACGAATAGTTCTCTTTCATCTTAATGAATTAGAAGGCATGCCATATACCGTTGGAAAAGTATGGAAGTCTAGTTTCCATCCCAATTATAATCACATAAAATTCTATATGTAGCTCCAGTTATGACCAAAAGAGTAATGAAATGTCAAACTGTCTGAATCTAGTCTTCTTCTCCCAATCCTTGTGTAATGGTCTTAGTTCCACCAACAAGCACCTCTTGAACATGAATTAGATTAATCAAGGCTTGCTATTTATTATTACAAATCCTCTTGTAATCCACCTTAGCCCATGTCTTTTGAAGAAGTCCATTGAAAGCTTCTTTGAACTCTTAGCCCTAAGCCTGGTAACTAGACCAACTGGAACCTCCAATGGATCCTTTGATGGTTGGATCGCATCAACACATCATATAGATAAGTTTTAGTAGTATGCATAATGACATGTAGTGGATTCAGTAGTTATGGACTCATGAATAATGACTTTTACAAGTCCAAATCATTACACTGGATGAGATCAAAATTTATCAGTTCTAACTGACCTTGTTTGAAATGAGAAAAGGTCATCTTTGTTATCCCTTCACTTTCTTAAAATTATATCCCTTCCAATTCCATTTTGAGCTTGATAGATTCCTTAAAAAAAAAAAACCATGACTAGGATCATGCCTATATTAGAAGCAATGAGAGATATTATGTTAGAAAAGATGGAGACTTTCATAACCTATTTTTGGGTTATTCCCCAAATTCATTTTTTCTCTTCAAAAACAAAATGAAAAAATTATATTCGAAAGAAATCCAAAAAAGAAAATCACTATGAGTAGAGGATACTAGAGCGCCTAGAAAATAGCTAAAAATTGGTTGAGGAGGTTAAAAATTACAAAGATGGAAATTTGACAGTATATTTTTTTACTAATGAGAGCCTTGTTGACAAAGAAAATTTAATTTGAGGAAGAGAAGTTCAAAATTAGATGTTTATGGACTCAATTAAATTTTATTAAAGGTTTAATTGAGTTTATTGAGGGTTTGATTACAAGAAACATTGATTTAAAAGTCAATTTGGGCTTTACTTGGAAGAAATTAAAGTTCGAGGGTCAAATTATAATTTTTAAAGTTGAATTTGGTCAAAACAGGGGCTTAATTGCATAAATTTTAAAGTTTGAAGGCCAATTAGGAACTTGATTGAAGAAATTTGAAACCAAGGACCACACTGAAAGAGGTGTGTAAATAGAGGGGCTAGAATTGATGAGAATCAAGTGCCAAATTAAAGAAATTGAAAGTTTTTGGCAGGATTAAAGTGAAAAAGATGACCAACTTTAGGGTCAATGATTGAATTTGGTAGGGATGCAATTCAATTGATTCTTTAAATCAAAATTGCAATTAAGGACTTCATCGAACAAATCAAACATTAAAGACTGATTTGGAATTTGACTCATTTTTTGCACCATTTTCTTTTAAATAAAAAGACGTATTTTGTACAAAATGGCACCGTTTTAGTACACTGTTCATAAAAACAATAAGGGCTAAAACGATGCTGTTGTGAATGGCATTGTAGGTCTTTTTCTTCCCCTGGTCCACAAGGCAAGGGAAGAAGAAAATTTTTCCCCTGCTTTTGTTCCCTCTCTACCCCCTACTTGAAAACCCTACACAACCCATACCCATACATACCTACCACCATAATGAAGCAAAGAGAGGGGAGCCATGCCCTGGGGCGGCTACATAGAGTTATGCCCTGACCACCCTGCCCTACACTTGGACAGGGGTAAGGTGGCCCTCTCCTCCTCCCTTTTATAAATAACAAGGGAAAGAGACACAAAAGGAGGAGCTTTTTTGGGAGAGAGGATATTGTTATAGAGGGGATTCTGAGGGGAAAGGAGATTACAAAGGAGGGAGGATTAGCATAAAAGAAAAAAAAACAGAGACAAAGAACAAAGGATAAAGAGGAGAGAAACAAAGAAAAAAAAGGAAAGAAACAGGGGAAAATAGAAAGGAAGAAAAAGGAGAGGAGGAAGAGAGAAACAAAGATAAAGAAAAGAGAAAGAGGAAAGAAACAAAAGTAACAGAAAAACCAAAGCAAGAGGAAAAAGAAGAACCACTGCAAAGCCACCACCATTCTTCCTCTTCGCCACCACCAGCTACACTTTGAGCAACTATTAGGCAAGCCTCCACTTTTCTTCTTCTTCTTCTCCTCCTCCTCCTCCCTTGCTTCTCCACTATTCATGTTGCATGTGAACAGTGGAGAGTTCTCCACTGTTTACTGGGTTGGATAGCTCTGGCCATACCAAAATGACTGGGTTGGGTTCGGCATAGGTTGAAAAAAAAAAATTTGGGCCAAACTCGGCCTAATTTCCTTTTGAGCCGAACTTGACCCAAACAGGGTGGGCTCAGCCCACAGGATTGAGCAAGGCCCAAACCCAATATATTATTATATATTAAAAAAAACAAAAAATCCTTTCTAAAAATTTTATGGTTCTCTTGAGTAATTTTATATTATTTTGATTAATATTGGTTTGTATTTTTATACTATAAAGATATAAATATGGTATTAAAATACCTGGGTTTTCTTCGAAATTTTGAAAAAAAAATGCCTTGTTTTCATGCATACAACCAAGTCTCTTAAGATTTTAAAAAAATCATATTGTATTTTCAAACAACAAAATTAAAAAATATATATTTTAGCATTCATTTTGAACTTTAATAACCAGTTTATTAAAGTCATAAGAACTAGGGCAATATTTTGAAAATATAAAAAAAAAATTTTGTTTTCTTTTAATACTAGGATTATGAACTTATATGCAAGAGATATTCTTGATATTAAAATGGTAGTTCTTCTTTTTGTCGACATTAGAACGGTTAGATTTTACTCCATAAGATAAGGATTTTTTTACTAAGGAGGATTTGTCTTCAACCTTAGACAAACTAACAATTAGAAAGCACAACAATACCTTAGCCTTTGTCAGACAATTAAACAATGCAACTTATGTTAGGTATGGAATATTTAGGGTGTTAATACCTTCTTTTATGCAAATAGTCCTTGTACCCGATCTCTGAGACTAGTTAGGATTCTTAATGAAAAAAATACTAGGTGGTGACTCTCATTCCATCAGTCCACTGATAAAAGACAAGAAATCCTTATCTTCCCCATTTTACCAATACCATACCAAGTGTCGCACGTCAAAATCCACGCGGCATCGGCTGGCAATTTTTCTCGTTAATGCGTGTTGCTTGAATTGGTTCGTTGGAGTCGCCCCACGCGCCCCCGCCACTAGCGGCGCGTGGGTTCAGGCGCCGCCACAAGAAAACCCCAGAAACAAGGGGGACCTGGTTCGATTTCTTCTTCTCAGTCTCCCTACACCGGTGGTGACTTGCAAAACAACCGGAAATACCATAGGCAGCCGATTTTAATTTTTTTCTTTGTTTTCAATCTATTTTTCTTTCTCTTCTTCTTCATTTTGGGTCTGCTTCCCTCTTTGCAGATATGTCCTTGTCTTTTGCTTTCCCATCCTTCTCTGTTTCAGGTGGTGGCGAGGCCAAGGGGGGGAACGGCCGTGCGAGGGGCTGCTGCTGGGTGGTCTTCACTCTGGTTGCTGGCAGCGGTGGTTGGCTTTTGCTGCCGGTGTCCGACCACAGAGGGAGAGGCCGGTCTGTTGTGAGTGGTTGGAGGAAGAGGAGTAGTGGTCGGTTTCTGTGAGGGAGAGGCTTTGTGTTCACAGAGGAAGATGTCTGGTATGTAGCCAGCTAAAGGCCGATTGACCGGTTGGTCGGCTGCCTCTAGAAGGCTGGTCGATGGAGATGGGGGGAATGGTTTGGTTGAGAGGGGAAGTGGGCGAGTGCTGTCTTTTGTGGTTCTAGTGGGTGTTCAGGTGAGAGAGAGGGAAGATCGACAGCTGGAAAAGGGATGGGGTTGATCAGTTGAGAGGGGTTGTGGAGAGAAAAGGAGAGGAGGCAATGTGGGCTGCTGGTTATGGTGAAGAGGTTAAGGAGTTGGAGACGGTGTGGAGGAGCAAAATTTCCAGCCGGGGGGGCGGCTTGGTTTTTTTTTTAAAAAAGATAGGTTTAGGTTTAGGTTTAAGTTTAGGGGCTTTTTTTGTGTTTTTTCTGAATGTGCAAAATTTCCCCCCTTGAGTGTGTTGAGGGGACCAGTATTTATAGGCAAAAATATTGCTAGGTTTCCAAACTTGGTCCCTCAACTTCTTTCTTTTTGTAAATTTAATTTTTCTTATTTTTTTTGTATTTTTTGAAAACGAGCAATATCAACGTCGACTCAATGAGGAAAATAAAATTTTTTAAAAATGACACGTGAAAAGTTGAACGCGTTCGAAAGACCTTTGAAATTTTAAATTCTTTTTAGAGGACGCTAAAAATGCTAAAAATGATGAAAATATATTAAAAAACACATTTTTTTGAATTTTCATTGTATTTCTCTATTTTTGGATTTTTCTGAAAATTTATAAAAACATGGGTCAAAAATTGGGTAGCAACACCAAGAGTGGACACATATCGCCGTGACACCACACACTTGCAAAAAAGACAATATTGGAATCAACGACAAATGGCATATTAAAGAAAGAAAGTCCAACGATTGAGAAATGACTCAAAGAAAAGAGACACAGACTAGGGAGCATAAGATATTGATGATCAGTCCTATATGCTTAATAATGTATTTCATTATCATCTAAACAAAGCAGTGAAGATGAGTGTTGTAAATGATCAGGTCATAGTTAGTAGACACAACAAATGCCTAAAATCATCACCAGAAAAAATATTGAACTACCAACATGAATTTTATTTTCTATGATAAAGCCTCTGATGTCTTCAAAAGTTTAGATTGGTTATTGATCAAAGGAGATGTAAGCCTCGATTGAATTTTAGCAGAAAAGCAATCTAAGTGCTTATAGAATGGATTTAACCGAGGTACCAAATAAGCATTAGAATGAATAAAAAAAAATAGAAATCTTGGAAATGAAAATTCACCTTATAAAGGAGGACTTCTGGGAATACAGGAACAGTGGCTGCACGTCTTCTCCACGCGTCGCCGCTACCGTAAGCAAAGCCCAAAAGATCATTGGATCTAGGATGTTTTCTCCTCCTGTCCCTTTCTGCATAGGCGGTGATAACCACCATCACCTACAAAAGAAGAAAAAAACACAAGTTTCGGTTCTTCCTCCTCTTTTTTAGATCTGCTCTCTTTTGGTTTCACTCTTCTTATGATTCATTGTTTTTTTTTTTTTTTTGTCTTCTGCAGGTAATAGATTTGGCAGTTAGGTAGCTACGAGGCTAGCTTCAAGCTACTATTTTGGTCATTTGATTAGTACTTAAAAGTGCATTTTTATCAAGGCTTTATATCATCATTTTGCACTTGAAGTATCAATAACTCCTTAACTAAAGCATGTTTTATAATAGCAAGTCTGATACTATAAGATACCTTCATTTATGATAAATGTTCATCTTAAATGTAGGCCTATCACATAAATTAAAGGATTGATTGATGAGTTTAACAACTGAAATTGAGAAGACAAAGAGAGTGCTAAGCTTAGAAAAGAGATGCTAGTTCATTCCAAACTGGAACGTTGTTTAGTCATTGGATCATAATTGGAGTTATAGAACTTGGATTTAGGTATGTTTTATATGGATGGAAAGCTAACACATAGGCCTAAAACATTCATGGGAGTGCAAGACCCAGTTCTACTGTTTGGAAGTCCAAATCTTAGCAACAACAGAGAAGTCATAATCCGTCCTACAGCCCAGACACTGTTCAGTGTTCAACCTATATCTCAAGTTCTAAAAGTCCAAATGACCCCAATTTTTTTCCTAGAAAGCTGAGACAATTTCCTAGAACTTTCATAATTCAAGTTTGTTCGAATTCTGACATTAGCAATGATGTTTTGTTTAGACAAGAAGATAAGGATTGTCACCAAGTCAAGATGTGGCCACCCACTCAACAATTAGTCATCAAATCAATAGTTCCAAATTTTGGCCTATAAAAGGAGGCATTTGCCATGCATTTAGGCATCTTGGTGTTTAGATCAAGATCATGCTCTTGCTATTTTTCTTTGTATTTTGTAATGTTCAAGTTTTATTTTATTTTATATTAATCTCTTGTTTCTACTTTTCATTTCCTTTCCTTTACTTATATAATTATGTTCTTATCTTGTTTATTTATGTTTCTTTCTTTCATTATGTTAGCTAAATTTATTATGTCAAGGTGAAAAGGTGAAAAGGTTACATTAATGGTGTAAGAATAAGTATAGTATAAACTCAACATGGACTTTAATGCTTGATACTTACATGTTTTATATTTATTATCTTGCTCACTCTTAATACCTTGCTTGTTAAATGGTTAATCTAGATTTGTGTTGAACAAACCTTGGTACAACAAATACTTGGCACTTTCATAGCCCAATTGTATGGTATAACGGACACCTGTGTTATGAAAGGAACTTGATTTGTTGTTAACATAAGCTATCACCATGAATACTTGATAATATTTACAAGTATTGGCATTACTCGAATAAGATAATTAATGTAATCATGTTAACAATTTATAATCCGATTGGAACCTCCTTTGTATGTGGTTTCCAGTTGAGTAATAAGAGTTTATACTATTTTTTTTTTTGAAATACCATTAGTGGATCCTCTAACCTTGACATTTGTTTTTATCATTGTTTAATCCTCACATTAATCTTATATCTCAAAGTCCTCTTTATTATTACTATTATTAATATTATTACTGTTACTACTACTATTACTAGTACTACTACTACTACAACTACTATTATTGTTTTTGTTATTATTATTTATAATTTATATAGTTAACCTCTCTATGGTTCGACCACAGTCTTGTCGGGTTATTTATTACTTCGACACTCCTGCACTTGGAAGAAGACATCAATCTTTTGGTCGTGTCAATTTTTTAACGTCATTGTTGGGGAGTTAAATTCTTGTATAAATTATAATATTTATTTTATTTTCTCTTTTCACTTTTCATTTTATCTAACTTTTGTTTTGTTTTCTTTTTTTTCTTTTCTTTTTTTTTCCTTTTATTCTCTTCCTACACGTGCATGAGAGTTTGGTCACGTACATTAAGTGGTAGACTTTGTAGGGTATCCTCATTATTTTTAGAAAATATGACAGAAGAAGATAACTAGTCGCTTCATAATGAGAATAACCTTGTTAGAACACTTAGAGACCATATGAATCCCACAAGAACAAGTGCACCCTTATGCATAGTTTTCCCTTTTGATGCATCTCATTTTAATTTTAAGCTAGGCATTATTCATCTTTTACCTTCTTTTCATGGCTTAGATTTAGAAAATCCATACTTGCATTTAAGGGAATCTGAGGAGGTCTGTACCATCTATAATGACTCAAATTGTAGCATGAACACCATCAGATTAAAGCTTTTTCCTTTTTCATTAAAAGATAAATCTAAAACATGGCTACAAAGTTTGAGACCAATATCCATTTGCGCTTGGGATGAAATGCAACAACAATTTTTAAAGAAGTTTTTTTCCGTCTCACAGAACAAACCCTTTCAAAAGATAAATCATCATATCCACTCAAAATCCAGGAGAAACATTTTACCAATGTTGGGATAGGTATCAAGACTTGCTTAATACTTGCCCTTATCATGGTTTTGAAACATGGAGATTGGTTTCACATTTTTATGAAGGGTTAATTCCTAGAGATAGGTAAATGGTTGAATTGATGTGCAATGAAACTTTTAAAGATAAATACCCTAATGAAGCAATGGAGTATCTAGACTTGCTAGCTGAAAATGCTCAAAATTGAGACACGACAGGCACTTATGAGGCACCAAGCAAAACTCAACCTCATACATCTAGTGGAGGTATGCATAACCTTAGGGTTATGACCTTCAAGCCAAGTTTGCATCTTTAGCTAGAAAAGTCGAGGCACAAGAATTGAAAAAGAGTGGTCAAATAAAATCCGTTCAAGACATTGTGTGTTAAATCTATGAAACGAATGAACACTCAACAAATAATTGTCCAACTTTGCCTTTTTTTAAGGAATGCCTCCATTAACAAGCCCATGCTTTAAACAATTTTCAAAGTCCCAATCATAACCCATACTCACAAACGTAGAACCCTGGTTGGAGACATCACCCAAATTTTAGTTGGAAGAGTGATAACAACAATGCACAAACTTCATAACCACCGTTTCAAGCGCACCATAATTTCCAAAACTCTCATGGATGTGCACCTTCTTATGCTCCATCTCCTAGAAGAAATCTTGAGGAAACATTGCATGCATTCATTGAAAAGCAAGAGACAATCAACACTCAACTTGCTCAAAGCATGATTTTAAAGATACTCTTGCAAAATTCACATCTGCTCTCAGTTTTCAAGAGAAAGGTAAGTTTCCATCTCAACCACAACAAAATCCCAAGGGGCAATACAATGCAAATGCAAGTAGTTCCGGAAGTCAACACATGGATCAAGTCAAATCAGTCACCACTCTTCGTAGTGGTAAAGTTATTGAAAAATCCACTCTTGAACCTTGTGAGAAAAGGCTGATTCCCCGCCAGCACTTCCATTTCCTCATGTCATGACCAAACAAAGAAAAGTCAACCGCAACTCTGAAATCTTTGAAACTTTCAAACATGTAAGGGTCAATATACCTTTGTTGGATGCTATTAAATAGGTTCCTTCCTATGCTAAATTTTTGAAAGATCTGTGCACTATGAAGAGAAAATTGAATGTGAAAAAGAAAGCCGAACAAGTAAGTGTCATTCATCAGAATAGTAATGCTTTGAAATATAAAGACCCTGGTTGTCCTACAAATTCTTACTTTATTGGAGAACATAAAATTAAAAGAACCTTACTTGATCTTGGATCTAGTGTGAATTTACTTCCATATTCAGTCTTTTAAAGTCTCAATCTAAGTGAATTAAAACCAACCTATGTAACTCTTTTACTTGTTGATATCTATGTAAAAGTGCCTAGAGGAATAGTTGAGAATGTTTTAGTACAAGTTGATAAATTCATTTGCCCTGTAAATTTTGTTGTCTTGGATACACAACCTGTTGAAGCATGTAATTCAATTCTTTTCATTTTAGAATGTCCATTTCTTGCAACTTCTAATGCATTGATTAATTGTAGGAATGGACTGATGAAGTTATCATTTAGAAACATGACATTAGATATGAATATTTTCAATATTTGCAAGCAACCTGGAGATGATAATGATTTACAGTAATTGGACTTTATCAAAAAATTAGTTCATGATCAATTTCAAACCACTTCCAATGAAACTGAGATTGATGAATCTGATGATCTGTAAACAATCTATTTTTAAGAAGAATCAAAGGCATGTAATTGGAGACCACAAATTGAAGAATTGCCACCACGATCAATTGAGTCCATACCTTCAAGTGTTCAACCACCAAAACCTGATTTGAAGTCGTTACCATTTAATCTCAAATACTCATTTTTAGGAGAAAATGAAACTTTTCCGGTAATAATCTCTTCCAAACTTAATGCACATCAAGAAGGTAAGTTATTACAGACTCTGAAAATGCACAAAAATGCATTAGGATGGACCATAGCTAACATAAAAGGAATTAGCCCTTTGATTTGCACACACAGGATTTATTTAGAGGAAAATGCCAAACCCTCTAGAGATATGCAACAAAGGCTTAATCCTAATATGAAAGAAGTAGTGAAAAATGAAGTCATTAAACTTCTAGATAATGGAATCATCTATCCTTTTTCTAACAACAAATGGGTAAGTCCTGCCTAAGTTGTACCCAAGAAGTTTGGAGTCACTGTGATAATAAATGAGAAAAATGAGTTAATTCCAACTAGGACTATTATTAGTTGGCACATGTGCATTGATTATAGGAAACTTAATTCAATTACTAGAAAAGATCATTTTTCTTTACCTTTCATGGATCAAATCCTATAAAGAGTTGCAGGTCATGAATTTTATTATTTCCTAGATGGCTATTCAAGTTACAATCAAATTGAAATTGCATTGGAAGATCGAGAGAAAACTACTTTCACATGTCCATTTGGTACTTTTGCATATCCAAGGATGCTTTTTGGATTATGTAATGCATCAGCCATGTTTCAAAGATGCATGCTTAGCATATTCAGTGATATGGTTGAACATTTTCTTGAGATTTTTATGGATGATTTTTCTGTTTTTGGTGATTCATTTGATGATTGTTTGACTAACTTAGAAAAGGTTTTGAGCAGGTGTGAAGAGAAGAATCTTGTACTGAATTAGGAAAAATGTCACTTTATGGTAACAAACGACAATGTACTTAGTCACATTGTTTTATCGAAAGGAATTGAGGTTGACAAATCTAAAATCGAGTTAATTGCCAATTTACCAACACCAAAATCTGTTAAAGATGTTAGATCATTCTTAGGACATGCTGGTTTTTATAGAAGGTTCATCAAAGATTTTAGTGTAATATCAAAGCCATTGAGTAACCTTCTAACAAATGATAATATTTTTTAATGGACTAAACATTGTGAAGAAGCCTTTGTTAAACTTAAAAAACTTGCTTACTTTTGCTCATGTCATTCAACCTCTTGATTGGTCATTACTTTTTGAAATAATGTGTGACGCTAGTGATTATGTCGTGGGTGCTATCTTGGGACAAAGAAAAGAGAAGAAATCTTATGTGATTTACTATGCAAGTAAAACTTTAAATAGTGCTCAAATGAATTACACCACCACTGAAAAAGAATTACTTCCAGTAGTATTTAAATGTGAAAAAATCAAGTCTTATCTTGTTGGCTCACCTGTTGTTGTTTTTAATGATCATGCAGCATTGAAATATCTTCTTTCTAAGAAAGATTCTAAGGCTAGATTGGTGCAATGGATTTTGTCACTTCAAGAATTTGATATCACAATCAAAGACAAGAAATGCACTGAAAATATTATCGCAGATCATTTGTCAAGATTGACAATAGATTCAAAATCTGACATCATACCAATCGATGACTACTTTCCTGATGAATCTTTATTTTCCATCTCTACAATGCCTTGGTTTGCTAATATTGTTAATTTTCTTGTTTTAGGACAATTGCCAACTCATAAGAGTACCAAAAATAAAAGAAAGTTCTTGAACGAAGTGAAGAACTTTTATTGGGATGACCTTTATTTATTCAAATATTGTCCTGATAAAATATTTCGAGGATGCATTCCTGACAATGAGGTAAGTAGTGTCATTAAATTTTGTTATTCTGAGGCATGCGGGGGTCATTTCTCATAAAGAAAGACAACTACAAAAATCTTACAAAGTGGATTTTACTAGCCCACCATGTTCAAGGACTCACATGCATTCTGCAAGACTTGTGAAAATTATCAAAAGTTGGGATCTATTTCAAAACATCACATAATGGCTTTAAATCCTATTCTTGTCATTGAGATCTTTAACTGTTGGGGTATATATTTCATGGGTCCATTTCCTCAATCATTTGGTTTTTTATACATATTAGTCGCAGTAGATTATGTTTCAAAATGGATAAAGACAATTCTAAGTCGAAACAATGATCACAAAACAATGATAAAGTTTTTGAAAGAAAATATTTTGAGTCAATTTGGAATCCCTGGAGCCATGATAAGTGATAGTGGAACACATTTCTACAACAAGCCATTTGATTCTTTAATCAAGAAATATGGAATCACACACAAAGTTTCCACCCCTTATCATCCTAAAACAAGTGGACAAGTAGAGCTTGCTAATAGGAAGATTAAAGAGATCTTGGATAAAATAGTGAACCATAATAGGAAAGACTGGTCTTTAAAACTTAATGATGCACTTTGGGTTATCAAACTGCTGTTAAGGAGAGCAAAGGCGAAGAAGACGCTGCTGAGGGGAAGGCTTTTGTGTTGATGGAGATAAAGAGATTGGGGAAGATCGATATGGGTTCTGTAAAAGGAAGGAGATGGTTAGAGTCAAGGACGAGATGGCCGGAGGGGGTCGCTGGCTTTGGTTCCCTTTTCCAAGAAGATGGAGAGACCAAAGGGGATGAGGCTGTCTTGGAGAGGAAAATGTTGAGGGGAGACGGAGCCTCTGGCTGAAGGTTGAAGATGAGAGAAAAAGGGGGGGCTACTTCTTTGGTTTTCTCTTGTATTGGTCGGGGAAAGGGAGAGTAAGGGTCTGTCAAAAGGAAAGGGAAAATCTGTGGAAATCAAAGGAAGAAAGCTGATGGGTCGGCTGAAAGAGGGGAGGTCTGGTAAGGTGAGGGAGCGGCCAATTCTGGTTTGTGTTTGGATGAGGGGGGTGAGCGGCAACTGCTTCGAGTGAGGGAGAAGAAAGAGTTAAGCTTTGTAGGGTTTCCTTTTTTGTGTTGTCTCCTCAAATGTTCAAAATTGTCCCCCTTTGTGTGAGTTGTAGAAACTCCTATTTAGGTAAAAAATGTTGCTAGGTCCCAAACTTGGTCCCTCAACTTTTTTTTTTTATATAAATTTTGATTTTTCCTGTTTTTTCTTTTATTTTTTGAAAACGAGCAATATCAATGTCGACTCAATGAAGAAAATCAATGATTTTAAAAATGACGCGTGAGAAGTCGAACGCATTCAAAAGACCTTTGAAAAATTAAATTCTCTTGAGACGATGCCGAAAATGCTAAAAACGATACAAATATATTAAAAACATATTTTTTTGGATTTTTGTTGTTTTCACTATTTTTGGATTTTTCACAACTTTTATCAAATAGGTGGGTCAAAATTTGGGGTAACAACAAGGTTTATTCACTTTAATTGATATTAAAATTTATCTTCATTTTTTTATTATTATTTTCAAGTATTAATAATTTTATCAATTTTAATTCACATTGAGAAAATATAATTTGTAATTAAAACAAGATTATAATATTAATATTTGATTAATTAAACATGATTTGTTTTTTATATATTTTTCAATACTGATCCCTTAGGCTATGTTTGTATAACATCATAATATAAATAATCTATAAAAATTAAATAAGTGACTAAGCTTTCATATATATATATATATATCAAAAGATTAAGAGATATTGCCCGTTTGAAACGCGGTGCAAACTGTGTTTCTAAGAATTTTAAATTGTTTTTGCTAAAAAATAATTTTTTTTATATTTTTAGATCATTTTGATTTATTAGTATCAAAATAATTTTTAAAAAATAAAAAAAATCATCTTGATGTATTTTTAAGCGAAAATGCACTTTAAACCATTATCACAATCACAATCTCAAATAGACCCGTACACTAAGTACGAGCAAGGGATAATGTTGTACAGAGAAAATGAAAGGTTAACATTAAACCATATAAACTTTAAAAATTAACATACCCACTTTTATAAATCATTAGGTTTTTTAATGACTATAATACAAAATGGTGACTTTTTTTTTTTTTGTTAATAAAAGATAAAAAATTCCTTATACTTTCCACCCTAATTACCCCTTTACAAATTGTTATTATTAAAGAATCACTATAAACTTAAAAGTTTAAAGTTTTAATTATAATTTTATATTATTAGATAATACATCTTTTCAACTGAATATTTAATTTAATTTTTTTGTATTAAATATTTTGATTGAATTGATTTTTTAACACTGACAAAAATAATTATATAATGTAAATGATTGGAACCATGGAGTCTGAAGTAATAAATGCATCATTAAAATTTATGGTCAAGTCTTTGTTCATGTTCAACATCTTTTGTTTCCATGATGTCGATCTTCTTCTTTCATTATATCGATCTTTTGCACTGTCGAGAAGGGAAAGATTAATAAAGCTAAATGCATCAGTATGAATAAGGCCAAAAGCTGATAGCTTGCTTACCCTACATTTCTTGGGTCCAATGAAGCGAACAGTGAGAAGTAATAATGCATCTTTAAAATTTAATATCAAGTCTTTGTTCATGTTCAGCATCTTT
Source organism: Populus alba (assembly GCF_005239225.2). Taxonomy (NCBI): domain Eukaryota; kingdom Viridiplantae; phylum Streptophyta; class Magnoliopsida; order Malpighiales; family Salicaceae; genus Populus; species Populus alba. Next base: position 9,126,885 of record NC_133299.1, read on the forward strand.
TTTTTTTTGGATAATTCATGTTCAGCATCTTTTGTTTCCATTATGTCGATCTTTTGTATTGTCGAGCAGAGAAAGATTAATAAAGCTAAAGCATCACTACGAAGGCCAAAAGCTGATAGCTTACCCTACATTTCTTGGGTCCAATCGGAAAGTGAACATTGAGAAGAAATAATGCATCATTAAATTTTATGGTCAAGTCTTTGTTCATGTAATTTAGCATCTTTTGTTAATCTTTTGCATTTAATAAAGCTAAAGCATCAGTATGAAGGCCAAAAGCTGATAGCTTACCCTCCATTTCTTGGGTCCAATCAGAAAGTGAACATTGAGAAGTAAAAAAGCATCTTTAAAATTTATGGTCAAGTCTTTGTTCACGTAATTCAGCATCTTTTGTTAACATTATGTCGATCTTTTGCATTGTCAAGCAGAGAAAAATTAATAAAGTTAAAGCACCACCACAAGTTGATATATTACTTTGTTTGATTGGTATTGTACTGAGGTGTTGTTTAAACTATATTTTATTTTAAACAAAAATTAATATAGCCTTCTGCGCTTGTAATAGCTCAACCATTTTGTATTCAGAATATATTATTTATGCTATTCTCACATGAAATGTCTTGGCTGTGAAATTTTTGGAAGTAGAACAATATACAGTTATCTTCTAATTAAGAAGTAGATTAGCGCTCTATTAATTTCACGTAAATTTTACTTTTCCTTTAATTTGAATAGACTAACATTTTATCTTCTAAAAAGTACCTTTATCAAAGTAGAAAACGTACAATCAACACGTTTTATTTTCAACAATAAAAATAATTATTGATGATACCTTCACTTTCCTAAAGTCCTCACTGGATTCACTGAAAACCATCACGTGATGGCCTGCCCACGTCAAAAAGATTATAATTATTGATGATATATACCTTTCACTTTCCTATTTTTCTTCACCAAAGCATTGTTACGGTAAAATCACTATTTTTCTCATAAAGAAAGCATTTAGTTTTGATGTATCACTCAATGAAAAAATGTGAGAGCACTACGTACAGAAACCTCCCTTTGATCTATTATTGTGAGAATTGGACTAATGGGTAAATGATATATATAAATTAATACAACAGAAAAGGGATGTCAGCTAACCAAACGTGTTAATTTTGATATCTACCAATTTCTTTTTACATTTTTTTGTATTAAAATTTGATATATTATCAAATAATCTTTTATATTAATAATTTATTTATCTAAATTATATATAAAAAAAAAAAACAAGTGAATCAACGAGCCAGGTCTCCAATTTCCAGGGCCATAATTCTTAAGAACCAGTACATGTTTTTCATCAAAAGGAGGATCAAGGGAAACAAACCAATGAAAAAAAGAAGAAGAAGAATCAATAGATATGGAAACATGGCAAAACACAAGATATATATATTGACCATCCGGTCCTCAAGCAGGAGAGATCGAGGGAGTGATCTCTTCAGAAGTATCCTCGAGGGTTTTTTTCATCTTCATGTACAGCCACAACTTGAGACATTGTACGCCTGAGAGAAGGTGATTGATCAGTGCACTTCATTGCCAATTTCAGAACAATGTTCGTTTGGTTCCCGTCGTAATGGAAATAAAACAAAAGATTACAAATATAAAATGATGAATCAATACAGATTTCTTATTTTTTTTTATTTTACTCTTTCAAACAAACATGAGTGCGCGCGCTTTTTAATTAACTATTGAAATTAATTATTTTAAATAAATACATTAATTTAACAAATTTAATAATTAATAATCAACATCTCATGTATTTTTTTATGCAATCCAACCTTGGATTGCATTAATACAACCATAGATAGGATTGTTGTGTCGGATCCTAATTTTGAGATTATCTTTACGACATGCTTGATCCATATAATGCTTTTAATTTCATTGCTGGTATTTTGGGAGTATGGTTGGAATTTATCAAGATGTTATCCAATTTAATTGTCTTTTTATCTATAAATTAACCTAGGAAAAGAAGATTTATTATTGGGTCTTATTCTTTAGATATTGTCTATCAAAAAATAGAATTAGTTAATATATATTATACAATGTACCTATATAGAAAATATTATATTCATACGCTTATATTGTAATCACCCACCATTACTATCGCATGTGTGCAGCGTTGCGATGATCATCTATTCTCATGTTTGTTATCCTGGAAAAAATCAGGAAAATCAAGACAAATCAGGTTTGATATCAGGGTGTAGATGGAATGGGAGTTATCACCTAATATTTTGGTCACTAGAAACCCTAACTTGTTTTAGAGATCGGGTATGAAGACTGGTTGCATAAAGAAAATGTATTAGCACCCTAACTACGTCCTACTTAAGGTAAGTTGCATTGTTTGATTGTCTGATAAAATCTAAGGTATTTTTCGCGTTTTCTATTTGTTGGTTTGTTTAAGGTTCGAGAAAAAGCTCTCTTAGATGAGGAGGTTCTTATCTTATCAAGTAAAACCTAATTGTTCTAACTTCAATAAAAAGAACTACATTTTTAATATTAAGAATATATTTTATGTATAAATTCGTAATCCCAAATATTAAAGAAAACAAAATATTTTTTTGAGTATTTTTGAAATATTGAAATAGTTCTCATGACTTTAATAAACTAGTTATTAAAAGCCAAAATACATGTTAAAACATGTTTTTTTTTTGTTTTTTTTTGTTGTATGAAAATATGACATGATTTTCTTCTCTCAAGTGCAGGAGTGTCGAAGTAATAAATAACCGGCAAGACCGGGGTCAAACCACAGAGAGGTTAATTGTATAAATTATAAATAACAATACAACAACAACAATAATAATAAGAAGAACAATAATAACAATAATAGTAATAATAATAATAATATTAATAGTAATAATAATAATAATAATACTCAGTACGTAGTGTTGTTATACCTGAGAATGATCTAAAAGATCGGGTCACATATTTCTAACCTATATACTGAGTTTATGAAAAGATCAAAGAGATATATTATATAATATAAACACATTTCTAATGCAAATGAACAAGGCAAAACCAACAATGTCAGGATCCTTGATCAAACACAGAGCATACTTAACGTACATAAAATATAACAAGAATGTAAATAATAATAATAATAGTAGTAGTAGTAGTAGTAGTAATAGTAAAAAAGAAGAGGAAGAAATTAATGAGAACTTTGAGATGGAAGATTACTGTAAGGATTAAACAATGATAAAAAACAAATGTCAAGGTTAGAGGATCCATTAATGGTATTTCAAACAAGTATAGTATAAACTCTTATTACTCAATTTAGAAACCACACACGAAGGAGGTTCCAATCGGATGATTTGTCATTAATAGCTCATTATAAATTGTTAACATGATCATATTAATTATCTTATTTACGTAACACCAAACTTTTAAATATTATCAGGAATTCATGATGCTAACTTATGTTAACAACAAATCAAGTTCCTTTCATAGCACAGATGTAGATAATACCATACAGTTGGGCTATAAGAGTGCCAAGTATTTGTTGTACCAAGTGTTATACAACACAAATCTAGATTAACCATTTAACAAGCAAGGTATTAAGAATTAGTAAGATAAAAAGATAAGACATGTTAATATTAAACATTAAGGTCTTCGTGTTCAGAATCAATTTTTTGCCTCGTCAAGCAGAGAAAGATTAATAAAAGCTAAAGCATCAGTACGAAGGCCACAAGCTACATTTCTTGGTCCAATCGGAATGTGAACATTGAGAAGTAATAAAGGTAATGCCTTATTAAATGAAAGACTTGACATGGTTTTCTGTCTTTTCTATGTCCAGCTAGCGGCTCTGCTAAATGATTTGATACGTCATGAAATGAATTGATTTTGTGATGTTATCAGAAAAATAATAGTGTATATGGAACCCATGGAATCTTTAAAATTTATTGTCAAGTCTTCGTTCATGTAATTCAGCATCTTTTGTTAATCTTTTGCATTTAATAAAGCTAAAGCATCAGTATGAAGGCCAAAAGCTGATAGCAACATTTCTTGGGTCCAATCGGAAAGTGAACATTGAGAAGAAATAATGCATCTTTAAATTTTATGGTCAAGTCTTTGTTCATGTAATTCAGCATCTTTTGTTTCCATTGTCAAGTACTAATAATAACCAAAAATTGAATGTTATTTTTATGCTATTCTCACATGGACAGTCTTGGCTATGAAATTTATGCTATTCTCACATGGAAAGTCTTGGCTATGAAATTTATGGAAGTAGAACAATATACAGTTATCTTCTAAGAAGTAGATTAGCGCTCTATTAATTTCACATAAATTTTACTTTTCCTTTAATTTGAATAGACTAACATTTTATCTTCTAAAAAGTACTTTTATCAAAGTAGAAAACGTACAATCAACACGTTTTATTTTCAACAATAAAAATAATTATTGATGATATATGACAGAATGGAGGAACAAATAGAGAGAAATCCTTTTCTGTTTTCAATATCATTATTTACATGAATAAGGGAATATATATAACAGATTGTTACCATAACGTAAATAACGTAAACTTCCAATTATAGCTATATATTTATGGGCTTAATTCGCTAATGAATATATTGCTGATGTTCCTCCTTTAATCTTGCAAAGGACAACTCATGCCAACACTCCCCCTCAAGTTGGTGCATATATATCTTGGATGCCCAACTTGCCAAGTGAGTTGTAGAAGCTTCTACTATATACAGCTTTTGTAAGTATGTCTGCCAACTGGTCTTCGGATTTAACAAACGAAAATCGAATTATCTTGGCCTCAAGATTTTGTTTGATGAAGTGTCGGTCTACTTCCACATGTTTTGTCTGGTCATGCTAGACTGGATTGTAAGAGATATCAATTGCAGCTTTGTTATCATAGAATAGATTCATTTCTCCCTTAGGAGTAAGGCCAATTTCAGTTAATAGCCTTCGGAGCTAGAGAAGTTCACAAAGACCTTTGGCCATCCCACGAAACTCAGCTTCAACACTTGATAGTGCTACCACTTTTTACTTCTTACTTCTCCAGGTAACTAGGTTTCCTCCAACCAATGTGAAATGACATGAAGTTGATTTTTTATCAGAAATATTTCCTGCACAGTCAACATCTGTGTAGCCTTCCACTCGTAAGTGATTGTTTCTTGTAAACATAAGTCCTTTTCCAGGAGAGAACTTTAGGTATCTGAAAATCCGAATCACTACATTCATATGATCTTCACTCGGACAGTGCATGAATTGGCTTACCACACTTACTGCATAAGTGATGTCCGGCCGTGTATGCAAGAGATAAATCAGTTTTCCTACTATTCTATGATACCTTCCTTTATCTGTTGGCACTTGGTCTGGGTATGCTCCTAGCCTGTGATTTTGAATTATCGGTGTATCTGTAGGCTTACAATCCAGTAATCCTACCTCTGATAATAAATCCAGGATATATTTATCCTAGCAACAGATAAAGGAATATGCCGTGTTTTGACCTAGCAACTTCAATTCCCAGAAAATATTTGAGTCCTCCTAGATTTTTCATTTCAAATTCTATGGCCAATTGCTCTTAAAGTCTTGCTATTTCCTCTGAGTCATCTCTTGTAATAATCATATCATCTACATACACTATCAAAGCTGTTACCTTACCCCGGTGATGTTTTAAGAATAAAGTATGATCCGAGTTGCTTTGTTGGAAGCCATATTTCCTCATTGCTGAGTTCAAGCGCCTAAACCATGCTCTAGGAGACTGCTTCAGGCCGTATAAAGTTCTTTGTAGTTTGCACACGATCTTAGCTTCAGAGTTTGCCATATATCCTAGAGGGACATCCATGTAGATTTCTTCTTCAAGATCTCCATGTAAAATCACGTTTTTAACATCAAATTGGTATAATGGCCAATCAAGATTTGCTACTAGAGATAGTAGAACTCTAACAGTACTCAATTTTGCAACAGGTGAGAATGTTTCTTGATAATCTATACCATAAGTTTGCGTATAGCCCTTTGCCACTAGCCTTGCTTTGTACCTTTCAACTGACCCATCGGCTTTGTACTTGATGGAGAATACCCAATTACATCCCACTGTTTTTTGACCTTCTAGTAGAGAAACAAGAGTCCACGTTTTATTTTTCAGAAAAGCTTCCATTTCCTCCTTCATAGCTTGGATCCACCTGGAGTCATCCAAAGCTTCGTCAACACTCGTGGGAATATGATATGAGGAGAGTTCATTCACAAAGTTCTTGAGAGGTTCAGATAGTTTCTTTGTCGAAACATAATTAGCAATTGGATAACTTGATCTTTGATCCTCTAGTTCTGGAGAATATCTGTTTGGTGGTTTTCCTCGATTTTGCCTGAAAGGTAACTCATAGCCAACAAGGGTATCCATATCATTAGGAATGTGAGGTAGGATAGGAGAGCTTACCTCAATGATATTCTCAGGAGATGGGTCATTGGATATTGAAGAGTGGGGGGGTACTATTACTGCTTCTAGAGATGTTACTTCAGCTTCCGGAGATGTTACTATTACTTCTTTTGGAGATGTTATTACTGCTTTTGGAGATGTTACTTCAGCTTCCGGAGATGTCAACTCTTGATTAGATTCCTAATTGATAATAGGCTGAGTTGTATTTGGTATCATATTAGTGTCTTTGAACCAATCAAATGTCAACCAATTCATTTCTTCTACTTGTGTCTCCCCCTGAAGAGAAGAATTGGATGCAGTAGGAGAGTAGAAATTGTCAGATTCAAGGAACGCGACATCCATAGTCACATATGTGTGCCTAGTAATTGGGTCATAGCATCGATACCCCTTTTGGTGTGTAGCATACCCCAAAAAAAGACAGCAAATGGCACATGGATCAAGTTTCATGCATTGATTCTTGTGGAGGTGAACATACGCAACACAACCAAAGATGTGTGGTGGAAGCATCAATATTGTGGGTAATGACACATAGGTTGACAAGACCTGTAGTGGAGTCTTAAACTCAAGAACTCTTGAAGGCATGCAGTTAATGAGATGGACAGTCGTGGCAACAGCATCACCCCAGTAGTGATTAGGTACGTGAGCTCCAAGTAACAGAGCTCGAGCAGTTTCAAGAATGTGACAATTCTTGCGTTCTGCAATACCATTTTATTGCGGAGTCTGAGGACATGAGGTCTCATGAATTAGTCCGTAGTGGTGGAAATAATTACGAAACTGTTGATTCACATACTCGCCACCATTATCTGATCGAAGCGTTTAGAGCTTAGCTGCAAACTGAGTCTGAATCATTTTGTGAAATTATTTAAATACATGAAAAACCTCATTTTTATGTTTCAATAGATAAATCCAAGTCATCCGAGTACAATCATCAACAGATATCACAAACCAGCGAAAACCAAACAGAGTAGATTTTGGGGAAGGACCCCATACGTCAGAGTGAATCAAGGCGAAAGGAATATCACTCTTATTCATACTCAATGGATAAGTAACTCGATGACTTTTAGCTAAAATGCATGTCTCACATTTAATATCCAAATTCAACAAACCCAAAAATAAATCAGGAAACACATGTTGCAAATAACCAAACGACAGATGGCCTAACCGACAGTGCCAAAGCAAAATTTGTTTCATTTTAAGGTCGCTTGAATGATGCATGTGATGTGCTCGTCCAATACTGATATCTTCCATATAATAGAGCCCCCCCCCTCTCAGTACCACGCCCAATAATCTCCTTGGTGAGAATATCCTGAATAAGGCAAAACATAGGATAAATGAGCACAACACAGTTCAAGGCTTTAGTAATCTGACTCAAGGACAATAGCTTGTGAGATAAAGAAGGCACAAATAATGTATGAGACAATGATAGGGTTGGTGATATCATAACTGTCCCTGCCCCTGTTACCGAAGAAATGTCTCAATTAGCATTTGCAATGCTAGTTCGCCTTGGAGGGGATTGCTGGGAGAAATCACCGGCATCAAAAGTCATGTGGTATGTTGCTCCTGAATCAAGTATCCAGTCATTGCAGTCAGCTTCTTGATTAGAACCAAGTAGAGCATTACCTGAGTGTGGGTATGCTGCAGCCACTACAGCTTGTCCAGTGGTACCACCAACGATCTTAGCCGCTGGAATAAAGGAGAGATGTGGTTCTGCTGTTATTGCCATTGCAGTCTGTCCTATGTTGCCACCATTTCCATCACAGCGCTTCCGAGCCTGAAGCTCATGCCACCAATCAGGATACCCATGAAGTTTGAAATAGGTCTCATGAGTATGTTTTGCCCCCCCATAGTGAGAGCATTTAGTGCCATCAGAGGTGGCTCGGGATTTAGAGTTGGAAGCAGATTTGCCACCATGAAAAGAGAGAGAATGTGAGCTATGTTTGAAACTTTTGGATGCCAAGCCTGCTCTAGGTAGATCATCAATGCATGTGGTCATCACTGCTTGATGAAGAGCTTCCCTCCTAACATGTGCATAGGCTTGCTCCACTGTTGGGAATGGTTTTATCTGCAAAACATCACACCTGATATGATCTAAATGGTCATCAAGACCATCCAAGAATAAATATACTCGTTCTTCTTGAATAAGAGAATTGTAATGTTGAATATCTGTTGGGCATTCCATCGGGTTTGGACGACGAAAGTCGATTTCGCGCCAGAGACCTTGGAGTTTGTTATAGAACTTTTCCAGTGAATCGCCAGCTTGTTTAAGACGTGTCACACGTCGCCGGAGGTCATACACCTGGGAGGTGTCACTGCCATCAACGTATGTAGTAGCAATTGCATCCCACACCAATTTAGTTGTAGGGAAGCGGATGAAATTACTGACAAGAGAGGGATGCATGGAATTTATCAGCCGCCCTTTAACAATTGCATTGTTAGTACGCCATCGTCAAAAAGTAGAATCTGTTTGAGGAGGTTGAGATAGGTCGCCATTTATATATCCCAGTTTGTCCTTGCCTGAGATATACATCTCAACCACCTGGGACCAAAGTGCATAGTTGGTGCCATCCAACTTGATGCCGATTGGTGCAGTTGCACCATCAGAAGTCTAGGTTGGGGCTGAAGTTTTGCTCAAAACTTCAGTCATTCTCGTAGTTAATTCGGCTAGGATGGAGGAAGATAGAGATTCCTCAGTTTGGGGTTCAGTATCAGCCATAGAAGGAGACAAGAAGGATTGGTAGGATATTAAAAAGGATTGGTATGCTCTGATACCATGACAGAATAGAGGAACAAATAGAGAGAAATCCTTCTCTATTTTCAATATCATTATTTACATGAATAAGGGAATATATATAACAGATTGTTACCATAACGTAAATAACATAAACTTCCAATTATAGCTATACATTTATGGGCTTAATTCGCTAATGAATATATTGCTGATCTTCCTCCTTTAATCTCGCAGAGGACAACTCATGCCAACAATATATACCTTCACTTTCCTAAAGTCCTCACTGGATTCACTGAAACCATCATGTGATGGCCTGCCCGCGTCAAAAAGATTATAATTATTGATGATATATACCTTCACTTTCTATATTTTTCTTCACCAAAGCATTGGTATGGTAAAATCACTATTTTCTCATAAAGAAAGCATTTAGTTTTGATGTATCACTCAATGAAAAATGAGAGAGCACTACGTACAGAAACCTCCCTTTGATCTATTATTGTGAGAATTGGACTAATGGGTAAATGATATAAATTAATACAACAGAAAAGGGATGTCAGCTAACCAAACGTGTTAATTTTGATATCTACCAATTTCTTTTTACATTTTTTGTATTAAAATTTGATATATTATCAAATAATCTTTTATATTAATAATTTATTTATCTAAATTATATATAAAAAAAAAACAAGTGAATCAACGAGCCAGGTCTCCAATTTCCAGGGCCATAATTCTTAAGAACCAGTACATGTTTTTCATCAAAAGGAGGATCAAGGGAAACAAACCAATGAAAAAGAAGAAGAAGAAGAATCAATAGATATGGAAACATGGCAAAACACAAGATATATATATTGACCATCCGGTCCTCAAGCAGGAGAGATCGAGGGAGTGATCTCTTCAGAAGTATCCTCGAGGGTTTTTTCATCTTCATGTACAGCCACAACTTGAGACATTGTACGCCTGAGAGAAGGTGATTGATCAGTGCACTTCATTGCCAATTTCAGAACAATGTTCGTTTGGTTCCCGTCGTAATGGAAATAAAACAAAAGATTACAAATATAAAATGATGAATCAATACAGATTTCTTATTTTTTTTTATTTTACTCTTTCAAACAAACATGAGTGCGCGCGCTTTTTAATTAACTATTGAAATTAATTATTTTAAATAAATACATTAATTTAACAAATTTAATAATTAATAATCAACATCTCATGTATTTTTTTATGCAATCCAACCTTGGATTGCATTAATACAACCATAGATAGGATTGTTGTGTCGGATCCTAATTTTGAGATTATCTTTACGACATGCTTGATCCATATAATGCTTTAATTTCATTGCTGGTATTTTGGGAGTATGGTTGGAATTCATCAAGATGTTATCCAATTTAATTGTCTTTTTATCTATAAATTAACCTAGGAAAAGAAGATTTATTATTGGGTCTTATTCTTTAGATATTGTCTATCAAAAAATAGAATTAGTTAATATATATTATACAATGTACCTATATAGAAAATATTATATTCATACGCTTATATTGTAATCACCACCATTACTATCGCATGTGTGCAGCGTTGCGATGATCATCTACTCTCATGTTTGTTATCCTGGAAAAATCAGGAAAATCAAGACAAATCAGGTTTGATATCAGGGTGTAGATGGAATGGGAGTTATCACCTAATATTTTGGTCACTAGAAACCCTAACTTGTTTTAGAGATCGGGTATGAAGACTGGTTGCATAAAGAAAATGTATTAGCACCCTAACTACGTCCTACTTAAGGTAAGTTGCATTGTTTGATTGTCTGATAAAATCTAAGGTATTTTCGCGTTTTCTATTTGTTGGTTTGTTTAAGGTTCGAGAAAAGCTCTCTTAGATGAGGAGGTTCTTATCTTATCAAGTAAAACCTAATTGTTCTAACTTCAATAAAAAGAACTACATTTTTAATATTAAGAATATATTTTTATGTATAAATTCGTAATCCCAAATATTAAAGAAAACAAAATATTTTTTTTGAGTATTTTTTGAAATATTGAAATAGTTCTCATGACTTTAATAAACTAGTTATTAAAGCCAAAATACATGTTAAAACATGTTTTTTTTTTGTTTTTTTTTGTTGTATGAAAATATGACATGATTTTCTTCTCTCAAGTGCAGGAGTGTCGAAGTAATAAATAACCCGGCAAGACCGGGGTCAAACCACAGAGAGGTTAATTGTATAAATTATAAAATAACAATACAACAACAACAATAATAATAAGAAGAACAATAATAACAATAATAGTAATAATAATAATAATATTAATAGTAATAATAATAATAATAATACTCAGTACGTAGTGTTGTTATACCTGAGAATGATCTAAAAGATCGGGTCACATATTTCTAACCTATATACTGAGTTTATGAAAAGATCAAAGAGATATATTATATAATATAAACACATTTCTAATGCAAATGAACAAGGCAAAACCAACAATGTCAGGATCCTTGATCAAACACAGAGCATACTTAACGTACATAAAATATAACAAGAATGTAAATAATAATAATAATAGTAGTAGTAGTAGTAGTAGTAATAGTAAAAAAGAAGAGGAAGAAATTAATGAGAACTTTGAGATGGAAGATTACTGTAAGGATTAAACAATGATAAAAACAAATGTCAAGGTTAGAGGATCCATTAATGGTATTTCAAACAAGTATAGTATAAACTCTTATTACTCAATTTAGAAACCACACACGAAGGAGGTTCCAATCGGATGATTTGTCATTAATAGCTCATTATAAATTGTTAACATGATCATATTAATTATCTTATTTACGTAACACCAAACTTTTAAATATTATCAGGAATTCATGATGCTAACTTATGTTAACAACAAATCAAGTTCCTTTCATAGCACAGATGTAGATAATACCATACAGTTGGGCTATAAGAGTGCCAAGTATTTGTTGTACCAAGTGTTATACAACACAAATCTAGATTAACCATTTAACAAGCAAGGTATTAAGAATTAGTAAGATAAAAAGATAAGACATGTTAATATTAAACATTAAGGTCTATGTTGAGTTTACACTATACTTATTCTTACAACATTAGTGTAACCTTTTCACCTTGACATAATAAACTTAGCTAAACATAATGAACAAGAGAAACATAAATAAACAAAACAAGAACATAAATAAGATACAAGTTAACTAAGGAAAGGAAAGTAAATGAAAAGCATAAACAAGATATTAATGAAAGCAAAACTTAAGAATTACAAAAAAATATAAAGAGAGAAATAAAGAGCATGATCTTGATTGATTAGTACTTAAAAGTGCATGTTTATCAAGGTTTTATATCATCATTTTGCACTTGAAGTATCAATAACTCCTTAACTAAAGCATGTTTTATAATAACAACTTTGATATTATAAGATACCTTAATTTATGGTAAATGCTCATCTTAAATGCAGGCCGATCACATAAATAAAAGGATTGATTGATGAGTTTAAGTATTGAAAGTTAAAGGACAAAGAGATGGCCAAACTTAGAAAAGAGATGTCGGTGCAGTCCAAACCGGAACATTGCTCGGTAATTGGATCATATCTGGAGCTCTAGATCTCGGATTTAGGTCCATTTTATATGGATGGAAAGGTAAGACAAAGGCCTACAACTTTCATGAGGAGCCCAAGATCTAAGAAGGCCGTTTTGAAGTCCAAATTGAAGGAACAACGAAGAAGTCCGAAGCTGTCCTGCAGCCCAGACACTATTTAGTGTTCAGCCTATATCTTGAGTTCTAGAAGTCCAAATGACCTCATCTTTTTTTTTTTTGGAAAGCTGAGACAATTTCCTAGAACATTCCTAAGGATTCTGGGCAAATTATGATGTTAGCAATGACGTCTTGTTCAGACAAGAAGATAAGGATTGTCACCAAGTCAAGATGTGGCCACCCACTCATCAATTAATTAACAAATCAATAGTTCCAAATTTTGGCCTATAAAAGGAGGCACTTACCATGTATTGAGGCATCTTGGTTTCCAGATCAAGATCATGCTCTTGCTTTCTCTCTTTGTATTGCTTATGTTTTTCTTTCATTAATATCAAGTTTATGCACTTAATTTCCTTTTTTTTACTTAGTTAACTTCTTTCTCATTTATGTTCTTATCTTGTCTATTTATGTTTCTTTCTTTCATTATGTTTAGCTAAGTTAATTATGTCAAGGTGAAAAGGGTACACTAATGGTGTAAGAATAAGTATAATATAAACTTAACATGGACCTTAACGTTGGATACTAACATGTTTTATATTTGTTATCTTGTTTACTTTTAATAATTTGCTTGTTAAATGGTTAATCTAGATTTATGTTGTATAACACTTGGTACAACAAATACTTGGTAATTTCATAGCCCATACTGTATGGTATAACCGACACCTGAGCTATGAAAGGGACTTGATTTGTTGTTAACATAAGTTATAATCATGAATGCCTGCCAACATTTACAAGTATTGGCTTTATTCGAATAAGATAACTAATGTAATCATGTTAACAATTTATAATCTGATTGGAACCTCCTTTATGTGTGGTTTCCAATTGAGTAATAAGAGTTTATATTATACTTGTTTGAAGTACCATTAGTGGATCCTCTAACCTTGACAATCGTTTTTATCATTGTTTAATCCTTACATTAATCTTCTAACTCAAAGTTCTCATTAATTTCTTCATTTACTTCTACTACTACTACTACTACTACTACTATTATTTTTATTATTATTGTTGTTGTTGTTATTTACATTCTGTAATATATCCCTTTGATCTTTTCATAAACTCAGTATATAGGCTGGAAACCTGTGACCCGATCTTTTGGATCATTCTCAGGTGTAACAACGCCACGTACTGAGTATTATAATTATTATTATTATTATTATTATTGTTATTGTTGTTGTTGTTGTATTGTTATTTATAATTTATACAATTAACCTCTCTGTGGTTCGACCCCGATCTTGCCGGGTTATTTATTACTTCGACACTCCTGCACTTGGGAAAAGACATCAAGCTTTTGGTCGTGTCATTGATCTGAACAACTAAGCCCCCAAATGCATGGCAAATGTATCCTTTTATAGGCCAAAATTCAGAATTATTGATTTGATGACTAATTGTTGAGTGTGTGGCCAACTCTTGACTTTGTGAAAATCCTTATCTTATTGTCTGAATAAAACAAAATTGCTAGCATCAGAACTGGGACCACTTGAAAACATGAAAGTTGTAGGAAATTGTCTCAGATATGGGCCAAACACTGAACAATGTTTGGGCTGCAGGACAAATTCGGACTTCTCCATTGTTGCTATAATTTGAACTTGCAAACAACTTTCTTAGATCTTGGTGTCCACATGAAAGTTGTAGGCCTATGTCTTACTGAATCCGTGTAAAAAGTTGAGATCATTTTGACATCTAGAACTTGAGATATGACCCAATTACCTAACAGTGTTCCAGTTTGGACTGCACCAACATCTCTTTTCTAAGTTTGGCCCTCTTTTTGTCCTTTCAATTTCCATACTTGAACTCATCAATCAATCCTTTGATTTATGTGATAGGCTTGCATTTAAAATGAACATTTACCATATATTAAGGCATTTTATAGTATTAAACTTGTTATTATAAAACATGCTTTAGTTAAGGAGTTATTAATACTTTAAGTGCAAAATGATGATATAAAATCTTGATAAATATGCACTTTTAAGTACTAATCAGTTGTATGCAAGAAAACAAGACATCTTTTTTTGTTTTTTTTCTGTGTAAATTGTTTTTGCAACTTTCAGAGAAAATCAGGTATTTTAATACTAGATTTGTATCTTTATAATATAAAAACACAAACCAATGTTAATCAAAATTGATAGAAAAATACGTGGGAAGAACACAAATTTTTCAAAAGGATTTTTGGAATTTGTTTTGCTTAATATATAATATATAATATTATTATATTATAAATATATAAAGAGATGGGCTAGCCCAAATATATTGCGCTAAGCCCATCCTAGATGGCCCGAAATTGGCCCGAAATCGATGGGGTCGACATTGCCTAACATAAAGGTGGGCCGGCTCGTCATAAAGGTGTTAGTCCAACTCGTCCCATAAGATTTTTTTCTCTTTTATTGAACTAGGCCAGACTCGGCCCGACCATTTTGGTCTGGGCCGGCGTTGTTTGGCCTAGTGAATAGTGGAGAAGCTTTTCACTGTTCACATGAATAGTAGATAGTGAATGAATTCACTATTCACATGCAACGTGAACAATAGAGAGTGAATTAATTCACCTCCCACTATTCACTTTGCAGAACAGTAGAGATGGCAAGGCAGCAGATGAAGAAGATGGAATAGGAGAGGGTCGGGGTGGAAAACAAACTGGGTGGTGGCTCACTTTTGTTCTAATGGTGGTGGTGGTGGTGGTGGTAGGATGTGGTTGCAGACAATGGCGTTGCGGTGGTTCTTCCTTTTCTCTCTTAATGATGTTTTTTCGTTCTCTCATTTTTATTTTTTTATGTCTTGTTTTTTTGTTTCTCTCCTTTTTTCTGTGTCTCCTTTCCTTTTCCTTCTTGTTCCTTCATGTTTGTCTCTGTTTTCTCTCTTTTTGTTCTTCTTATCATTTTCTTTCTCCTTTATTTTCTTCTATCTCCCTCCTCTCTCTCTCAAACAATGTTGTCTCTGTTTTTCAATCTTCCCTCCCTTTTTTCTCTCTATTTTTTCCCCATGTCTCGTTAATCCCTCTCCCCTAGTATTTATAAGGGGAAAATAGGGAAGAGAGGGCTACTACCCCTTTCTAGTCATGGTATAGGGGTAGGGTGGCCGGACGGCTATTAGGTAGCCGCCCACAGGGCTTTTCCCCTTTATTTTTTCATCTAATGGTAGGCTACGGGTGTGGGTTATGTCAGGGTTTGGGCAAGTGGTGGGGGGAGAGAGAGAGAGGGTAATGTTGCAGGGGAGAGAAACTTCTTCTTCTTTTGCCTCTGCGTGTCTAGAGAAAGAAGAAGACCTATAATGCAATTCCAAACAACAATGTTTTGGCTTCTTTTTTTTAATAATGGATGAAATGGGGTGTTCTGGGCAGAGAAAGAAGAAGACCTATAATGCCATTCCAAACAACAATGTTTTGGCTTTTTTTTTTTTTTAATAGTGGATGAAATGGTGTTGTTTTACCCAGAACACCCCATTTCATTCAAAAGAAAATGGCACCAAAACAAGTCGATTTCCAAATCAGTCCTTAGCTTGTGATTTGTTTAATATTTCCATGCCCTTACGCATGCTTACAATTATTTGTGATAGATGCATAACTTATAGACAAGCTAAGTCTATAGTAAAGCCTCATGTGTTATATAAACCTTTACCTATTCCTAAGGAACATTGAGTTGATATTTCTATGGATTTTATTTTGGGTTTACCTAGGTCTCTGAAAGGAAGAGACTCCGTATTTGTTATTCTGGATAGATTTTCTAAGATGCTACATTTCATTGTTTACTATAAAACTAATGATGCAATAAATATCACAGACCTTTTCTTTTGAGAGGTCATTCGGCTACATGGTATTCTTAGGAGCATTGTGTCTGTTCGAAATGTTAAGTTTTTGAGTTACTTTTGGAAGGTTTTGTCAGGTAAGTTAGTGACTAAACTTTTATTTTCTACAATATGTCACCCACAAATAGATGGTCAAACTAAAGTTGTGAACACGACTTCAACTCAATTATTAAGAGCTATCATTAAAAAGAATCTTAAAAATTAGGAGGATTGTTTGCCTTTTATTGAATTTGCATTTAATCGTAGTGTGCATTCTACTATTGATTATTCATCATTTGAGATTATTTATCATTTTAATCCTATAACACCATTGGATTTGATTCATTTACCCATTGATAAAAGGGTTAGTCTTGATGATAATAAAAAAAGCATAGGTAGTGAAATACTTGCAAGCAAAGATTCAGCAATAAATGGAGAAAAAAAGAATGAACAATATGCATTGCAAATAGAGGATGAAAATTAGTGAGGTTTGAACTAGGTGATGGGTTTGGGTGCATGTGAGGAAGTAAAGGTTTCTCGAACAAAGGACATCTAAATTAATGCCCCTAGGAGATAGTCTTTTTTTAGATCATAAAGATAATTAATAACAATGCTTATAAAATTGATCTACCAAGTGGGTATGGTGTTAGTGCTACATTTAATGATGTTGATCTTTCTTTATTTTATGTAGGTAATGATTTGAGGTCAAATCTTTTTGAAGAGAGAGGGAATGAAGTGATCCAAGCAATACTAAAAGATCCATTGGAGGTTCCGGTTGGTCTAGTGACAAGGCTTAGGGTTAAAAGATTCAAAGAGACTTTCAATGGACTTCTTCAAGACACATGAGTTAAAGAGAACTTCAAGAGGGTAATAAATAATGAATAGCAAGCCTTGATTAATCTGATTCATGTTTAAGAAGGACTTGTTGGTGGAACCAAGGCCATAACTCAAGGATTATGATACAAAGAATCAAATTAGACAATTTGACATTTCTTTACAATTTTGATCATAATTGGAGCTCCAAGTCATATTTTTATGCGATTCTAGTTGGGTTGGAAACTAGAATTCCATACATTTCCAATGATAAAAGGAACACATTCTAATTTATTAAGACAAGGGAGAACCATTCATTTGAAGTTGGGTTTTGGTGCTACCACTAGATTACGAAAAAAACCAATATGGTATTATTTCAATTAGTTGGGCTATTGATCTATCTTTGTTTTGGGCGACAAAACTTGTTTAAGTTTCATACTTGTTTATTTTATTTATTTTAATTAGTTTGGGCTAGTTTTCACTTCGTTTTGGTATTATTTAAATTGGGTTTATGTGTGACTCATTAGGAAAACTAGGGTTACTTAGCTTTCTAGAATAAGCACTCTTTTTTGTGAAAAATATTAAAAAAAAAAAAGATTGTTGCAGAATAAAAATATTGCCTCTCTTGGTTGATTGAACTTTAACTCTTCAAATAATTGGCAAATCTTTACTAGTGATTTTATACTTCTGTTGCCTGTCTCCATATGTAGGCGATGTGATTGGATGGTTTATAGTCTTGTTGCCTTAGAGTAAGTCTTCCATTGTGATAAACTCAATTTCATACTCAAACTTGAGTTAGATAGATTTTGGGTTCGTGAATTCCATCAAATTTAGCTAGGGTTCATATCAATACTAGGTAGCGACTCCTATTCTTTTGATTCATTGATAAAGAAAAATAATTCTTTATTATTTTTGTTACTACCCAATTTTTGACTCATGTTTTGATAATTTTTCAGAAAAATCCAAAAATAGAGAAAACATCGAAAATCCAAAAAATATTTTTAAATATATTTGCATCATTTTTAGAATATTTTTAGCATCATCTCAAAATAATTTAAATTTTCTAAGGTTTTTAGAATACGTTCGACTTTTAATGTGTTATTTTTAAAATCACTGATTTTCCTCATTCGAGTCAATGTTGATAAGAAAAATCCAAAAAATAAGAAAAAAAAAAATAAAAATTTACAAAAAAAGAAGTTGAGGGACCAAGTTTGGAAACCTAACAATATTTTTACCTATAAATACTGGTCTCCTCAACATGCACAAAAGGAGGGCAATTTTAAAAGAAAAAAAACACAAAAAAACCCTTAAACCTAAACCTATCTCTAACCAAAACAGCTGCCCCCCCCCCCCGGTTTGAATTTTTCTCCTCCACACCGCAGCCTCATCTTCTTCTCCTTTACCCAACAACCGTTCATCTCCCTTTGCCAAAAACAGAGCACAGCCAGACGCTGACCTAAACAAAATGGCAGCTGCACCCCACTTTTTTTTTCTCATCTTCCCCCCCTCTAGCCATTTTTCCTTCTCTTTTTCCGCCGCCGCTCACCATCTTCCTCTCCTCTCTCCCAGCCGGTTCCACCATCTCCTTCATCCCCATCTCCCTCTTGACAGTCATTTCCATCTCCACCAGAACCAGCCCTCACACACTGCCTCCTCTCCTTTTCTACACACCAGACCTTCTCCATCTCGACTGTGGTTCTCTTAGCCATCAACAACGATGGCCACAGACCACAAGACAGGCCCCATCTCGTCCCTCACCATCGACCACAACAGACCGTCTTTCATCAGCACAAACGCAGCAAAGCTTCCTTCATCGGCGCAAACCGGCCTTCACCAAACGCAGCGGTGATCCCCGTTGTCTTCTTTATCTCCTTCTACCCGCTCGCAGACTCGGGGTCCTCTTTGCCGTCATTTATCCGCAGCAAAAGAGGGAAAGTGTACCAAAAAAAGATCTGCTTAACCACAGATCTGAAAATTGAAGGCAAAAAAAAGATCTGAAAAATGAAGAAATAAAAAACCTAAAATCAACTGTTTGTGTGTTTTTTTTGTTGTAGATGATATAGCCCCTCACCACCGGTAGGGAGGGGAAAGGGAGAAGAAACAGAGCTAGGCGAACCCATTTTCGAGCGTTTCTCGCGGTGGCACATGAACCCACACACTGCCATTAGCTAGGGTGCATGGAACAACGCGCCACCACTGTTCCAGCATTGTTCTTGCGGTTCTAGAAGGCTTCCTAGCACTGTTATGGATTTTTTAGGGGTTATTTTTCAATGTTCAATTTGTTTAATGTAATATTTGTTTAGTTTGAGTTTTTATTTGTATTTTGTAAATGTGGATTAAAAAAAAAGGAAAAAAGAAAAAATATATAGTAAAAGTGAATGTGTGTGCTTTGATTATTTATTTATTTATTTATGGATTTTTTTTATGATAAAATTGCAAAGGTAAAGAATAATTTAATATTTTGATTTGCTCACAGTCAAGAATTATTAACTTATACATAAGTTGTATTTCTAATATCCGATGAAAAGATAAAATTTTTAAAACTTCTTTAACACGTCAAAGCCACGAAGCTTTTGTGGGAAGGCTGACCGAAGGGGAATTGCACCACCAGTGCAGAATGGAGCCTGTTTTTGTTCTGCCAAAAAAAAAAACCTCAGTTTGATCATCCTGTTGCAGTTTTTTGTTGGTAACTTGGCTTAAAATTCCACAACACTTTCCTTGTCAAATGAGCCTTTATTGTTAATAAGATCATGTGCTTATAACATACGTTCATTTTTGTTGTTGTTTCATGCAAATAACACATTAAGCATAATCGTTAAGCATGAAACCATCACACTAAGAATCTTTGGGTGTGTTTCCCTTTTCTTTCAAAACTATGCATGATCGCACATGTTCACAAGGATTTTTGAGAATTCAAAGTTTAGTACAAAAACAAAAATCATGTTGATGTTTGTCCAAAACAAACGAGTTCTAGAAATTCAGGTGATTCCTTAGAAAGGTAACCCATACACATAGAAAACCTAAAAAAAAACATAAAAAACAAAAAAAGAGAAAAAAAAACACCATGAAGTGACTACAAAAGCTGAGTTTTATTTGAATGAATAATGAGAAATCACATTGCATACTCGCATGAAAGCAAGGCTTACCTATCCTAAGTGCATGAGTTTGAAATGAGGAAAGACCATTTTTTATAATCATTTTCACGAGGTTAAAATATATCATTTGCAGTCCCCTTACGAGCCTAATACTTTTCTTGAGAAAATAACCTTGGCTAGGATCACACCTCACACTGGGGGCAAGTGCGATGACATAGAAAAAACCTTAATGATAAAAAATGCCCAAGCAATGCTGGGGGCATAAAAGAAAATTCTCAATCATCAAAGATGCCCGAACAAAGCTAGGGGGCATAAAGAAAATCCAAAGGATCCAAAAATTTTGAGCATAAAAAAAAAAAAACAATATGATGATGCTCAAAACCATATGAAGAAAAAAAAAAGCAAAGAGAAAGACCTCAAGCCCAACAATAAAGGGCATGATAGACCATTTTGAAAAGACAATTCAAAAGACAAAAGGTCAAGAAACAAGCACAAGTGATCGTTAGTCTTGAAATCCCTCAAACACTTTTTGAGCTTGTAAATATCCTTTTTCTTCATAACCAATAACCCAAGCCTACATTACGTGCCTAATCAAGCCCTTTCTGATCAAAAGCAAGCAATCTGGATCGGTAGGCAATGCTTTCTCATGCGAACCAAATCATTATTCATGCAAATAAAATAAAGGCTTTGAAAATCGGTTCTTTGTAACCCTCAAATTAAAATTTTAAACATTTTTGACCAACCAAGTGTCACTTCACATTGTTCACCAAAAGCAAAACAGAAACATTTTCATCACTTCTGAAAACCTCTCAATAGGAATCACTTAAATTTCTTCAGAATGAGTTCACTTTGAATCAACGTCAAAATGATTTTTGTGCTTGGAATAGCTTTGAAATTCTAAAAAATTTCTGCATGAAAACAACTCCTTGTCAAACATTCCTTCATAGAGCCTCATCCCCAAACCTAATTTGAATACTTAGGGGCATGATCTAGCTAGGGGGCAATAAGAAACATCCAGTAGAGTTGGCTCAATGATTCCCTTTCTAAGAAACTATTGGGAAAAATTAAAAACCCTTGAGATAAAGGGTAGAGAACAAAGAACTATGATGATATCAAGTCCTTCCTAAAGGTCAAGATCACAAGAGATGACTCAAGTAAGTAAGAGCGAAAAAGCCATCAAAGTCTACTGCCAACATCTCAACTTTTGAGAAAGGAAAGACACCATGAAGAAGTGGGGACCTATATTTCTCAGGTACGTGTACATGCATATTGATCATAATGCATTGTTTTTAGCATTGTCAGATCGGTGTTTCATAATCACCTTTTGGGTAGTGTGTTTTCTAACCCTACCTCATTTCAAGTGCGCCTTTGAGCCCTCGCTTCCTTTTTTGAGCGCCTTTGAGCCACCATCTCTTGGGTAGTGCGTTTTCTAACCCTACCTTATTTTGAGTGTGCCTTTGATCCACCAACTCCTGGGTAGTATGTTTTCTAACCCTACCTCATTTCGAATGCGCCTTTGAGCCACCATCTTTTGGGTAGTGCGTTTTCTAACCCTACCTCATTTCGAGTGCGCCTTTGAGCCCTCACCTCATTTCGAGTGCGCCTTTGAGCCACCATCTCTTGGGTAGTGCATTTTTTAACCTTATCTCATTTCGAGTGCACCTTTGAGCCACCATCTCTTGGGTAGTGCGTTTTCTAACCCTACCTCATTTTGAGTGCGCCTTTGAGCCACCATCTCTTGGGTAGTGCATTTTTTAACCTTATCTCATTTTGAGTGCACCTTTGAGCCACCATCTCTTGGGTAGTGCGTTTTCTAACCCTACCTCATTTCGAGTGCGCCATCTCTTGGGTAGTGCATTTTCTAACCTTACCTCATTTCGAGTGCGCCTTTGAGCCACCATCTCTTGGGTAGTGCGTTTTCTAACCTTACCTCATTTCCAGTGCACCTTCGAGCCCTCACTTCTCAAGTAGTGTGTTTTCTAACCCTACCTCATTTCGAGTGCGCCTTTGAGCCCTCACCTCATTTTGTGCGCACCTTTGAGCCATCATCTTAGGTAATGCGTTTTCTAACCCTACCTCCTTTTGAGTGCATCTTTGAGCCCTCACTTCTCACGTAGTGCGTTTTCTAACCCTACCTCCTTTCGAGTGTGCCTTTGAGCCATCGCCAACATTTTTCTGGGTAGGTCACCCATTACAATGAGACCAATTCTCCATGTTTTTTTTACCTGGGTAGGTCACCCATTACAATGAGACCACTCTTTTCTTTTTCTTTGGGTAGGTCACCCATTACAATGAGACCACACTTCATATTTTTTCCATCTGGGTTGGTCACCTATCATAATGAGATCGTTTTTCACATTCTTTCCACCTGGGTAGGTCACCCATTACAATGAGACCACTTTTTACACATTCTTTTGTTTTGGTTAAATGAGGTCGCCAGATGGGATCTCAGGTAGCTTTGGTTAAAGGGAATCGCCAGATGGGATTTCAGGTTGATCGAGCTACACACGTTTTCTTAGTTCCAGTTGAATGAGGTCGCCAGATGGGATCTCAGGTGGCTTTGGTTAAATGGAATCGCCATATGGGATTTCAGGTTGATCGAGCTGCACATATTTTTTAGTTCCAGTTGAATGAGGTCGCTAGATGGGATCTCAAGTGGCTTTAGTTAAAGGGAATCGCCAGATGGGATTTTAGGTTGACCAAGTTACACATATTTCTTTGGTTTTGGTTAAAAGGAATCGCTAGATGGGATCTCAGGTGGCTTTGGTTAAAGGGAATCACCACATAGAATTTCAGGTTGATCGAGCTACATACATTCTTTGGTTTTGGTAAAAGAGATCGCCAGATGGGATCTCAGGTTAACGAATGGAAAAAAAAAAAAAAAAAAGAAAGAAAGAAGAGGAAGAAAAGAGAAGGAAGAGAGAGAGAGAAAAAGTAATGTCTTTAAATGAGTGGATTCAACAAGTTAGAAAGACAAGAAGACAAGTTTTTCTTTACAAAGCTTACTATGCAAAACATTGAGGAGTTTTGCTTCGTAAGCATTGTAAAGAGGGGGCATCTGTTGCTACCCAATTTTTGACTCATGTTTGATAATTTTTGGAAAAACATTGAAAATCCAAAAAAAATACTTTTTAAATATATTTGCATCATTTTTAGATTTTTTTAGCATCGTCTCAAAAGAATTTAAATTTTCTAAGGTTTTTAGAACGTGTTCGACTTTTTAACGTGTTATTTTTAAAATCACTGATTTTCCTCATTCGAGTAGATGTTGATAAGAAAAATCCAAAAAATAAGAAAAAAAATCAAAATTTACTAAAAATGACATTGAGGGACCAAGTTCGGAATCCTAACAATATTTTTACCTATAAATACTGGTCTCCTCAACACACACAAAGGGAGGGCAATTTTAAAAGAAAAAAAAAACACAAAAAAACCCTAAACCTAAACCTATCTCTAACCCAAATAGCCGCCCCCTGATTTGAATTTTTCTCCTCCACACTGCAGCCCTATCTTCTTTTCCCTTACCCAACAACCATTCATCTCCCTCTGCCAAAAACAAGGCACGACCAGCCACTGACCTAAACAAAATAGCAGTTGCACCCCACTTTTTTTTTCTCCTCTTCCCTGGCCATCTTCCCCCCCTCTGGCCATTTTTCCTTCTCATTTTCCCCCGCCGCTCACCATCTTCCTCTCCTCTTTCCCAGCCGATTCCACCGTCCCCTTCGTCCCCATCTCCCTCTTGACAATCGTTTCCATCTCCGTCAGAACCAAGCCCCACACACTGCCTCCTCTCCTTTTCTACACACCATACCTTCTCCATCTCGGCTGCGCTTCTCTCAACCATCAACAACGACGACCACAGACCACAAGACAGACCCCATCTCTTCCCTCACCATTGACCACAACAGACCATCTTTCATCAGCATAGACGCTGCAAAGCTTCCTTCATTAGTGCAAACCGGCCTCCACCAAACGCAGTGGCGGCCCTCGTTGTCTTCTTCATCTCCTTCCACCCACTCGCAGACCCAGGGTCCTCCTTGCAGTTAGTTATTCGCAGCAAAAGAGGGGAAGCGAACCAAAAAAAGATCCGCTTAACCGTAGATCTGAAAATTGAAGGAAACAAAAAAAAAAAAAAACAGATCTGAAAAACAAAGAAATAAAAAAAACCTAAAATTGACTTTTTGTGTGTTTGTTTTGTTGTAGATGACGTAGCTCCTCACCGCCGGTAAGGAGGGGAAAGGGAGACGAAACAGAGCCAGGCGAACCCATTTTCTAGTGTTTCTCATGGTGGTGCGTGGAAAATGGCGTTTCTCGTGGTGGCGCGTGAACCCACACGCCGCCAGTGGTAGGGGCACGTGGAACAATGCGCTGCCAGCACTATTCCTACAGTTCTAGAAGGCTTCCCAGCACTGTTATGGATTTTTAAGGGGTTATTTTGTAATTTTCAATTTGTTTAATGTAATATTTGTTTAGTTTGAGTTTTTATTTGTATTTTGTAAATGTGGATGAAAAAAAAGGAAAAAAAAATATATTGTAAAAGTGAATGTGTGTGCTTTGATTATTTATTTATGGATGTTTTTTTTTATGATAAAATTGCAAAGGTAAAGAAGAATTTAATATTTTGATTTGCTCACAGTCAAGAATTATTAACTTATATGTAAGTTGTATTTCTGATATCCAATGAAAAGATAAAATTTTTAAAACTTCTTTAACACGTCAAAGCCACAAAGCAACTTACCTCAGGTAGGGTGCGTTAGGGGTGCTAATACTTTCCCTAACCACAACCAGTCTCTTACCCGCGAATCTCTGACAAGACCAGTACACCTAAGTTTCCTAGTAGCTCTCAATTAAATATTAGGTGACAACTCCCAACGAACCAAATAAGCAAGTGCATAACAGAAAAATCACCAGCGGACGCCACACGGGTGACGTGCGATAATTTTCACCCACACCATTTCACACTAAATCCTGTTTTGAAAGGATGATCATCGCAACACCGCACAATTACAACATGACATATGACTGAATAGATTTTTTTCTCGTAATAAAACAAAAAAACGACAATCATAAGTGGTTACTTTTTATTTTTATTAGAAAGAATAGAGGAAGCTATCGAGTTGTGGCCTTCATACTGATGCTTTAGCTTTACTAATCTTTCCCTACTTGATGATGCAAAAGATTCGAAATAATTGAAACAAAAGATGCTGAAAATGAACAAAGACGTGACCATAAGTTCTAAAGATGCATTATTACTTCTCAATATTTACATTCTGCGGGTCCAGTCATTGGACCCAAGAAATATGGAGTTAGCTATCAACTTGTGGCCTTCGTACTGATGCATCACCTAGGCATATTACCTTTACTGAAACAAGAAAATTATAGGAGTAAAAAACAATTCAATGTCAGCCATTATTAATGGTCAGGTTGGTATTAATGGACTCTCATGGTCATGGGTTGATATGCATTTGGAACACTACAAATCATCCTTGTGAAGTCTCCACACATTCCTTTGCAAAATGTTTGGCCTTCTACTAGATCAATTTTTGCATCGTTTAGTTGGCTTTTTTTTTTTCAACGAACGAGTTTTAGTGGCATATTAGTTTAATGTGCTCTATAGTTAATTTGTTAATTATACATTATATTATTATATTCATATAAATATATACTTATTATTAATAAAAATTTAATTTTTCTTAAATATTTATATAATATTAAGTTAATGAATGTAGAGTAAAAATAAAATTTATAGAACAAAAATAATTTATAAAAAAAATTATAAAATTATTATATTTATAAAATTTTTATTGCATAAAAAAAGAACGGTACTATATTTTTTATGTGCTTTCCTTTCCTTGCTTTTGGTTGGAACTCGTACTTGTTCTTTTATTCACACCAATAACTTCTATAAATTAGCAACATTAATTAATTGGCCCTATAATTGAGTCACCTGCATTCCTACACAAGTTCTACAAGTATACAGAAACCAGCTGTTCCCTCGTTCATTTTTCTGATATCCCATTAGCTTCTTTTGTCTCCTTTCTTTCACTTCTATTCTCCTGTTTGCAATTATTCAAGCCACATCTAACAAATCTATCTATCATCAGAAACTTTTCGTTTCATAAGCCCAGAATCTCTCACTTGGAAGCATCTGTTTTACCACACTTCGGTAAGTACTCTTCTATATTTATTATGTTCTTAAATTATTTAGAAAATAATTGGATGAGTTCTGGAATATATATGTTAGCTAATATTGTCACAGATGATTTATCTTTGCTTTATAAATCTTCTATTTTTATCATTATAAGGTTTTAGAGGAAGGAAAACACTTGCATAAACAAGTACCAAATTAATCATCACGCTGAAAATTAATTAATGAGAGGATAAAATAAAACAATATTTATATTCACGTCATTTTGGCAATGGTTTAGCCATTGTTGAATTCAAACTCTTCTGCTCAAAATTAGTAAAAGCGTTTCTTACATAAAATCAGCGAAAGCCATAATCATATACGGAATAATAGCAAGACATCATAAATGCTTATCTCCGAGTAATGGGTAGAGGCTTAGACTTTGACATGTGATCCTATTAGGATTTTCTGATAGTTCTCTTGTGTTGCTATTTTGCATGGATCAATACTTTTGGGGGCTTGTTCTCTGCTCCCTCTAATTTCTAGCCTTGTGGGATTATCTAATTGCAGGGAATTTAATACATTTTCTGATTATCAAGTCAGACTTGTGAATCTCTCTCATATCATCAGAACAGGCAAATGGCGGTGGAAAATGTTCTTATTGAAAAACTGGGAGAGCAAGTGTTTAGCGCTCTCATGAATCAAGCTCAATTTGCACTTGACTTCAAAAATCAATTTCAAGCTTTGAAGACACAACTCGACCTCGTCAAAGCCTTTCTTGCTGACACAAATAACCTCAAAATGAAGAAGGAAACTCTCAAGACGAGCTTGATCAAGCTGAGAGATCTGGTTTACGAAGCAGATGACATATTGACAGATTGCGTTCTTAGATATGATTATCAGAAAGATGGGTCCTGCTCCAAATACACACCTGATGAATTTTTCTTCAGGTGTCGAATGGGGAGGCAATTGATGGACTTGAACTCACGCATGGGCAAGATGGGGAGTGACTTGAGCGCATATTTAACTCCACAACATCTTCTATCATTGGGAGACAACACTTACCGAGCTAAGGTATTTACCTCTCAGGATTTTGAGCCATCTGAGGTTATTGGACTGGAAGAAGATATAGAAAAGCTAAAACGATGGACTTTTAGTGCAAGTGGAGTACTCCAAAGAATTGGCATTGTGGGAATGGGGGGCTTAGGTAAAACCACCATTGCACAAAAGTTTTTTGAAGATAGGGCGGTCGCTGGCTGCTTTGATAAAAAAATCTGGGTGTCCGTTTCTCAGGATTTCAGTGATGAAAGGATAATCAAGAGCATATTGGTGCAGTTAGGAGAGAATCCCTCCCCGGTGTCTGATCTAGGCCAAATGTTGCATGTTATCAACCAATCACTTCAAGGTCAGAGTTGCCTCATTGTCATGGATGATGTTTGGAGCTTCAATCAAGATTGGTGGGGTAAGCTATGTTCTGCTATTCAAAAAACAGAAAAGAGAAGTTGTGTCATGATTACAACAAGAAATGAAGATGTGGCAACCCATATGGGAGTTGAAAGTTCACGCATTCACCACCCAAAAGTTCTTGATGAGAAGGACAGCTGGTCATTGTTCTGCAACTTTGCCTTCCAGGAGACCAAGGGAAAATGTTCTAATAGCCAATTTGAAAAAGTAGGCAAAGAAATTGTGGGGAAATGTGGGGGGCTCCCTCTTGCAATTAAGACAATAGCAGCCTCTCTTGCAACAGAAGTTCACAACCTTGGCAAGTGGAAAGACATTCTTGATCACTTCCATGAATTGACTACCAGGAAGCAAAATAGCTCAGTTAAGACTTCTCTGCAATTGAGCTATGATGCACTCCCTACACATCTGAAGCAATTTCTTCTATGCTTCTCAATTTATCCTGAAGATTTCGTGATTCAAGCTGAGCAATTAGTGCATTGGTGGGTTGGAGAGGGCTTCATCCAGAGAACAGAGCACTCAAAAACCGCAGAGGACTTGGGATATGAATATTTGACAGATCTAGTCAGAAGATGCCTTGTAGAAGTTGTGGAGAGGCGTGGCTATGATGGAAGAGTCTACAGCTGTAAGATGCATGATTTGGTTCGTGATTTAACAACAATGTTTGCTGAAGATGAGATGTTGTGTAGCTTTGAAGCAGGCAAGCAGAAATTGTCACCTGATTCACGATGGCTGGGCCTGACGAGTGAAATGAGCACAGCAACATTAAAGCATTGTTCAAAGCTCAGGGCATTGCTGTTAATGGCCAGCAGTCAAGGTCAATTTCCTTTCAGTAAGAACCAAATGGTGTCACTTGACTCTCTCAGGGTATTGGATCTCTCTCGAATTAGGTTAGATAGCACTTCCATGGAGAAGCTCTTGAGCTGGATTTTTTCGCTCCAACGCCTAGCATATCTAAATCTCAGTGGAGCTGTAGGCCTTAAAGAAATGCCATCTTCAATCCGGAAACTTCGTAATCTCCATCTTTTGATATTAGCCGAATGCAGTGATTTAACTAAATTGCATCCATCAATCTCATATTTGAAGAATCTCATAGTCCTGGACTGTGGATCTTGTGGTCTCCAATACCTACCCCAAGGAATTGGAAACCTCTCTCAACTTCAAGAACTATCAGGTTTCAGGGTGGTACGTCAAGCCACACCACAAAGTTGTCATCTCCTAGAGCTAAAAGAACTGGTCCAACTACGAGTACTTCGAATGAACCTCAGCAATGAGAGCGAAATCACTGAAAGTGAAGGGGAGATCTTATCCAAGCTTGTGAAACTTAGGGTTCTAGCCATCAACACTGAAGATTGTAAAGATAGAACTATCCTAGAGATGCTAGATCGACTACACCCTCCTCCAAACCTCAAGGAATTGTATCTTAGGCGCTACCCTCACAAAAGTTTGCCTAAATGGATTAATCCAACGAAGCTTTCTGTTCTGCAATATCTCTGCCTTGAGAATGGATCAGCTCTCAAAAGCATCAATCCAAGTGCTCATTCCGATGAAGAGAGTGCCTTCTCTTGGAACTACCTTGAGGGTTTGTGTTTGAAGTTCTTGCCATTCTTGGATGAAGACTGGACTGACTTACAGAAGACCATGCAGTCAATACGTTATGTTGAGGTTAGCAATTGTTTCAATTTGAAAAATTTCCCATGTCCGGTTGACAAGTCAGGGTTCTGGAGGAAGGTTGAAGATTAAGGAATCAAGTCCGTGAATAAAGAAGCATATCTTCACCTCCTTGAAAATCCAAGGGATTCATATTGATTGGTAAGTGAAGACAATGATCCCTTCCTTTGTTGCATAATATCTAAGTTATTTCACTTTCCCTATGTGTATAATGTGATTTTTCTGTAATATTGTTAATTTGTTTATACTATGTGTATACTGTCATTGGTCTGTATTTGTATACTGTCATTGGTCTGTATTTAAATTATCTACACACTTAGTAGTTTATATAGTAGAATTTTGAGTGTGACTTCAACCCATGTGTGTGAGCTCGGATCAGGCTTGGGTTCTGGCTCCGGTTTATAGGCTTGAGTTTGTTTTTTTTGTCAACTTATTATATACTAGAATTTGGATTTATTATAAATTAATTATCTGCCCATAATTTTTTTTTCCAGCCCATTTATGTGTATTTAGGTCATGAAGAAAAGACTCTCTTTTTTTAACCTTCTGAACTGTTTTTTCAAAGGAAAAACCTATTTTAAAGCTAAAAACTGTTATGTTCTTATTTCTTTGTATGACGGATAATTAAAGTTAAATGATGAGAATTTATTCTGGTAATCATCACAATTATTTCTTCATCAATTTTAATTTCAAAAACCAGTACAGATAAGGGTGGAAAAAGAGCACCAAAATTTCATAATCACTTATCTCTTTTAAAATGTCTAAAAGAAATAATTAATCGCTCTATAAAATAACAAGTTAAAAATTATTTCGTGCAAGCTGCTTTATAAAAAATATCTTTTGTATATTGATTAAACCAATTTCAAAAAATTCACAAGTTAGGCTGCCTATTAATTTGAACAAAATCATAAAAATTCAAAAAGTAAGTTGCCTCTTGATTTTACCAATTCCAAAATTTTCTCGCGGAGTCACCTTTTGATTGTGCTGCTTTTCCAAATTTTTCATAAACACCATCTTATTAAATGAAAGACTTGACACGGTTTTCTATCTTTTCTATGCCCAGCTAACAGCTCTGCTAAATTGCTAATTGTTTTGATACAACATATTAGGAATTTCTACTGTTTGTGCCCGTTAACACTAGTAATAAAATCTTCGCTTCTCCAAATTAAAGCAAAACTAAAATTGATGTGAGATTAATGTCTAGATATTTATTACAGAAAATCAAATAAAAACTATTATTGGACGCTCTCAACGAAAGCAAAGAAAAAAGCCCTTCTTTAATTTCCTATTCTACCTTATTCATCCAAAAAAAATTATTGGGCATGGTTTTTTTATTATACATGTGGTTAACTGATTATTTTTTATAATAATCAAAACATATTATTGAATAGCCAGTGACATTAAGCTATGATAAACTAGAAAAAAAAATGAAATAAGTCTTTAATTACATATAATAAAAGGAAAGAAGATAAGTAACGTGCTACAAGTACAAAATTTAATGACCGTCTAATTTGTCCAATTTCTTATACCTACACAGGGCTACTATATAAAAAAAATTGTTATAAATTAACTTAATTAGAAATTTATGTTGTTAGGTGATATTTTAATAATAATTTTATATTATTATTATTTAACATATTTTTAAATGAATATTTTTTAGTATGAAACTTATATAAAATTATTTGTATCTTATTTAATATTAAATTTCTAGGTTTAATTAATTTTTTATGTTATCTTAAAAATAATAACATAAATGATTGGACTCACGGAATCTGAACATAGGGAGGTAATAATGCGTCTTTAAAAGTCATGGTTAAGTCTTTGTTCATGTTCAGCATCTTCTGTTTCCATTATGTCGTTTTTTTTGCATCATCAAGCAGAGAAAGATTAATAAAGCCGAGGCATCAGTACGAATAAATACAGAATACTATTATTAAAGTTCAAAAGCTGTCTTACACTAGTCTTTATAGCATATCTTTGAAAGTGGGGGAATCTTTTATAAATCTTTATAGCATTTTTTGGAAGTGGGGAATCTTTTGCCCATATTATGCTCAAAAAATGGTTGTTTCTTACTTTCTGTGCATTATTGGACCGCTGAGTAAATATATAACCCGTTGTGTGTGATTTAGTCAACCTAATGGGTCTATTTACAACTTAAGAAAATTTAATTTAATATTTAAAAAGAACATTTTTAAAGCAACACAAATTAAACTTTTTTTAGTAAAAATATAATGAAATAATAGTTTTCATAACCCAATTTTTTATTATTATCAAATTTATTTAAAAAAAAAAAAAAAAAAACACAAAATAGTATCGTTTTAAACGACATTATTATTATTCTTCTCCTTCTCCTGAACGTGCAGTAGAGGAAGAAGCTGTTTTTTAAACAATCTTTTTTTCCCGTTCTCTTTTTCTCTCCCTCGGCTTGACCTTTCACCGACACAACCTATAGCCCTGCTTGGCTAACAACTATGACAAAGAGACCAGGAGGACCATGCCTTGCAAATGGCCGGTCACCTTACCCCGCAAGGGTAAGGTAGCCCCGTTCCCCCCTATGCCATGATGGGACAAGGCAGGGGAGACTCACCCTCCTCCTGCCTATAAATAGGAGGGCGACAAAAAGAATTGAGAGAGGGGGCAAAAAACAAGGAAAAAGAACTGAGAGAGAATAGAGAAAAAGAAAGATGAAGATGGATTGAAGGGAAAGGAAAACAGAGGAGAATAAATGAGAGAGAGGAGAAACACAAGCAAAACAGAGAAAATAAGAACAAACATGAGGGTGGGCAGAAACAGAGGACAAGGAAAACACAAAAAAATAATAACCATTGTCTACCCCAGCGCCACTCCGCCACCAGTACCACCAACTCAACATCCATATCTAGGAGAGAAACAATGCTGAAAGAAGAAGGGGCATAACATATAAACAAAAATCGAGAAGAGGGGAAGAACAGAAACTGAAAGAAGAAATAATGGAAAAAACACAAAACAAAGAAGGGGCAAAACCACCGTCCAACAGTCTAGAACCAGTACCACCGCCACGAGGAACCGCCCAGTCTGCTTTCCCCCCACCCCTCTCTTCTTCCTTCTTCTTCCTCTACTTCCTCATCTCTACTATTCATATGCAAAGTGAATAGTGGAGAGTGAATTAATTCACAATGTTCACGTGAACAATGGAGAGCTTCTCCACTTTTCACTAGTCCGGCCCAATCCATAAATTGTTTTAAAAAAATCCTTTCAGAAAATTTATGGTTTTTCTGAGTATTTCTCTAATATTTGATTATATTTTTATACTGTAAAGATACAAATTAAATATTAAAATACTTGATTTTTGTCGAAACATTGTAAAAATTATAAAACAAAAAAATTTATTTTCATGCATACAACTAAGTCTCTTAAAAAAATCGTTTCATATTTTCATACAACAAAGAAAAATTCAAAAATAAATATTAGCATGCATTTTTGGCGTTAATAACCAGTGTATTAAAGTCAAGAGAACTAGATCAATATTTTCAAACATAACCAAAAAATATTTTGATTTTTTAGTATATGAGATTATGAATTTAAACGTAAAACTTATTCCCAATATTAAATAGGTATGTGTGTGTGTGTGTGTGTGTGTGTATATATATATATATATATATATATATATATATATATAGACATTAGAACGATTAAGTTTTACTCGAAAAGATAAGGATCTCCTTACTGATAAGAACTTTTCTTAACTTGTAGACAGATGAATAATTAGAAAATACGACAAGACTTTAGTTTTTTATCATAAAATTAAACAATGGAGCTTACCTTTAATAAGGCGTATTTGGGGTGCTAATACATTTCCTTTATGCAACCAGTCCTCGTGCTTGATCTCTAAGAGCAGTTAGGGTTTCTAGTGACCAAAATACTAAGTGACGACTCTCATCCTTGTTTTCCACAAATAAAAAAACAAGAATTCCTAGTCTCCCTCATTTCCAGAATACCAAAACAAGATAAAGTGGAAGATTTGTCGCGACACCACACACGCGAGACAATAGTGTTTTGAATTGACCCGTGTCAACTTGGACTAACTTAACCTATCTATAACTTAAGTCATGAGTTTGACTAGGTTTGATAACTTTGTTTTTTAGAATTTATTTTTTATTAAATATACACTAAAAATAGATTTTAGTAAGAAAAAACAACAAATAAAATTACGGAGAAGAAATGTATTTTTTTAGTCAAAATTTTCTTTTGCGATTCATGTACTTTTTTTGTATTGACAACAAAACAAGTTTTGTTTTTTATTAGCAGCATAGTTTATTGAATAAAAATAAAAGACATTGCCAAAAATTAGTGGTAAAAAATTAGGTTATCATTGCCAAGCTTCTGTCTTTGAGGCTTAGAAAAGTTATCAATGAGGTGATTAATAACTCTCATTCTGGTTTCATCGCAAAGCGAAAAATTCTTGATTGTTCTATTTTGCCTAATGAGATTAGGGATAGTATGCAAAGAAAGCGTGACCAAGGCTTTCTTTTCAAAGTGGGTTTTCAAAAGGCTTTTGATTTAGTGACTTGGGGTTTCCTTTTCGAAGTCATGGATTCTTCAATAGTAAATGGATTTTTTAGATTCAGGAATGTATATCTATAGCTTATCTTTATGTATTAATTAATAGCTCGCCATCTAATGAGTTTCATATGCATAAGGGTATCAGACAAGGGAACCCTTTGCTACCATTTCTATTTAATATTGTTGTTCAAGGATTAGTAGTCCATTTTGGTCGAGCAATGGAGGGTGTTCTATATTCATCTTAATGTCTTCTCAAATAACAACTTTGTTATAGTAT
The DNA here is from genome assembly GCF_005239225.2 of Populus alba. Lineage (NCBI taxonomy): Eukaryota > Viridiplantae > Streptophyta > Magnoliopsida > Malpighiales > Salicaceae > Populus > Populus alba. Next base: position 9,161,533 of record NC_133299.1, read on the forward strand.
ATTGATGATGCAATGATTTTTTATCCCATTTGTCACATATGGGTGCTCGATGTCGGGGGGTCATAGGAGTCGCCATCTAATTTTTTGGTTTAGGGTCATTAAGAAACCCAAGTTTATTGGTTTTATTAGAGATTCAAGGGCAAAAGACTAGTTGTGGCTAGAAAACGTATATTAGCATCCCTTACACACCCTACCTGAGGTAAACTGCATTGGTTGGTTTTGTCATACCCTCCTAAGAGAGCACGACGTTGCGACGACCCTTCCCGGATCGGAGAATCAGGTCGAGATCTTTGTTTTGTGAAAAAGGGAGTTGTCACCTAATATTATGGTCACTAGGAACCCTAATTGGTCTTTAGAGATTTCAAGGCAAGAGACTAATTGCGTAAAGGGAAGGTTTTAGCACTCCTAAGACGCCCTACCTAAGGTAAGCTGCTTGATATTTGATTTGCCTTATAATTTACTACAATATTGGTGTTCTCTAATCCCATTAGTTTTTCTAGGATAAGTTTGCTACGATGAACAAAACTTGGGCTCAAAGTCTAAAAAGAAAGAACCCTCAGCCAATATGGATCATACCTTTAGATATGTCTATAGAGTGCCAAAGAGAACCAATGCAAATCTTAAAATATGTATTTGATTCAAACTAAACTTACAACCTGCGAATTAGAAATCCAAGGAGATTTAGTATGCTTAAAAGCTCACTTTTCCCTTAATATTCCAAGTATTCTTGACTTGTAAATCACAAGGAGAAAGAAAAAAACTAATTTTGAAATCTAAGGAAATTCAAAGCACTTTAAAAAGTTTATTTTTGTCTTAGTACTTCATACTTTCACGGCTCATAAACCGTGAAATCAAAATTTAAAACGTCTCCAATTATAATCGAGGCTTCTTTAAAGGAAGTGCAATTAAATTGTTCTAAATAACATTTTGGCATAAATCTACCCTTATGTTAAAAATAAACAACTTTATTATTCTTAACGATGTTTTGGACATTTACCTTATATAGGTTTTTTTACTTTTATATTATCAAGGGGGTAATGGCATATTATTCCTACAAAAATATTTTTTAGATATTAACCACTTGGGGTTTCTTTATCCAAATATTATTCTCAATAATTAGAAATTATTCTCAATAATATTTTAGATATTAGCCCTTTAGGATTTTCTTTAAGAATCAATTGCCCAAAAAAAGATTTTTATATTTTTGAAAATATTGGTCAAAACCCTTTGGAATTTACAAATATGTTGTAAAATCCAATATGCAAGAAAATAATTTTTGTGTTTAAGAAACTCATGCTAAAACACATTTTTTAAATTTCAAATATTTATTTTTAAAAAAAAGAGGAATGTTCAAAATATTTTTTTTAGTGTATTGGCCGTATGAAACACGCAAAAACATTTTTATATTTGGAGAAAACACAAGCATCACAATTAAACGCAAACATCACAAATAAATGTAGCAAGCCATCATATATATTATAAGATTTACAAGAAGTTTAAAACAACTCATAAAAAAAAAAAAACCTTTCAAAACCAACTCAACTTAAAATTCTATAACCGGAAAAGAAACTAATATGTATGCATAAAGGAGCCAAAGTTTTGAAACCAAAGTTTGAACTCAAAATTCTAATGCAATGTTTGTGACTCATGACTTATCCTTTTTAACCAATCTAGAAAAACTGTCATACTAGTTTCATACAAAAGGAAAGAACTTGAAGAGCATGCTTTTATAACACATATATCACGGACCAAAACCAAAACAACATGGCCAGTTATTTCATCTTGAAAGAGCGGAAAGGAAAACATGACCCTCTGAACCTTCCTGAAAGATTACTTCAAATGCAAAGGCACTTCCCTCGTATTTCACTTTTTACTCTAGGAAAAGCTCCATTTAGGAGCAAAGCTACCCCATACAAGATTATAAGACAGGGAAAGCACCGGAACAAGGGAGTGAACTGATAATGAAGACCTATGAGACCCATTATTCCTCATGAATCAGAGAAAAAAAAGAAACTACAAACTCTAACATAAAGACCCATCTAAGCTCAAAGCCACGGAAGGAACAGTGGACAAGCATTCATTGTAATGTCAAAAATAGAAACCGAATGTGCAAAGCAAAGGACAAAACAAGTTCTTAAAACATCAAAACAAAAGACTTAAATGCAACAAGGAAGGGGAAAGTTGAGACCTATACCTGCAGATCTCACTTGTCTTGACTACAAAAGATGAAGTATAGATAGATGGAAAAAGCCTTTGCCTTTCCACCTCTGAAAATCAAAGAAAGCCATCCTTTTTTTTGATGTTAGGATTTTTTAAATTAAAACCCTTAGATTTTGTGAACTCCTGTTTCGTAATGTTCGATGGATTGCAGATTAACAAACTTGTTTATATAGCCAAGTCAAAACCTGGAGACTACTCTGGTGCCCTCTTTATTGAATAGAGGAAGAATATCTATTTGTTTTTCTCATTTTTCTCTTTTTTTGTCCCTTTTTCTAAGTAAACAGAGGAGGCTTATATATAGCTCTATTGAGGAAAGGACTCATTACACTAGTTTAGAATATAATCTTGAATGATTTACAATCAAATAAAGCAAATTAGGAAACTAATAGTGAACAATGATGAATTTCCCAAAAATAAGATTTTTATATTTTTAAAATATTGGCCAATACCCTTTGAAATTTACAAACATGTTGTAAATCCAAAATGCAAGGAAATAATTTGTGTTTAAGAAATCCAATACTAAAGCATATTTTGAAACTTTGAATATTTATTTTTCAAAAAAAAAAAGAAATGTTCAAAATATTTGTAGGATATTGGTCGTATGCATGAAAACAAAGCATTTTTTTTTGGGCTAGGTCCAGCTTGGCCTATGTGACTGGGCTGGACCCAGCAGGTCTAACCGAGTCACTAGCCCAAGCCAGTGAATTGGTTGGGCAAAACAACCAGGTGTGCGTTAAATGTACACGAACGCTCTCTACTAGAAGAGGCTAATTATAAATGAAGATGCACAACACTTATGTAATTAAAATGCAAAGTGAAAGGAATGTATGAAACTTACTTTGTAACTGAGATGGATGAACATGATGACGGTGAAAATTTTGCACACGATCGGTGGTAACTGGTTCTAGAGACAACGGAGATGATGGACAAAGCTTCTGCCTTCTCCCCTCTGGTAACCAAAGAAAGACTCCTTCTTTTTCCTTTCTCCTCTTTTAGTTTCAATCTCCTTTGTCTCTCCCGTTTCTCTCTATCTCTCTCTCTCTCTCTCTCTTTGTTTACTTGTTTCCTTTCCCTCTCTCGTTCTTTCTCTCTTTTTTCTTTTCCCCCTTTTAGGTCAGCAGAGAAGGCATATATATAGCCTATACATAACTCTATTTAGGAAAGACTCATTACATTAATCTAGGATATAATCTTGGCTGATTTACAATCATATAAAGCAAATTAGGAAACTAAAATATTTTGTGATTCCTATCTCGTGATTCCAGCAATTATTCTTCATGTTAACACTCTCATCCTAGTCGTCTGAGTTAGGGATAGAATCCCAGCCATTAAATGATGGTGAATCTCATCTCCATGCCTTCTTTCAAAGCTGGCGCAGTGATGTTCAAAGTCGTTTCCTTTGGACTGAAGCAAAAAAACAAATTGTGATTTGCAGCTTAAAAATCAAGCGTGAAAAGGGGTGATTCTAACCTAAGGACTCATTTGATGCAAAACGATATTATGGAGCATACGTCCTAAAAATAGGTTCTAGTTCCTTTATGTTAGACATAGGGTAGGTTTACTACTTGATTTCTAAATAAGGTCTCTTGTTGTCCCATTGATAACCCTCGTACAAGCAATATGGGGGCTTAGTAGATAGTGGGATGACACGTATACCAATCACTACTAGTCTAAGCACTTAACAAAGAGTTGGGGTTTACACAAACTTAAACCTTGACTCAAGTTATAAGGCAAGCTACTAGTCCCCCACCTAACTTAAAGTTTAATGTGTGTGCTCTCAAAAAGATAATAATAAAGGTGGTGCATGATAGGATATAATAAAACTTATTCATATCCAATATACCATGCATGACAAGATGCAAAGATGTATGCTAAGGCTTTTGACCAGAGTAAACCATTACAAGCAAAAAGAAAACAACAACTAACAAAACGTAGGATAAACAAACAAACTATTGGGTGTAGTTTGCTGTTACCTAATTTTTGACCCATATTTTGATAATTTTTTTTTTAAAAAAATAAGGTTTAACATGTGGCAATAACATAGAGCATTAGGGCTAATATTAAGGAAGCAATATGTCAAGGAGATAATTATTGCAATATAAAATACCATAAATATATGATTTGATTCATGCTGGTTATGGAAAATAATCATTGCAATATAAAATACCATATATATAGCATTTGTTGTTGCTGGTTATAGAAGACAATCTCTATAATAATTATTGCAATATTTCCTTAAATAGCACGTGTAGAGATTTTCTATTTAAGTGAACCTCCAGCCATATACACAGGGGGGGAATTGACAAAGGGGGACAATTTAGAGATAAAAAAAAATTAAAAGCAAACAAAAAAAACCTAACCCTATTTTTTCTAAAAAAAAGGGGCCATAGGAGCTGCCCCCCTGGACCTTGGCCAAAAATGAGCAAAAAAACCGATCCCCCTCTCTTTTGATTTTTCTTCTTCCAGAGCTGTCAAACACAAGCTCGCTCTTAGACCAGAACTCCCTTTCTTAGCCTTCTGAACTAGAGACCTACCCCCATCATCTTCCCCAAAACCAGTTCCCTAGATCTTCTCCCTAGCCCGAGTTGCCGCCCCTTTCTATTGGCAAAGAAATCATTCCATCTCTCGGCCAGTCCCCCCTCTCTTTTGGCCAAAACCAGAGGAACAAAGTCTCGCCAAAAGCCCCCTTGTAAACACCAGCCCTTACTCCCCTTTCTTACCATGAGCATGCACCACCCTCCTTACCTTAGGGCTTCAAGCATTTTGATAGAAAAATGAATGAAATTCCTAGTAAAGCATTCACAGAGTGTAGAGTTGGTAGGAGGAGGAAACGACCATAGTCCCATTTGTTCGCTAAAGGTGGGCAGTGGAGTCGGAGGAACTACATCTATGGAACACAGAAAGAAAGTGGGATTTCGTCCTATATTTGTAAACTACATATATATACGAAGAAACAAAAAAAAGTGAAAAAACCAGAGAGAACGAACACGAGAGGAAGAATTGGACGAGCAAAAGGAAAGAACACAAACAAACGAAAACAGAGAGAGACTAACCAGCACGCCTTCGCCATTGCCTTCATCCCTTCATTTCTGTCTCCTGTTTCCTCTCCTTCAGCGGTGCAACTTTTTCTTCCATAGGCACAATGAGCTCTGGTAAGCAATAATAACACCTCCTCCTTCTGCACTAGTGGCGTTCACACCAATTAGACCATCAGTGCAACTTCTTCTTCGCTAGCACATCAATCTCTTCACTGGCGCTTCTCAACATCCCAGTTGTCTTGCACCGGCTACAACCGTGGGGGGAAATGAGACGTGGGCAGCAACCAGTCGTCTCCTACTTCACCTCCAGTCGTTGTCTCGCAGGTAAGTCTTTCTTTCCCTGTCTTTACCGAATTAATTACCCTGCAACTGTAGCATGCATATGCATGCAACTGTGGCAAAACCGGTTACTGCTTTGGGCCAGTAACCGAGTTGGGTTTTGTGGTCTTTAATTGCGATTAACTATGATGCTTGTGTTTTTTGGCAAAACAAATATAAAAAAATGTTTTTGTGTGCTGCATACAGCCAATATCCTAACATGTTTTAAATATTTTTTTTTATATATAAAAAACAATATTGGAAGTTTTGAATATGTGTTTTCGCATGGATTTTTTTAAAAAACAAAAATTATTTTCTTCCATTTCTTGATTTTACAACATGTTTGTAAAACTCCAAAGGGTATTGGCCAATATTCCAAAAAAAATATAAAAAATCTTATTTTTTGGGGAATTCATCTATTATTCACCGTTAATGTTTGAATAAAGAAATCCCAAAGAGATGAATATCCAAAATATTATTGGGAATAACTTGTTATTATTCACTATTAATATTTGGATAAAGAAACCCTAAGTAGTAAATATCCAAAATAATTTTTTTAGAATAATAATTCATCACACATCCTTGATAGAAGCCTTAAATATAATAAAGGACATTTCAATTTTTTTTTACTTCACGGTTTACAAGCCGTGAGAGTATGAAACACTAAGGCAAAAAGAGGCTTTTAAAACATCCTGAATTTCCTTAGATTTCTAAATTTTTGTCCATCTTCCTTGCGATTTACAAGTCGCAAACTCTTGAAATACTAAGGGAAAAATGAGCTTTCAAAGCACATGGAATCTCCTTGATTTCTATCTTAATAAATTTAGTTTGAATCAAACCTAGAAAAACTGGTGGGATTAGAAAACACCAATACCATAGCAATTATAAGACAAACCAAACACAAAGCAACTTACCTTAGGTAGGGCATACTAGGGGTGTTTATACCTTCTATTTACGCAACCAGTCCCTTACCTTAGAATCTCTGAAAGACCAGTTAGGTTTTCTAGTTACAAAAATACTAGGTGGCGACTCTTTTATCCACAAAAACAAAAAATACCTGAAATCAATCGAGGGTCGCCACGAGGGTGCGACAGGATGGCAACTCCACTGGGGACCCTTGGACTAGGGTTGGTAATTCTTTTGTTGATTCTATATGTTGTGTTTTTTGTTTGCTATGAATGATACTTTGTTTAAAAGCTTTAGCATGCATCCTTACATCCTGTCATGCATGGTATATTGAATATGGGTAAGATCTTATGGCATCCTATCATGCATCACTTTTATTATTATTATATTTTTGAGGGCACACACATTAAACTTTAAGTTAAGTTGGGGACTAGCAGCTTGCCTTATGACTTGAGTCAAGGTTTAAGTTTGTGTAAACTCCAACTCTTTGCTGAGTGCTTAGACTGGTAGTGATTGGTATACGTGCCATCCCATTATCTGTTGAACCCTCATATTGCCTTTACGAGGGTGATCACTAGGATGACAAGAGACCCTTTTTAGAGATCAAGTAGCAAACCTATCATATGTCTCACATAAAGGAACTAGAACCTATCCTTAGGATGTATGCTCCATAATATGTTTTTGCATCCAAACAAGCCTAAGCTCAAAGCAACTTGAATCTCAAAGCCTTCATTTAAAAGCTATCCAAGGGAGAGATGTTCCAGAATTGGGAGACCCAAGAAGCTCCATTAGTATTCAAAATGTAATCAACTATGTCTGCTATTTTTTCGCTTTTCCTGAATCACTATTGAGGCTTAAAACGTCAATTGAATTTTATCCTTTTTGTTTTATCCAACCTTTTCTTTTTAATGAGATCATGCATTTTTCAAAGTTCATCTTTAACTTTTTACCTTTTGATTTCAAGAACCCTGAAATCGGATCTTCCATAAATAACACCTGCACTTTACACCGAGAATAAATGGTCGAACTTTAAAGAATACAACATTAGGGAATTCACCAAATTAATAGAGTAGCATGAACATGCTTGGAAACTCACTAAAGATGAACTTGAAACCATAAATGTGGGTAATGAAGAAATCAAGAGAAAGCTGAAGATAAGGACTTTGATCACCCCTGAAGAGAAAGAAGAGTTGATTGCACTGCTATGAGATTACATAGATGTCTTTACCTGGTTCTACAAGGATATGCCTAGTTTGGATACGGATATCGTAGTACATAGGATACCACTAGTGGAAGGATGCAACCTGATTAAGCAAAAATTGAGGAGAACTCATCTAGATGTCTTTACCAAAGTAAAAGCAGAAATTGAAAAGTAGTATAACGCCAATTCTCTAGAAGTAGTCAAATATCCGCATTGGGTGTCCAACATAGTGGTAGTACCTAAAAAGGAAGATCAAATCCGGGTTTGCATGGACTTTAAGGACTTAAATTGGGTTAGCCCTAAAGACAATATTCCTCTACCATGAGTAGATGTGTTGGTGGATAATGCAGCATGTAGCTCTACATATTCCTTTATGGATGGATTTTCGGGCTACAATCAGATAAAAGTGGCGCAAGGGAGACGACGATATTTTGTAACACCATGGGGAACCTTTTGTTACAGGATCATGCCATTTGGGTTAAAGAATGTTGGGCCACCTACCAAAGGGCCATGTTGACTCTATTTCACGACATGATACACAAAGAGATTGAAGTATACTTGGATGACATGATTGCTAAATCTAGAAAGGGAGAGAATAATGTCCAAATATTGAAGAAATTGTTTGAAAGACTAAGGAAGTATAAGTTGAGGCTTAACCTAGCAAAGTGTTCATTCAGGGTGAAATCTGGGAAGTTGTTAGGATTTGTGCAAAGGGATAAAAGTAGATCCGAACAAAGTAAAGGCTATTCAATCTATGCCACCTTTCAAGACTGAGAAGGATGTAATAAGGTTCTTAGAAAGATTGAATTACATTGTCTGGTTCATATCCCAATTAACCACGACTTATGACCCAATCTTCGATTGTTAAGGGAGAAGGATCCTAGAATTTGGAATAAAGAGTGCAAAGAAGCTTTCAGTAGCTACTAAATCCACTCTTGCTTGTCCCTCCTGTACCAGAAAGGTTGTTGATCATGTACTTAACAGTAACTGAAATAATAATGGGATATGTGCTTGGCCAACATGACGAAACCAAAAGGAATGAAGGGTCATTTATTACCTAACCAAGAAGTTCAAGGAATGCAAGTCTAGGTATACTATGATTGAGAAACTATGTTGTGCACTAGCAGGGGCTATGAAGAGATTATGTTAATATATATTGTATCATACTACATGGTTGTTTTCAAAATTAGACCCATTAAGGTACATATGTGGAAAGTCCTATCTATCAAGCCAATTAGCAATATGCCAAGTTCTACTGGCTAAGTATGACATAACATATATGACAAGGAAAGCTGTGAAATGGAGTGTTATTATCGATCACCTAGCTAAGACCATGCTAGGGAAGATTATGGGCCATTAAAATTTGACTTTCCTGATGAAGATGTGCCTTCAGTTAAGGAATGTAAATTAGATTGGTGGACTATGTACTTTGATGGTGCTGTAAACATATATGGTAACAGAGTTGGCGCAATGATAATCTCTCCTAATAAAAAGCAATATTCGGTTTTAGTTAAGTTGCAGTTTAGATGCAATAATAACATAGGAGTATGAAGCTTGCATTCTCATGTTAGAGGTGGCAATGGAGCTGAATATTAGAAAGATAGATATGTATGGAGACTTGATTTTGATTATTTTCCAAGTGAAAGGAAAATGGCAAACCAAGGACGAGAAGTGGAGACCTTACCAAGAATACTTGTCTAAATTGGCTAGAGAATTTGAGGAAATAAAGTTCACCCATCTATGAAGGGAAGGAAACCATTTTACTGATGCTTTGGTCACACTAGCTTATATGGCTGGAATAGACTTTGGGCACAAGGTACAGTCAATACACATTGATATCATAAATAACCTAGCTCCTTGTTGCTTAGTCGAAAGAGAAATAGATGGAAACCTTTGGTATTATGATATCGAGAATTTCATCTAAAACCAGACATATCCCATGGGGGCATCCAAAATCGACAAGAAGACTTTGATCAGATTGGCAAAGGATTTCTATCTTCATGGAGAAACTTTGTATAAGAAATCATCTAACGGAACTTTGTTGAGATGTTTTGATGACATAGAGGCAAAAAGTGGTGAAGAAATTTATGGAAAGAGATTTGATCTGTTGATATGGTCTGCTAGAAAAGATTAATAATGCCTAGAACTTCAATAGCAAGATGATAATAAAACTCTGCACTAAATGAAAGATCAAGCATTCCAATTCCTCGCCATATAGGCCAAAGATGAATTGTGTGATAGAAGCTGCTAACAAGAATGTTAAGAAGATTATTCAGAAGATGGTAGTCACCTATAAGGATTGGTATAAGATGTTGCCATCTGCTCTTCATACATACCACACCACAGTCTGAACTTCAACATGAGCCACCCCGTACACTTTGGTATATAGAATGAAGGTAACGTCTTTAGAAGTGGAAATCCCCTCATTAAGAGTATTGGTAGACTCTGAGTTGGAAGAGGTGGAATGTGTAAAAGTTAGAAATGAATAGTTGAATCTGGTTAGTGAAAAGAGGATAGTTGAAATCTGTCATCATCAACTATACCAAAGAAGGATGACCAAATCATATGATAAGAAGGTCCAACCTCGAGGATTCCACGAAGGAGATCTTGTACTTTAGAAAATATTGCCTTTAACAGGAGAAGATTAGAGTAAATGGGTGCCAAACAATAAGGTCTCTTACGTGGTAAAGAAAGCATTCTCGGGAGGAGCTTTATTGTTATCTAGAATGGATGGAGAATATCTAGTTAGACTTGTGAATTCTGACTTTATAAAAAAATACTATGCTTCCCAATCAATAAAATAAAGGTCGGCCATGAATTCTCTCTATAAAGAACCTTTTCTTCATAAAAGCGCATGATCTCATAGAATTCAAAATCTTTTACTTAAAAATAACTATTTTTACGCATAACAAAGGAGATGACTCCATCAATTCTCAAATTGGAGGGATCCAAACCAAATTTAAACCTGATAGGTATTGCACACCAACTGGGGGAAAAAAGTGCACGTAAGGGTCTATAGTGAACCATTAACCAAAGGGGTATCATCATACAACTTCTGAAACACCTTTTATGAGAGTTGTTTAAAACAAAATATGATGACTGCATTGAAAGTTTTAGTTTTCATGAACAAAACCAAAATTTTTGAGTTTTCCTCTTAAAAATAATTTCTTAAAAATGATAAAGGCAATTAAAACATCAACAAAAGTATAATACAACGCAACATTCAATAGAGCAAGAAAAGGTCCCATAAGAAACTAGAAATCTCTTCACCAAGCATAAAAAGGATAGTAAATATAGCGCGAGGAACATATTCTAGTTCAAGAGGATAGGTCAGGCAAACAAATGGAAACAAAAGCTTGAAGAAGTCCACAACAGAAAGTGGGATCTATGTTTCCAAAATAGGTAACAAAAAAACATGCATGCTATATTGTCATAACACTAACCTGACAAGAAAAGGTGTGACGAAAGCCAAAATAGTTCAAAGTTTTTGGGAAACCGCTGAGGTACAAAATCTCAGGTCAACGGAACTACGGAAAAGGATAGGAATTGAGAACCAGAACTACTTCATTTCCTCAAGGTCAAAGGAATTATGGAAAAGGATAAGAATTGTGAACTAACACTGTTCCATTTCCTCGAGGTAAGATGTTTTCTTTTGAAGTTTAAGATAGGCAATCCACCTGATATTGAGACCATTTCTTAGAAAAGTGCGGAGTTTTCTAAGAATTTTAAGATGGGCAGGCCACCCGATATTGAGATTGTTTCTGAGAAAAGCGTGGAGTTTTCTAAGAATTTTAAGATGGGCAAGCCACCTGATATTGAGACCATTTCTTAGAAAAGCATGGAGTTTTCTAAGAATTTTAAGATAGGGCAGGCCACCCGATATTGAGACCATTGTTTTTTTAGAAAAAACGTGGAGTTTTTCTAAACAAATCTTAAGATGGGTAGGTCACCCAATATTGAGATAATTTCTTAGAAAAGTGTGGAGTTCTAATAAACTTAAAATGGGTAGGTCATCCATCATAATGAGACCACACACACATTTTTGTATTGGTTCTAGTTAAAGGAGATAGCCAGATGAGATTTAAGGTTAACCCAACCACACACAGAATTTAGCTTTGGTTAAAGAGAATCGCCAGATGAGATTTCAGGTTGACCGAGCTATACACCGACTTTGCTTCGGGTTAAAGGAGATCGCCATATGGGATCTTAGGTTAACCCAATCAAAAGGGCAGGTTACCCGTGAAAATAGACTAGCATGAGTGTGTGGGTAGGTCGCCCCTGAAAATAGACCATGTTAAGAATATGTGGGTAGGTCGCCCGTGAAAATAGACCAATTTTCTTTTAAAAAAGGCAAGTCACCCTTGATAACGAGACCATTTTCTTTTAAAAAGCGAAACCCTTGGATGAGTGGATTACTCAGCAAGAAAGGAAGACTTTTTTTTTTTTTTCTAAAGCTTACTATGCAAAACATTGAGGAGTTTTGCTTCGTAAGCATTGTAAAGAGGGGGATTTTATTGCTACTCAATTTTTGACCCATGTTTTGATAAATTTTTTTTTAAAAAATTAAGGGTTTACATGTGGCGATAATATAGAGTATTAGGGCTAACATTAAGGAAGCAATATGTCAAGGAGATAATTACTGCAATATAAAATACCATATATATAAGATTTGTTTGTGCTGGTTATAGAAGACAATCTCCGTAATAATTATTGCAATATTTCCTTAAATAGTACATGTAGAGATTTTCTATATAAGTGAACCTCTAGCTATATGCATGGGGGGGGAATTGACAAAGGGGGACAATTTAAAGATAAAAAAAATTGAGGGCAAACAAAAAAAATGTAACCCTATTTTCTCTAAAAGAAAAGGGTCACAGCGGCTGCCCCCCCTCGAACCTTCGCCAAAAACGAGCAAACAAATCGGTCCCTCTCTCTTTTTATTTTTCTTCTTCCTGAGCCGCCGGACACAAGCTCCCTCTCAGACCAAAACTCCCTCTCTTAACCTTCTGAACTAGAGACCTACCCCCATCATCTTCCTCGAAACAAGTTCCCTAGATCTTCTCCCTTACCCGAGCTGCTGCCCCCTTCCCTTGGTAAAGAAACTGATTAGTACTTAAAAGTGCATTTTTATCAAGGTTTTATATAATCATTTTGTACTTGAAGTATCAATAACTCCTTAACTAGAGCATGTTTTATAATAACAAATCTAATGATATAAGATACCTTTAATTTATGGTAAATGCTCATTTTAAATGCAGGTATATCTCACAATTCAAAGGATTGATTGTTGTGATTAACTATTGTAAGTGAAAGGACAAAGAAAAGGCTAAGCTTAGGAAGAAGATGCCGATTCAATTCAAATTCGAACACTGTTCAGTCATTGGGTCATATCTAGAGCTATAGATCTTGGATTTCAGTTTGGTTTATATGGATGGAAAGATAAGAAATAGGCCTACAACTTTCATGCATAGGGAAGGAGCCAAATCTGCCAATTTCAAATTCAAAGTTTGGCCACAAAAGAGAATTCAGAATCGGTCTTGCAATCCAGCCCAAACACTGCTCAGACTTTTACCCATATATGGAGTTCTAGAAGGCCAAATGACGTGAAATTTGGTGGGTGGAAGGAAAAGAAAATTTACAACAACTTTCATGTAGAAGACATGCTCAAATTCTAATGGTAGCAATGACAATTGATATAGACAAGAGCTTGAGGGCTACCCACCACATCCACCAGCAGCACTACTCAGTATTTTAGACATATCTCAAGCTGTAGTGATCCAAATGCTCTAACATTTGGTGGATGGAAGGAAAAGACAATTTCCAACAACTTTCATGAAGAACACTTTGCCAAATTCTGATTGCTTCAATGTCATTTCATCCAACCAAAATGCTTGAGTGCTATTGTCCACCAAGTCCACTAAATCAATAGTTAACCACTACATCAATAATCAATTACCAAATGAATAGTTCTGGATTTTAGCCTATAAAAGAAGGCATTTGCCTTTCATTTAGGAATCTTGTTTTTCAAATGAAGATCATGTTCTTGCTCTCTCTCTTCATATTTTTGTAATGCTTAAGTTTTGCTTTCATTAATCTCTTGTTCATGCTTTTCATTTCCTTTACTATACTTAGTTAACTTATATCATGTTTATGTTCTTATATTGTTTATTGATGTTTTTCTTCTTCATAATGTCTAACTAAATTAATTATGTCAAGGTGAAAAGATTTCACTAATGGTGTTAGGATAAGTATAAAATAAACTCAATATGGACTATCCTAAACAACTTGCTATTAACATGTCTTATCATTTTTATCTTATTAATTCTTAATATCTTGCTTGTTAAATGGTTAATCTAGATTTGTGTTATATAACACTTGGTACATCAAATACTTGATCCTTCATAGTCTTCGACCGACGTCGTTGTTATGAGAGGAACTTGATTTGTTGTCAACATAAGTTAGCATCATGAATACCTGATAAAATTTATAAGTATGGTGTTACGTAAATAAGATAATTAATATGATCATGCTGATAATTTATAAAGACTTTATACGTTACTTATCTCTAATACTATTAATGGATCCTCTAACCTTGACATTTGTTTTTATCATTGTTTAATCTTCACATTGATCTTACATCTCAAAGTCCTCTTTAACTCATCACCACCACCACCACCATCATCATCATTGTTGTTGTTGTTGTTGTTGTTATTTATATAGTTCACCTCCTTGTGGTTCGACCCCAATCTTGCTGGATTATTTATTACTTTTACACTTCTGCACTTGTGATAAGACATCAGCTCTTTAATCCTATCAGAAACCATTCCATCTCTCGGCCAGCCCCCCCCTCTTTTAGCCAAAATATAAACGAAGAAACAAAAAAAAAAGTGAAAAAACCAGAGAGAATGAACACGAGAGCAAGACATGGACGAGCAAAAGGAAAGAACATAAACAGACGAAAACATAGAGAGACCAACCAGCACCCCTTCGCCATCGCCTTCGTCCCTTCAATTGTGTCTGCATTTTCTTCTCCTCCAGTGGTGCAACTTTTTCTTCCATAGGCACGTTGAGCTCTGGTAAGCAATAACAGCACCTCCTCCTTTCAGACTAACAACGGTCACACTAGTTAGACCAACGGTGCAAATTCTTCTTCGCCAGCACAACAATCTCTTCACTGGCTCTTCTTAACAGCCCAGTCGTCTTGCACCAGCTACAACCGTGGGGGGGAAAGAGACGTGGGCAGCAACCAGTCGTCTCCCACTTCACCTCCAATTGCTGCCTCGCAGGTAAGTCTTTTTTCCCTGTATTTACCAAATTAATTACCCTGCCATTGTAGCATGCATATGCATGCAACTGTGGCAAAATCGGTTACTGGTTTGGGCCAATAACCGGGTTGGGTTTTGTTGTCTTTAATTGCGATTAATTGTGATGCTTGTGTTTTTTGCATACGGCCAATACCCTAACATGTTTTGAACGTTTTTTTTATATATAAAAAAATATTGGAAGTTTTGAAAATGTGTTTTTACATGGATTTAAAAAAAAAAATTATTTTCTTGCATTTATGCATTTTACAACATATTTGTGAAACTCCAAAAGGTATTGGCCAATATTCTAAAAAATACAAAAATCTTTTTTTGGGGGGAATTCATCTATTATTCACCGTTAATGTTTGGATAAAGAAATCCCAAAGGGATATATATCCAAAATATTATTGGGAATAACTTATTATTATTCATTACTAATATTTGGATAAAGAAACCCTAAGTAGTAAATATCCAAAATAATTTTCTACGAATAATAAGTCATCACACATACTTGAAAGAAGCCTTGATTATAATCAAGGACATTTCAATTTTTTTACTCCATAGTTTACGAGCCGTGAGAGTATGAAACACTAATGCAAAAATAGGCTTTTAAAACACCCTGAATTTCCTTAGATTTCTAAATTTTTGTCCATCTTCCTTGCAATTTACGAGTCGCAAACTCTTGAAATACCAAGGGAAAAATGAGCTTTTAAAGCACATGGAATCTCCTTGGATTTCTATCTTAATAAATTTAGTTTGTATCAAACCTATAAAAACTGATGAGATTAGAAAACACCAACACCATAGCAATTATAAGGCAAACTAAACACCAAGCAGCTTACCTTAGGTATGCCAAATTAGGGGTGGTAATACCTTTCCTTTACGCAAACAGTCACCTGCCTTAGAATCTCTGAAAGACCAGTTAGGGTTCCTAGTGACCAAAATACTAGGTGGCGACTCCTTTATCCATAAAAACAAAAAAACCCGAAATCAATAGAAGGTCGCCGCGACGCTGGGCTCTGCCGCGAGGGTGTGACATAGTCCAAAGCGAACAAATGCACATCTTGAAATTTGTATTTGATTCAAACTAAACTTACAACCTGCGAATTAAAAGACACCAAGGATAGAAATCCAAGGAGATTCAGTATGCTTAAAAGCTCACTTTTCCCTTAATATTCCAAGTATTCTCGACTTGTAAATCACAAGGAGAAAGAGAAAAAAACTAATTTCAAAATCTAAGGGAATTCAGAGCGCTTTAAAAAGCCTATTTTTGCCTTAGTACTTCGTACTTTCACGGCTCGTAAACCGTGGAATCAAAATTTAAAACGTCCCTAATTGTAATTGAGGTTTCTTTCAAGGATGTGCAATTAAATTTTTTAAATAACATTTGGCTTAAATCTACCCTTATGTTAAAAATAAACAAGTTGTTTTACACTTAATGATATTTTAGACATTTACCTTTTATAGGTTTCTTTTCTTTTATATTATCAAGGGGGTAATCACCTCTTATTCCTATAAAAATATTTTTAGATATTAACCACTTGGGGTTTTCTTATCCGAATATTAATAGTGAATAATAAAATATTATTCCCAATAATATTTTGAATAGTAACCCTTTAGGATTTTCTTTAAGAATCAATTGCCCAAAAAAAGATTTTTATATTTTTGGAATATTGGCCAAAACCCTTTGGAATTTACAAACATGTTGTAAAATCCAATATGCAAGAAAATATTTTTTGTGTTTAAGAAACCCATGCTAAAACACATATTTGAAATTTCAAATATTTGTTTTTTAAAAAAAGGAATGTTCAAAATATTATATTTGTTGAAAACATAAGCATCACAATTAAACACAAACATCATATTTAAAGGTAGCAAGCCATCATATATATTTCAACATTTACAGGAAGTTTGAAACAACTAATAAACAAAACCTTTCAAAACCAACGCAACTTAAAATTCTATAACCAAAAAAGAAACACGTCTGTATGCACAAAGGAGCCAAATAATCATGAAGACTCCTAATTAGCCTAAGAATCTTGATGGTTTAGGCAGCAAAGAGGAAGGATAAAGAGAGCAGAAGACAGCTGAAATGGGGTTCGAAAAACATTTTTTTTATTCTTTGCTTTTGTTAGTTTTCCAACAACCATGAGCTAAACTCCTGCATTTAGTTCAAGAGGGATACACACTATCTCCAACACGTGGGGCTAAAACATGAGTAACATGTTTGATGTGGTTTAGAAGTTTTGATGGGTTACTAACCAATAGTCTATCTATGACTCAGAGTGAAGATTCATTCATGTGAATAAATCTAGCTCTTTGAATTTTATTATGGCTCGTGTACCCAAACAAATTGTGATGGAAAGGATCCATGTAGATGCCTTGATAGGGTTCATCTATCCTGGAAGGCGAAAGGGTTTTCTACTACTCGGGTGTTGTGATAAAAAAAATACTCCCAATTAAAATTGATGAATATTTAGTATAACTTTGAGAATTTTCTAGTCAATTTATGGTATATAAACGTCACCCTACTTGTAGATTCAATATTTATACTAGAATATTGATAAGTAATTCTCATGAATTAAAAATTTATCGATTTTGAAATATTGGTCAAATTCTCTTGTATTCAATAAACTAATTATTAAATCTTAAAATGCATGTGAATATATCTTTTTTTTTTTTAATTTTCACATGGAAATACTAAAAAATATGATTTTGTTTTGTATTTTTGAGAGACTTGAACATATGCAACACATAAAGAAAATATATGTTTTTTTATTATTTGTTTTCATTTTTTTTTTGTATGTTTGTAAAGTCATGTTTTGTAAAAAATCATTTAAAAAAAAAATAAATAAAAACTGCATAGAACAAGCATAAAGAGTTTTTTTTTTTTCAAACGCCCCCTTGAACCAAAAAGAAAAAATGACCAACCAAACATAGCGTTAGAACTAACCTAGTTTTCACTTAACTAGGTTAACCTCACTAGGTTGACCTAACTAGGTTGAACCATACATAAACCAAAACAAAGATCTAAAACCCAGAACATATTAAACATAACAAAAACATAAAAACTCAAAACTTTCTCAAGAAAAATGTTTTAAACACAAAACAAATGAAGAAGATTCAAGCATGAACCTAAAAACATGCAATCTATACTAGACCAGATTTTCAAGCAATAAAAGGCAAGGTTTTGTGTTTAATTCAACATAGATCAAGAATCAAGTGTTAGTTTTGCCATGATTATCACTAAAAAATCATGATTTTTATCGAGAATGGGTTTCAATTCAAAAGTTTTTGTCAAGAATGAGTTTTGATTCAAAATCAAAACCCTAAGATTAAAACCCGTAAAAACATGTTATTGATACTTGAATGTCCTAGATTATTTACTAATAATATTGATATACAAAATTAAAGTGAACAAAATTAAATCAAAATGAGCTATAAAACTAGTACATACATCAATGTTCATCTAATGAAC
This sequence comes from Populus alba, assembly GCF_005239225.2. Lineage (NCBI taxonomy): Eukaryota > Viridiplantae > Streptophyta > Magnoliopsida > Malpighiales > Salicaceae > Populus > Populus alba. The sequence continues at coordinate 9,179,998 of NC_133299.1, forward strand.
ATAAAGAACAAAAACCCAAAACTACCGAGAAAAACTCAAAAACACTACCAAACCCAGAAAATGCCTATTAGGACTTTAGATTAGACTTTCTCAACTTTAACAAACCACATTATTAATTACAAACATAATTGAAACAAAATAAACTAACAAAAAAAAACATCAAAGACATGCATTAATCTTCATTCCCAAAATTACCAATTCAAAACCAAAGGCATGCTTAAGCAAACTAGGTTTCAAAATTGATATTTTGACATTACATAAGGCTAGACCATAACTCAAGAACCTAAAACCATGCATTAAATAAACATAAAGACCCCAACATTTTGTTGCCACATTTAACAAATTCTAAATCTAACAAACATATGAACATAACGTACGAAGGCAATCATTAACATGTTAGCAATTCAAAATATTGCATTTACGAAAAAGAAATCAATCCAGCAAGCCTTGTGAACTCCACTTTCAAGGTTATTAGGTGCATACCTTCCAAGCTTGAAATCTTTAAACAAGAACCGATTTTATAAAGTTGCCTTCTTTTCTTCTTATCTCATAAGCCTAAAGTTTCTTTCTTTTTTTCTTTGATTCCTTCCCCTTTTTATAAGCTAGTCTAGAGATTCTAGATGAATTTGTTAGGGCTCTAACAAACTAAAACTAAACAGGTTTTCCACCAAAAATCAATGGTTTTTGGTGTAGGTGGTTTTGTAATAAACTTGGAGGTCAAGGTTAAGTGTTTTTTAGCATTTTAATCTTGAGAGGAAGATTTTTAAACCATTCGTAAGTGTCATAATTATTTTTGGGTTATTCCCTAAATTTATATTTTTTTCTTCGAAAATAAAAAATAAAATAAAATAAAGACTAGCAACGTGGAGAAAATAGGTTGAGGAGGATCTCAAACATAAAAGAAGATCAAGCTGTAATTTTGAACAAGTTGAAGCCTAATTGTACCCCATTACACTCAAAATTAAAGAAACAATGCAAATTCAAGGTCAAATTAAATGATTATTGAACGAATGTGCATAAAAATTACGTCTAGGGACATATTTAAATTTTTAATAGGCCAATTTGATTTAATCATTGGCCAAATTCAAAGTTTAATCATACTTAAGAATTAATTTGAGTCCAATTAAAAGATTTCATTAGGTGCAAGGACTTAATTATATTTTAAAATTGTCAAATTAATTTTATTAAGAGCTTAATTGGTGAGAAATTAAGTATGAGAGCTTAATTTAGGTTTAATTGAGAAAATTGAAATTTTAGGAGACCAAATTTATTTTTTACCAAGTTAATTGATTAAAATGAGGGGCAAAATTACAAGAAATCATAGTTTTGGGGTCAATTAAGGGCTAAATCGAAGAAATTCGCATCTAAGAACCATTTTGCACAAGGCGTCAAACTATACAGACCTAATTGATTGAAATCAAAGGTGAAATTGAAGAAAATTAAAAGTTTAAAGGTCAATTAGGGGCTAAATTTAAGAGCAAGGACCAAAATGAAAAGGCGCTAAAATTTAGGGCTGAAATTGAAGTTTGTCAGGGGCCAAATTGCATTAAATCAAAAGTTTAGAGTCAATTAGGGGTGAAATTAAAGAAAATTAAAAACCGAAGGACCACATTGAACTTTGGCCAAAATCCCTAATTTAAGGTTAAAATATTGCCACACGACATGCCATTTGTTACTATTCATTGTCTTTTTCTTTTGGCTCAAAAACATTTGCCTATATAACTACTTTTCAGGAGCATTTAATGCTTCATCACTCAACCAAACTAGGCAAACTATACACTACCATGATGGCCTAATATTGTACTACAACCTAGAGTAGTCTCGCCAACTAATTGTCCTTACAGCCATCGCGATGCCACCCTAAAGTGGCCAACTCGATCAACCTTTAGTTGCCTATTTTTTCAGACCATAATAAAAACTTTGAACCAACAGCTAGGATCCTTACCAATCAAACGAAAAGCCAAGATTTGACACCAATAAAGACAAAACATCCCTCTTCCACCCCTATAAATAAGGATGGATTTTATGACCTGAGCATCAAGAAATCATTGTGCAAAGTTGGCAAAAAATCATTTTTTTTTCTAGATTTTTTCTTCTCATCTACTAGTCGCCCACCGTAAATGATCTTCACTCCACAACTAGGAACCTCACTAGCAACTCTCTGCCTTTCGCCAAGCAAGGTTTCTCTCCCTTTTTCACCTTAAATCCTCCCCATTGGCAACCATTCTTAATGGGTCTAGGCTGGACCAGTCCTGACCTAGCCCATGATGGTTGGGCCTGGTCTAGCCCACCAAAAAAAAAGGATGAAGGCCAAGTCTTTTTTTTTTTTTGTCAATTTTGCTTAAGATTGGTTGTATTTTTTACACTATAAGAAACATATCTAGTATTAAAATACTTGATTTTCTCTGAAATATTTATAATTTTTTTTAATTCAAACAAAATCTCAAAACTTTAAAATTAATTTCCCCTTAAAAAAAACTAAAAAATAAAAAACATTTTGTTTTTATGTATACGATCAGATCCTAAAAAATTTCCAAAAATATTTTTCATAAAAAAAAAACAAAAATTGCATCTTTCTTATTTTATTTTGAAATGCAAATGAATATCATAATTAGTTTTATGATTATCCATTAGAATTTGCCTAAAATATCAAAAACCCTTCACCAATCATTTTGTTCATTGTTTTAGGGGTTTTAGATGTAGACTTTAATATTTGAAGGTGTAAAACTACACAGTCAAGTACATACTCAGGCATTAAAGATACAAAATGCAAAATAAATGCGATGTCAAAATTCAAACTTTAAAATGGTTAGGATTAAACTCGATGAAGTAGAGACTCTCTCATGAAGGGAAACACGCTCAAAATACACAAGTAAGGGACCGAAGTTAACTATCTTTTAAAACAAATTGTAAATATGCTCAAAATATTATAGCAATTGAATTAAAAAAAAACACAAGTAAGGGTAAACTTTCTCTTGAAAGGATGTTTTAAGGGTGGTGTCTACCTTCCCTTAATCATAACTAACCTAGTACCTGAATCTCTAGGATCAATGTCTAATTTGGAGTTTCTAGTTCTCTCAAATTACTAGATGATGACCCCAATAAAATCTTCATTTTCCCAAAACAATCTTTTTGTTAAACAAAAAAGTGGAGCCATCACGTGAAGTTGTGTATCGACACTAATAATGGCTACTAAGATAAATCAATGTCTAATTACTAGCCGACCTTCTTTCTTGCTTAATTATACAACTCTCTTATTATCTTTCTTATGTTTAAGCCAAGCCCAAACCTTTATCAACAACCCTTAATTTTTATTATGTTGCTCTCTTAGGATTTCTAGTAATTGGATTGTACTAGAATGGTATAGCCCATGTTCAAAAGGCACTTAGCTATCATTCTAGTAGTATCTAGAAGAATTGGTCCTCTTAAACACCGTGATCTTTGGATACCCACTTAGTTCACAATCTCAAAAGCCATGGAGATTCCATCCTCGCAATCTTCTGCATAAATAATTAAAGAATCAATACATTCCTTATCATGGACAAGGTTTTCTTCTGCCTTAACTTTCACCAACGTACCATTGATAATGTACTTCAGACATTGGTGCAAAGATGATGTCTCGACCCTAATGGCGTGTATCCATGGCCTTACCTAACAACATGTTTTATATAGGAAGGATGGATATCCATCATTTATAGGGTCATCTAAAACATTTGAGGCCCCACAAACAATTCAATTTCAATGGTCCATGATTAGTACTTAAAAGTGCATTTTTATCAAGGTTTTTTAGTATATCATCATTTTGCACTTGAAGTATCAATAACTCCTTAACTAAAACATGTTTTATAAGATAACATACCTAATAATATAAGATACTTTAATTTATGGTAAATGGTTCATATTAAATGCAGGCTTATCAGATAAATGAAAGGATTGATTGATGAGTTTAAGTATTGAAATTGAAAGGACAAAGAGAGGGCTAAACTTAGAAAAGAAGATGTTTGGTGCAGTCCCAAACTGGAACATTGTTTCGATAATTGGGTCATATCTCGAGTTCTAGATGTCCAAATGATCTTAATTTTTTTGAAAAAATTTGGTAGCATAGGCCTACAACTTTCATGTGGAGTCCAAGATTTAAAAAAGGCCGTTTCAAGTCCAAATTATAGCAACAATGGAGAAGTCTGAATCTGTCCTGCAGCCCAGACACTGTTCAGTGTTCAGCCCATATCTCGAGTTCTAGAAGTCCAAATGACCTCAATTTTTTTTCCTAGAAAGATAAGATAATTTCCTAGAAACTTTATGGTTACAGTGGTTCCACTTTTGATGTAGCAATGTCGTTTATTCAAACAAGAAGATAAGGATTTTCACCAAGTCAAGAGTTGGCGACCTACTCAACAATTTAGTCATCAAATCAATAGTTTTCAAATTTTGGCCTATAAAAGGAGGCCATTTGCCATGCATTTAGGCATCTTGGTGTTCAAATCAAGATCATGCTCTTTCTCTTCTTTCTTTGGATATTTTGTAATGTTTAAGTTTTATTTGATGTTATATTAATGTCTTGTTTATGCTTTTCATTTGCTTTCCTTTATTTAATAATTATGTTCTTATCTTGTTTATTTATGTTTCTTTCTTTCATTATGTTACGCTAAATCTATTATGTCAAGGTGAAAAGGTTACACTAATGGGTGTAAAGAATAAGTATAGTATAAACTCAACATGTACTTTAATGCATGATACTAGCATTTTTAATATTATATCTTACTCACTCTAAATACCTGCTTGTTAAATGGTTTAATCTAATCTTGTGGGAAAACCCTTTGAGATTAACAACAATGGCTTGGTGACACTTTATAACCCAACCGTATGGTATATCTAACCGTACACCTTATGCTTATGGAAAGGAACTTGATTGTTTTAAACATAAGTATTCCTATGAATACCTGAAATATTTACAAGTATGCATACTCGAACAACTGATAATTAATGTAATCATTAGTATAGCAGTTTATACAAATTCTGATTGAGAACCTCCTAGTGCTTGTGGTTTCTAGTTGAGTAATAAAGTTTATACTAACTTGTTTTGAAGTTACCATAGTGGATCTTAAACTTACATTTATTTTTTAAATTATTGTTTAATCCTAACATATTATATCTTACACAAAGTTCCTCTTTATTATACCCATTGACTATTTTATTAACTTACAACTGACTACTACTACTATATTACTATTATTTTTATACTATTATTCTTACTACTAATATTATTAGTATTGTTGTTGTTGTCTTTGCTATTTATAATTTATATAGTTAACCCCTTTGTGGTATTCGGATCCCATCTTATCGGCGTTATTTACTTACTTTGGCCACTCCTGCACTTGGAGAAGACATCAATCTTTTCGTGTCAAGTCATATTAACTGTCTAGGGGAACATCATATGCATCTAGCTGTTCATAATGCCTGTTCTTATTAATAGATCACATTGCATTTCTCATGAGCATATTGTTTTGGTAGCACATTCAAAGTTGAACCGCATTATCTATAAAGCACTTTGTTCGATGGGCCAATTTCCTATATCAATATCCATTCGGTAATGTATAAGAGCTTGTTATGCCAAGTCCCTTCCAGCACGCTCATTCCTCGATGAAGTACAAAGTAATTGGTGCGGCTTGAAATTTTCCCATTAAATGTCCTTATTTGTATTCTTGAGTTGTTAATATTTTATGGGCACATTTGCTTCATTTCAACACCCTTGCAATATGCTTTACGTTTGAACTCAGAACTCAAGATAAGATGGACATTAACAAGAATTCTAGCAAAGTTTTTCTTCCCAATTGAACTACCCACTCATACTCATTATGCTTTCATCAACTTTCAGAAATTCATATTAGACTCCTCTTCACTAATAGGTTTTGTTCACCTTCGTATATTCTTTAGAAGCAATCAACTATTTCTTTTCCCTTTAGTTTTCTTGTGGTCTCTCTTAATTTTCCAGTGTAAAACCACCAACCACTTGAGTCAAACCGCTAAATTCAGCCTGAAAGGATAAGAGCGAGACTTTATTTGTTGAAAAGAAATACCAAATTGTAAGGCATTGCTATAACTGTCTATTTTTTGTACATACAAAACTTGGATCAAGGATTGTTTTGGGAGCCACCACAGTTCGGATTGTGTTCTACAAGCCTCCACCTTTCTCTCCTAGCAGCCTGTCATCCCTACTTCACTGCTCTCTTTTTCGATTCCTATATCCTTATCATGCAAAAAGCCCAACATCCCATATCTGAGATAAGGAAGGAGATTATCTCATCTATATAAATTTATATTATTTTTTTTGCCCACCTATTGCCATGGGGAAACTTGCAGTAATGTTTTCTATTCATACTAGTTCAAACTCAATATAAATATCCAGACTGTTACCCAACAATTATCATACAGTCTTTCCATGGAAACCTTCAAAATAACTCATTTCCTTTTACTCTCACTTCCACAACATTCACCGCCTTCACACCTTGAAACCATGATTGGAAAAAGGGTGGGAATTCACATTTGGGCTTGCTCCATGAAAGTTATTCCACCCGAAGTCTTTTATCAGATTTTTGTTAGAAGCTTGTTTTTGCAATTGCATTAATAGCTTTCTAAGTCATTGCTCCACAATCCGGCGTAGATACTCGCATGTCAAAATCGCATACCAATTATGGGATCTATGGAGGTTTAGTGAATAGGATTAGAGGGGAAAACCAAGGGCCGCACTGCCCCACATACTACATAACTTGAGTACAATTTCTCCCAAGGGAATCGTATGGTTCTGGCAATCGTTCTTGGGTTCTTTGAAAATTTTCTTTTTGGAGGTATTAATTAACAAATTTGTGGTTACTTGTTGGGTTGGTCATTTGTTTTGATGTTGTTGGTTTGGTCGAGGAAGAGTATTAGTGAAGTTTACCGAATATGCAAACTTTTTGTGTCGGTATTTGAAAGTGTAAGTGATGTAATTTTTTCTTTCCTTATACCCTTTTCTTCCACGTCTGTTCAACCTTTTCAGAATCCTTTTCCCAGTTAAGCCTTTTCTTCTCAGATAGGTTCTAATGTCTTCCCCATTCTTATTGCTTTTTATTCTTCTCGCTAACAGCTGTAGCATCATAAAAATATAGCTAAAAGCCCAGAAAAACTCCCATTAAGTGTTCAAGTAAGGAGATTTTTGGTAAAATAAAACTTCGGCTTGCAATTGTTTTTGAGGGTTTAAGACTGCATATAATTCATTATATTCTTAACAAAGTTTTGAAACCCATAAACCCACCTTTGCGTTCCTACGAACTCCTTTCCTCTGTTAGATTTCCGAAACATATGTTGAAAATATTGAGCTAGTATCTTTTCATCATGTGCTGTTCCTTTGTGAAGAAGTCCCTTAATTTATATTTTTTTATTTCGTGTGTGACCAATTTCTTGCTCTACTGACATTATGCAAGTTTGCCAAAACTTTGAAACTATAAAAAAAATGTTTTTATATAGAATATACACCAATAGCAATAAATAAATAAACTTACGATTGGAGAACTGCATTATGCTAAAATGTAAGGAAAACATTCATAGAGTAAGAATAAATGACACACAATGAAACATACATCATATATCATATGATTTACAGCCATAAACAAACGACGGTCTGCAATCTCCAGGCCAAATTCCATAAAAAACAGTACATATTTTTCCTTCAATCTTTATTCAGGAAGATTTAAATAAAAGGTGGATAAGGAAAAGAAACCAAAGAAAAAAAAAAAAAAGAAATTTCAATAGATATGAGAAAACCGGCCAAACACACAAGATACACAAACAACTAACCATCGTGAAGCAGGAGAAGATTCAAAATCAATGTCAGGGGACCTCTCTTAGGAGAGACCTCTGAGAGTTTTTTCACCTTCAAGTACAGCCACTACTTGAACATTGATAGGCTGAAAGAAGTATGATCGTGCACAGCATTGCCCAAACGTTTCAGCGAACAAAATTTTTCGCTGTCCACACATCATAAGTGCGCAAGCTTGGGTCAACTAAGTCTCCAAGTCCTGTCCCGCGCGCACTTTTAAAATATCTCATTCCTGCAAGCTATTGACAGCTTATAACAAAATATATCCAAAAAGCGAATATCATATCATATATTACGAATTAATCTCAAAATATTGTTTTGGATTTAGTAGTCAAGTAATACCAATCATTTGAGGCTAAGATTATCTCATGAGACCCAAAATTAAAATATTTTGTATGGGGAAAAAACTTCGATTTAATAATAATTATAAATGAATAACATGGACTAGCTTAATTTATAAATAATATATTAAATAACCTCATTTATCAAAAAGCTTGAAACCTTCTCTTTCGTAACAAAAACAGTAAATTATTAAAATTGATGAAACTGTGGTCCATCGTCTTGTTCCCTCGTAAAAAAATCCAAAAGTCTAGTAAGCTTATTGATCATTACCATATGCAAAGGACATGTTAATTAAGAAAAAAATTATCTAGCCTCTTTATTATCTCTTATCCTAGAAGAAAAAACACTTTCTTGGTTTTGCTCTGTAGTCAGCATTATTCTCCCCCACCTAACGATTTCAAGGAGAAGGATCCCAAAACTGTAGACGTCGACTTTCACGTCAATGGCTCTCCGGGTTGCATACTGCTGGTGACATGTATAACTAAACAGCAACGAAATGATTAGATTAAATAGGAACACCACACTTTTCTCCAAAATAAAAATCTGTAAAGTCAATGATTTACTTAAGATCTCCTCCTCTCCAATCGCAATATATTGGATTTTCTCTCAGAAAACTCTCATAAAGCTTTGCCAATCCAAAATCTGATTATTTTCGGATTACAACTTGCATCAAGCAAGGGAATATTATTGGCTTTTATGTTCTTGTGAATTATAGATCCTTTCAAGATACTTCAAACCCTTCGCTATTCCCCTGCAGATTATAAATCCTTTTCTGCCAATTCAATTTGCACAGTGGATTTGAACCTGCAAATCCCCAAGTCAAATAGTCAGCAGTTCTCCTATGTTTCTATTTATTAGAAAAAATGGCTTGATTAAGATCACTATAAGGTTAAGGTCTTTTGATTAGAAACCAAACTCAACTAACACTTGACACTAGAAAGAAATTCCTTAAGCCTTCAAAAACTTGACAATCTTAAAAGATAAACTACAAACTAGGGATAATGTGTGCAGAGAAAATAAAAATGGTGAACTTGAAAACAATATAAACCTTTAAAAATTAAACCACACAGCCACTTAGATCGTCATATAGGCTGCACGCAAGGCTTGAATATTTAAAAAAGAACACTATCATTAACTTGGAAGAGTTTTTCTTAATGGACCATGACTTCTGTTATATAAACACCTCACTTTTGTAGTTCTAGCGCGCGCGCGTTATGTGTAAATAAATCTCAAAAATCAGCATTTAATATATCAAAAACGTAAAGAATAAAAACTAAGAGTTCATTGCCTTGCACGTAGCTTCGTTTTCGTTGCTCTTAGATTAGGTGTATAATTACACCATTTTAATGACCCTAAGGAGTAAACTAGATAAATTGGAGCCTCATGCATTACTTAGAAGTACCATTTTAATTTCTAGCGAGTAAAATTTCTAAGAAAAATAGAGGGTTTTTGAACTAAAAATATTAATTATCAAGTGGAGCAATGAGACTTTGAATCCAAGTTGAGTTACAGCAAACAATTTGTAAATGCCAAAGTTAGATTGAGACCGAAAGAGATAAGAAAATTACCAAATAAAACTGTCCAAGTGAGCCATGTTCCATAGATATTCGTAGATGAGCAAAATTAGGTGCCTTCTGGAATAACTAGCAAATCAAATTAACGAGGTTTTTCAAAAATGTTTTCAAGTCCAAGGCCTTCTTCGGCAAAACTTCACTTTCATTCATCTAACTGCTTCTGAATGAGTGGATAGCTTCTTCACTGCTACAGTCAGATCTCTGTAATTCAAGCCTGCAGACATGTCAAATCAAAATGAATGATAAAGGTTTAAATAGCATAAAATTTTATTCTTCCAAAGGCAAAAATTAAGGAACAAGTAAAATTCTTTTTTACCCCTGTTATTTACTATCCCCTGAACAATTCGTCCGCTACCAAGCTGCGATCTTGGGCTAAATTTTTTTTGTTGCACGAATGATCTGTTTAAGGGTGAAAGTTTCTTTCTCCAATCTCCACTTGGTTTCTACGAACATTTTAATATTCCAATAACACATGAAGTCAAGTGAATTTGGAACCACCAATTTATGGTAAGAATTGTCCAGATAGAGAAAAAAGTGCTTACCTCGCAATTCTCGTCACCTATCAGCCCATTCTCCACATGAAGGCCAGCCCAACAGCAGCAGAAACAAAAGATACAGCATCCTACATATCAACGCAATTTCCAACCATGCAGTTTTCTTGGAACTTGAGAAACATACAGAAAAACAATGGTTGTCAGCCAAGCAATAAACTATTCTCACACTGATTCATGAAGTCAGCAACGAAATCCTGGGTTTTAATAGAAAAAAATAAAAATATTGAAGTTGTGCTTTCTACCACGAGTGATGGGAAACGGCTGATTATGAGAGGTCAGTTGAGAGCTGGTCCGTATATAGATCCTTTGCCAGCCCAGAAGAGCTGATCTCTAACGAAACCATCATTTATTTTAACCGGGAAATATTGCTGTCTTCCTTCATGTTCTTTTTCCAGGGATTTATCCTTTATGTTGACATCTGGCCTTCACATTCGTTCCCCTACAATCAAGACTTTCTTTAAGTTGTGTGACTCATTAGTACATAAATAAGGATTCTGACAAGTTAATACTTACCTGAATATATATCTCTCAAACACTCGTTTCCTGATGTGCTGTAATCTTCACCTCTTAAAGATAATCTTCAGCAAAATAAATAAAGTCACAATGTACTCGCCTTTTACGCAAGCAGAGGCCCATAATACGTTAGAGAGACGAGCAAGGCGAAAAATTGTTATCTATGTTTGCCTTTGCGCTAGTAATTTCACATGTCACCAGTTCCTTACTAAAGCACTGGCATTGAAAGTTTGTCGTGAGGTAGTCCCCAGCATAGCTATAAGCCCAATCATCAGACGGACTAAGATTAAAACTTGATATGGAGGTCATCGTTATGAATAATGATCCTTTCCGTAATATACATCCCTCACCACCACTATTTATAAACAGGGAATTATCTGCAGGAAAACTTATTCTTTCAGTACAAACATGATTGTTTCCAATGAGAAAATCAGGACACTGAATAAATTAGAAAGATAGAAATTCTCCTATCTAATAATGTTAGGTATGTGCGCGCGCCTATGCCTGAATGCACTTGGAAAAATATTTAGGAGAGTTATTTTCTTTAATTTTTTTTTTCTTTAAAAAAAAAAAAGAGATACAAACTCCCTTACAAATGCGTCAAATGACTAGTGTATTTGGTGGTAATACGCTGTGGTAATACGATTTCCGTAAGTGTATTACTATTGGTTGAAACATTAAGGTTAGATAAGGAATCCCAAATGCATTTAGATTTCAAAAGAATGAACATACGCTTTCGACGACATTTTTTGCTCTTAATCTCATCTATGAAAGACCTAAGAATAAACACAGAAATGTGTTAGCCATACTTCAAGATCACTCTTATTGCAGAAAATGATGTTATCACATACCATGTCGGGTGACTGAAAAGCAGCAAGATCATGAAATTAGACACAAAAAAAAAAATCAATGAGAAACCTTCAGGAGTGATTCATTAAAGTCAATAAATTTGTAACAGAAAGCAAAATGGAAAGGAGTTTGGTTCGTTCCCCTTACATGGTTACATTTTTGCAGTCCGAAGCATGTTATAGTTTACATGACACGTTGAAGTTATGTAAGAAAGATTCCCTGCAAATTAACAATTCATAAAAATGAAGCTTGCAGAATTTAACTACTCCCTAAATTGTTTTTCATAATTTTTCCTCAGTTAATAATTCATCAAATTAACTTTCTTAACATGTCACCTTCCTAGCATGCCACTGTATTCAATACTAACCACCATTTGTTGTCTCTTTAATGAAAGGATTATATTTTATGTGCTAGCCCATATATGTAGGTTTTTGTTGCATTTAACCCAAGCTCAAGTTGCCTAACTTTGTTATTCTAGCGCGATATATGTGTGTGTGTGTGAGGAGGGGTGATGTCAACACCTCCATTTAAACTTTCTTCTTTTTTTTCTAGTGAAATTTCTTCCCTATAACCGATAGTTTTTTTCTACCTTTCTTTTGTATAAAAATTTCTTTCAAAACCCTATCTCAAAAATTTATCATATATTAATCATTTAACTCTTGAGTAAGGTTTTTTTAATCCCTTTCTATTTGATTTATGGTATTGGTTTAGGTCTTTTGTTTATAATAAATTTAGTGAAAAATTAGAGTTTATGTGATGTTATATTTGAAGTAATTCATGTGTAGAATAAATATATTTGTATAATATACATATTGAAATAGAATATATATATATATATATAAATGAATTGATATGGGATTTTGCTTGTGTGTTTTGATCAATTTTGATTAAAAGACTTTAAATAACTTTAATATTAGGAATAAAATTGGGAATTATTGAAGAATTGTATAGAAAGAATCATGTTGAAATTCCAGAAAATCTATTTTGGGGTTGAAGATGGAGGAATTTACATTTTCAGTCCCTAATTTTTGATCAAAAGTTATGATTTTGCTCTTGAATTCTAAAAAAAAATATAGTTTAGTCCTTGGATGTAAATATCAGTTTTTAGATAGGTTTTAATAAAGAAATGAGATTTATTGATGGTTTGTTATCATGTTTTATTGTTTCCATTTGAATTTGAAATTAATTCTATTATGTATAGAAATGTGTTTAGACATTTGAGAAGCCTTGTATACCATTTCTTTATAAGAAATTTGTTGAAGATTGCGGTTTACATACTTGTTATATAACTGTGAGTAATTAATATAAATATGTTTTAATTAAAATTCATAAAGTATGTGTGTTTGCATCTTTTGTCTTTCTTGGAAACTTTCTTTTGGTTTTTAATATTGTGAGTTGAGTGCATACATGATTTAAAACTCCATAATTACAGTATATTCAGGTTGAGTTGTTGTTCAAAAATCGCAATACCTTGTATATGTATGTATATGTGATTGATATGATTTAGTGTTTTCAGTTAGTTGAATCTTCTTGTTTGAGAAATATTCTAGCTTGAGGCTTAATATAATTAAAATAGTCTTTATACAATGGTCAGGAGAACATAATAAAGAGGCATAACCATGCACAGAACATTAATATAGCATCAGGACAATTTTGTAAAGTAATCCAAAAGTTGAAATTGTTCGATAAAGTCCTAAAAATAGACAGAGAAAATCATCAATATCTTAGTTTCGACACGGATAAAGGAGTGATTCAAAAGTTTCTCAAAAGAAGTTATGTAGACAGTTGCAGATAAGTTATGTCTTACACTGTCGATTTATTCGGATTATTAGTGATCCATGAAGGAAGCTCCCCAGTAAGCATGTTTCTTGTTAAAAATCTAAGCAAGAAACACCAACTCATCAGCAACAGTGTTCGCCAGCTATACATTATATTATATAAATATAAATATAAACAACTTAAACATACAACTTTGTCAGATTCCGAAATGTTTCTGGAATGCTACCATTTAAGTTGTTGAAGCTCAAATCACTGCGAGCCAAAGCGAAACGCATCAAATATATATTACCCAAAATTGAAAACCCGAGACTTAATTGGTAATGTCGATCAAAGTTAAAAGAAAGAACGAATGAGATCAATGTATAGACATGATTGTTGAGTTATTTACACGATGGAGTTTCAACCAGTTGGTGTAGACTACCTAAGATATATTGAACAATTACTGGAGATTTCGTAAAAGGTAAACGTACAGATATGATAACTTAGGCCACTTGCCAATGTATTTGGGTATTGGACCATTAATATTGCAATTTCTCAGAACCCTGCAGGAACAATTGATGAAGTAAGAGACTGTAGATTAACAACTTCCATTTTCTCGATGTTTTTCAACAATTTTAAACATGATAGAGTTAATTAATGGAAAAACATTCGTAATATTAAATTCATTAGTTAATTAACATGATAAACTAAATAAATAAAATGTAAGTCATTATCAAATAGTTTCTTTATAATATTACACAACGATAGAAATTGAGAGAACAGAAGCATGGTGGAAAACATATTTATAATAATAATTTCATACGAAATAAAATCCCAAGGATCTTGTGTCAATGAAAGTGCTTATCTACTTGGAAAACTAAAAGTCTAAAGATTTTCGAGTAAATTAATCCCATAAATATGAAGAAAAACACTCACACAGAAAACAGAGAATTGGGCTCCCGTATGACTTCTGGAGGGAAAGATATTCCGGGATTGTTTACATCACTCACCCACCTGGAATCATTGAACAACACTTTATAACTCGTTAATAAGAAAACGACATGTTTCATGTCTATCTCCACATTAAAATAAAACAAATCATTACACATACAACTTCCGTAATTTTGTCAGACTAAAAGTTTTTGCAGGCAGATTCCCTTCAAAATTATTTCCTATCAGGACCCTGACAAGTACATAATGCAACAGTCAGCTCAATGCACCAAATTGTTTTCCTTCATAAGTTTAATTAAATCCTCAATAGATTATAACATTTAACTTGACTATGTTTTATAGAAAAAAAAAAAAAAAAAACTTACAGAGCGGTGAGGTTCACCCATTTTTCAATATAACCAGGTATCGGACCAGACAAATAGTTTCCACCTACCGCGCTGCATTGACCCAAATGCTTCCTTTAATTATATGACACCGAAAAATTAAATTGCAAGAGAAAAATAAAAGCAAGAAACTCACAACACTCGAAGATTGGTCAGATCCTCATATGTCGTAGGAATTGTCCCATTAAAATTATTCGCTGTCAAGTATCTACAAGAAATTAAGTTCTAGGTTATTGGTAGTGCTATATGTTTCAAAATTTTCACATGGGGCCTCATCTACAGTTAAATGAAGTTCGACTCTCCATGATCAAAATGACAAAAGAAAAAAGAAGAAAATTACAGGAATAGAAGGTTGATTAAATTTCCAAGCTCCTTCGGAAGTTCACCATGAAGATCATTGTCATCCAGGGCCCTTTTTCTCCAGAGAAACAGACAAATAAGTAGACAAATTTATAATACTCTTGAAATAAAGACTAAAAGAAGTGGTGAGTAAGTTTTTCGCACAAGTAACGGAGTTCAGACAGTTTTCCTAATTCTTTTGGAATACGGCCTGACAACGAGTTATTATAAAGATCCCTGCAAATCGAATGACATAATATATAAGGCGCAAATATCATGTAGAACTATGCAATCACAGTAACTTCATAAATGGTATTGAGCATTATATTTTCTTATTAATAATTTCGGAATCTCGGCCCATGTGGCCAAGTCTATTGGTTGTTGTTCGTTCAATCGTTCCTATCATTTCAGACAAGTGGTAAATTAATAATCCCTTGTTGGGCTTGCTGTCCCTTTATCATGTGCTACTATCTTTGGGCCTACTTCAAGACATTACTATTACATTATTTTTAAGATAACAAAATAATAAAATAGTATTTATAACGTAACAAGAGTGAATATGTTTTTTCTTCTCGATCTCGGTCACAAGTAACTTTTATTTGAAATCATACTCAATTGTTTATAACTTTTTTAAGGTAAAAACATGATCTACACTAATGTAATAACTAGCATAATTACGAGATAATTAATTACGTAACTGAGTGATAACATAAATTATTATAATATAATGAATAAAAATATTGAATAGTTTATAATTTAAAAGCACTATAATTAATTATAATTCCTTCAAATAACTAAGGAAATTACCTCGTTATGGTGTGTGTTGAGTGAATTTATGGTTATATTATTTGAAGTATAATGAATATAATTTACAGAAATTCTTAAACGAAAGTGTGCCCAAATTTTCGTTTATTATAGTACCACTGAGGAAGTTGCGGCCGGCATAGCTGTGACAAGAAGATGTACAGGTATTTGATTAAGAATTAAGCTATCCATATATAGATACAAGACTGTTTTAATCTCTAAAAAGAAACACTTACATCACTGTCAAGTTTTGACAATATCCTATGCTGTCTGGTATTGGCCCAGTCAATTTATTATGGGAAAGATCCCTAATTTTCAACAAAGATAACAGAATGAATATATGAACATATAAAATAAAAAAATATCTTGCAAATATACCATTGACTTACAACAAACGAAGCGATTGGAGACCCTTCAGATTCGTAGGGATGGTGCCATCAAGATCGTTGCTGGAAAGAAGCCTGATTCGAAGGGATACATATCCCGGAAGATAAAAACTTTCAGTTAATATCATCAACAGATTCAATTCTATATTGTATCAATGGAACTTTTATCAATTGTGGTGTAGAAAAGGTCTTTATGAAGTTGAGAACATGGCTTATCAGAATGAATATATGAATATATGAAGTTATTTTATAAAAAAAAATTATAATGTCATTGCCTTTGTATAATATAAATAATTGATGAATAATCATTTCAATATATTACTCTAACATACTCTCAAGTCTCAACTAAAAAGTTATTTAAGCTTAATTATTGCACAATTCACCAATACCTTATATTTATTTATTTTTAATTAATTAACTTGAGAACATGGCTTAAAGAGATTATTAATTATTAATTGTCTTTAAATCACACCATTAAAATATGACTTCTGTTAGAACTAATTATTCATTAGGAAGCTTGATAGAATCTGCTAGATTTACAATGAAGCAGAGCGTGCTACAATTCAGTCATCATTAGAAGGGTTATCTGCTATCATTTCTAAGGAATTTCTACACCATTTATTTTATATTTTATTCTTTTTTTCAATTGAAGAGCAAAACATAATATCACAATGTTGTTACATGTAGCAAAACTCTAAATTGATCTAAATAAGAGTTTATATTACTTTCAACAGATGATAAAAGTTGTTATACGTAGCAAAAAAACATAATATCACACAAAAGCCAAACACAGAAAAAATATTAAAAAGGTTCGTTTGTTACAATTTCAAATCAATTTAGAATTAGTTATTAATTATTAATTGTCTTTAAAAATATGACTTCGGTAAGAACTAGCAAGCGTGATAGAAATATGTTAGATATTATAAAATCCATACGATGCTTAAAATAATTTTATGGAATTCTAATTTGCATATATTTATGATGAAAGGGATAAGGTTAATGCGATTCAAAACTGAGCAAACTAAAGTATAAACCCAAATTAAACTGGAAGACTTACAGATATTCCAGATTCTGCAACTTTGTCAGGCTTGGAGGTATAGAACCGGTCAACGAATTGCTTGAAAGGTCCCTGATGTTTTGCACAAAGCCATTTTACCATTATTTAGAAATAAGAAGAGCCTATGCACGCCATGATTTATATAAAAAGAACAAGGAATCCAAGCTTTAACATACAAATACTTGAGATGCTGTAATTGCCCCAGCGTTGAAGGAATCCCACCAGAAAGCTGATTATAGTAAAGATAACTGTTGTGGGCAATATGATCAAACCTCATTTTCATCAATGGTGACCACTGTAGATTCAATACTGAAAAGAGAAATGTATATGGAGTTACGATACTTACAGTATTTCCAAGTTTTTGAAGAGACCTATTGAATAGTGGATAGATCCATCCAACCTTTTTCCTCGCAAGTTTCTGTCAAAGAAATTGAAGTAATTCACATCGAGACAATCAGAATTTGAATCTATCAAGTTTTATACATACATTTCAGTGACCGAACGAAACGCTCCATTTGTGGTGTTGTCAGTGGAACCACATTTGATCTCGGCATACAGGTCTTCAGAACAAATAGGAGACGACAGCGGTAACTGTGTGGAAGATGACTGCAAAGTCCGTGTGGAAGATGACTGCAAAGTCTGTGAAAGGACTCGAAGAGCACGTACTGCCGAAAAAAAATTCTTATTAAGTCCCACTAAGATCTTCTGATATTAAAAGTACTCAATCGACCGTATTATATACTTACATGTACGGGTTAGAATGGATAAGAAGTGTGTTTAAGCAAGAAATGAAACTAGTAAATTAAATGAGACTCAACTATGTTATTGCACTTGCATATATATATTTTTTATTTACTAAATAAATAACTAATACAATGTTTTCATGAGATATCTTTTCAAATTAGTTAATGCGCAATAGGACCTTTATTTATGCTGCAAAAGAACTCTTCATATTCGAATAGCTTTTCTTTCGTAATCAATTTATTCATGATAATTTCAATGGCCTTCTATCTGCATGCTTTCACCCTATCCCACATCGATTAGTAATTAAACTAAACATATATTCATATATTTTGAATGAATTTCTCAATAATAGATTTGTACCTTCATATTCTGGAAGTGTTCCATTGCGTTCGATATCGTCGATTCTATTATTAATAGAAGTATTAGCACCCCCCGTGCCAGGTTGCCAGAGAAGAAGAAAGTTGAGGACAAAAAGTCTACAGATGAGCATCATTACTGACCGTTCAAAACCCCATTGGTTTCGTCAGAACTCTACTTCTAAGAAGCGTTTCTTGCGGTGTGTATGTGTATGCCACTGCTTGTGCTTGTTCTTATATTAACACATGGATAAAACATTCCTGCAAAAGTGAACAAACAAACTACCAATTGTAAAATAATAAAAAGTTATCTTTAAGCCCTGTTTTTGGTCGTTCTCAGTAAAGTATTTTTTTTTTATGTTAAATAAAAAATATTTTCTAAAAATTAAAAAATATTTTATTATTTATTGATTATATCAATTACTCCTTAATATTTTGATTGTTATATATTTTATTTTTGATTTTTTTTAATTTTATCCCTTATAACTTATAACTTGATTTTATTTGATTTTTATATTAATTTTGGTCCTTATTCTTTTTATTATTATTTATTTTTTCTTATTCTTTTGTTAATTGAAGTTTATTAAATATCAGGCTTAGTTTTTATTCTTTTGATTTATATTTATTTTATTTAAAATAATTTATAAAATTTAATTTTTTTTTTAATTTTATCATCCTTTAATTATTTTATTTATCAGATTTAATCCATATTCTTTCAATAAACTTGCAAAAAAAATTAAAACATTAATAAATTATTTTACAACTCATTTTACATAACATAACCACATACTAAAAAATATTTTTTAATTCATTTCTCATAACATTACCAGACATTAAAAAATAATTTCACTTTTGAAAGTTTCACTTTCTATATAAACAACTTTTCAAAAAAAGAATTACATTTCAGCAAAGCAAATAAACAAGGTTTAAATTAATGAAATCATCCCACTACGTCAAGGTGGGAACTTGAGGCTGATAAGTATTGTATTGCGACTAAAGAGGAAGACTTCTTTTCGAAAGTTACCAATGCAATTTCTATAATGCCTTTTGAGTAAAGAGCAAAGACAATGATGACAGGTAAAAATCATAATTGAAATGAACAAAATTAAAGCACTGAAAGTTGCTAAAGAAGTCTCAAAATAAGCTGCAATTTCCAACATTGATAAAATTATTATTAAATCCCACTAAGATCTTCTAATATTTAAGATAAAAGTAGACAATCGACCTGATTATATATGGGTTAGAATGGATAAGAAGTGTATTTAAGCAAGAAATGAAACTAATAAATTTAACGCATTGATGGATTAAATGAGACTCAACAATTTTTGCATTTGCTATTTTTTTTCTTTTTTACTAAATAAATGACTAATACAATGTTTTCAAGCTATACTTTTCAAAATAGTTAACACGCAACTGGATCAGTCATGACGCTGCAAAAGAATAGGGCTTGTAAGTATTATTATTTATAAAGTTAATTTAAAATTAGTAAGTATTAGTAATAATATTTATTAGGACTTGCATTTCATAATTAGTATCAAGTTACTAGGTATAGATATTAATAAAATTATTTTTAAAATCTTACCTAATAGTGTAATTCTTTTGAATTGAGATAATCATTGTAACATAACATTATAATTTTAACATTGAGGTGAACTAATGTATGAAAGGGGAAAAATAGAAAAAAGCAGTCACCATCTAGTTTTATAATAACTAGACCTAACTGATTTTTAAAGATTCTAGGTAAGGAGTTGTTTATGAAATACAAAAACAAAATAGGCACTACCCTATACATCTTATCTAAGATAAATTGTATTTTGGTTTGTATTAAATGATAAATGTGTTTTAATGTGATTTGCTTATACTAGTGCGTATATTATTTAGGATATTGTTATTATCCACAAAACAACGTTCAAAAAATGGGGCTCAATGTTGGACCTTACTATCCTGAGTTATTTTGTATTATCAACAAAAAAAAAAAACATATATAAATATATGTATGTATGTATGTATACATGTGTCGATTTTATTTGGTGCAATTTTTTTATATATTTAAATTTTAAAAAAGTCTCTTTTATATTTTTAATATCAAGTTATCAACTCAAAGAATTTATCCACCTACAAATAACAATTACAATGCTCATCCCATCATAGTGGACTTCACAACTCAACCATGATATCAACTTCTTTTCTTTTTTTTGTAGAGCTAGCCTTGTAATATTCCATATAACAAAATTTTAAAACTAATTAGTTCACAACAAGCATCAATTTCTTAAGACAAAAACTATGTTTAATTTTGCATACAACACAGATATATATTAACTTAATAAGGACAATATCTTTAATTGCATCATCTACAAAAGATAATTTAAACATTTAAATTCTTAAACACAAGATGTTACATAACAATAAAATATTATTTACTCTGAATACATAATTAATTTAATAAAAGACTTCTATATATGCATCTATTTTCTAGTTTGAGGGTGCGAGGTACCTAGCAACATATTTATATGACTTTTAATTCATGCTCAAAAATATAGTACACTGTCACGGTCGCACAAATTAATTATCCTAGTTTAAAACACAACACACAAGATATTATAAAGCAAGTAAGGGGTCGATCCCATGAGGAATGTTCAAGTTAGATTTTTATACTGGATGATATGCAATTTAGAGGGGGTAGGAGGTTATCTAGGCTAAAGCAAAGAAAAACAGAAAGAAGCAATCAATGCTAATAAAAAAAAACTAAAATTTATCAAAAAAACAACCCTTGGTTGCAAGTAAACGTCCACCTACAGAAATAAAAAATGATCATGGAAATGAAACGTCAATTTATACTTTGAATATTTATCTTTTCTTATATTTATTAGTTAACAGATTTGTTGTATACCTATTCCTGACCATCAAACAACCACAATGTCAGCATTAGTAATTTAATTCAATGGCAGCCTTAAGAATTAGATGAGCTGACAAATCTAGATTGTCTACAATAATAACTTAGAGTCTGCTCTAGTAATTAAAATAAACAATTATAGGAAAAATAAGCATAGAAGAACAAACATATTTATTATATAAATTAAAAAAGAAAAGGTAAAAAAAAATCTCACAGTTCTTGAAACCTAAAAGTTTTCGTGTCCTTGCAACCAAGAAAAATAGTTTGGTCTTGCATGTCTACTGAACAATTAATCAAAAAGAAAGAAGAAAACATGATTTCAGGTTTGTGGAGGGGAGTGGGCATGTTTTCTCTCTTGGGTGGCTTCCTTCTCTTTCCTTTCTTTCTTTCTTTTTATATCCTAGGAAATCCTAATCCCCTTTTTACAAAATAATCCTTTTCTAAATAGACACTTTACATTTAAGTAGTTCAATAATTATTTGACTAAAAAAATGAGAAATAGCCTTGCATAAAACCTTCAAGCTTTTACTTTTCACTTAGAGGAGCTAAATTGCAGAATAAAGACTTGGATGTCGGTTTGGGTGCTTAAAAAAGTAATTTGAACTTATTTCTTCACAAAACCTGTCTACTAGTAGAATTCATATGTCATCTTAGAAAAATCATCTCTCTTAGTAAAAATTTTATCCTCAAGCATACGATTAGATTCTAAAATTTGAATGCATGTTTTTATACGATAAATAAAAAGTAAATCTTCATCATACTTTGAAAAATACAAAAATAAAAATCATTTAATGCATATCATAATAAGTCTACAATTATCCGTTAGGATTTGAATATAATTTCAAAAAAAACTTTTTTTTATTTTCTTTCGTGTTAGGATAGTTAAGTTTTAATATGATAAGATAAGAATGTCCTTATCAAAGATGACTTTTCTTAAACCTTAAGCATACCTTTTATGGGCTTTAAAATGATTATGTTTTAACTTGATAAAATAAGAATCTCTTTAATGAGAAGAACTTTTCTCGAACCTTAGATAGATTAACGAATAGAAACACGACTTAGAACAAAAAATAGTAGGTTATCATAAGTAAGGTGTACTCGGAGTTATGCGTCTTTCATTTACACAATTAGTCCCCCTACTCAGACTCTTATAAACCATTAAGTTTTTTAGTGACTATAAATATTAGATAACGACTTCCTTTTCTTTTCTTTTTTGTTGATAAAAGATAAAAAATTCCTTATACTTTCCGCACTAATTACCCATTACAAATTGATATTATTAAAGAATCACTATAAACTTAAAAGTTTAAAGTTTTAATAATAATTTCATATTATTGGATAATACATCTTTTCAAGTGAACATTTAATTTAATTTTGTTTTGTATTAAAATTTTTGATGAATTGATTTTTTAACATTGACAAAATAATTTTAACAATGTAAATGATTGGAACCATGGAGTCTGAAGTAATAATGCATCATTAAAATTTATGGTCAAGTCTTTGTTCATGTTCAGCATCTTTTATTTCCATTATGTCGATCTTTTGCTTTCATGATGTCGATCGTTTGCACTGAGGAGAAGAGAAAGACTAATAAAGCTAAAGCATCAGTATGAATAAGACCAAAAGCTGATAGCTTACACTTCATTTCTTGGGTCCAATGAAGAGAACAGTGAGGAGTAATAATGCTTCTTTAAAATTTAAGATCAAGTCTTTGTTCATCTTCAGCATCTTTTTTTTTGGATAATTCATGTTCAGCATCTTTTGTTTCCACTATGTCGATCTTTTGTATTGTCGAGCAGATAAAGATTAATAAAGCTAAAGCATCAGTATGAAGGCCACAAGCTGATAGCTTACCCTACATTTCTTTAAAATTTAAGATCAAGTCTTCGTTCATGTAATTCAGCATCTTTTGTTAATCTTTTGCATTTAATAAAGCTAAAGCATCAGTATGAAGGCCAAAAGCTGATAGCTACATTTCTTGGGTCCAATCGGAAAGTGAACATTGAGAAGAAATAATGCATCTTTAAATTTTATGGTCAAGTCTTTGTTCATGTAATTCAGCATCTTTTGTTTCCATTGTCAAGTAATAATAATAACCAAAAATTGAATGTTATTTTTATGCTATTCTCACAAGGAAAGTCTTGGCTATGAAATTTATGCTATTCTCACATGGAAAGTGAAATTTATGGAAGTAGAACAATATACAGTTATCTTCTAAGAAGTAGATTAGCGCTCTATTAATTTCACATAAATTTTACTTTTCCTTTACTTTGAATAGACTAACATTTTATCTTCTAAAAAGTACTTTTATCAGAGTAGAAAACGTACAATCAACACGTTTTATTTTCAACAATAAAAATAATTATTGATGATATATACCTTCACTTTCCTAAAGTCCTCACTGGATTCACTGAAACCATCACGTGATGGCCTGCCCACGTCAAAAAGATTATAATTATTGATGATATATACCTTCACTTTCCTATATTTTTCTTCACCAAAGCATTGTTATGGTAAAATCACTATTTTCTCATACAGAAAGCATTTAGTTTTGATGTATCACTCAATGAAAAATGTGAGAGCACTACGTACAGAAACCTGCCTTTGATCTATTATTGTGAGAATTGGACTAATGGGTAAATGATATAAATTAATACAACTAGAAAAGGGATGTCAGCTAACCAAACGTGTTAATTTTGATATCTACCAATGTTTTTTACATTTTTTGTGTTAAAATTTGATATATTATCAAATAATCTTTTATATTAATAATTTATTTATCTAAATAAAAAAAACAAGCGAATCAACGAGCCAGATCTCCAATTTCCAGGGCCATAACCGGTACATGTTTTTCATCAAAAGGAGGATCAAGGGAAACAAACCAATGAAAAAGAAAGAAAGAAAGAAGAATCAATAGATATGGAAACATGACACAAGATATATATATATATTGACCATCCGGTACTCAAGTAGGAGAGATCGAGGGAGTGATCTCTTCAGAAATATCCTCGAGGGTTTTTTCGCCTTCATGTACAGCCACAACTTGAGACATTGGAGGCCTGAGAGAAGGTGATTGATCGCTGCACTTCATTGCCAATTTCAGAACAATGTTCGTTTGGTCCAGGTCATAATGGTGCAACCTTGAGTCAAGAAAGTCTCCTAGTGTTCCCCGTGCACGTAAATTAGCGGCCTAAAATTGTTTGAACTTGTCATTTTGTCAACACCAACTTCTCCCCTTCTCTCCTGGTCAATACATTATCTCATTTTTCTATTTCTAAAAACTTTGTTGCAGCTTCTGTTACACATAAGAACACTATTGCTGATTTGTGACACTGTCGTTTAGAAACCTTGCTACCTATAGCAAGCAGCATGCCTCACAGCATTTTGAAATTGTGCATTGTGATCTTTGGAGACCATGTTCCATACCTTTCTATGATGGTTTCAAATATTTTCTGACCTTAGTCGATTATTTCACTCGCAGTACATGGCTTTACCTCCTCCCCACTAAACGTAACATAGAATCCTTTGACAACTTAGTTGAAAACCAATTTAATTGAAAGATTAAAATTCCACAAAGTGATAATGGGAGGGAATTTCGCATGAAAGATTTCTTTCATATGAAAGGAATCATTCACCAAACTAGCTATGTCGAACACCTCAACAAAATGGGATTGTAGAACGCAAACACCAGCAAATACTTAATGTTGCTCGAGCTTTAAGATTTCAAAACAATCTTCCTCTTCAATACTGAAGTGATTGTATCTTAACTGCCACATACCTTGTCAATTGCACACCTAGCCCCTTGCTTAAAAATAAAACACTATTTGAACTCTTATTCAATAAATCACCCACTTATGCACATTTAAGGGTATTTGGTTCTCTTTGTTTTGCTTCCACTCTCTCTTTCCAAAGAAAGAAATTTGACTCCCGTGGTCGCATATCTGTTTTTCTTGGATAACATTTTGGCATAAAAGGCTACAAATTGCTTGATCTCCAATGTAATACCATTTTTATATCTAGAGACGTCACTTTTCATGAATCATCTTTCCCTTTTCACTCCTTACCTCACCTCTCCACTAATGCATCTGACAACACAACATGTGTTTTCACTAAACAATTACCTGACACTCTTGATTTTCCTATCATCTCTTCTCCATTTACACTTGATTATTTATCTCCTTCCATCATACCTCACATAACTTCACTAGCCATAAATGACTCTATCATCTCCACAATAGACCCCTCATTTGATTCTCCATCTCACACTCCTGCTATCCTACCTTGTCCCTCTCCTGATTCAACCCCTCGCAGAACCACCAGGGTCAGAAGAGCATCACAATATCTACACGACTTCCATTGCAACCATCCTCACTTCTATGCCTTCTCAATTGTTGTCCAAGTTTGAGACTTCAAACACCGGTAATCTCTACTCAGTGGCAAACTTTATTTCTTATAAAAAATGTTCCTCGTCATTCACTATTTTTTATAGCTCTATCTTCATTCATACTGACCCCATCACATACAACCAAGCCATGAAACATCTTGGCTAGTGCAAAGCCATGAGTGATGAATTGCTTGCCTTGGAACAAAATAACACCTGGATCATCATTAACTTACCTCATGGCAAATCAACCATTGACTGCAAATATGTTTGCAAGACTAAATTTCATGTTGATTGTACTATTGAGAGATTGAAAGCCAAACTTGTTGCCAAGGGTTTTACGCAGAAGACAGGTATTGATTATACATAGACTTTTTCTCCTGTCGCAAAGCTTGTTACTATCAGGGTCTTACTCTCTATTGCAGCAATCAAAGGATGGCATCTCTTACAATTTGACATCAATAGCGCATTTCTTCATGGTAACTTGAAAGAAGATATATATATGCGCAAGCCACTACAGAAATTTGCTTAATAACAATGGATTTACCGATGGAATATTTATGTTGGTAATTTGAGGTCGAACTTACCGACGGACTTTTTTCCGTCAGTATATACCGACAAAAAAATTCAGTCAGTAGTTACAGACTGAATTACGGATGGAAAGTTCAGAATGAAAAAAAAAAAGCGATTTGCTGACATGGAGGTTTTTGTGGGTGATTTTTGTGATGGAATCACCGAGGGATTCAAAATGGCAGCTCCGTACGGTGACGTGACCGGTTCACCGTTTAAAATGCTAAAGGAATTACCAAGGGATTCAAAATGCAAAATCTGTATGGTGACGTGTCAATCTTTTCATCAGAATAGCCGAAGGAATACGTTCGTATATGCCTACTCTGCCGACCCTCTCCTCCCCTATTTCTCCTTCTTCTTCCTCATCCCAACTCTCCCCATCTGCAAACAACCAGCCCCCCCTCCCCCCCAAAGAAAAATCTCCCTCACCTCAGCACAACAAGTTATATTTCTTGAAGTTTTGTGGTCATAGCATCCGTGTTCTGATTTACTGACGGATTTTATCAATTTTTGTTAGTAATTCTATCTTTTAAAATTTTAACATTTAAATGTCAATTTTATTGTTTTTTAGTATATGTATTTTGTTAGTAGATGTACATGTTTTATTGTTATTTCTCAAACAAATTTGTAGTATATGAATGTATAATTTTATACCTGTTATGGTTTGTTTTAGATTTTGTAGATTGTATTTGTTTGTAAATTGTTAAAACTTTATGGAATTACCGAATTACATGTGTTGTTTTGAAATAATTAATAGCTTGCTTAATGGGTTCGTTTTAAGTTTTATCAATGGTATTGCGAAGTTGTAATTTCCGTAAATTTATATGTATTAATTTGTATGGACGTTGATAACTGATAATGAATATTTAATATTTATAAGAAGTTATGATTGGTTTGTTTGATGATCTCGAGGTAAACCAATATTTTTGCAAGTTTATTTACTTAACATAGTTAATTAATACATGTTGTCATCATAATTTTATAGAGGTTCGATATAAGTCATAGATGATCGTTCATAGATGTATCGAGATTCACCCCAAGGATTGTGGAGGATGGATTATTGTAACGGGGTTTAGGGTTTTATTAATTTCGCAACATCTATTCCCAGAAATTTTACTAGAGGCGGTATTAGGTGTCCATGCAGGAAGTGTCAAAATAAAAAGTATCTGCATCCAAATGTTGTAATGATGCATCTTCTACACAAAAGGTTTATGGAGAATTACCAATGTTGGTATGTACATGGAGAAGTATTTGTTAGTAAGAAGAGAATAGGAGAAAGGGTGGTTGGGTCAACTTCTAGTGCTAGCAACGTGTATAAAGCGGCAAATGACAACACTAATCCTTACAAAAATATAGTTAGGGATGCAATGAGAATGAATCAAGATAATGTTAGTCAATGTCCAATCGTAAAAGAAGAACCTAATGCAAATGCAGCTAGGTTTTTTGATTTATTAAAAGATTCTGATGAACCATTATGGGATGGCTGCACAAATCACAATAAATTATTGGTCGTAGCACATGTGTTCACCATCAAGTCAGATCATGGGTTGAGTGAGGCTGGGTATGATAAAATTATTGAATGGATGAGAAGCATTTTACCTGAAGGGAACAGGTTGAAAGAGAACTTCTATGCTGCGAAGTCCATGATGAAACCCCTCGGTTTAGGATACCAGAAAATAGACATGTGCCCTAACTTCTGCATGTTATACTACCTTGAAAATGTTGAGATGACCGATTGCATGACATGCGGGCATTCCCATTACAAACCCAGAACTGGTAGGGGAAAGACTCTAGTGGCATATAAAAAACTTAGATACTTCCCAATCACACCTAGATTGCAGAGGTTATTCATGTCACCAAGGACTGCTTAGCACATGACATGGCACCAAGCACATGATGCGGTTAATGGAGTGATGGTGCATCTTTCTAACGGCGAAGCGTGGAAACTCTTTAACAGTGTGCATCCTCACTTTTCAGCTGAATCAAGGAAAGTGCGTATTGGGTTGTGTACATACGGATTCAACCCATTTTGGGTCATTTGCTGCTCCTTATTCTTATTGGCTTGTCATACTTACAGTTTATAACTTGCCACTGGGAATGTGTATGAGGCCGGAGTTCATGTTTTTAACTACTGTCATACCCGGTCCAAACAACCCAGGCCGGAATATAGATGTTTGTTTTTGACTATTGATTGATGAGTTGGCGTAGTTGTGGTCCTCTAGAGCTCTAACTTATGATATATCGAGGAAACAAAATTTTCTTATGAGGGCGGCTTTGATGTGGACTATCAATTATTTTCCAGCTTATGTAATGCTTTCTAGTTGGAGCACGCATGGGAAACTAGCATGTCCATACTGCATGGAAAACAACAAGGCATTCACGCTAGCAAACAGAGGTAAAGCTTCTTTTTTTATTGTCACCATCACTTCTTGCCACTTAATCATAGGTAAAGAAAGAACAGAAAGGATTTCTTTGCTGGCAGAGTTGAAAAAGATGTTGCATCCCCACGTCTTTCTGGTGAAGAATTGCATGATGGTCTGGTCGAAATCAACTCAAAAGCTAGACCCTGTAACATAAATGATGTCTTTGTTTTCGCAAAGCAATGTCAACAAGTTTATTACACATACACCCCTTCATTTAGAAAGGATCAATCAAGAGTGGATTGGTTGTCCGTTTTAAAAATGAAACCCAGGGGTCGTGTCGAGCTTGTTCAGGATGAGAACGAGACACAAGTGTGCAAGATGAAGTCTTTCAAGTTAGTGAGTTGGTCAAACCATATCGAGTTGCTCCTTCGATTGACTTGGAAGAAAATTCAAATTTTCATGTTTTCGATGATAGTCTTGTTGATGTTGACGCAGAGGAGTTGAATGTTGTTTTGAGCTCTAGCGGACAAACAAATATCGATGAAGATGATGATATCCATATTAAAGATTGCAATGAAAGTGATGACTATTTAATTGATGACGACGAAGAAGAAAATTTTGACTAACTATCAGAATGAAGCCCTGTGTAAAACATTTTTTTCATGTAATATATTTTATGGATGATATATTTTGTAACACGAAATATGTATTGTTTAAGCACTGTTGTTATTGTTTTGTGTGGAGGACAATTTATCATTTAAGTGTTTGCAGGAAGGTAAATAGGCAATACAAATACAATCTTTCTTATACAATGCCACAATCACTGACATCCATATCGACAGAATAACATCCGTCGGCATTTAATAGAGAGTTCAAAAAAATTACTTGAAATGCCACAATCATCGACGACGTTGCTAACGGATTTCAGTTCGTCGGTAAGTGTCGGCGGTCAATATTGCCGACAAAATTACCGACAGACTATGCGAATTCCAAAGGGCGGTGCATTAAATGCATCTTTGACCGTGTCAGGTTGCTGACGGACCGCGAGAAATACGGAGGGTAATTAAAAATGTTGGTGCAAAATTCAAAAATTACCGACGGATTTTCGACACTTCACCAACGGAATAAATTAAAATAATAATTATTTTTTATTTCCGTCGGTGAATCTGTCGATAAAACTGCCCTAAAAATCCCAGCGACCGCCCTTAAGTTTATTTTTTCTTCTCCTCCATTTTTCACCTTAACTTTTGATTTTTTTTCCTCTCAATTCTTCAAGGCTTTCACCTACAATCTCTAGCAAGTTTTCTTGTGAATCTTCATCAGATTAAAAGGTATGTGTTTCCTCTATTTCATTTTACTTTAAAGGTTTTTTTGTTTTAGCTATTTTTATTTTTTTGTATGTTTTTTGTTTTGGTGTATTTTTATAATGTAGATAAAGTCTTGAAATCAACACATTATTAAGGTAAGCATATTTCATTCCTAAAATCTATAGTTTTTTGTGAATTTATTGAATATATTTTATTGTTATATTGGCATAATTATTGAATAATTTGTTGAATTGTAATTGTTAATGTTGAATTTACCTTAGTATTAGTAATTGAATATGTTGGAATAATTATTAATTTTACTCTATTATTGCATGATTTGTGTTTAATTTTTTCCATTTATTTTAATTGTTAGTCTAGAGTTTTTTTTTGAATTTATTGAATATATTTTATTGTTGTATTGGCATAATTATTGAATAATTTGTTGAATTGTAATTGTTAATGTTGAATTTACCTTAGAATTAGTAATTGAATATGTTAGAATAATTAATATAGATTGTGTCACTTGGTTGTGGCTATTGTCAATATTTACAGGTTTGTAGATTTTGGTAGTGTCCAGTATAGGGGAGGTGTTGTCGAATTTTTTTTTTTTTAACATTTGAATTTAATTATATAATTATTTGTATAAAGTTGTGTAGATACGTAGAACGAAAACCACAGCTCATCGCTCACGTATGGTCACAACTAGTTCTTCTAGCAGCGAGAATGATATTTTATTGGGTGCCTCTCAAGAAGAGGCACCGACACCACCTGCGCCGCCAACCGATGTTGCCTCTTCCAGCGCTAGTTCACAGCGCAAAGGCGGCGTGCCTTCGCAGCGAAATCAATTTACCCATAAGTACGAGGCATGGTTGGAGGACGACCTTTCAATGTAAGTTTGTTAAGGTTTTAGTTTTTTTTATAAATTATAACATAATTTATGAACTAATCACTATTTCATTAATTTCATTTATTTTCAGGTTCACAAACATTGGGGTCGCCTGAGTAATATCATCGGCGTTTAAATCATCGATGGAGATTTTATTATTTCAATGGAGTCAGATATCAAGACATCCTAATGGATGTCTTAAATCAATGCATGGTTTGATAGATTTGAGGTTGGTGCTAATTTATAATTTCCAGCTTATTTCTAATAAATTATTAATATAATTGTAAATAAATTATTATTTTTATTTAAAATTAATTATATATACACATGACAAATTCTCTTAGGACAGTGAGCATGACATTGTTGTGAGGAGGGTGTGGGAAAATCATGCGGCAACTAGGTAATATAAAAAACAATACAACATTTTTTTAGGAAAAAAATTATGTTTCAAAATTTAAATTCTCGCTATGGAAGCAGGTTGCGTGATTTTTGGTATGAAGCACAAAAAAAGGCAAAAAAACCGCGAGAGATAATGCTCTCCAAGGCTGGAACGATGTGGCTGTTTGGAGGGATTTCAAACCGATATACATCCCGACAGATATATGGCTGCTCTATCTTGAGCACGTGACATCTGAGCGGTTCACACGACGCTCACAGTCCGATGTTGGCAACTGGAATCGGCTAATTCATGGCTCGATGATAACGCACACCGACGGCTCCATTCTGTTTGTTGCACATGCGAAACAGATGATAAGATTAATTTAAATGAAATATATTGTTAAATTAATTTGTTGTTAATTAATTTTTTTTCATTATACGTTATGTCTCTTGGACATGAGCCGAGCCTGATGGAGCTGTTTGTTGAGACGCACATGCGAAGTCAAGACCGCCAAAGGGAGGCTCAGCAGTTCGTTGACAACCATGCTCAACACTTTGTGGTATGTTTGTTCAACCATTTTATTTTTTAAGTTATTATTTTTATTGAATTCAATATGATGAATACTTTTTTTCATTTTCAGGAGACCTATAATAGTTGGTTGAGGGAGAGGTATGGGGACGATGCTTCGACCCATCCGGAATTCGATCCAGGTTTATGGATGGAGGTTGGATCGTCCGATGGACCCAATAAAAATCATGTTTACGAGATCTCCAACACTACGGCCGAGAACTTGCGGGCGGCCCGTAGTGTCTTAACTATTGGGAGCTCCCAATCAGTATCGAGCACCCAATCTAAGGAGTTCGTGGCCTTGAAGCAACACACGACTCAACTCATCAAAAAATACGACCACGTATCGGCGGAGTATACAGAACTCAAAGCGGATCATGAACGGCTTCGTCAAATGGTCATAAACATGGCATCACAAAGTGGTGATCCATGTGCTCCTCCTCCTTTTTGGTTGTATAACAACCAGCCTCCTCCTCCTCCTCCTCCACCATTATGTTAATTTGTAATGAACATTATTTAATTTTAATAGTTAATTTAAATTTTTTTTTGAAACACATTCAGTTTGTAATGAATAGTATTTAACTTTATTTTTTGATGTTTAATAAAAAAATTATTTCATAATTGGTTTTTTTACTATTAATTTATATAATTTTATATTATGAATTCTAAATAATTTTTTTAAAAAATATTTAAAAATTATGCAAATAAAAAAAATATAAAAAATACTCACCGAGGGTTTTACCAATGGAATAACTTCGTTGGCAATTCACAACAGCTTGGTGCAAATTTCACAATCGCCAACGAGTTTACCAATGGAATAAAGCCGTCGGCATTTCACAGTAGCTTGGTGCATATTTCACAATCACCAACGAGTTTATCGACGGACATAGTTTGTCGGTATCGAATTCACCCACCGATGGATTTAGTTCGTCGGTATATTTCAAGCGGGAACTCTTTTTTTTTTTTGTGCGCAATTTCCATCTGTAAAACCATCGGTAATTTTTTTTTTTACCGATCGCTTTAGCAACGGAATTAGGTATTACTGACAAAAGGAAAGCCGACGAATTGTTTCCGTCGGTGTGTTCGTCGGTAAGTTTATTACCGACGAACTATGAATCACACACTGATGAAATATGTCCGTCGATGAAATTATGAAATCTTGTAGTGAGCCACCTGGCTATTCTATAGGAGGCACCAATCAAGTCTGCAAGATTCTCAAAAGTTTATATGGATTCAAGCAAGCCTCACGCCAATGGTATTCCAAATTCTCTCTTTCTCTCATTGCCTTTGGTTTTACACAATCCAAAGCTGACTATAGCCTATTTACTAAAGTGGATAATAGTTTGTTTATTGCCTTACTAGTTTATGTTGACGATATAATTGTTGCTAGAAATTGTTCATCTTCCATCGAATCCCTTAAATCCTTCCTACATGGCGAATTTAAAATCAAAGACCTTGGCTGCTTATGCTACTTTCCTGGCCTAGAAGTTGCTAGGTCCTCAAAAGGTATTCATTTATGTTAGAGAAAATATGCTTTAGATATTCTGGCTGATTCAGGAACCTTGGCTAGCAAACCCCTCAAGCTGCCTCTTAAGCAGAACTTTAAGCTCAACAAGACTTCTAGAGATCCTTTATCAAACCCAGCTCATATCGTCGTCTTTTTGGACGCCTTTTGTATCTCACAATTACTAGGCCAGATATTTGTTATCATGTCCAGGTCCTCAGTCAATATATGGATACACATACCAACATACATCTGGCCACAACTTATCGCGTTCTTCAATACATTAAATCTGCACCTAGACAATGTATTTTATTATCTTCTTCTTCACAGATTCAACTCAAACCCTTTTGTGACTCTGATTGGGCTTCCTGCCCTAACACTAGAAGATCAGTTACGGGTTATTGCATACTCCTTGGAGACTCTCTTAATGTGTTGTCTCTCGCTCCTCAGCTGAGGCAGAATATCATTCTATGGCTTCCACTTGCTTAGAACTCACCTGGCTTCGATATCTCCTTTAAGATTTCTGTATTTCCCATCCTCAAGCTGCTCAACTTTATTGTAATAACCAGGCTACTCTTCACATAGCTGCAAACCTAGTTTTTCACGAACGAACAAAACATATTGGATTGCCATCTCATCCGTGACAAGATACAGAAAGGACTCATCACCACTGCTCATGTTGCTTCTCAAAGACAACGTCTAGCGGAAATTTTTACCAAAGCTCTTCCTTCTTCTATTTTTCAGCAGCATTTGTCCAACATGGGAATAGTTAATCTCTATCCTACATCTTGTGGGGGGATATTAGAGACCACATCAGCAGCATGCCATTTAGCATGCACTAAGCAACAACCTATAACAAAACTGCAACAGAATAGCCTATAAAGGAAATCCCCTCAGATTCAGCCAATATTCAAATTTCCCCAGATTCAGCCAATATTCACTTGCCTCTTGCCCATGATCCTGCAACCATCATTCAAGCATAATATCAAGCTTGTAACGGCAGACAAATCTTCAACGTAAATGCAGTATAAATGTCAAGACGTAATCTTAGCTTACTTTCTAAATTCAAACCTGCAAAGCTGTGTATATATATGTTAACAATTGTATTACTCAACGTGTGGCGAAATATACAATTCTGAAGTTTATCAAATAGCTCAACTCTCTGAAATTTCTTATCTTCATCATGGTATCAGAGCAACAAATCTCCAACGAGAATTTGATCCCTCACAATCCTATCTCAACCCCATCCTCTCCAACTGAAACACCTCTGATTGCCCTCAACATCACATCCCAAATAAATGATAAACTTACCCCCTCTACATTCCTTCAATGGCGCGCTCAGTTTGAAGCCTTACTCATCGGGTATGATCTCCTTGATTATGTCACTGGAGAAAAAATCTGCCCTGTATCCACCAGCACAGCAGTCTGTGCCATCCAACGAACACACTGGATAAGGCAAGATAAGCTTATCCTCAGTGCCATTTTGGCATCCACATCCACTGTTATTACTCCTCTCATCTCCATGGCCAAGACATCAAAGGATGCATGGCATAAATTGCATACTCTGTATGCAAGCAAGTCCAGAACCAGAGCAATGCAACTTAAGGAAGAACTCACAATGATAAAGAAGGGCAACCAGTCAATTCAAACTTATCTTCATTCTGTAAAATCGTTGGCAGACGAAATCTCCCTCATAGATCACCCAATCTCTGAAGATGATCTAACACTCTATATTCTAAATGGCCTGGGAACTGACTTTCGTGAAATTGCAGGCCCTATTCGCGCCCGAGAACGACCACTCACTTTTGAGGAACTTCATGATCTCCTTGTAAGTCATGATGCATATCTTCGCCGTCTTGATGCCTCCTCCCATCCACTGATTGCTTCTGCAAACTACACGCACCGACGGGCTTCGTATAATCAAGAAAATCAGTCTTTCAAATCTGCCCCAAAACCCCACTTTTTTGACAGATCATATGGCCAAAGAAATAAACCTCCAGCTCACTATCGCCAGCCTGGCAATCCGAGAGACAGCAACAAAAATCATGGACCACGTCGTTTTCCTCCAGTTCCAAAGTGCCAACTATGTGACCGCATGGGTCATACTGCCAAACACTGCAGTCGGTTTCAGTATACCACCCCAACAGCGAATTGCACTTCCACCTCACCCGCACAGGATACAAAATGGCTTATAGACTCAGCTGCGTCTCATAATATTACTGGTGATCTTGCTAATCTATCTATTCATTCCGAATACGATGGCACAGACGAAGTTATCATTGGTGATGGTTCAGGTTTGCCTGTTTCTCACATTGGCTCCTTACATCTTCATTCCCCCACACGTACCTTCCATTTAAATGACACCCTTTGTGTTCCTAATCTACAAAAAAATCTCATATCTGCTCATCAATTTACTCGTCAAAATCATGTCTTTATTGAGCTTCACCCCTCTTTCTTTTTTGTTAAGGACAAGATCACGGGAGCGGCTCTATTCCGAGGAGCGTGTGAGAATGGTGTTTACATCCTTCCGAAGTCAATGGTGCAACCTTCTCATCCTATTGTTGCTAATGTGCATGAAAGGGTCTCCATGGACGGATGGCACAAACGCCTTGGGCATCCCTCTCCTAAATTGGTCACTCACCTTATCAAATCATTTTCCCTTCCGACAATAAATAAAAAAAATATTTCTCTTTGTTCCTCATGTTCTATTAATAAAGCTCATCGTCAACCATTTCGTCAAAACAGTCTCTTGAGTCATGCCCCTCTTGACTTACTTTATACTGATGTGTGGGGTCCCTCAAGTACAATTGGCATTACTGGGGCTCGTTACTATCTCATTTTTGTTGATCATTTCACAAAATACATTTGGTTTTATCCTATGGAGACTAAATCCAGTGTCCGCATCATATTTCCTCAATTCAAAAATCTTGTTGAAAATCGGTTTCAGTTAAAAACTAAATCTGTCTATTCTGATAATGGTGGTGAATTTGTTGCCTTAAAACAATATTTTACAACAAATGGAATCAGTCATTACACCACAGCTCCTCATACACCGCAACAAAACGGTGTTTCTGAGCGTCGTCATCGTCACTTGGTTGAAACCGGTCTCACATTACTACATGATGCATCCCTTCCCCTTCAGTATTGGCCCTATGCTTTTTCCACTGCTGCATATCTTATTAACCGTCAACCCACACCTCTCCTCCACCATAAATCTCCGTTTGAAACTTTGTTTACACAGCCTCCAAATTATAAAAAGCTAAAAAAATTTGGTTGTCTTTGTTTTCCTCTTGTTCGGCCATATAACACAAACAAGTTACAACCAAAATCAATTCCATGTATTTTCGTAGGCTACTCCTTAACCCAAAATGCATATAGCTGCCTTGATCCCATAACCAACCGTCTCTACCAATCACGCCATGTCATCTTTCATGAAAATGAAAATGGTTTCTCCTCCAGCCATCCTTCCACACCCAGCCCGAAAAGCGACTCCTCTGTTCATGGTCCTCTTTCATCTCCTCCTGCACCTCCACCAGTGACTTCGGCAAGGATACCCACTCTCACTGCTTCCTCAGGTAATGACTCCCCCACTGTATCTTTTAATTCACGTGCACTCATACCTTTATCTTCTCCTGCTTCTCCCAGTTTTCAGCTTGCCTCATCTCCACTGCCAAATCCCAGTCATCCACCCTCATCAGTTATTTGTGCACCTTCTCCAAGCTCACCTCCCTCATCACCCAATCCTGCACCCACCCGGCCTCACTCCATGGTCACCCGTTCCATGAATAACATTTATAAACCCAAACAACTTAACATCACCACAAAACACCCCATCCCAAAAACAGTAGAACCAACCTGTGTGGGACAGGCTCTTCGTGAGCCACACTGGAGATCAGCAATGTCTGAGGAACTCACAGCCCTCATGAGGCATGACACATGGGAGTTGGTACCGCCTCCTCCGGACTGCCAACCAGTTGGGTGCAAATGGGTTTTTCGGATCAAACGACATCCTAATGGCTCCATTGCTCGGTTCAAAGCCCGTTTGGTTGCAGAGGGATATCATCAGCGGCCTGGTCTAGACTACAATGAAACGTTCAGTCCAGTTGTGAAACCTGCCACCATCAGAACAGTTCTCACCGTGGCTGTCACACAGGGGTGGCCATTACGGCAGCTAGATGTAAACAATGCTTTTTTGCATGGGAACCTGCAGGAAACAGTCTACATGTTACAGCCACCGGGGTTCCATGATACCTCCACTCCCC
Organism: Populus alba; assembly: GCF_005239225.2. Classification (NCBI taxonomy): domain Eukaryota; kingdom Viridiplantae; phylum Streptophyta; class Magnoliopsida; order Malpighiales; family Salicaceae; genus Populus; species Populus alba. The sequence goes on from NC_133299.1 coordinate 9,217,575, forward strand.
ATCATGTCTGTCGGTTAAACAAGGCTATTTATGGCCTCAAACAGGCCCCTCGTGCCTGGTATTCTGCTCTGCAACAAGCCATTCTGAAACTGGGATTCACCAGCTCCAAAGCCGATCCTTCTCTATTTATCTTTCACAGTGCAGATGTTTTGTGTTACTTGCTGGTCTACGTGGATGATCTCGTTGTCACTGGAAACACTCCATCCTTCCTGACTCATGTGATTGATCAACTTAGCATCCAATTCTCATTGAAAGATATGGGTGCACTTCATCATTTTCTGGGGCTAGATGTTATACCCACCAAAAACGGGTTGTTCTTATCTCAACATCAATACATACGAGATCTTCTCTTCAAAACTAATATGCAGGGTGCTAAGGATGTCTCTTCTCCTATGTCCACTTCGGTCCAGCTCAAGCTTATTGATGGCACAGCTCCCTGTGACAGCACTGCATTTCGAAGCATCATCGGTGGATTACAATATTTGTCTCTTACTCGTCCTGATGTTTCCTTCACTGTTAATAAGCTGTCACAATTCATGCATCAACCTACGGTCACTCACTGGTCAGCTGCCAAACGCCTGCTCCGCTATTTGAAGAAAACCATCTTCCTTGGCATTCATATAAATCGTCAGTCTTCATTTGATATCACCACTTTTGCTGATGCTGATTGGGCTGGGAATTATGATGATCGCACCTCCACCTCAGCTTACATTACATTCCTTGGGCTCAATCCCATCTCGTGGAGCTCAAAGAAACAACGTGCAGTCGCCAGGTCCTCCACAGAAGCTGAGTATCGTTCCCTTGCCACTGCCACGTCTGAAACAGTTTGGCTGTTGTCCTTGTTCAAAGAACTGTGTCTCCCCATTTCATCTCCGCCAAGGCTGTTGTGTGACAACCTGGGAGCTACACACCTTAGCTTCAATCCAGTTCAGCATTCCCGGATGAAACACATTCAGATAGACCTCCACTTTGTCCGTGATATGGTTCACAAGAAGATCCTCAATGTTCAGCATGTCAATACTCATGACCAATTGGCAGACTTTCTAACGAAGCCTCTGTCTTCCCAGCGTCTGCATTCCTTACTGCTCAAGATTGGCTTAGCTGATGGCTCATCCATCTTGCGGGAGCGTATAAAGGAAATCCCCTCAGATTCAGCCAATATTCAAATTTCCCCAGATTCAGCCAATATTCACTTGCCTCTTGCCCATGATCCTGCAACCATCATTCAAGCATAATATCAAGCTTGTAACGGCAGACAAATCTTCAACGTAAATGCAGTATAAATGTCAAGACGTAATCTTAGCTTACTTTCTAAATTCAAACCTGCAAAGCTGTGTATATATATGTTAACAATTGTATTACTCAACGTGTGGCGAAATATACAATTCTGAAGTTTATCAAATAGCTCAACTCTCTGAAATTTCTTATCTTCATCATAACCAGCACCACACTAGCAGAATAACAGCAGCACAACATGCTGCAACCGAATGAATTATTTGTAATTATTCCTTTTATATTTGTTGCTTATTTAGTTGATGGCCTTTTATCATAAGGAAAGAGACAAAATAGTTTGTTAAATAAATTGTGTATAAATAATATTGTACACGATTATTCCTTTTAAGCAGAGTACTAAGAGGTTCCCTCATCCTTCGTGCAAAAGCTCTCTCTCTTCATCTTTTGTTTCTTCCTCCAATTTGTTACAATCTCTTCAGAAATATCCTCGAGGGTTTTTTCGCCTTCATGTACAGCCACAACTTGAGACATTGGAGGCCTGAGAGAAGGTGATTGATCGGTGCACTTCATTGCCAATTTCAGAACAATGCTCGTTTGGTCCAGGTCATAAGGGCGCAACCTTGAGTCAACCAAGTCTCCTAGCGTTCCCCGCGCACGTAAATTAGCAAAAGGAATGTCATAGCCATACACTTTTAGTGTACAAAAAACACTAAAAATTGTTAATCAATCCCATCTCATCATATTTTAGCTAAGAAAAATTAATTAAGTAAAACAATAATCCGGCCCTCACCGTATCTAGGAGAACAACGGTTTCTTCCTTTTCTCTGTACTCGGCATATTATTTCTCCCACCAACGATTTCAAGGAGAAGGATCCCAAAACTGTAGACATCGGCTTTCGCTGTCATGGTTCTCCGGATTGCATACTCTGGTGACATGTATGAACTGAAAAGGCATTGAAATGATAGATCAAATAATAACAAATCGTAACTACGTGGAGATATTCAAAATATTTAATTCAATTTATCCAAGTTGTTGTACAAATATAACCTATGTAATCCTATCAATTCTATTCTTAAGCCTAAACTCGGTATGAAAAAAATAAATTTCCTAAGTTAAATAAATAAAATAATGGTTGTGAAAATCCCCAAGTCAATAGTCAGCAGTCTGCCACGTTCTGGTTGTGAAAAAATGGTTGGCTAAGGATCACCATAAGGTTTAATTAGTCCTTCCATTAGAAGAACTAAACTCAACTATCACGTTTAATATGTAAGTGTAGGGCTTGAAAGATCAAACTATTCATTGAAAATTATGAAGATTAAGAGATATAGTCTTGTTTGGAACGTGGTGCAAATTGCGTTTCAAAAATTTTAAATTTTTTTTGTTAAAAAATAATTTTTTTATGTTTCAAATTATTTTGATGTATTAATATTTAAAATATTTTTTAAAAAATAAAAAAAATTACTTTTTTGATGCATTTCTAAACAAAAAATACTTTGAACCATTACCGTATCATAATCTCAAATAGGCTTGTACTCCAAGTACAAGGAAGGGATAATGTTGTATAGAGAAAATGAAAGGTAGACATAAAACCATATAAACTTTAAAAATTAACATACCATGCATCTTAAAGTCATTTAGATGTGCCATTTTATTGATTATTTTTTGGATTCACTTTGAAAAATAAGAAAAACACAAAAAAAAAAAAAAAATTCATCATTCATTAAAAAATGATAAATATATTCACCTTCTCCTTGTATCTATTTTCTTTTAAAAAAAAAAGTATTGAAAAAAAACTATAAAATGTTACTAGATACTCTCCTAGTACCATAAAATTTCACATTAAATCGGTATATCAGCTGGACGTGTAATTAATACTTATTTAAAAAAACATTATTTTTTAACTCAAAAGTGTCAAAGTTTTTCATAATGGACCATGACTTTGTGTACAAACACTTTATTTTTATCTTTTTTTAATGGAGCATTTAATTTAATTTGTGTATAAATACATCTTTTGAATTAAACATTTAATTTAATTTTGTTTTATATTAAATTTGATTGAATTGATTTTTTAACGTTGACAAAATTTATGGTCAAGTCTTCTTGTTCAGAATCATTTTTTTTGCCTCGTCAAAGCAGAGAAAGATTAATAAAAGCTACATTTCTTGGGTCCAATCGGAATGTGAACATTGAGAAGTAATAAAGGTAATGCCTTATTAAATGAAAGACTTGACATGGTATATCATTGAACCCATGGAATCTTTAAAATTTATGGTCAAGTCTTTGTTCATGTAATTCAGCATCTTTTGTTAATCTTTTGCCTTTAATAAAGCTAAAGAACCAGTATGAAGGCCAAAAGCTGATAGCTTACCCTACATTTCTTGGGTCCAATCAGAAAGTGTACATTGAGAAGTAAAAAAGCATCTTTAAAATTTATGATCTAGTCTTTGTTCACGTAATTCAGCATCTTTTGTTAACATTATGTCGATCTTTTGCATTGTCAAGCAGAGAAAAATTAATAAAGCTAAAGCACCACCACAAGTTGATATATATATTACTTTGTTTGATTGGTATTGTACTGAGGTGTTGTTTAAACTATATTTTATTTTAAACAAAAATTAATATAGCCATCTGCGCTTGTAATAGCTCAACCATTTTGTATTCAGAATATATTATTTATGCTATTCTCACATGAAATGTCTTGGCTGTGAAATTTATGGAAGTAGAACAATATACAGTTATCTTCTAAGAAGTAGATTAGCGCTCTATTAATTTCACTTATTTTTACTTTTTCTTTAATTTGAATAGACTAACATTTTATCCTTTAAAAAGTACTTTTATCAAAGTAGAAAACGTACAATCAACACGTTTTATTTTCAACAATAAAAATAATTATTGATGATATATACCTTCACTTTCCTAAAGTCCTCGCTGGATTCACTGAAACCATCACGTGAAGGACTTCCCACGTGCAAAAAGATTATAAAGAAAGCATTTAATTATTGATGATACATACCTTCACTTTCCTATATTTTTCTTCTCCAAATCATTGTTATGGTAAAATCACTATTTTCTCATAAAGAAAGCATTTAATTTTGATGTATCACTACGTACAGAAACGTCCCTGTGATCTATTATTGTGACAATTGGACTAATGGGTAAACACTACCAGAAATTCGCTTAAAACCAACGGAATCACCGACGGAATATTTCTGTCGGTATTTTTCGGTCGAAATTACCGACGGAAAAATTCTGTACGTAATTCGGTCGGTAATTGCCGATGGTTGTATTCCGTCGGTAATTACCGACCGAATTATGGACGGAAAGTTCAGAATTAATGAAAAAAGGGCGGGTAGCTGACGTGGAGGTTTTGGCGGGTGATTTTTCCGACAGAATCACGGACGGATTCAAAACGAGTGATCCGTACGTGTGATGGGACCGGTTCACCGTTCAAAATACCGACGGAATCACTGATGGAATTGAAATGGCAGATCCGTACGGGGTGACGTGATCGGTGCACCATCAAAAATACCGACGGAATCACCAAGGGATTTGAAAAGCAGGTCCGTGCGGTGACGTGTCAATTTCCCGTCAGAATTACCGACGGAGTCGCCGACGTATTTGTTGCGATGTCGCGGTCGCACAAATTAATTACCCTAGCTTCAAACACAACACACAAGATAGTATAGAGCAAGCAAGGGGTCGATCCCACGAGGAAGATTCAAGTTTAGATTTTTTGCTATACGTTATGCAATTTGGGGGGGTTGGATGTTATATAGGCTAAAGAAAAATAAAACAGAAAACTATCAAACAGAATTTAATAAAATCAGAAAATTATCAAGAGACCAAACCTTGGTCGCAAGCACACATCCACTTATAGAAATCAGAACTGATCCTTGAAATGAAACTCCAGTTTATATTCTGAATTTTTATCTTTTCTTAACATTGGTTAATTAACGGATCCGCCGTATAACTAACCCTAACCAACAAATAATCACAGTGTCCGCACTAATGATTTAATCCAATGGCAGCCTTAAGATCTAGATAAATTCATTAATCTTAACAACCAAGTTGTCTGCTTATGTTGCTTTAATCGAATGTTCTCCCTAAGATTAATAACATAGATCCGCTACAATTATTAAACTCAGTTGCTTCACAAGTTCATATACCACAACTCCGGTTTTGATATCAAACTTAGCAATAAATTGTCTACAATAATAACTTAGAGTCCGCTCTAGCAATTAAAATAAACAATCATAGGAAAAATAAGCATAGGAGAACAAATATATTCATCATATAAACTGAAAAGAAAAGGTAAAATAGATCTCACAGTTCTTGAAATTCGAAGGTTTCCGTGTCCTTGCAACCAAGAAAATGAGTTTAGCCTTGCATGTTTATTGAACAACTAATCAAAAAGATGGAAGAATGCATCATTTAGGGTTTCTTAGAGTAGGGGGGCGTTTTTCTCCTCTTGGGTGGCTGCCCCCCTTCTCTTCTCTTATTCTTTTTATATGCTAGGAAACCCTAATCTCTATTTTACAAAATAGTCCTCCCTTAAGTAGACAATTTACATTTAAGTAGTTCAATAACTATTTTCCTAAAAAAGGAGAAATAGCTTTGCATGAAATCTTCAAGATTTGACTTAGAGGAGCTAAATTGCTGAAATAAAAACTTGGATGTCGGTTTAGATACTTCGGAACGTAATCTGGACTCGTTTCTTCACGAAACCTGTTTGCTGGCAGAATTCAGTTATCATCTTTGAAAAATCATATCTCCCTCATATGACATCTTTTTTGGCTGAAATTTGGAGCGTTTATAGACCTTTGAGTCAGGAATCCAAAACAATTGAGTTTGCATCAATTGGACTTTTGTAGCTCTAGATATTCAAGTCGGAATGACCGAAGGTCAACATTGGCAGATTGAGAGATTTGACTTTGAAAGCTGCGATTTCCATGCTCTTCCTTATTTTATTGTCTTGCCTTAGATTTCCAGAAAGGTATGGATGTTAGCTTTTTAATGCCACTAGAATCACTTCATTTCGACCTTTAGAGCTCATGTTCTGCACAAAACATCGACTGAACGTCAAATCTGCCAATTACCTTCAATTTACTCCTTTTTGCATCTTTCATCCAAAAGTGCCTTCAAAACATAAAACAAAGAATATCAAGGCATTTTATATATAAAACATAGGCAAAAAACTAGTTAAATGTGGGTGAAACTATCGAATAATATGGTTGCATCAAATACCCCCACACTTAGCTCTTGCTCGTCCTCGAGAAAGGATAGGTAAAATCAAATCGAAATTAAATTAAATCAAATCACTATGAGCAATCTCCTAATCTCCCATCAATATCCAAGAATATATGCATTATAAACAAGAATAAAATCAAGAAGGATAAATAGTATAAATTTTCATGAATTTATTTATATGGAAACTTCAAAACTCAATTAATTGTTGGGATTTAAATGAAATCTATGCTATGCCAAAGTGATAGGTCCTCTCATTGATATACACTCCAACACTCACGTGTTTAGGGCTTATGTGTTTAAATCTCTCAAATTCAATCAATGAATATGTTCTACCACAAGCTTGCTCTTCAATCTCATCTCCATTACTAACATATTACAAGCAATGCATGAATCAAAATGTCTTATTTCCGGTTGTAATGGGGCTAAGGTTAAGGTGAGGTAAAAGAGAGTAAAAGAGAAGGTTCAAACCAAAGAAAGTAGAGCATTCTAAAAAATAATATTTCAAACAAGATATTCCATCAAAGCACATAAATTTTCTATCTTTAATCACCAATGCTTAACTTCTTTTGATTTCAAGCTCTTTCAACATAAAATCTTAAGAACATAAAGGAACACTTCTTTCTTTCTTTTTCTTTTTTTTTTGTTTTTTTTGTTTTTTTTTTGTTTTTCACCTTTGGCAACTTGCCCATATTTTCATCAAGCATCACTTCTTCTTTCTTTTCACATAATTTCCAACCATAATTCCATAAGATATCACAAGTATATGCTCTACTAATCCTTGGCCAGGGGAAAAGAAAAACATATAAAAAGTTAAGGCTTATACATGGATAAAGCAAAGAAAAGATAAACAAGCTCAAAAGGGGCTCACTAAGGATAATATGCTTTAGGTTGACTTTTTGGCTCAAATGGTTAAAATTCCTAATGCCTTTATCATCTTCATGTATATATGTAATGCGAATGTAATCTCAACAAGATATGAAGCAAGTTCTATAGATACATATCATTGAAAGAATGCACACTCAAAGAATATAATGTTGAAGGCTCAAAAGCTTACATTGGTATAACACTATAAGTCAACATGGCATATTCTCAAAGTCAATCCCTAAACCAATTAAACCTTAAAATTTGCATGCATACTCCTTCATTTGATTTATATCTTCATCTATCTCAATTAATTGTCATATATAATACTGATATTCTCAAAAACCAATGGGAGTTAAAAAGATCAAACACAATTTTTTTTTTTAAAGAATAACAAAGAAAATTAAAATAAGAAAACCAAAATTCTCCCAATACCCCCACACTTAAAACACAACATTGTCCTCAATGTTGAAATAAAAGCAAAGGAACATAAGAGAATGACAAAAAATAAATTAAAATGCGAAAAAAAATAAAAGATAAGGAAAAAGAAAGCAAATCTGATTTTTTTTTTGTGCTGGGTTGCCTCCCAGTAAGCGCTTTTGTTTTATGTCATTGGCTTGACATGTGGCATGCTCACTCTTCATAGATTGGTTCAGCTAACTCTAGAGAAGCGGTGAGTTCTGTCGTCCAACCTTCATAGAAAGGTTTCAAACGATGCTTATTTACCTTGAGTACTTTGTTGGTTTCTAAACTTGTAATTTCAACTGCACCATAACGAAAAACATTAGAAACAACAAAGGGTCCAATCCAACAGGAGCGCAACTTTCCAGGAAAAAGTTTCAAACGCGAATGATAAAGAAGGACTTTGTCCCCAACATTAAATTCTTTTCTTATAATCATTCGGTCATGGAGACTCTTAGTCTTTTCTTTGTAAATCCTTGCATTCTCATAAGCATCATTTCGAATCTCTTCCAACTCTTGCAATTGCAACTTTCTTGCAATCCCGACAGCATCATAATCCATGTTACATTTTTTAATGGCCCAAAAAGCTTTGTGTTCAAGCTCCACCGATAGATGACATGCTTTTCCATAAATCATCCTATAAGGTGACATTCCTATAGGTGATTTGTAAGCAGTCCGATAAGCCCAAAGTGCATCACCAAGTCATAAACTCCAATCTCGCCGGTTGGGTTGCACTGTCTTCTCCAAAATGGACTTGATTTCTTGATTTGAAATTTCAACTTGGCCATTTGTTTGAGGATGGTATGCTGTGGAAGTCTGATGAGTCACATGATATTTGCGTAACAATGCTTCCATTGAACGATTGCAAAAATGAGTACCACAATCACTAATGATAGCTTTAGGGATTCCAAACCTGTCAAAAATATGATTCCTGATAAAATCTAAAACAACCTTAGCATCGTTAGTTCGTGTGGCTTTTGCCTCAATCCATTTGGACACATAATCAACAGCAAGAAGGATATAAAGATTGCCAAAAGAAGAAGGAAATGGACCCATAAAATCAATACCCCAAACATAAAAAATTTCACTCACAAGAATATTCATTAAAGGCATTTGATTCTTATGAGTGATATTACCTGTTTTTTGGCATTTTTCACATGATTTGCAAAAATGATATGCATCCTTAAAAATAGAAGGCCAATAAAAACCACTTTCAAGTACCTTGTGGGCCGTTCTTTTTGCTCCAAAATGCCCACCACAAGAATGAGAATGACAAAAGGTAAGAATGGAATGAAATTCATCTTGTAGTACACATCTCCTAACTACTTGATCCACACAAAATTTCCACAGATAAGGAGTATCCCAAAAAAAATATTTAGCATCAGCTCGTAACTTGTCTTTTTGGGATGTAGACAAACCTGGAGGGAATTCTTTGGTGACTAAATAGTTCACCAAATCAGCATACCATGGTCTTGTAGAGGAATGTAACACATACAACTGCTCATCAGGGAATGTCTCTCGTATTGTTTCGGTTTGTATATCCTTAGTTCTCAGTCGGCTCAAGTGATCAGCCACATGGTTTTCGGCACCTTTTTTGTCTTTAATCTCAAGATCAAATTCTTGTAAAAGCAAGATCCACCTAATCAATCTTGGTTTGGACTCCTTTTTCTTCAAAAGATACCTTAAAGTTGCATGGTCAGTAAAAGCAATGACTTTTGTACCAAGTAGATATGACCTGAATTTTTCAAGAGCAAACACTACTACAAAAAGTTCCTTTTCAGTTGTATGGTAATTGCATTGTGCTCCGTCCAACATGCGGGAAGCATAAGCGATAACATGCAAATTCTTCTCTATTCTTTGCCCAAGGACAACCCCTATCGCATAGTCACTCGTATCACACATTATCTCAAAAGGCTCATCCCAATTTGGTGGTTGGATGATAGGTGCAGATGTGACACGCTTTTTAAGCTCATCATGGGCATCTTTACATGCTTGATCAAACACAAAATCCACTTCTTTGGCTAATAGTTTGCACAAGGGTGATGTAATCTTCGAGAAATCTTTGATAAAACGTCGATAGAAACCTGCATGGCCAAGAAAAGAACGAATTTCCCTTACGCAGGAGGGGTAAGGCAATGATGAAATAACGTCTATTTTAGCTTTATCAACCTCTAATCCACGTGAAGAAACAACATGCCCAAGAACTATTCCTTGTTCTACCATAAAATAACACTTTTCATAGTTTAAGACAAGGTTGGTTTCAATGCACCTTTTCAAGATCAAAGACAAATTTTCTAGACATTTATCAAAAGAATCACCATACACTGTGAAATCATCCATGAAAACCTCAATTATTCTTTCAACATAATCAGAAAAAATACTCATCATGCATCTTTGAAAAGTTGCAGGTGCATTATAGAGACCAAAGGGCATTCTCCTATATGCATATGTACCAAATGGACATGTAAATGTAGTCTTTTCTTGATCCTCAGGATTAATAACAATCTGATTGTATCCACTATATCCATCAAGAAAGCAATAAAAAGACTTACCTGCTAGGCGTTCAAGCATTTGATCCATGAATGGTAATGGGAAATGATCTTTGCGTGTAGTAAGATTTAGCTTTCTATAATCAACACACATTCTCCATCCACTCGAGATGCGAGTAGGAATGAGCTCATCCTTTTTGTTTTTCACTAACGTGATTTCGGTCTTTTTGGGCACCACATGGATTGGCGCTACCCATTTACTATCCGTGATGGGATAAATGACTCCTGCATCTAACAGTTTCAAAATTTCAGCTTTCACTACCTCCATCATAGGCGGGTTCAACCTCCTTTGCATTTCCCTTGTTGGTTTCGCATTGTCCTCTAATAGTATGTGATGCATACACATTGAGGGACTAATGCCCTTGATGTCAGCTAAAGTCCATCCAATGGCCATCTTGTGATCACACAACAACTTCACAAGTTTTTCCTCTTGCGTATTTGTCAAACCTGTTGCTATAATAACGGGAAGTGTATTGTTTTCACCAATTAATACATACTTCAAATTATCGGGCAAAGGTTTCAATTCTAACTCGTGGTCCTGTAAAATAGATGGCAAAAGCTTTTTATGTGAAAGTATTAAATCAACAAAGACATTACCATGGGGAACAATTTGCAAAGATTGCAAAGCCAATGCTGATTCGTGCACGTTTTAGGGAACACATATGTGCCTCTCCATCTCTTCTATCTCGGTAAAATCATAGCCATAGCTCAAGGCTACACTTAATCCATCCTCACACTCAAAATCAAAAACTTGTTGTACATACTTATCAACTTGGTCATAGCATGTGATAGAATAAACATTGCTATAAGGATATTTCATTGCATCATGAAAATTAAATTCAATCTTTTCATCTCCTACTTTCATAGACAAAGTATCCTTACCACAATCAATCTTTGTATTGGCAGTTTTCAAGAATGGTCTCCCAAACAATATAGGAGTGCTATTTGATGAATCACAAGAATCATGTTCCATATCAAGAATATAAAAATCACATGGAATGATCAAACTATCAATCTTGACTAGGACATCTTCTATCACACCAAGTGGGTAAACAAAACTACGATCCGCAAGTTGTATTACAATGCTAGTTTTATTCAAAGGCTCAAGACTAAGAGAATCATAAACATGTTTGGGCATAACACTAATGGATGCACCTAAATCACACAAGGCCCTTTTGAAACTAGCATTACCAATAACACATGGGATAGTAAACGCACCTGGGTCCTTTTGCTTCAAAGGCATATTCTTTTGAACAACAGCAGATACAACTTCACCCATACTTACCATTTCATGACCTTTCAGTTTGAAAGCTCTCTTGGTAGTACACAACTCTTTCAAAAATTTGGCATACTTAGGAATTTGTTTGATAGCATCAAGTAAAGGAATGTTGAGTTCTACTTTCTTGAAGACCTCTAAAATCTCTTTTTCTTTGTCCTCTTTCTTTGACCTAGAAGAACTCACACGAAAGGGTGGAATTGTTTTAAAACTAGAATTCATTAAGTGAGGAGTTACCTTTGGAGTGTTGGTCTTTGTTTCAGTTTGTGGAGAAGGAGGATGTTCCTTCTTTGTACTTAATTCAGTTTCTATCTCTTCTTCTTCCTCCATCTCAATTTGTTTTAACCTTTTCTCTTCAAGTTCTTTCCCACTTCGCAGCATGATCGCACTAACATTCTTTTTTGGATTCAATGCTTGGGAGGACAATTTTCCATTCATTTGTGCTTCCAATTTCCCCACACTTGAAGCTACTTGCCCCATTTGCTTCTCCAAGTTGTGAATACTTGACCTTGTTTCCTGTTGAAAAGACATGACATTTTGTTGCAAAGTCACAGTGTTAGAAGCCAAAGTTTTCATCATCTCATGAAGATCATCATTGGATGAAGACCCCATAACATTGGAGTTTGTGAATGGAGGGGGCTGTCTTGCTTGATAATTCTGTTGGGATTGAAATCCATTGGGATGGAACTGTGCCTTGATTGCCTTGTTGAGGTTGGTTCCCATACTGTAGGTTAGGATGATCTCTCCATCCAGGATTGTATGTGTGGGAAAAAGGATATACTTACGCTGAGGTTGTCCATTAAATGCTCCATCAACTACATTAGCTTGTTCAATGTAATCTTCTTGCATTGTTGGGCACATATATGAAGTATGTCCTTGTAAGGAGCATATGCTACAAGCTTTCACCTGTTGTACATTGCCACAAGCCAAAGAATGCACAAGAGCAGTAAGATCATTAATTTTATTCTCAAGGTTAGAAATACTTACCTCATTTACTTGTTTGTTTGCGAAGTCTCCACGAGTGCCAAACTGTTTCGAGTTGGCTGCCATGTTTGAGATTAATTGGCGTGCATCCTCGGGTGTCTTATCTACCAATGCCCCTCCACTTGCAGCATCAATGATACTACGGTCAGTAGGTATCAGTCCTTCATAGAAATATTGAATGAGCAGCTGATCGGGTATTTGATGATGAGGGCATTGAATACACAGTTGCTCAAATCTTTCCCAATACTCGGAAAGTGTCTCTCCATGAGATTGTCGAATCCCACATATTTCTTTTCTTATGTTGGCAACTCGAGATGCTGGGAAATACTTCTCAAGGAAGATCTTTTTCATGCCATTCCAAGTTCCAATTAAACCTGGGAGAATGGAGAAAAGCCATGCTTTTGCTGCCCCTTTTAAAGAGAAAGGGAAAGCTTTCAACTTAACCTGTTCTTCGTCAACTCCATTCGGTTTCATGCCAACACAAACCATATGGAACTCCTTGAGATGAGTATGAGGATCTTCTCCTGCAAGACCATTAAATGTTGGTAGCAAATGTATAAAACCAGATTTGAGCTTAAAGTTTACACTATTGTCGATGTTTATGCACAATGGTTGATTTTCCACGTTAGGAGCAGCAAGCTCCTTAAGTGTTTGTTGTCGTGCATTAGCCATGGTGTTGAAGCGAGCTTCTTTTCATAACAATGATAATGAATATTTAATATTTATGAGAATTTATGATTGATTTGTTGAATAATCTCGAGGTAAAGTAATATTTTTGCAAGTTTATTTACCTAACTTAGTTAATTAATACATGATGCTATCATAATTTTATAGAGGTTCAATAGAAGTCATGAATGATCGTTCATGGATGTATCTAGATTCACCCCAAGGATTGCGGAGGATGGATTATTGTAATGGGGTTCAAGGTTTTATTAATTTCGCAACATCTATTCCCAGAAATTTTACTGGAGGCAGTATTAGGTGTCCATGCAGGAAGTGTCAAAATAAAAACTATCTGCATCCAGATGTTGTAATGATGCATCTTCTACACAAATGGTTTATGGAGGATTACTAGTGTTGGTATGCACATGGAGAGGTATTTGTTAACAATAGGAGAATGGGAGAAACGGTGGTTGGGTCAACTTCTAGTGCTAGCAACGTGTATGAAGCAGCAAATGACAACACTAATCCTTACAGAAATATGGCTATGGATGCAATGAGAATGAATCAAGGTAATGTCAGTCAATGTCCAATCATAGAAGAAGAACCTAATGCAGAGGCAGCTAGGTTTTTTGATTTGTTGAAAGATTCTGATGAACCATTATGGGATGGCTGCACAAACCATAGTAAATTATCGATCGTGGCACGGGTGTTCACCATCAAGTCAGATCACGGGCTGAGTGAGGCCGGGTATGACAAAATTATTGATTGGGCAAGAAGCATTTTACCTGAAGGGAACAAGCTAAAAGAGAACTTCTATGTTGCGAAGTCCATGATGAAACCCCTCGGTTTAGGATACCAGAAAATTGACATGTGCCCTAACTTTTGCATGTTATACTACCTTGAAAATGCTGAGATGACCGAGTGCATGACATGCGGGCATTCCCGTTACAAACCTAGAACTGGCAGGGGAAAGACTCTAGTGGCGTATAAAAAACTTAGATATTTCCCGATCACACCTAGACTGTAAAGGTTATTCATGTCACGAAGGACTGTTGAGCACATGACATGGCACCAACCACATGATGCGGTTGATGGTGTGATGATGCATCCTTTTGACAGCGAAGTGTGGAAACGCTTTAACAGTGTGCATCCTGACTTTTTAGCTGAATCAAGGAATGTTCGTCTTGGGTTGTGTACAAACGAATTCAACCCATTTGGGTCATTTGCTGCTCCCTATTCTTGTTGGCCGGTCATACTCACAGTTTATAACTTGCCACCAGAAATGTGTATGAGGCCGGAGTTCATGTTTTTATCTACTTTCATACTCGGTCCAAGTAGCCTGGGGCAGAATATAGATGTTTGTCTTCGACCGTTGATTGATGAGTTGGCGTAGTTTTGGTCCTCCGGAGCTCTGACTTATGATATATCGAGAAAACAAAATTTCCTTATGAGGGCGGCTTTGATGTGGACTATCAATGATTTTCCAACTTATGGAATGCTTTCTGGTTGGAGCACACATGGGAAACTCGCATGTCCATACTGCATGGAAAACAACAAGGCATTCACGCTAGCAAACAGAGGTAAAGCTTTTTTTTTTATTGTCACCATTGCTTCTTGCCACTTAATCACAGGTTTAGAAAGAACAGAAAAGATTTCTTTGTTGGTAGAGTTGAAAAAGATGTTGCATCCCCGCGTCTTTCTGGTGAAGAATTGCATCATGTTGTATCAGAGTATGGTGACATTGTGTTTGGCCTTCAATCAGGTAAGCAAAAGTTTCCTGGTTTTGGTTTGACCCATAATTGGGTAAAGCGAAGTATCTTTTGGGAGCTTCCTTATTGGAAGACTAATCTTCTCAACCATAACCTTGACGTCATGCACATCGAAAAGAACATGTTTGAGAATATTTTCAACGCCGTCATGGATGTGAAGGGGAAGACAAAGGACAACATCAAGTCTAGATTGGATATAGCTTTATACTGTAACCGTAAAAATATGGAGTTGGTTTATAAGGAGTCACGGGTCGCAAAACCAAGGGCAAGCTTCGTGTTAGAGAAAAACGCACAACTGCTAGTCTACAAATGGCTTAAGAGTTTGCGTTTTCCGGATGGACATGCATCGAACATATCAAGGCTTGTTAATATAGAGGACTGTAGATTGTATGGAATGAAGAGTCATGACTTCCATGTGTTTATGCAAACACTCATCCCATTAGCTTTTCGTGATTTTTTGCCAAAGGGAATATGGGATGCACTGACGGAGATTAGTCATTTCTTCAGAGATATATGCTCCAACAAGTTGAATGTTGAGCACATTGAGAGGCTTCAAATGAATATCATCGAGACACTATGCAAACTTGAGATGATATTCCCTCCATTTTTTGACTCAATGGAGCATCTCCCTATACATCTACCGTTCGAGGCAAAAGCTGGAGGACCGGTCCAGTATAGATGGATGTGCCCATTCGAATGGTTAGATATTACAGTTGCAATGGAATTCATATCTAAAAGTATTTTATGTTTTTCTTAATTGGAAATACTTGAATTGTAATTCAATGCAGGTACTTGTTTAATCTCAAGAAAAAGGTTAAGAACAAGGCGCATGTAGAGGCTTCGATATCTGAGGCCTATATTGTTGAAGAGATCTCAATATTTATCTCGTACTATTTCAAACCTTATCTGAAAACAAGAATCAATCGCGTTCCACGGCATGATGATGGCGGTGAAGTGCCTTCCAGTGGGAACGTGTTAATATTCTCCAATACTGGATGACCCACACCTAAAAATGCTGTAAGAGGAAGATATTTGTCGAAAATAGAATTCAAATAAGCACATAACTATGTTCTATTTAACTGTGATGAGCTGAGACCATTTATTAAGTAAGTTTATATATGTGTAATACTAATTAAACTTTGTTAGTAAAATATTGGTAATTATATATTATGAAATCATACACTCATTATCACTTGCAGGCAACATCGACAATATTTGCTCTTCAATAACTCGCAGCTGACCGACTCCCAGATCTTTCAATTACAAGATGAACAATTTGCCACATGGTTTAGAACACATGTAAGCACTATCACAAACTCATTCTAACTTGTAAAATTACTGTACGGATGCATGCCATTACGAGATTCTCGTTCATTTACCGTTTATTGATGTACATTACATGTATACAAGGTTTATCAAATGGGAAGAATTGCGTCTAAGTCATTGTCTTCACTAAGCCTCGGGCCTGAAAGAAAAGTTAAGTGCTACAACGGGTATTTTGTCAATGGATATATTTTCCATACTGAAGAATAAGAGCAAGGAAGAAAGACATACAACTACGGTGTTTGTGTTAAAGGATCCACAAGTAGTGAGTTAGAAGTTGACTACTATGGTAGATTAGAAGAGGTTGTCGAACTACAATATCATAGCGAGCAGAATACAATGTTTTTATTCAAATGATATTGGTATGACACGACGTACAGAGGAATCAGAGTTGATACGCATCATGGTCTGGTCGAAATCAACTCAAAAGCTAGACTCCACAACATAAACGATGTCTTTGTTTTCACAAAGCAATGTCAACAAGTTTATTACACATACACCCCTTCATTTAGAAAGGATCGATCAAGAGTTGATTGGTTGTCTGTTTTAAAAACAAAACCACAAGGTCGTGTCGAGGTTGTTCAGGTTGAGAACGAAGAAACAAGTGTGCGGGATGAAGTCTTTCAAGTTAGTGAGTTGGTTGAACCATATTGAGTTGCTCCTTCGATTGAATTTGAAGAAAATTCAAATTTTCGTGTTTCCAATGATAGTCTTGTTGATGTTGATGTAGAGGAGTTGAACATTGTTTTGAGCTCTAGCGGACAAGCAAATGTCAATGAAGAAGATGATATTCATATTGAAGATTGCGATGAAGGTGATGACTATTCAATTCATGACGAAGAAGAAGATAATTCTGAGTAACTATCAAAACGAAGCCTTGTGTAAAACCCTTTTCTTCATGTAATTTACATTATGGATGATATATTTTGTAACATGAAATATATATTTATTGTTTAAGCATTGTTGCTATTGTTTTGTGCAATGGACAATTTATCATTGAATTTTTTGCAGGAAGGTAAATAGAAAATACAAACACAACATCTCTTGTACATTGAACAATCACCGACGTCCATACTGACGGACCTCCATCCGTCCACATCTCACAGAGAGTTCGAAAATAATTACACCAAAATGCCACAATCACCGATGTCCATACCGACGGACGGCGGTCCATCGGCATCTCACAAAGAGTTCGGAAATAATTACACCAAAATGCCACAATCACCGACGTCCATACCGACGAAGTTATCGACGTCTATACCGATGGAAAACCGTTCGTCAGCATCTCACAGAGAGTTCGGAAATAATTACATCAAAATGCCACAATCACCGACGGACGGCGGTCTGTCGGCATCTCACAGAGAGTTCGGAAATAATTACACCAAAATGCCACAATCACCGACGTCCATACTGATGACATTATCGACGTCCATACCGATGGAATAGGTCCGTCGGTGGGCAAATTTTACCGACAAAAATACCGACGGAATGTGCGAATTCCAAAGGGTGTGAATTGAATGCACCTCTGAGCGTGTCAGATTATCGACGGAATCACTGATGGCCCGTGGAAAATTTGGAGGGTAATTAAAAAATTCGGTGCGAAATTCAAAAATTACCGATGGATTTTTAGCACGTTATCGAAGGATTTAATTTTAATAATAATAATTTTATATGTCCGTCGGTGAATCCATCGGTAAAACTGCAGTATAAGTTCTTACGGCTGCCCCTTTAGTTCATTTTTCTTCTCCTCCGTTTCTAACGTTTTTCACCTTAGAATTTTGATTTTTTTCCTCTCAAATCTTCAAGCTTTGTTGAATCTCTAGCAAGCTTGGTTGTGAATCTTCATCACATTAAAATGTATGTGTTTTTTTCTATTTCATTTCATTTCATTTTATTTTATTTTATTTATAGTTATTTTTATGTTTTTTATGGTTTTTGTTTTGTTGTATTTTTTGTAATGTAGATAAATTTTTTGTTTCAACACAGTATTAAGGTATGCATATTTCTTCCCCTAAAGTCTATAGTTTTTTTTTTTAAATTTATTGAATATTTTTTTATTTGTTGTATTGGCATAATTGTTATTAGTTAATTTGTTGAATATTTGTTACTCTATTATTGCATGATTTGTGTTTATTTTATTTTTATTGTTAGTTTTTAATTTTTTTTATTTATTGAATATATTTTATTGTTGTATTGACATAATTATTGAATAATTTGTTGAATTATAATTGTTAATGTTGAATTTACCTTAGAATTAGTAATTGGATATGTTGGAATAATTAGTAATTTTACTCTATTATTGCATAATTTGTGTTTAATTGTTTCCATTGATTTTACTTGTTAGTTTATAATTCTTTTTGATTAATTGAATATATTTTATTGTTGTATTGGCATAATTATTGAATAATTTGTTGAATTGTAATTGTTAATGTTGAATTTACCTTAGGATTAATAATTGAATATGTTGGAATAATTAGTATAGATTGGGTGAATTGGTTGTGGCTATTGTTAATATTTGTAGGTTTGTGGATTTGGGTAGTATCCAAGTATAGGGGAGGTGCTGTCGAATTTTTTTTTAACATTTGAATTTAATTATATAATTATTTTATATAAAAATTGGTTAGATGCAGAAAATGAAAACCAGAGCTTCATGTACGGTCGCATCAAGTTCGTCTAGCAGCGACGAAGATATTTCCTTAGGTGCCTCTCAAGAAGAGGCACCTACACCACTTGCGCCATCAGCTGATGCTGCCTCTTCCAACGATGTTTCACATCGCAGAAGCGGCGTGCCTTAGCAGCGAAATCAATGGACCCGCAAGTACGAGGCACAATGGAAGGATGATCTTTCAATGTAAGTTTGTTAAGGTTTTAGTTTTTTTAAAAAAAAAAAATTAAAACAAATTTATGAAGTCACTATTTAATTAATTTCAATTCTTTTCAGGTTCACAAACATTAAGGCCGCCCGAGTAATATCATCAGCGTTTAAAGCGTCGATGGAGATTCTATTGTTTCAATGGAGTCAGATATCTAGGCATCCTGAATGGATTCCTCAAATCAATGCATGGTTTTCCAGATTTAAGGTTCGTGTTAATATATAATTTTCAGCTTATTTCTAATAAATTCTTAATATAATTGTAAATAAATTATTAACATTTTAAAAAATTATTTTTTATACACAGAATCGAATATGCTGGAACGAGGAACATAACACCGTTGTGAGGAGGGTGTGGGAAAATCATGCGGCAACGAGGTAACATCGAAAACAATACAACTTTTTTTTACAAAAAAATTTATGTTTCGAAATGTAATTTTTGCTTGTGTTAAGTAGGTTGCGTGATTTTTGGTACGAAGCCCAAAAAAAGGCAAAAAAAACTGCGAGGGATAGGGGGTTCCAAGGCTGGAACGATGTTGCGGTTTGGAGGGATTTCAAACTGATATACATCCCAGAGGATATATGGCCACACTACCTTGAGCACGTGACGTCTGAGTGGTTCACACGATGCTCACAGTCTGGTGCTGGCAACCGCAATCAGCCAATTCATGGCTCGGTGACAACGCACACCAGCGGCTCCGTTCCGTTTGCTGCACATGCAAAACGGATGGTAAGATTAATTTAAATGAAATATATCATTCAATTAATTTGTTGTTAATAAATTTTTTCCTTTATAGGTTACGTCTCTTGGATGTGAGTCGAGCCCTATGAAGCTGTTTGTGGAGACGCACGTGCGGAGTCAAGACCGCTAAAAGGGGGTGCAACAATTCGTTGACAGCCGTGCTCAACATTTTATGGTATGTTTGTTCAACCATTTTATTTTGCAAGTTATTATTATGTTTAATGAATTGAATATGATGATTACTTTTTTTATTTTCAGGAGACTTATAATAATCGGTTGAGGGAGACATACGGGGACGATCCTTCGACTCATCCGGAATTCGATCCAGATTTGTGGATGGAGGCTGGATCGTCAGGTGGACCCGATAAGAATCGGGTTTACAGGCTCTCCACTACGGCTGACAACTTGCGGACGACCCATACTGCTCCATCCGTCGGGAGCTCCAAATTAGTATCGAGCTCCCAATCTAAGGAGTTCGTGGCCTTGCAGCAAAAGTGCGACCACCTATCAGAGGCATACACACAACTCAAAGAACAATACATAGCAGATTCTGAACAACAAAGAGCGGCCTATAAAGAGCTTTGTCAAATGGTCATGAACATGGCACAAGGTGGAACATGTGCACCCAATCCTTTTTGTCCGCATAACAGCCAGCCTCCTCCTCCTCATGATCCTCCTCATCCTCCTTTATATTAATTTTTAATAAACTTTATTTACATTTAAAATTCCATTTAATGTTTTTTTGAAACATTTCATTTTGTAATGAATATTATTTATCTTTCATTTTTTGTTTTTGATGCTTAATATAAATTTTATTTCCATAATTGATTTTTATTACCATTAATTTATATCATTTTATATTATGTATTCTAAATAATTATAAAAAAAAATAAAAAAAAAAACAATTACAAAGGGATTTACCGACGGAATAAATCCGTAGGCATTAGACAGTAGCCGCGACCATTACCGACAAATTTCCAGACGGATAAATTTGGTCGGTGTTTTCATGACTCACCAACAGATTTACCGACGGAATCCGTCGGTATTATAACTTACCGATGAATTTACAGATGGTATGTTTTGTCGGTATTTCAATTATGCACCGACTAAGTTACCGACGGTTACTGTTCGTCGGTAACTTGTGATATCACCGACGGAAGAAAAATCCGTCGGTATGTTTGAAGCGGGAAACTTTTTTTTTTTTGCGCGCACATTCCATCTGTAAAACCGTCGGTAAATGGTTTTTTTTTCCGACCGATATAGCGACGGAATGTGGAATCACCGACAAAAGGTAAGCCGACTGACGTATTCCGTCGGTAAGTTAGTCGGTAAATAATTTACCGACGTACTCTCAATCACCCACCGACGGAATATTTTCGTCAGTAAAACTGTGAATTTTGGTTGTGAAATGATATAAATTAATACAACAGAAAAGGGATGTCAGCTAACCAAACGTGTTAATTTTGATATCTACCAATTGTTTTTACATTTTTTGTATTAAAACTTGATATATTATCAAATAATAATTTATATTAATAATTTATTTATCTAAATTAAAAAAAAAAAAAAAGTGAATCACGTGCAGAGTACTTCATGTAATTACTAGTGTCTCCCAAGATTTAAGTTAAGTTTCGAGACTTGATTGATGTAAGCTGGAAACTAAGAGCTACTAATTTTAAGTAATCCTTTCGGATACACAAGTGCAAGAAGACTGCTGCTGCTAAGATGAAAGGAAAACATAAATAAGGTGGTAATTATAATTGAAAACATGAAACAATATATATAGATATGATCACATAATATCAACGAGCCAGGTCTCCCAATTTCCAGGGCCATAATTCTTATGAACCAGTACATGTTTTTAATTAACTATTGAAATTAATTATTTTAAATAAATACATTAATTTAACAAATTTAATAATTAATGATCTTTATTAATTAAAACATGATTTGTTTTTTATATATTTTCAATACTGAACCGTAGGCTATGTTTGTATAACATCATAATTTAAATAATCTTTAAAAATTAAATAAGTGACTAAGCTTTCACATATATATATATATATATATATATATATATAAACAATTAATGAAACAAATTCATATATATTTTTTTATAATAAATCTACAAAGTCAACAAAGATATTATTTTAAATAAATACATTAATTTAACAAATTTAATAATTAATGATCAATATCTGATGTATTTTTTTTATGCAATCCAACCTTGGATTGCATTAATACAACCATAGATAGGATGGATGTGTCGGAGCCTAATTTTGAGATTATCTTTAGAGGCTTGATCCATGCTTTAATTTCATTGCTGGTGTTTTTGGGAGTATGGTTGGAATTCATCAAGATGTTTATCCAGTTTAATTGTCTTTTTATCTGTAAATTAACCTAGGGAAAGAAGATTTATTATCGGGTCTTATTCTTTAGATATTGTTTATCAGATAATAGAATTAGTTAATATATATATTATAGAATGTACCTATATAGAAAATATTATAGTCATACTCTTATATTGTAATCACCATCATTACTATCGCACATGTGCAGCGTTGCGACGATCATCCACTCTCAGGTTTGTTATCCTGGAAAAATCAGGAAAATCAGGACAAATCAGGTTTGATATCAGTGTGTAAACGGAATGGGAGTCATCACCTAATATTTTTATCACTAGAAACCCTAACTTGTCTCAAAGATCAGGTACGAAGACTGGTTGCATAAAGGAAAGGTATTAGACCCTAACTATGCCTTACTTAAGGTAAGCTGCATTGCTTGATTGTCTGATAAAATCTAAGGTATTTTCGTGTTTTCTATCTGTTAGTTTGTCTAAGGTTCGAGAAAAGCCCTCTTAGATGAGGAAGTTCTTATCTTATCGGGTAAAACCTAACCATTCTAACATCAATAAAAAGAACTATATTTTTAATATCGAGAATATATTTTACGTATAAACTCGTAATCCCAGATACTAAAGAAAACAAAATATTTTTTTGGGTATTTTTGAAATATTGATATAGTTTTCATGACTTTAATAAACTAGTTATCAAAACAAAAATACATGTCAAAACATGTTTTTTAAAAAAAAATTTCTTGTATGAAAATACGACATGAATTTTTTTTTTTTTTTTTATCTTTGAGAGACTTGGTTGTATGCAAGAAAACAATACATCTTTTTTTTTTTTATGTGTAAATTGTTTTTGCAACTTTTCAGAGAAAATCAGGTATTTTAATACTGGATTTATATCTTTATAGTATACAAAATACAAACCACTATTAATCAAAATTGGTAGAAAAATACATGGGAATATCACAAATTTTTCAAAAGGATTTTTGGATTTTTTTTACTTAATATATAATATATAATATTATATTATATAATATTATTATATTATAAATATATAAAGAGATGGGTTGGCCCAAATATATTGCGCTAAGCCCATCCTAGCTGGGCCGAAATTGGCCCAGAATTGATTGGGCCGACATCGCCCAAGACAAAAGGTGGGCCAGCTTGGCACAAAGGTGTTGGTCCAGCTCGGCACACAAGATTTTTTTTTTCTCTTTTATTAGACTAGGCAAGACCCGCCCGACCATTTTGGTCTAGGTCGGCGTTGTCCGGCCTAGTGAACAGTAGATAGTGAATTAATTCACTCATCACTATTCACATGCAACGTGAACAATGGAGAGTGAATTAATTAACTTCCCACAGTTCACTTTGCAAAACAGTAAAAATGGCAAGGCAGTAAATGAAGAAGATAGAATAGGAGAGGGTCGGGAGGAAAATGAACTGGGTGGTGGCTCACTGTTGTTCTGGTGGTGGTGGTGGTGGTGGTAGGATGTGATTGCAGACGATGGCGTTGCGGTGGTTCTTCCTCTTATCTCTTTTGTTTTTTCATTCTCTCATTTTTTATGTTTTATTTTTTTGTCTCTCTCCTTTTTTCTGTGTTTCCTTTCCTTTTCCTTATTGTTCCTTCCTGTTTGTCTTTGTTTTTTTTCTTCTTATCGTTTTCTTTCTCCTTTGTTTTCTTCTCTCTCTCTCCTCCTCTCTTAAACAATGTTGTCTCTATTTTTCATTCTTCCCTCTCTTCTTTCTCTCTATTTTTTCCCCGTGTCTCTTTCATCCCTCTCCCCTAGTATTTATAAGGGGAAAACAGGGAAGAGAGGGCTACTACCCCTGTCCAGTCATGGCATAGGGGTAGGGTGGTCGAACGGCTACTGGGTAGCCGCCCATAGGGTTTTCCCCCTCTAGTTTTTCATCTAATGGTAGGCTACGAGTATGGGTTATGTAAGGGTTTGGGCAAGTGGTAGAGGGGGGGAGAGGGTAGTGTTCCAGGGGAGAGAAACTTCTTCTTCTTTTGCCTCTGCGTGTCCAGGGAAAGAAGAAGACCTATAATGTCATTCCAAACAACAATGTTTTGGATTTTTTTTAATAGTGGATGAAATGGTGTTGTTTTGCCCAAAACACACCATTTCATTTAATAGAAAATGGTGCCAAAACAAGTCTATTTCCAAATCAGTCCTTAGTTTGTGTTTTGTTTAATCTTTCCATGCCCTTATGCATGCTTACAATTATTTGTGAAAGATACATAACTTGTAGATAAGCTAAGTCTATAGTAAAGCCTCATGTCTTATATAAACCTTTACTTGTTCCTAAGGAATCTTGAGTTGATATTTCTATGGATTTTATTTGGGTTTACCTAGGTCTATGAAAGAAAGAGACTCCATATTTGTTATTCTGGATAGATTTTCTAAGATGGTACATTTCATTGTTTGCTATAAGACTAATGATGCAATAAATATCACAGACCTTTTCTTTTGAGAGGTCATTCGGCTACATGGTATTCCTAAGACAATTGTGTCTGATGGAGATGTTAAGTTTTTGAGTTACTTTTGGAAGGTTTTATTAGGTAAGTTAGGGACTAAAATTTTATTTTCTATAACTTGTCACCCACAAATAAATGGTCAAACTAAAGTTGTGAACAAGACTTCAACTCAATTATTAAGAGCTATCATTAAAAAGAATCTTAAAAATTAGGAGGATTGTTTGCCTTTTATTGAATTTGCATTTAATTGAAATGTGCATTCTACTATTGAGTATTCACCATTTGAGATTATTTATCGTTTTAATCCTATAACACAATTGGATTTGATTCATTTACCTATTGATAAAAGGGTTAGTCTTGATGATAATAAAAAAAAGCATAGGTAGTGAAGACTTACAAGCAAAGATTCTGCAATAAATAGAGAAAAAAGAATGAACAATATGCATTCAAGGCTAATAAAGGATGAAAATTAGTGAGGTTTGAACTAGGTGATGGGTTTGGGTGCATATGAAGAAGGAAAGGTTTCTCGAACAAAGGACATCTAAATTAATGCCTCGAGGAGATAGTCCTTTTTTAGTTAATAAAGATAATTAATGGAAATGCCTATAAAATCAATCTACCAAGTGGGTATGGTGTTAGTGCTACATTCAATGTTGTTGATCTCTCTTTATTTTATGTAGATAATGATTTGAGGTCAAATTCTTTTGAAGAGAGAGGGAATGATGTGATCCAAGCAACACCAAAGGATCCATTGGAGGTTCTAGTTGGTCTGGTGACAAGGCTTAGGGTTAAAAGATTCAAAGAGGTTTTCAATGGGCTTCTTCGAGATACATGAGCTAAAAAGAACTTCAAGAGGGTAATAAATAATGAAGAGCAAGCCTTGATTAATATGATTCATGTTCAAGAAGGACTTGTTGGTGGAACCAAGGCCATAACTCAAGGATTGGGATACAAAGAATCAAATCAGACAATTTGACATTTCTTTACTATTTTGATTATAATTGGAGCTCCAAGTCACATTTTGATGCGATTTTAGTTGGGTTGGAAACTAGAATTCCATACATTTCCAATGATAAAAGGAACACATTCTAATTTATTAAGACAAGGGAGAACTATTCATTTGGAGTTGGGTTTTGGTGCTACCAGTAGATTACAAGAAAAACCAATATGGTCTTATTTTAATTAGTTGGGCTATTGATCTATCTTTGTTTTGGGCGACAACACTTGTTTAAGTTTCAAATTTGTTTATTTTATTTATTTTAATTAGTTTGGGTTAGTTTTAACTTTGTTTGGGTATTATTTAAATTGGGTTTTTGTGCGACTCATTAGGAAAAATAGGGTTACATAGCTTTCTAGAATAAGTACTCTTTTTTTGTGAACAATATTTCAAAAAAAAAAAAAGAGAGATTGTTGCAGAATAAAAATATTGCCTATCTTGGTTCTTAATTGAACTTCAACTCTTCAAATAGTTGACAAATCTTTACTAGTGATTTATACTTCTATAGCTTGTCTCCATATGTAGGTATTGTGATTGGGTGATTTATAATCTTGTTGCCTTAGAACAAGTCTTCCATTGTAATAAACTCAATTTCATACTCAAACTTAAGTTAGATAGATTTTAGATTTTAGGTAACGACTCCTATTCTTTTTAGTTTTATTGATAAAAGAAAAACAATTCCTTATTTAAAAGCTATGTAACCCTAGTTGGTTCTTTTCTATTAAATGACATTCCTTTGCAAAATGTTTGGCCTTCTACTAGATCAATTTTTGCATCTTTAGTTGGTTTTTTTTTTTTTTTTAATGAAGGAGTTTTAGTGTTCCTTGTTAATTTAATATGCCATGTAGTTAATTTGTTAATTATACATAACATTATTATATTCATATAAATATATATTTATTATTAATAAAAAAATAATTTTTAAAAAAATATTTATATAATATTAAATTAATGAATTTAGAGTAAAAATAAAATTTATAGAACATAAATATTTTCTAAGAAAAATTATAAAAATTTTTATTGCATAAAAAGAAAGGTACTATATTTTTTATGCGCTTTCCTTTCCTTGCCTTTGGTTGGAACTCGTAATTAATTGGCCCTATAATTGAACAGTAATTAATTGGCCCTATAATTGAATCACCTGTTCCCTCGTTCATTTTTTCTGATATCCCATTAGCTTTCTTTTGTCTCCTTTCTTTCACTTCTATTCTCCTGTTTGCAATTATTCAAGCCACATCTAACAAATCTATCTATCATCAGAAACTTTTCGTTTCATAAGCCCAGAATCTCTCACTTGGAAGCATCTGTTTTACCACACCTCGGTAAGTAATCTTCCATGTATTTATTATGTTCTTAAATTATTTAGACAATAATTGGATGAGTTCTGGAAGATGTTAGCTAATATTGTCACAGATGATTTATCTTTGCTTTATAAATCTTCTATTTTTATCATTATAAGGTTTTAGAGGAAGGAAAACACTTGCATAAACAAGTACCAAATTAATCATCACGCTGAAAATTAATTAATGAGAGGATAAAATAATACAATATTATATTCACTTCATTTTGGCAATGGTTTAGCATTGTTGAATTCAAACTCTTCTGCTCAAAATTAGTAAAAGCGTTTCTTACATAAAATCAGCGAAAGCCATAATCATATACGGAATAATAGCAAGACATCATAAATGCTTATCTCCGAGTAATGGGTAGAGGCTTAGACTTTGACATTTGAACCTATTAGGATTTTCTGCTAGTTCGCTTTTGTTGCTATTTTGCATGGATCAATACTTTTGGGGGTTTGTTCTCTGCTCCCTCTAATTTCTAGGCTTGTGGGATTATCTAATTGCAGGGAATTTAATACATTTTCTTATTATCAAGTCAGACTTGTGAATCTCTCTCATATCATAAGAACAAGCAAATGGCGGTGGAAAATTTTCTTATTGAAAAACTGGGAGAGCAAGTGTTTAGCGCTCTCATGAATCAACACTACAAGATTTCACAGTTTTACCGACGGAAATATTCCGTCGGTGTGTGACAGAAAGTTCATCGGTAAATTATTTACCGACTATATTACCGATGGAATACGCCCGTCGGAATACCTTTTGTCGGTGATTCCACATTCCGTCGCTATATCGGTCGGAAATACAAAAAAAATTTACCGACGGACCATGCGCGCCAAAAAAAAAAAAGTTTCCCGCTTAGAATATACCGACGGAAAATATTCCATCGGTGTTATGTAAATACCGACGGACTAAATCCGTCAGTAAAAGTGTCGGTGATATTTCATACCGACCGAATATTTCCGTCTGTAAATTCATCGATAAGTTTATACCGACGGAAATAGTCGGTGAATATGTCGGTGATGGGATGGAATACCGACCGAATCTGTCCGTCTGAATATTCGTCGGTGATGATGACAGACACTGTCCAATGCCGACGGAGTTATTCCGTCGGTAAATCCCTGTGTAATTTTTTTTTTATTTTTTTTTTAATTATTTAGAAAAAATAATATAAATTAATGGTAATACAAACCAATTATGCAAATAAAATTTATATTAAGCAACAAAAACTCAAAGTTAAGTAATATTTCATTACAAAATGAATGTGTTTCAAAAAAACATTAAACAAAATTTTAAATGTAAATAATGTTTATTAAAAATTAATATAAAGGTGGAGGAGGAGGCTGGGGGTTAGGCGGCCAAAAAGGATTAGACGCACATGTTCCACCTTGTGTCATGTTCATGACCATTTGACGAAGCTCTTCATAGGCCGCTCTTTGTTGTTCAGACTCTGCTTTGTGTTGTTCGTTCGCCAATCTTTACTCTTCTTTGAGTTGTGTGTACGCCTCTGATAGGACGTAAACCTGATTTTTATCGGGTCCACCTGACGATCCAGCCTCCATCCACAAATCCGGATCGAATTCCGGATGGGTCGAATGATCGTCCCCGTATCTCTCCCTCAACCGATTATTATAGGTCTCCTCTGATAGGACGCTTTAAACGCCGATGATATTACTCGGGCGGCCTCAATGTTTGTGAACCTGAAAAGAAATGAAATTAATGAAATAGTGATTACTTCATAAATTATGTTTTAAATTTGTTTTTTTTATATATATAAAAAAACTAAAACCTTAACAAACTTACATTGAAAGATCGTCCTCCCACTGTGCCTCGTACTTGCAGGTAAATTGATTTCGCTGCGAAGGCACGCCGCTTCTGCGATGTGAAACATCGCTGGAAGAGGCAGTATCAGTTGACGACGCATGTGGTGTAGGTGCCTCTTCTTGAGAGGCACCTAAGGAAACATCAGCATCGCTGCTAGACGAACTTGATTCGACTGGACGTGAATGACTAGCTCTGGTTTTCATTCTGCGCATCTAAACAATTTTATATAAATAATTGTATAATAAAATTCAAAAGTTAAAAAAAATCGGCAGCACCTCCCCTATACTGGATACTAC
Organism: Populus alba; assembly: GCF_005239225.2. Classification (NCBI taxonomy): domain Eukaryota; kingdom Viridiplantae; phylum Streptophyta; class Magnoliopsida; order Malpighiales; family Salicaceae; genus Populus; species Populus alba. The sequence continues at coordinate 9,246,840 of NC_133299.1, forward strand.
CCAAATCCACAAACTTGCAAATATTAACAATAGCCACAACCAATTGACCCAATCTATACTAATTATTCCAACATATTCAACTATTAATCCTAAGATAAATTCAATGTTAACAATTACAATTCACAAATTATTCAATAATTATGTCAATACAACAAAACTATAAATTCAAAATAAATAGAAACAATTAAACACAAATCATCAAGTTAGAGTAAAATTAATAATTCTTCCAACATATTCAATTATTAAATCTAAGATAAATTCAACATTAACAATATTAATTCAACAAATTATTAAATAATTATGGCAATACAACAATAAAATATATTCAATAAAATAAAAAAAGAATTATAGCCTAACAATTAAAATCAATGGAAACAATTAAACACAAATCATGCAATAATATATTAAAAAAATACTAATTATTCCAACATATCCAATTAACTTGAGTAATACAACATTAACAATTATAATTCAACAAATTATATTCAATAAATTAAAAAATATATATAGACTAACAATTAAAATCAATGAAACTAATTAAACACAAATCATGCAATAATAGAGTAAAATTAATAATTATTCTAACATATTCAATTACTAATTCTAAGTTAAATTCAACTTTAACAACAAATATTCAATAAATTAACTAATATGTTATTATGACAACAAAACAATAAAAAATATTCAAAAAAAAAAAAAACCTACATCAAGTAAAGAAACGAAATATACATACCTTAATAATGTGAGAAATTCAAAACTTTATCTACATTACAAAAAAAAAAAAACACCAAAATAACAAAAATAAAAACAACTAAAAATAAATTAAAAGTAAATAAAATAAATTGGAAAAAAACACATACCTTTTAATATGAGGAAGATTCACAACACTAAATCTTGCTAGAGATTGAAGGTGAAATTCTTGAAGGATTGAGGGCAAAAAAATCAAAAATCTGAGGTGCAAAACGGAGGAGAAGAGAAGAGAAGCGGCACGGGGAGAAGAAGAAAAAATGAGGCGAAGCGGCGGGGGCTGGAACTTATAGGGCAGTTTTATCGAGGGAATCACCGACGGACTTAATATCCGTCGATAACAGGTCAAAAATTTCGTCGGTAACAGGTCAAAAATTCGTCGGTAATTTTTAAATTTCGCACCGAATTTTTAAAAGCCCTCCATATTTTTCGACGTCCGTCGGTGATTCCGTCGGTAATATGACAAGTTCAGAGGCGCATCAATTCACACACTTTGGAAATCACGCTGTCCGTCGGTATTTCTGTCGGCAATATGTGTGACCGACAAATTACCGATGGAAATATTCCGTCGGTATTAGCGTCGAAAAATCTGTCGGTGATTGTGGCATTTTGTTGTAAATATTTTCGAACTCTTTGTGAGATACTGACGGACTAGAATCCGTCGGTATACCCGTCGATGATTGTGGCATATTGTTGTAAATGTTTTCGAACTCTTTGTGAGATGTCGACGGATTTAATTCCGTTGGTATACCCGTCGGTGAATGTGGCATTTTGTTGTAATTATTTTCGAACTCTCTGTGAGATACTGACGGACTAGAATCCGTCGGTGTATGTGTCGGTGAATCCGTCGGTAATGTCGTCGGTGTTGATGGCATTTCGTGTAATTAATTTCGAACTCTCTGTGAGATGCCGACGGATTTAATTACGTCGGTATACCCGTCGGTGAATGTGGCATTTTGTTGTAATTATTTTCGAACTCTCTGTGAGATACCGACGGACTAGAATCCATCGGTGTATGTCTCGGTGAATCCGTCGGTAATGTCCTCGGTGTTGATGGCATTTCGCGTAATTAATTTCAAACTCTCTGTGAGATACCGACGGATGGTTATCCGTCGGTATTAACGTCGGTAAGTTTGCATTATGCAGGAAAGGTTGTCTTTGTATTGCCTGTTTACCTTCCTGCAAAAACTTAACTGATAAACTGTCCATCACATAAAACAATAACCACATTACTTAAACAGTAAATATTTTGTTTTACAAAATACATCATCCATAATCTAAATTACATGAGACAAATGTTTTTACATAGGGCTTCATTTTCATAATTAGTCGGAATTTTCTTCTTCTTCCTCATCAATTGAATTGTCATCATCTTCATCGCAATCTTCAATATGGATATCATCTTCTTCATCGACATTTGCTTGTCCGCTAGAGCTAAGAACAACATTCAACTCCTCTCTGTCAATATCAACAACACTATCATCGAGAACTCGAAAATTTGAATTTTCTTCCAATTCAATCGAAGGAGCAACTCGATATGGTTCAACCAACTCACGAACTTGAAAGACTTCATCTCGCACACTTGTGTCTTCGTTCTCATCCTGAACAACCTCGACACAACCCCGTGGTTTCGTTTTTAAAATGGACAACCAATCAACTCTTGATCGATCCTTTCTAAATGAAGGGGTGTATGTGTAATAAACTTGTTGACATTGCTTTGCGAAAACAAAGACATCGTTTATGTTGCGGAGTCTAGCTTTTGAGTTGATTTCGACTAGACCATGGTGTGGATCAACTCTGATTCCTCTGTCCGTCGTGTCATACCAATAGCATTTGAATAAAAACACTTTATTCTGCTCGCTATGATATTGCAGTTCGACGACCTCTTCTAATCTACCATAGTAGTCAACTTCTAACTGGCTACTTGTGGATCCCTTAACACAAACACCGCAGTTGTATGTCTTTCTTCCTTGCCCGTATTCTTCAGTATGGAAAACATATCCATTGACAAAATACCCGTTGTAGCACTTAACTTTTCTTTCAGGGCCGAGGCTTAGTGAAGACAATGACTTAGGCGCACTCCTTCCCATTTGATAAACCTTGTAAATATATGTAATTAAATGTACATCAATAAACGGTAAATGAACGAGAATCTCATAATGACATGCATATGTTAGAATGAGTTTGTGATAGTGCTTACATGTGTTCTGAACCATGTGGCAAATTGTTCATCTTATAATTGAAAGATCTGGGATTCGGTCAACTGCGAGTTATTGGAGAGCAAATATTGTCGATGTTGCCTGCAAGTGATAATGAGTGTATGATATTACAATATATAATTAACAGTATATTACTGACAAAGTTTAATTAGTATTACACATATATAGACTTACTGAATAAATGGTCTGAGCTCATCACAGTTAAATAGAACATAGTTGTGTGCTTGTTTGAATTCTATTTCCGACAAATATCTTCCTCTTACGACATTTTTAGGTGTGGGTCGTCCAGTATTGGAGAATATTGACAAGTTCCCACTGGAAGGCACTTCACCGCCATCGTCATGTCGTGGAACGCGATTGATTCTTGTTCTCAGATGAGGTTCGAAATAGTACGAGATAAATGTTGATATCTCTTCAACAATATAGGCCTCAGATATCGAAGCCTCAACATGCGCCTTGTTCTTAACCTTTTTTTTTAGATTAAACAAGTACCTGCATTGAGTACAATTCAAGTATTTTCAATTAGGAAAAACATAGAAAATACTTTAAGATATGAATTCCATTGCAATTGTAATATCTCACCGTTCGAATGGGTACATCCATCTATACTGGACCGGTCCTCCAGCTTTTGCCTCGAACGGTAGATGTATAGGGAGATGCTCCATTGAGTCAAAAAATGAAGGAGGGAATATCATCTCAAGTTTGCATTGTGTCTTGATGATATTCGTTCGAAGCCTCTCAATGTGCTCAACATTCATCTTGCTGGAGCATATATCTCTGAAGAAATGTGTAACAACCCGGCTTTCCAAGCCCAAAAACAACAGTAAATTTTTTATATATATATATATTTAATACACATGGTGCCGGTAATCAAAGAACTTGAATCCTCACATCATCAAAATACAATCCATACAATCAACATTTCATTTAAAAGCGAATCTTACACAAACACATAATATTAAGGTTGCATGATTTGAAGTTCATATTAAAAAATATATATATAGACATGAGTTTGCATTCTTATCCTACTAATAGCCATCACAATTTTAAACAAAAAGGATCTAATAAAAGTTATACATTCAGTACATTGATCCATACAAAATACATTGTGATTTAGAATGCATCTACATAATTCCTTGCAAAAGTAGGTTCCCGTGTATCGGGTTTCCTAGACATCTCGGTGGTGTGACGTCCCTGCAGCAGTACAAAACATTTAAGAGAATGCAAATACTTAATAATAATAATAATAGTAGTAGTAACTAATGGTCTGGCAATTAAATAAAGCATTAACATTTATAATTTCTTCATGTATTTGATGTAACAGCTAGTAGTAGATATAGATACACAAGTTTTCGGATGCCATTCGCCGAAACTAGTCATTCATTTGTCCCGCCCATCAATCCAGATTCCATAGCGAAAGCTGCGTCGCTGCCGATCCAAAATCAGCAGCAGAAACTGGGTCGCTGTCGATTTCTGTATCGGCAGCGAAAACTGTGTCACTCCGATTTCTATATCGGCAGCGAAGACTGGGTCGCTGCCGATTTCTTCATCGGCAGTGAAATCATTCCTTTATCCCGGCCATCCATTCGAACGCCATTAGCCAAAGCTAATCATTCTTTGTCCCGGCCATCCGTTTGGATGCCATTAGCCGAAACTAATCAGTCCTTCATCCCGGCCATCCATTCGGACGCCATTAGCCGAAGCTAATCACTCTTTGTCCCGGTCATCTGTTTGGATGCCATTAGCCGAAGCTAATCACTCATTTGTCCCGGCCATCCATTCGGATGCCATTAGCCCAAGCTAATCAACCTTTAATCAACATTTAAGTGTTCGACAATTTAATATTGGTTCTAACAATATGGTAGTACTCAAGTTAAAATATTTCAAGATTCAACGTATGAAAAAGAAAGGTGCAAGTCACCTACCTGCTCCACCTGTGGGTTGTTCCTGTCTTGATGATGGTCCAATCCCGACCGCACCACCTAAGACAATAATGGTCAGAAATCAGCACAGTTGTATTTATTTTATTTTTGAATCATATTCATCATCACACTTATTTCAAGAGTTCATATGTTCACATTCAAGTGTTCCATATTTTACACCATCATATCATGAAATTGTTACTAGCATTTAAGTCATTCCTACCTAGGAGGCTTATTGTAGAAATCGGCAGCGAGAACTGGTTCGTTGCGGGCTGCCCAATTCGGCAGCGAGAACTGGTTCGCCGCAGGCTGCCAGTTCGGCAGCGAAAACTGCATCGATGTTGGTTCCACAGTTTCGCTGCATAACGCACAACTCGGGAGCGAAAATCAATTCACTGCACGAGGTTCAGTTGCGGCAGCGAAACAGAATTTCGCTGCACAATACACAAATCGACAACAAATATCGATTCGCTGCAAGAGGTTCGGTTTCGGCAGCGAAACAAAATTTCGTTGCGCAACACACAAATCGGCAGCGAATATCAATTCGCTGCAGGAGGTTTGGTTTCGGCAGCGAAATAGAATTTCGCTTCGCAACACATAATTTGGCAGCGAATATCAATTCGCTGCAGGAGGTTCGGTTTCGGCAGCGAAACAGAATTTCGCTGCAGGAGGTTCAGATGCGGCAGCGAAACAAAATTTCGCTGCTCAATACACAAATCGGCAACGGATATTAATTCGCTGCAGAAGGCTCAGTTTCGGCAGCAAAACAGAATTTCACTGTACAACACACAACTCGGCAGTGAATATCAATTCGCTGCAGGAGGTTCGGTTTCGGCAGCGAAACAGAATTTCACTGCGCAACACACAATTCGGCAGCGAATATCAATTCACTGCAGGAGGTTCAGTCTCGGCAGCGAAACAGAATTTCGCTGCAGGAGGTTCAGTTGCGGCAGCGAAACAGAATTTTACTGCATAACACACAAATCGGCAGTGAATATTAATTCGCTGCAGAAGGCTCAGTTTCGGCAGCGAAACAGAGTTTCGCTGCACAACACACAAATTGGCAGCGAATATTAATTCGCTGCAGGAGGTTCGGTTGCGGCAGCGAAACAGAATTTTGCTACACAACACACAAATCAGAAGCATCGATTTCAGCACATAATTCTTCAACAAAATTCCAACAACAACATCACAGCAGAACACATTAATTTCAGTACATAATTCTTCAACAAAATTCCAGCAATAACATCACAGAAGAACACATTAATTTCAGCACATAATTCTTCAACAAAATTCCAGCAACAACATCACAGCAGAACACATTAATTTCAGCACACAACATCACAGTAGAACACATTAATTTCAGCAACAACATCACAATTAATTTTAGCAACAACATCACAGCAGAACACACACACACATGCATGCTGGCCTACCCCATAGTTAAAGCCAGCCCTCTACCATGATTTGTTAGATGTTCTGAAATTGACTTTATTTCACTTCTGTTTGCTAGTTCTCCTAGTTAATTTCAGTTTCCTTCATAGTTGGCTTAGGTCTTAGATCAATTTTTCTTACGGTTTTTCTTCTTCATTTTCGTTTCTGATTTTAAGGGGAAGAGGAAGGGAGTTTCATGACCCATACCTTCTGAATTTAACTAAGTTTGAGGAAGGTTTGACACTATTCTTTTCTCTTCAGCTGCTGGTTCTCCTCCTTCTTCTTCCTCTCACGTTTTCCAGCTCTCTTTTTCCTCTCCTCTATGCAGCTGCCCACTCCTCTCTCAAGGTCTCATCTCTCCCTCACAGGTTCACAAGGCAATCTCTACTGGTTTGATTCACGTTTTTGTTGTGAAAGGGGAAGGGAAGAATGGCATGCAGCTGTTGGTTTGGGAAGAAGATGGATCATTCTCTCTCCCCTCTTTGTATTTATACTACCCATCAAATGAAATGGGTTGTTTGGGGGTTGGTTTAGGTGTGTTCTTATCCTTGTTTGGTTTATCTAAAACCAGTTTTACCCCTCCCTCCCAGCTCTGTGTCACTGTTGATTGAGAAATCAGCATCGAAAACTGCGTCGCTGCCGATCAAGAAATGGGTAGCGAAAAACTGTGTCGCTACCGATTTCTGTATCGGTAGTGAAGGTTGCGTCGCTGCCAAATCCAGAATCGGCAACGAAAACTGCATCGCTGCTGATTTCTGCCTCGGCAGCGAAAACTGCATTGCTACCGATCCAGAAATCGACAGCAGAAACTGCGTCACTGCCGATCAAGAAATGGGCAACAAAAAATTGTGTCGCTGCCGATTTCTGTATTGGTAGTGAAGGTTGCGTCGCTGCCAAATCCAGAATCGGCAACGAAAACTGTATCGCTGCCGATTTCTGCATCGGCAGCGAAAACTGCATTCATCGTCATCTCTCTCTCTCTCTAAATAAATAAATATAAATATATATATATATATATATTATGTTATTTATTTATTTTTTTCCTTTGGGTGTTTACAAAATGATTGATCTCCGTTAGTGCATCCCATATTCCCTTTGGCAACAAATCACGAAATGCTAATGGGATGAGTGTTTGCGTAAACACGTGGCAGTCATGACTCTTCATTCCATACAATCTGCTGTCCTCTATGTTAACAAGCCTTGATATGTTCGATGCATGTCTATCCGAAAATCGCAGACTCTTAAGCCATTTGTAGACTAGCAGTTGTGCGTTTTTCTCTAACACGAAGCTTGCCCTTGGTTTTGCAACCCGTGACTCCTCATAAACCAACTCCATATTTTTACGGTTACAGTATAAAGCTATATCCAATCTAGCCTTCAAGTTGTCCTTTGTCTTCCCCTTCACATCCATGACGGTGTTGAAAATATTCTCAAACACGTTCTTTTCGATGTGCATGACGTCAAGGTTATGGCGAAGAAGATTGGTCTTCCAATACGGAAGCTCCCAAAAGATACTTCGCTTTTCCCAATTATGGGTCAAACCAAAACCAGGAAACTTTTGCTTACCTGATTGAAGGCCAAAGTTCTCTTTGAGCCTATTCCCTTTAGGTAAAATGCTTCTTGCCCAATCAATAATTTTGTCATACCTGGCCTCACTCAACCCGTGATCTGACTTGATGGTGAACACTTGTGCCACAGCCGATATTTTACTGTGGTTTGTGTAGCCATCCTATAATGGTTCGTCAAAATCTTTCAACAAATCAAAAAACCTAGCTGCCTCTGCATTAGGTTCTTCTTCTAAGATTGGACATTGATTGACATTATCTTGATTCATTCTCATTGCATCCATAACCATGTTTCTATAAGGATTAGTGTTGTCATTTGCCGCTTTATGCACGTTGCTAGCACTAGAAGTTGACCCAACCACCGTTTCTCCCATTCTCCTATTACTAACAAATACCTCTCCATGTGCATACCAACACTCGTAATCCTCCACAAACCCTTTGTGTAGAAGATGCATCATTACAACATCTGGATGCAGATACTTTTTATTTTGACACTTCCTGCATGGACACCTAATACCGCCTCCAGTAAAATTTCTGGGAATAGATGTTGCGAAATTAATAAAACCCTGAACCCCGTTACAATAATCCATCCTCCGCAATCCTTGGGGTGAATCTAGATACATCCATGAACGATCATCCATGACTTCTATCGAACCTCTATAAAAAGGACCCATTAAGCAAGCTCTTAATTATTTCAAAACATAACATGTAATTCGGTAATTCTACAAATTAAGTTTTAACAATTTACAAACAAATACAATCTTACAAAATCTAAAACAAACAAACCATAACAAGTATAAAATTATACATTCATATACTACAAGTTTGTTTGAGAAATAACAATAAAACATGTACATCTACTAAAAAAAAATACATATACTAAAAAAACAATAAAATTGACATTTAAATGTTAAAATTTTAAAAGATAGAATTACTAACAAAAAATGATAAAATCCGTCGGTAAATCAGAACACGGATGCTGTGACCACAAAACTTCAAGAAATACAACTTGTTGTGCTAAGATGAGGAAGATTTTTGTTTTGGGGCGAGGGGGGGCTGGTTATTTGCAGATGGGGAGGGTTAGGATTAGGAAGAAGAAGGAGAAATGGGGGAGGAGAGTGTCGGCAGAGTGGCCATATATTCACTTTTGCCGATGGACTTACCGATGGTTTTATTCCATCGGTGAATACGTCGACGAAATCGTCAGTAATTCTGACGGGCAATCAACACGTCACCGCACGGACCTGCTATTCAAATCCCTCGGTGATTCCGTCGGTATTTTTAACGGTGCACCGGTCACGTCACCGGTACAGATCTGGCATTTCAAATCCGTCGGTATTATTGACGGTGAACAGGTCCCATCACGCGTACGGCTCCCCGGTTTTCATTCCGTCTGAAAAATCGCCCGCCAAAACCTCCGCGCCACCCACCCGCCCTTTTTTCATTAATTCTAAATTTTCTGTTGGTAATTCGGTCGGTAAATACCGACGGACTATATCCGTCGGTAATTACCGACCGAATTACCGACGAAAATAGTCCGTCGGTGATTTCGACCGAAAAATACCGACAGAAAAAATTTCGTCGGTGAGTCCGTTGGTATTTAGCGAATTTCTGGTAGTGCAAGCTCAATTTGCACTTGACTTCAAAAATCAATTTCAAGCTTTGAAGACACAACTCGACCTCGTCAAAGCCTTTCTTGCTGACACAAATAACCTCAAAATGAAGAAGGAAACTCTCAAGACGAGCTTGATCAAGCTGAGAGATCTGGTTTACGAAGCAGATGACATATTGACAGATTGCGTTCTTAGATATGATTATCAGAAAGATGGGTCCTGCTCCAAATACACACCTGATGAATTTTTCTTCAGGTGTCGAATGGGGAGGCAATTGATGGACTTGAACTCACGCATGGGCAAGATGGGGAGTGACTTGAGCGCATATTTAACTCCACAACATCTTCTATCATTGGGAGACAACACTTACCGAGCTAAGGTATTTACCTCTCAGGATTTTGAGCCATCTGAGGTTATTGGACTGGAAGAAGATATAGAAAAGCTAAAACGATGGACTTTTAGTGCAAGTGGAGTACTCCAAAGAATTGGCATTGTGGGAATGGGGGCTTAGGTAAAACCACCATTGCACAAAAGTTTTTTGAAGATAGGGCGGTCGCTGGCATTGATAAAAAAATCTGGGTGTCCGTTTCTCAGGATTTCAGTGATGAAAGGATAATCAAGAGCATATTGGTGCAGTTAGGAGAGAATCCCTCCCCAGTGTCTGATCTAGGCCAAATGTTGCATGTTATCAACCAATCACTTCAAGGTCAGAGTTGCCTCATTGTCATGGATGATGTTTGGAGCTTCAATCAAGATTGGTGGGGTAAGCTATGTTCTGCTATTAAAAAAACAGAAAAGAGAAGTTGTGTCATGATTACAACAAGAAATGAAGATGTGGCAACCCATATGGGAGTTGAAAGTTCACGCATTCACCACCCAAAAGTTCTTGATGAGAAGGACAGCTGGTCATTGTTCTGCAACTTTGCCTTCCAGGAGACCAAGGGAAAATGTTCTAATAGCCAATTTGAAAAGGTAGGCAAAGAAATTGTGGGGAAATGTGGGGGGCTCCCTCTTGCAATTAAGACAATAGCAGCCTTTCTTGCAACAGAAGTTCACAACCTTGGCAAGTGGAAAGACATTCTTGATCACTTCCATGAATTGACTACCAGGAAGCAAAATAGCTCAGTTAAGACTTCTCTGCAATTGAGCTATGATGCACTCCCTACACATCTGAAGCAATTTCTTCTATGCTTCTCAATTTATCCTGAAGATTTCGTGATTCTTGCTGAGCAATTAGTGCATTGGTGGGTTGGAGAGGGCTTCATCCAGAGAACAGAGCACTCAAAAACCGCAGAGGACTTGGGATATGAATATTTGACAGATCTAGTCAGAAGATGCCTTGTAGAAGTTGTGGAGAGGCGTGGCTATGATGGAAGAGTCTACAGCTGTAAGATGCATGATTTGGTTCGTGATTTAACAACAATGTTTGCTGAAGATGAGATGTTGTGTAGCTTTGAAGCAGGCAAGCAGAAATTGTCACCTGATTCACGATGGCTGGGCCTGACGAGTGAAATGAGCACAGCAACATAAAGCATTATTCAAAGCTCAGGGCATTGCTATTAATGGCCAGCAGTCAACGTCAATTTCCTTTCAGTAAGAACCAAATGGTGTCACTTGACTCTCTCAGGGTATTGGATCTCTCTCGAATTAGGTTAGATAGCACTTCCATGGAGAAGCTCTTGAGCTGGATTTTTTCGCTCCAACGCCTAGCATATCTAAATCTCAGTGGAGCTGTAGGCCTTAAAGAAATGCCATCTTCAATCCGGAAACTTCGTAATCTCCATCTTTTGATATTAGCCGAATGCAGTGATTTAACTAAACTGCATCCATCGATCTCATATTTGAAGAATCTCATAGTCCTGGACTGTGGATCTTGTGGTCTCCAATACCTACCCCAAGGAATTGGAAACCTCTCTCAACTTCAAGAACTATCAGGTTTCAGGGTGGTACGTCAAGCCACAACACAAAGTTGTCATCTCCTAGAGCTAAAACAACTGGTCCAACTACGAGTACTTCGAATGAACCTCAGCAATGAGAGCGAAATCACTGAAAGTGAAGGGGAGATCTTATCCAAGCTTGTGAAACTTAGGGTTCTAGCCATCAACACTGAAGATTGTAAAGATAGAACTATCCTAGAGATGCTAGATCGACTACACCCTCCTCCAAACCTCAAGGAATTGTATCTTAGGCGCTACCCTCACAAAAGTTTGCCTAAATGGATTAATCCAACGAAGCTTCCTGTTCTGCAATATCTCTGCCTTGAGAATGGATCAGCTCTCAAAAGCATCAATCCAAGTGCTCATTCCGAGGAAGAGAGTGCCTTCTCTTGGAACTACCTTGAGGGTTTGTGTTTGAAGTTCTTGCCATTCTTGGATGAAGACTGGACTGACTTACAGAAGACCATGCAGTCAATACGTTATGTTGAGGTTAGCAATTGTTTCAATTTGAAAAATTTCCCATGTCCGGTTGACAAGTCAGGGATCTGGAGGAAGGTTGAAGATTAAGGAATCAAGTCCGTGAATAAAGAAGCATTTCTTCACCTCCTTGAAAATCCAAGGGATTCATATTGATTGGTAAGTGAAGACAAGGGTCCCTCCCTTTGTTGCATAATATCTAAGTTATTTCGCTTTCCCTATGTGTATAATGTGATTGTTCTGTAATGTTGTTAATTTGTTTATACTATGTGTATACTATCATTGGTCTGTAATACTGTTTAAATTATCTACACACTTTGTAGTTTATATAGTAGAATTTTGAGTGTGACTTCAACCCATGTGTGTGAGCTCGCATCAGGCTTGGGTTCTGGCTCCGGGTTATAGGCTTGAGTTTGTTTTTTTTGTCAACTTATTATGTACTAGAATTTGGATTTATTATAAATTAATTATCTGCCCATAAATATATTTTTTCAGCCCATTTATGTGTATTTAGGTCATGAAGAAAAGACCTTTTTTTTTTAATCTTCTGGACTGTCTTTTCAAAGAAAAACCTCTAATTTTAAAGCTAAAAACTGTTATGTTCTTATTTCTTAATTAAACGATGAGAATTTATTCTGGTAATTATCACAATTATTTCTTTATTAATTTTAATTTCAAAAACCAGTACAGATAAGGGTGGAGTCACCTTTTGATTGTGCTGCTCTTCCAAATTTTTCATAAACACCATCTTTTCTCCCTAGTATATAAAATAGTATCGTTTTAAATGATATTATTATTCTTCTCCTTTTCCTGGACGTGCAGTAGAGGAAGGAGAAGCTGTTTTTTAAACAATCTTTTTTTCCCGCTCTCTTTTTCTCTCCCTCGACTTGACCTTTCACTGACACAACCTATAGCCCTGCTTGGCTAACAACCATGACAAAGAGACCAGGAGGACCATGACTTGCAAATGGCCGGTCACCTTACCCTGCAAGGGTAAGGTAGCCCCGTTCCCCCTATGCCATGATGGGACAAGGCAGGGGAGACTACTCTCCTCCTGCCTATAAATAGGAGGGCGACGAAAAGAATTGAGGGGGCAAAAAACAAGGAAAAAAAACAGAGAGAGAATAGAGAAAAAGAAAGATGAAGATGGATTGAAGGGAAAGGAAAACAGGGGAGAATAAATGAGAGAGGAGAAACACAAGCAAAACAGAGAAAATAAGAACAAACATGAGGGAGGGCAGAAACAGAGGACAAGGAAAACGCAAAAAAAGAATAACCATTGTCTACCCCAGCGCCACTCCGCCACCAGTACCACCAACTCAACATCCAAATCTGGGAGGTGAAAATAGAGAAGGAGAGAAACAATACTGAGAGAAGAAGGGGCATAACATATAAACAAAAACCGAGAAGGGGGGAAGAACAGAAACTGAAAGAAGAAATATTGGAAAAAACACAGAACAAAGAAGGGGCAAAACCACCATCCAACAGTCTAGAACCAGTACCACCGCCACGAGGAACCGCCCGGTCTACTTTCCCCCCACCCCTCTCTTCTTCCTTCTTCTTCCTCTACTCCGTCATCTCCACTGTTCATATGCAAAGTGAATAGTGGAGAGTGAATTCACTCTCCACTGTTGATGTTGTATGTGAACAATGGAGTGCTTCTCCACTTTTCACTAGTCCGGTCCAATCCATAAATTTTTTTTTAAAAATCCTTTTGGAAAATTTATGGTTTTTCTGAGTATTTCTCTAATATTTGATTATATTTTTATACTATAAATATACAAATTCAATATTAAAATACCTGATTTTTGTCGAAACATTGTAAAAATTATAAAACAAACAAAATTATTTTCATGCATATGGCTAAGTCTCTCAAAAAAATCGTTTCATATTTTCATATAACAAAGAAAAATTCAAAAATAAATATTAGCATGCATTTTTGGCGTTAATAACCAGTGTATTAAAGTCAAGAGAACTAGATCAATATTTTCAAAAATACACAAAAAATATTTTGTTTTTTTGGTATCTGAGATTATGAATTTAAACGTAAAACTTATTCCCAATATTAAAAAGGTGTATATATATATATATAGACATTAGAACGATTAAGTTTTACTCGAAAAGATAAGGACCTCCTTACTGATAAGAACTTTTCTTAACTTGTAGATAGATGAATAATTAGAAAATACGACAAGACTTTAGTTTTTTATCATAAAATTAAACAATGGAGCCTACCTTTAGTAAGACGTATTTGGGGTGCTAATACATTTCCTTTATGCAACCAGTCCTCGTGCTTGATCTCTAAGAGTAGTTAGGGTTTCTAGTGACTAAAATACTAAGTGACGACTCTCATCCTTGTTTTCCACAAATAGAAAAACAAGAGTTCCTAGTCTCCCTCATTTCCAGAATACCAAAACAAGATAAAGTGGAAGATTTGCCGCGACACCACACACACGGGACAATAGTGTTTTGAATTGATCCATATCAACTTGGACTAACTTAACCTATCTATAACTTAAGTCATGAGTTTGACTAGGTTTGATAACTTTGTTCTTTAGAATCTATTTTTTTAAATATACACTAAAAATAGATTTTAGTAAGAAAAACAACAAATAAAATTATAGAGAAGAAATGTATTTTTTTAGTCAAAATTTTCTTTTGCGATTCATGTACTTTTTTTGTATTGACAACAAAACAAGTTTTGTTTTTTTATTAGCAGCATAGTTTATTGAATAAAAATAAAAGACATCGCCAAAAATTAGTGGTAAAAATTTAGGTTATCATTGCCAAGCTTCTATCTTTGAGGCTTAGAAAAGTTATCAATGAGGTGATTAATAACTCTCATTCTGCTTTCATCGCAAAGCGGAAAATTCTTGATTGTTCTATTTTGCCTAATGAGATTAGGGATAGTATGCAAAGAAAGCGTGACCAAGGCTTTCTTTTCAAAGTGGGTTTTCAAAAGGCTTTTGATTTAGTGACTTGGGGTTTCCTTTTTGAAGTCATGGATTTTTTAGATTCAGGAATGTATATCTATAGCTTATCTTTATGTATTAATTAATAGCTCGCCATCTAATGAGTTTCATATGCATAAGGGTATCAGACAAGGGAACCCTTTGCTACTGATTAGTACTTAAAAGTGCATCTTTATCAAGGGTTTATATCATCATTTTGCACTTAAAGTATCAATAACTCCTTAACTAAAGCATGTTTTATAATAACAAGTCTAATATTATAAAATACCCTAATATATGGTAAATGTTCATCCTAAATGCAGGTATATCACATAAATCAAAGGATTGATTGATGAATTCAACTACTGAAATTTTGAAGATAAAGAAGGGTGAAGCTTAGAAAGAAGAAGTCCGAATCTATCCTGCAGCCCAACACTGTTCAGTGTTCAGCCCATATCTCGAGTTTTAGATATCCAAATGATCTGAAATTTTTACAGAGATTTGATAAGAAATAGGCCTACAACTTTCATTTGGACATCAAGATCTAAGAAGGCCGTTTTGAAGTCCAAATTATAGCAACAACGGAGAAGTCCAAAGCTGTCCTGCAGCCTAAACACTATTCAGTGTTCAGCCCATATCTTGAGTTCTAGAAGTCCAAATGACCTCATCTTTTTTTTTTCTGGAAAGCTAAGAGAATTTCGCAGAACTTTCATTTGGACATCTGGACCCAGTTCTGATGCTAGCATTTTTGATTTATTAAGACAAGAAGATAAGGATTTTCACCAAGTCAAAAGGTGGCCACCCACTCAACAATTAGTCATCAAATCAATAATTCCGAATTTTGGCCTATAAAAGGAGGCATTTGCCATATATTTTTGGGCTTGGTTGTTCAGAACAAGTTCATGCTCTTTATTTCTCTCTTTATATTTTTTGTAATTCTTAAGTTTTGCTTTCTTTAATTTCTTGTTTATGCTTTTCATTTCCTTTCCTTTCGTTAGTTAAGTTGTATTTTATTTATGTTCTTGTTTTATTTATTTATGTTTTTCTTCTTCATTATGTTTAGCTAAGTTTATTATGTCAAGGTGAAAAGGTTACACTAATGGTGTAAGAACAAGTATGGTGTAAACTCAACATGGACCTTAATGTTTAATATATTAACATGTCTTATCTTTTTATCTTACTAATTCTTAATACCTTGCTTGTTAAATGGTTAATCTAAATTTGTGTTGTATAATACTTGGTACAACAAATGCTTGGCACTCTCATAACCCAACCGTATGGTATTACCTACACCTGGAGCTATGAAAGGTACTTGATTTGTTGTTAACATCAGTTAACATCATGAATTCCTGACAATATTTAAAAGTTTGGTGTTATGTAAATAAGATAATTAATATGATCATGTTAATAATTTATAATGAGCTATTAATGACAAATCATCCGACTAGAACCTCCTTCGTGTGTGGTTTCCAAAATTGAGTAATAAGAGTTTATACTATACTTGTTTGGAAATACCATTGGTGGATCCTCTAACCTTGACATTTGTCTTTATTATTGTTTAATCCTTACATTAATCTTCCATCTCAAAGTTCTCATTAATTTCTTCCTCCTCGTCTTTTTATTGTTATTATTATTATTATTACTAATATTATTATTATTATTATTAGTATTATTATTATTATTTACATTCTTGTTATATTTTATGTACGTTAAGTATGCTCTGTGTTTGATCAAGGATCCTGATATTGTTGATCTTGCCTTGTTCATTCGCATCAGAAATCTGTTGATATTATATAATATATCTCTTTGATCTTTTCATAAACTCAGTATATAGGCTGGAAACCTGTGACCCAATCTTTGAGATCATTCTCAGGTGTAACAACGCCACATATTGAGTATTATTATTAGTATTATTATTATTATTATTATTATTATTATTATTATTATTATTACTACTACTACTACTACTACTACTACTACTACTACTACTACTATTATTATTATTATTGTTGTTGTTGTTGTTGTTGTTATTTTTGTTATTATTATTGTTGTTGTTGTCTTGTTATTTATAATTTATACAATTAACCTCTCTGTGGTTCGATCCCGATCTTGTCGGGTTATTTATTACTTCGACACTCCTACACTTGGGAGAAGACATCAATCTTTTGGTCGTGTCAAGTTTTTGGTGCCGTTGCCGGGGAGGTAAATTCTTATACAAATTTTAGTATTTTTTTTTCTTTCTTTTCACTTTTCTTGTATCTAACTTTGTCTCTTTTGTGTTGTTTCTTTTTCTTTTGTTTTCTTCTTCCTTTTATTCTCTTTCTACACGTGCATGAGTGTTTGGTCACGTACATTAAGTGGTAGACTTTCTAGGGTATCCTCATCATTTTCAGAAAATATGGCCGAAGAAGATAACCAGTCACTTCATAATGAGAATAATGAGAATAATGAGAATAACCGTGTTAGGACACTTAAAGACCACATGAATCCCACAAGAACAAGTGCACCCTCATGCATAGTTTTCCCTCCTGATGCATCTCATTTTAATTTTAAGCCAGGCATTATTCAACTTTTACCTTCTTTTCATGGCTTAGATCTAGAAAATCCATACTTGCATTTGAGAGAATTTGAAGAAGTTTGTAACACCTATAATGACTTAAATTGTAGCATGAATACCATTAGATTAAAGCTTTTTCCTTTTTCATTAAAAGATAAAGCTAAAACATGGCTACAAAATCTTAGGTCAGGATCCATTCGTGCTTGGGATGAAATGCAACAACAGTTTTTAAAAAAGTTTTTTCCATCTCACAGAACCAACTCTTTCAAAAGACAAATCACCACTTTCACTCAAAAACCAGGAGAAACATTTTACCAATGTTGGGATAGGTATCGAGACTTGCTTAATACTTGCCCTCATCATGGTTTTGAAACATGGAGATTGGTTTCACAATTTTATGAAGGATTAACACCTAAAGATAGGCAAATGGTTGAATTGATGTGCAATGGAACTTTTGAAGATAAAGACCCTAATGAAGCAATAGAGTACTTAGACTTGCTAGCTGAAAATGCACAAAATTGGGACACTAAGGGCACTTATGAGGCACCAAGTAAAACCTAACCTCATACATCTAGTGGAGGTATGTATAACCTTAGGGAAGATCATGACCTCCAAGCCAAGTTTACATCTTTAGCTAGAAAAGTCGAGGCACTAGAATTGAAAAAGAGTGGTCAATTAAAATCTGTTCAAGACATTGTGTGTCAAATCTGTGAAACAAATGAACATGCAACCAATAACTGTCTAACTTTGCTTTCTTTCAAGGAATGTCTCCATGAACAAGCCCATGCCTTAAATAGTTTCCAAAGGCCCAATCATAACCCATACTCGCAAACATACAATCCTGGTTGGAGAAATCACCCAAATTTCAGTTGGAAGAGTGATAACAATAATGCACAAACTACACAGCCACCGTTTCAAGCACACCATAATTTCCAAAATTCTCATGAATATGCACCTCCTTATGCTCCACCTCCTAGAAGAAATCTTGAGGAAACATTGCATGCATTCATTGAAAAGCAAGAGACAATCAACAATCAACTTACTCAAAGCATGACAAATTTTAAAGATGCTCTTGCAAAATTCACATCTGCTCTCAGTTTTCAAGAGAAAGGTAAGTTTCCATCTCAACCACAGCAAAATCCAAAGGGGCAATACAATGCAAATGCAAGTAGTTCCGAAAGCCAACACATGGATCAAGTCAAATCAGTCATCACTCTTCGCAGCGGTAAGGTTATTGAAAAACCCACTCTTGAACCTTGTGAGAAAGATGATGAGCCAATCTCTGAGGGTAAGGAAGGGGTTGAATTTGAACGTTGTGAAGAAAAGAATGATTCTCCGCCAGCACTTCCATTTCCTCATGCCATGACCAAACAAAGGAAAGTCAATCACAATTCTGAAATCCTTGAAATTTTCAAACAGGTAAGGATCAATATACCTTTGTTGGATGCTATTAAATAGGTACCTTCCTATGCTAAATTTTTGAAAGATCTATGCACTGTAAAGAGAAAACTGAAGGTGAAAAAGAAAGCCTTTTTAGCCAAACAAGTAAGTGCTATTCTTCAGAATAATAATGCTTTGAAATATAAAGACCCTGGTTGTCCTACCATTTCTTGCTTTATTGGAGAACATAAAATTGAAAAAGCTTTACTTGATCTTGGAGCTAGTGTGAATTTACTTCCATATTCGGTTTTTCAAAGTCTCAATCTAGGTGAGATAAAACCAACTTCTGTAACTCTTTTACTTGCTGATAGATCTGTAAAAGTGTCTAGAGGAATAGTTGAGGATGTGTTAGTACAAGTTGATAAATTCATTTACCCTGTAGATGTCTTGGATACACAACCTGTTGAAGCATGTAATTCAATTCCTGTTATTTTAGGACGTCCATTTCTTGCAACTTCTAATGCATTGATTAATTGTAGGAATGGACTGATGAAACTATCATTTGGAAACATGACATTGGAGATGAATATTTTTAACATTTGCAAGCAACCTAGAGATGATAATGATTTACAGGAAGTGGACTTTATTGAAAAATTAGTTCATGATCAATTTCAAACCACTTCTAGTGAAACTGAGATTGATGAACCTAACGAGTTGCAAATGGTTTATTTTCAAGAAGAAGCAAAGGCATGTAATTGGAGACCACAAATTGAAGAATTGCCATTACGATCAATTGAGTCTATACCTTCAAGTGTTCAACCACCAAAACTTGATTTGAAGCCGTTACCAGTCAATCTCAAATACTCATTTTTGGGAGAAAATGAAACTTTTCCGGTAATAATCTCTTCCAAACTTAATGCACATAAAGAAGGTAAGTTATTACAAACTCTAAAAATGCACAAAAATGCATTAGGATGGACCATAGCTGACATAAAAGGAATTAGTCCTTTGATTTGCACACACAGGATTTATTTGGAGGAAAATGCTAAACCATCTAGAGAAATGCAACGAAGACTTAATCCTAATATGAAAGAAGTAGTGAAAAATGAAGTCATTAAGCTTCTAGATAATGGAATCATTTATTCTATTTCTGACAGCAAATGGGTAAGTCCTACCCAAGTTGTACCCAAAAAGTCTGGAGTCACTGTGATAACAAATGAGAAAAATGAGTTAATTCCAACTCGGACTATTACTGGTTGGCGCATGTGCATTGACTATAGGAAATTTATTCAATGACTAGAAAAGATCATTTCCCTTTACCTTTCATGGATCAAATCCTCGAAAGAGTTGCAGGTCATGAATTTTATTGTTTCCTAGATGGCTATTCAGGTTACAATCAAATTGAAATTGCATTGGAAGATCAAGAGAAGACTACTTTCACATGTCCATTTGGTACTTTTGCATATCGAAGAATGCCTTTTGGGTTATGTAATGCACCAGCTACGTTTCAAAGATGCATGCTTAGCATATTCAGTGATATGATTGAACGTTTTCTTGAGATTTTTATGGATGATTTTTCTGTTTTTGGTGATTCATTTGATGATTGCTTAACTAACTTGGAAAAGGTTTTGAACAGGTGTGAAGAGAAGAATCTTGTACTGAATTGGGAAAAATGTCACTTTATGGTAACAAACGGCATTGTACTTGGTCACATTGTTTCATCGACAGGAATTGAGGTTGACAAATCTAAAATCGAGTTAATTGCCAACTTACCAACACCAAAATCTGTTAAAAATGTTAGATCATTCTTAGGACATGCTGGTTTTTACAGAAGGTTCATCAAAGATTTTAGTGCAATATCTAAACCATTATGTAACCTTCTATCAAAGGAAACTGTTTTTGAATGGACTGAACAATGTGAAAAAGCCTTTGTTAAACTTAAAAGCTTGCTTACTTCTGCTCCTGTCATTCAACCTCCTGATTGGTCATTACCTTTTGAAATAATGTGTGATGCTAGTGATTATGTCGTGGGTGCTGTCTTGGGACAAAGAAACGATAAGAAACCTTATGTGATTTCCTATGCAAGTAAAACTTTAAATAGTGCTCAAATGAATTACACTACCACTGAAAAAGAATTACTTGCAGTAGTATTTGCATGTGACAAGTTCAGATCTTATCTTGTTGGCTCACCTGTTGTTGTTTTTAGTGATCATGCAGCATTGAAATATCTTCTCTCTAAGAAAGATTCTAAGGCTAGATTGGTGCGGTGGATTTTGTTACTTCAAGAATTTGATATCACAATCAAAGACAAGAAAGGCACCGAAAATATTGTCGCAGATCATTTGTCAAGATTGACAACCGATTCGAGATCTGACATCACACCAATCGATGACTACTTTCCTGATGAATCTTTATTTTCTGTCTCTATGATGCCTTGGTTTGCTAATATTGTTAATTTTCTTGTTTCAGGACAATTGCCAGCTCATTGGAGTACCCAAGACAAAAGAAAGTTCTTGAACGAAGTTAAGAACTTTTATTGGGATGACCCTTATTTATTCAAATATTGTCCTGATCAAATATTTCGAAGATGCATTCCTGACAATGAGGTAAGTAATGTCATTAAATTTTGTCATTCTGAGGCATGTGGGGGTCATTTCTCATCAAGAAAGACAACTGCAAAAATCTTACAAAGTGGATTTTACTGGCCCACCATGTTCAAAGACTCACATGCATTCTGCAAGACTTGTGAAAATTGTCAAAAGTTGGGATCTATTTCAAAACATCACATGATGCCTTTAAATCCTATTCTTGTCATTGAGATCTTTGATTGTTTGGGTATAGATTTTATGGGTCCATTTCCTCCATCATTTGGTTTCTTGTATATATTGGTCGCAGTAGATTATGTTTCAAAATGGATAGAGGCAATTCCAAGTAGAACCAATGATCACAAAACAGTGATAAAATTTTTGAAAGAAAACATTTTAAGTCGATTCAGAATCCCTCGAGCCATGATAAGTGATGGTGGAACACATTTCTGCAACAAGCCATTTGAATCTTTAATGAAGAAATATGGAATCACACACAAAGTTGCCACCCCTTATCACCCTCAGACGAATGGACAGGTAGAACTTGCTAATAGGGAGATCAAACAGATCTTGGAGAAAACGGTAAACCCTAATCGGAAAGACTGGTCTTTAAGACTTAATGATGCACTTTGGGCTTATCTAACTGCATATAAAACATCATTAGGTATGTCACCCTATAGACTAGTCTATGGAAAACCTTGTCACTTGCCTGTGGAAATTGAACATAAAGCTTATTGGGCTATTAAAGCTTTCAATTCAAACATTGATGATACTAGTCAGCTGCGAAAATTGCAAATAAATGAGCTTGAGGAAATAAGAAATGATGTATATGACAATTCAAGAATTCATAAAGCAAGAATCAAAGAGTTTCATGACAAGAAAATATTGAGAAAAACATTCAATGTTGGTCAAAAAGTCTTGCTTTATAATTCTCGACTCCATTTATTTCCTGGAAAACTAAGATCAAGATGGAGTGGTCCTTTTATTGTGAAACATGTGTATCCATATGGGGCCTGTGATATCGAAAATCCAAAGAATGGTAATGTTTTCAAGGTAAATGGCCATCGTTTAAAAGTTTATTTTGACAATTTTTCAGTTGAAAATGACTCTATTGAATTGGGTGATCCTATATATAAAGATTGATTTTTTTTCTCACATTGTTTTTGTGTGACTTTTGTTTTGCTAGTCTCTCACCCTGGTCAAATGGCGGATAACGGTACTCCGTGACTTTTAAGTCGGTTCTTTCAGTTTCCCATGATAACTGATATCTATGTATATATTTGTGCAATTCTTTGCTCTTTCTCCTTTCTTTGAATCTCTCCCCCAATTCTCAGTTGAAAATGGACACCACTCTTGAAAAATTGAAAAAGTATTTTCCCGCTCTGCCTCAGAATGCGATTACAAAAATTTACCGTGCTAGATGTGCAAGATTGAGGTTGTTAATGAACCATGGAATTCCTGAAGATATTCGCTTGCTGATTGAAGCAAAGATCCGATTATCAGGTGAGTCCTCCAATTCTTTCATTTCATACATGCCTGGAACAGGTAAAAGCACTTTTGCGAAGAAACGTCGTGCAAAACGACTGAAAGTCTGTCACCGATGTGCTAGATGGACTTGTAATGCGACATGTCGTTCTTTAGGAATGATATCTGTAAACCGTGAAGATAAAATACAATTCATTAAGGATGGCCTAAGTAAGGGGTCTTTAGATAATTTTCTATTGACTCTTGAGACGCATCCTAGTGGAGATGTGCATCGTGCAATTTATGATTTATGGCCCCAATTCCATAAAGAACATGCTCGACTTAGTCTTGGGAATCTGACTAAAAAAGACCCTGTTTGCCAGTTTTTAAGAAAACTGGATGGGAAGCCTATCCCCGACCCATAGAGGGCGTTTAAGCCGTTCTTGGACGTAAAACCAATGGAAGATGTGAGCCATAATCACAACTCTTGTACATACATATGCTTTTTCAAAATAAATAATTAATAAAGAGAGAGAGAGAGAGAGTGTGTGTGTGTGTGTGTGTGTGAGACTACAGCTGGCCTACATATAGGTGGTATGATTGCATTTTCAATTTCTAATCTATAAATTCTTCTCTTCCTTCCCTTCATTTCTACTCAACCCATACATTCATCAAATACAGACGTGTGTAGAAATGGCAGGTTCCTCAAGTAATCACATAAACAAAATTTGTGTTTTTGGTGGATCTAGTCCCGGGAAAGAAAAAGAGTTTTTAGAATCAGCAAATCATCTTGGTCAGGTACTAGCTGAGCGAAAGATTCATTTAGTGTATGGAGGAGGCAGCCTTGGGTTAATGGGGGGAGTGTCAATAGCTGCATCTTTAGGAGGTAGTCAAGTTTTGGGGGTTGTCCCCAAAGCTTTAGCACAAGGGGACATCATTGGAAAAACAATTGGAGAGGAATTACAAGTCCCCACAATGTCTGATCGACTGAACGCCATGTTTAACCATGCTGATGCCTTCATTGCCTTACCAGGTGGTCTGGGCACATTGGAAGAAATCTTTCATATTTCCTCTTGGGCCCAACTGCACATTCACCATAAACCCATAGGTTTGTTAAATGTTAATGGTTTTTATGATAAGTTGTTGTCTTTTCTTGATTATGCTGTGGAACAGGAATTTCTAACATCTTCAGCACGACAAATCATAATCTCTGCTGCTACTGCTGAACAATTGATTGACCAACTACAATCTTTCATCCCTGTAATTAATCCCTCCATGAGTCGCATAAATTGGTCAACTAAGGAAAGCCGTAAAAAGCTTAGATTGGATTTGAGCCTTCGTTTGTAAAAACTTTGTGTCTTTTGGTTTTATTATTGTGTTCTGTTGTTTCTTATATTTTTGTAAGTGTGTTTCAGGTTTGTTAGTGTTCGTTATTTCAGGTGATGTCTTCTATACTCTATCTTTCTACCTTAAGACATTGAGGACAATGTCTCATTTTGGTTGGGGGGAAAGGGTAGTAGTTAAAAAAAAAAAAACTGTGTTTTATTTCATAAACTATTTGCAAAACTGTTGTTACTAGGATGGTAGAGTAAAAGGAGTTATTTTGTTAAAGTGACTCTTGAGACGCATCTTAGTAAACATTCTTAACAAGGTCTATCATAATACTTCTTGAAATATCTAAGTTTACAAACTCTCATATTGTTAACACTTGATTCTGCTCATATGCTCATTTAACAAGTATTCTTAAATCTTCATTTTCACACACACACTTTAACATATGATTGTGGGTTGCACATTGGATTATTACATTATTTATGTTCTTTTGTTAAAGGTAACAACTAAGGGAAAGGGATAATACATAATTTGCATAAAAAAAACAAAAAAAAAAACTTTCTTTTTAATGATGAATAAAAACGTAGATAAGTTTGGTTTCGTAACCTCCCTAACCTAAGCAATTAAGCCCGAAGGGGTGTTTTAACACTTAATACCCTAAAGTCAACTGACTTGGGAGCTATTGGCCCAAAGCTTGTTACATGGGTTAAGGAGAAAAGCATAAGGGAATCAAACATTGCACTATCTATGTATCAATATCTGCAACCCGAGTTGCTAAGCTCGTAGAGGTGTCTCAACACCTAATGCCCTAAGACCAACTGGTCTGGGAGTCATTAGCCTAAAGCTCGTTACATGGGTTAAAGATGCATTGTGTTTTAAGTTGTATGTGTAAATAGAAAAAAAAAAAAATAATCCCAACCCAAGGAAGTTAACCTTAAACATTAGAACATAATATTGGTTTCTTCCAACAATAGCCCCATCATATATGTTTTCATACATTGAGCACATAAAAAGAAGGTTTATTAATATCTTGTTTAAGAAATATGAAGCAGAAATGAGAGTTTGTTTATCTGGATAGATTAATGGAAGTTTAATGATGAATGCCTTGCTTTATGGAATTTGCAAATTGTTTTTCTATTTTAACACTTTGATTACTAGGGACTAGTAATAAGCTGGTTGGGGGGTGTGATTAATACTTAAAAGTGCATGTTTATCAAGGGTTTATATCATCATTTTGCACTTAAAGTATCAATAACTCCTTAACTAAAGCATGTTTTATAATAACAAGTCTAATATTATAAAATACCCTAATATATGGTAAATGTTCATCCTAAATGCAGGCATATCACATAAATCAAAGGATTGATTGATGAATTCAACTACTGAAATTTTGAAGATAAAGAAGGGTGAAGCTTAGAAAGAAGAAGTCTGAATCTGTCCTGCAGCCCAACACTGTTCAGTGTTCAGCCCATATCTCGAGTTTTAGATATCTAAATGATCTGAAATTTTTACAGAGATTTGATAAGACATAGGCCTACAACTTTCATTTGGACATCAAGATCTAAGAAGGCCGTTTTCAAGTCCAAATTATAGCAACAACGGAGAAGTCCAAAGCTATCCTGCAGCCTAAACACTATTCAGTGTTCAGCCCATATCTTGAGTTCTAGAAGTCCAAATGACCTTATCTTTTTTTTGCTGGAAAGAAAAGAGAATTTCGCAGAACTTTCATTTGGACATCTGGACCCAGTTCTGATGCTAGCATTTTTGTTTTATTAAGACAAGAAGATAAGGATTTTCACCAAGTCAAAAGGTGGCCACCCACTCAACAATTAGTCATCAAATCAATAATTCCGAATTTTGGCCTATAAAAGGAGGCATTTGCCATGTATTTTTGGGCTTAGTTGTTCAGATCAAGTTCATGCTCTTTATTTCTCTCTTTATATTTTTTGTAATTCTTAAGTTTTGCTTTCTTTAATTTCTTGTTTATGCTTTTCATTTCCTTTCCTTTCGTTAGTTAAGTTGTATTTTATTTATGTTCTTGTTTTATTTATTTATGTTTTTCTTCTTCATTATGTTTAGCTAAGTTTATTATGTCAAGGTGAAAAGGTTACACTAATGGTGTAAGAACAAGTATGGTGTAAACTCAACATGGACCTTAATGTTTAATATTAACATGTCTTATCTTTTTATCTTACTAATTCTTAATACCTTGCTTGTTAAATGGTTAATCTAAATTTGTGTTGTATAATACTTGGTACAACAAATGCTTGGCACTCTCATAACCCAACCGTATGGTATTACCTACACCTGGGGCTATGAAAGGTACTTGATTTGTTGTTAACATCAGTTAACATCATGAATTCCTGACAATATTTAAAAGTTTGGTGTTATGTAAATAAGATAATTAATATGATCATGTTAATAATTTATAATGAGCTATTAATGACAAATCATCCGACTAGAACCTCCTTCGTGTGTGGTTTCCAAATTGAGTAATAAGAGTTTATACTATACTTGTTTGGAAATACCATTGGTGGATCCTCTAACCTTGACATTTGTCTTTATTATTGTTTAATCCTTACATTAATCTTCCATCTCAAAGTTCTCATTAATTTCTTCCTCCTCGTCTTTTTATTGTTATTATTATTATTATTACTAATATTATTATTATTATTAGTATTATTATTATTATTATTTACATTCTTGTTATATTTTATGTACGTTAAGTATGCTCTGTGTTTGATCAAGGATCCTGATATTGTTGATCTTGCCTTGTTCATTCGCATCAAAAATCTGTTGATATTATATAATATATCTCTTTGATCTTTTCATAAACTCAGTATATAGGCTGGAAACCTGTGACCCGATCTTTGAGATCATTCTCAGGTGTAACAACGCCACGTATTGAGTATTATTATTAGTATTATTATTATTATTTATTATTATTATTATTATTATTATTATTATTACTACTACTACTATTACTATTATTATTATTATTGTTGTTGTTGTTGTTGTTATTTTTGTTATTATTATTGTTGTTGTTGTCTTGTTATTTATAATTTATACAATTAACCTCTCTGTGGTTCGATCCCGATCTTGTCGGGTTATTTATTACTTCGACACTCCTACACTTGGGAGAAGACATCAATCTTTTGGTCGTGTCAGCTACCATTTCTATTTAATATTGTTGTTCAAGGATTAGTAGTCCATTTTGGTCGAGCAATGGAGGGTGTTCTATATTCATCTTAATGTCTTCTCAAATAACAACTTTGTTATAGTATGGTCATGATGCAATGATTTTTTATCCCATTTGTCACACATGGGCGCTCGACGTCGGGGGGTCAGAGGAGTTGCCATCTAATTGTTTGCTTTAGGGTCATTAAGAAACCCAAGTTTATTGGTTTTATTAGAGATTCAAGGGCAAAAGACTAGTTGTGGCTAGAAAAAGTATATTAGCATCCCTTGCACACCCTATCTAAGGTAAACTGTATTGGTTGGTTTTGTCATACTCTCCTGAGAGAGCACGACGTTGCGACGACCCTTCCCGGATCGGAGAATCAGGTCGGGATCTTTGTTTTGTGAAAAAGGGAGTCGTCATCTAGTATTATGGTTACTAGGAACCCTAATTGGTCTTTAGAGATTCCAAGGCAAGAAACTGATTGCGTAAAGGGAAGGTTTTAGCATCCTAGGACGCCTTACCTAAGGTAAGCTGCTTGGTATTTGATTTGCCTTATAATTTACTATAATATTGGTGTTCTCTAATCCCATTAGTTTTCCTAGGATAAGTTTGCTACGATGAACAAAACTTGGGCTCAAAGTCTAAAAAGAAAGAACCCTTGGCCAATATGGATCATACCTTTAGATATGTCTATAGAGTGCCAAAGAGAACCAATGCAAATCTTAAAATATGTATTTGATTCAAACTAAACTTACAACCTGTGAATTAAAAAACACCTAGGATAGAAATCCAAGGAGATTCAGTATGCTTAAAAGCTCACTTTTCCCCTAATATTCCAAGTATTCTTGACTTGTAAATCACAAGGAGAAAGAGAAAAACTAATTTTGAAATCTAAGGGAATTCAGAGCGCTTTAAAAAGTCTATTTTTGTCTTAGTACTTCATACTTTCACGGCTCATAAACCGTGAAATCAAAATTTAAAACGTCTCCAATCATAATCGAGGCTTTTGTAAAGGAAGCGCAATTAAATTGTTCTAAATAACATTTTGGCATAAATCTACCCTTATGTTAAAAATGAACAACTTTATTATTCTTAACGATGTTTTGGACATTTATCTTATATAGGTTTCTTTACTTTTATATTATCAAGGGGTAATGGCATATTATTCCTACAAAAATATATTTTAGATATTAACCACTTGGGGTTTCTTTATCCAAATATTAATAGTGAATAATTAGAAATTATTCTCAATAATATTTTAGATATTAGCCCTTTAGGATTTTCTTTAAGAATCAATTGCCCAAAAAAGATTTTTATATTTTTGAAATATTGGCCAAACCCTTTGGAATTTACAAACATGTTGTAAAATCCAATATGCAAGAAAATAATTTTTGTGTTTAAGAAACTCATGCACACATTTTTTAAATTTCAAATATTTATTTTTTTTAAAAAGAGGAATGTTCAAAATATTGTTTTTAGTGTATTGGCCGTATGCAACACGCAAAAACATTTTTATATTTGGAGAAAACACAAGCATCACAATTAAACGCAAACATCACAAATAAAGGTAGCAAGCCATCATATATATTATAACATTTACAAGAAGTTTAAAACAACTCATAAAAAAAAAAAAAACCTTTCAAAACCAACTCAACTTAAAATTCTATAATCGGAAAAGAAACTAATATGTATGCATAAAGGAGCCAAAGTTTTGAAACCAAAGTTTGAACTCAAAATTCTAATGCAATGTTTGTAACTCATGACCTATCCTTTTTAACCAATCTAGAAAAACTGCCATACTAGTTTCATACAAAAGGAAAGAACTTGAAGAGCATGCTTTTATAACATATATATCACGGACCAAAACCAAAACAACATGGCCAGTTATTTCATCTTGAAAGAGCGGAAAGGAAAACATGACCCTCTGAACCTTCCTGAAGATTACTTCAAATGCAAAGGCACTTCCCTCGTATTTCACTTTCTCCTCTAAGAAAAGCTCCATTTAGGAGCAAAGCTACCCCATACAAGATTACAAGATAGGGAAAGCACCGGAACAAGGGAGTGAACTGATAATGAAGACCTATGAGACCCATTATTGCTCAAGAATTAGAGAAAAAAAAGAAACTACAAACTCTAACATAAACACCCATCTAAGCTCAAAGCCACGGAAGGAACAGTGGACAAGCATTCATTGTAATGTCAAAAATAGAAACCGAATGTGCAAAGCAAAGGACAAAACAAGTTTTTAAAACATCGAAACAAAAGACTTAAATGCAACAAGGAAGGGGAAAGTTGAGACCTATACCTGCATATCTCACTTGTCTTGACTACAAAAGATGAAGTATAGATAGATGGAAAAAAGCCTTTGCCTTTCCACCTCTGAAAATCAAAGAAAGCCATCCTTTTTTTTTTGCTGTTAGGATTTTTTAAATTAAAACCCTTAGATTTTGTGAACTCCTGTTTGGCAATGTTCGATGGATTGGAGATTAACAAACTTGTTTATATAGCCAAGTCAAAAACCCGGAGACTACTCTGGTGCCCTCTTTATTGAATAGAGGAAGAATATCTATTTTTTTTTCTCTTTTTTGTCCCTTTTTCTAAGGTAAACAGAGGAGGCTTACATATAACTTATATATAGCTGTATTTAGGAAAGGACTCATTACACTAGTTTAGAATATAATCTTGAATGATTTACAATCAAATAAAGCAAATTAGGAAACTAATAGTGAACAATGATGAATTCCCCAAAAATAAGATTTTTATATT
This sequence comes from Populus alba, assembly GCF_005239225.2. NCBI lineage: Eukaryota > Viridiplantae > Streptophyta > Magnoliopsida > Malpighiales > Salicaceae > Populus > Populus alba. The sequence continues at coordinate 9,276,970 of NC_133299.1, forward strand.
TTTGGAATATTGGCCAATACCCTTTCAAATTTACAAACATGTTGTAAATCCAAAATGTAAGGAAATAATTTGTGTTTAAGAAATTCAATACTTAAACATATTTTGAAACTTTAAATATTTATTTTTCAAAAAAAAGAAGAAATGTTCAAATATATTTTTAGGATATTGGTCGTATGCATGAAAACAAAGCATTTTTTTTTGGGCTAGGTCCAGCTTGGCCTATGTGACTGGGCTGGACCCAGCAGGTCTAATCGAGTCACTAGCCCAAGCCAGTGAATTGGTTGGGCAAAACAACCAGGTGTGCGTTAAATGTACACGAACGCTCTCTACTAGAAGAGGCTAATTATAAATGAAGATGCACAACACTTATGTAATTAAAATGCAAAGTGAAAGGAATGTATGAAACTTACTTTGTAACTGAGATGGATGAACATGATGACGGTGAAACTTTTGCACATGATTGGTGGTAACGGGTTCTAGAGACAACGGAGATGATGGACAAAGCTTCTGCCTTCTCCCCTCTGGTAACCAAAGAAAGACTCCTTCTTTTTCCTTTCTCCTCTCTTAGTTTCAATCTCCTTTGTCTCTCCCGTTTCTCTCACTCTCTCTCTCTGTTTACTTGTTTCCTTTCCCTCTCTCTTTCTTTCTCTCTTTTTTCTTTTCCCCCTTTTAGGTCAACAGAGAAGGCATATATATAGCCTATACATAACTCTATTTAGGAAAGACTCATTACATTAATCTAGGATATAATCTTGGTTGATTTACAATCACATAAAGCAAATTAGGAAACTAAAATATTTTGTGATTCCTATTCCGTGATTCCAACTTTGTTGAGATGTTTTGATGACATAGAGGCAAAAAGTCGTGAAGAAATTTATGGAAAGAGATTTGATCTGTCAATATGGTCCACTGGAAAAGATTAATAATGCCTAGAACTTCAATAGCAAGATGATAATAAAACTTTGCACTAAATGAAAGATCAAGCATTCCAATTCCTCGCCATATAGGCCAAAGATGAATGGTGCGGTAGAAGCTGCTAATAAGAATGTTAAGAAGATTATTCAGAAGATGGTAGTCACCTATAAGGATTGGTATAAGATGTTGCCATCTGCTCTTCATGTATACCACACTGCAGTCCGAACTTCAACAGAAGCCACCCCGTACACTTTGGTATATGGAATGGAGAAAGTAATGTCTTTAGAAGTGGAAATCCCTTCATTAAGAGTATTGGTAGACTCTGAGTTGGAAGAGGTGGAATGTGTAAAAGTTAGATATGAATAGTTGAATATGGTTAGTGAAAAGAGGATAGTTGCAATCTATCATCATCAACTATACCAAATAAGGATGACCAAATCATATGATAAGAAGGTCCAACCTCGAGGATTCCACGAAGGAGATCTTGTACTTTAGAAAATATTGCCTTTAACAGGAGAAGATTAGAGTAAATGGGTGCTAAACAATAAGGTCTCTTACATGGTAAAGAAAGCATTCTCGGGAGGAGCTTTATTGTTATCTAGAATGGATGGAGAATATCTAGTTAGACTTGTGAATTCTGACTTTATAAAAAAATACTATGCTTCCCAATCAATAAAATAAAGTTTGGCCATGAATTCTCTCTATAAAGAACCTTTTCTTCATAAAAGCGCATGATTTCATAGCAGTCAAAATATTTTACTTAAAAATAACTATTTTTACGCATAACAAAGGAGATGACTCCATCAATTCTCAAATTGGAGGGATCCAAACCAAATTTAAACCTGATAGGTATTGCACACCAACTGGGAGCAAAAGGTGCACGTAAGGGTCTATAGTGAACCATTAACCAAAGGGGTATCATCATACAACTTCTGAAACACCTTTTATGAGATTTGTTTAAAACAAAATATGATGACTGCATTGAAAGTTTTAGTTTTCATAAACAAAACCAAAATGTTTGAGTTTTCCTCTTAAAAATAATTTCTCAAAAATGATAAAGGTAATTAAAACATCGGCAAAAGTATAATACAAAGCAACATTCAATAGAGCAAGAAAAGGTCCCATAAGAAACTAGAAATCTTTCACCAAGTATAAAAAGGATAGTAAATATAGCGCGGGGAACATATTCTAGTTCAAGAGAATAGGTCATGCAAACAAATGGAAACAAAAGCTTGAAGAAGTCCACAACAGAAAGTGGGATCTATGTTTCCAAAATAGGTAACAAAAAAACATGCATGCTATATTGTCATAACACTAACCTGGCAAGAAAAGGTGTGACAAAAGCCAAAATAGTTCAAAGTTTTTGGGAAACCGCTGAGGTACAAAATCTCAGGTCAATGGAACTACGGAAAAGGATAGGAATTGTGAACCAGCACTACTTCATTTCCTCAAGGTCAAAGGAATTATGGAAAAGGATAGGAATTGTGAACTAGCATTGTTCCATTTCCTCGAGGTAAGATGTTTTCTTTTGAAGTTTAAGATAGGCAAGCCACCTAATATTGAGACCATTTCTTAGAAAAGTGCAGAGTTTTCTAAGAATTTTAAGATGGGCAGGCCACCCGATATTGAGATCGTTTCTTAGAAAAGCATGGAGTTTTCTAAGAATTTTAAGATGGGCAAGCCACCTGATATTGAGATCATTTCTTAGAAAAGCATGGAGTTTTCTAAGAATTTTAAGATAGGGCAGGCCACCAGATATTGAGACCATTGTTTTTTTAGAAAAAACGTGGAGTTTTTCTAAAAAAATCTTAAGATGGGTAGGTCACCCGATATTGAGATCATTTCTTAGAAAAGTGTGGAGTTCTAATAAACTTAAGATGGGTAGGTCATCCATCATAATGAGACCACACACACATTTTTGTATTGGTTTTAGTTAAAGGAGATAGCCAAATGAGATTTAAGGTTAACCCAACCACACACAGAATTTAGCTTTGGTTAAAGAGAATTGCTAGATGAGATTTCAGGTTGACCAAGCTATACACCGACTTTGCTTCGGATTAAAGGAGATCATCATATGGGATCTTAGGTTAACCCAATCAAAAGGGCAGGTTGCCCATGAAAATAGACTAGCATGAGTGTGTAGGTAGGTCGCCCCTGAAAATAGACCATGTTAAGAATGTGTGGGCAGGTCGCCCGTGAAAATAGACCAATTTTCTTTAAAAAAAGGCAAGTCACCCTTGATAACAAGACCATTTTCTTTTAAAAAGTGAAATCCTTGGATGAGTGGATTACTCAGCAAGAAAGGAAGACTTTTTTTTTCTTTACAAGCTTACTATGCAAAACATTAAGAAGTTTTGCTTCGTAAGCATTGTAAAGAGGGGGATTTTATTGCTACTCAATTTTTAACCCATGTTTTGATAAATTTAAAAAAAATAAAAAATTAAGGGTTTACATGTGGCGATAATATAGAGTATTAGGGCTAACATTAAGGAAGCAATATGTCAAGGAGATAATTACTGATCATAAATAATTACTGTAATATAAAATAACATATATATAAGATTTGTTCGTGCTGGTTATAGAAGACAATCTTCGTAATAATTATTGCAATATTTCCTTAAATAGTACGAGTAGAGATTTTCTATATAAGTGAACCTCCAGTTATATGCACGGGGGGAGGGGGAATTGACAAAGGGGGACAATTTAAAGATAAAAAAAATTAAGGGCAAACAAAAAAAACGTAACCCTATTTTCTTTAAAAGAAAAGGTTCACAGCGGTTGCCCCCCTTGGACCTTCGCCAAAAACAAGTAAACAAACCAGTCCCTCTCTCTTTTGATTTTTCTTCTTCTTGAGTCGCCGGACACAAGCTCCCTCTCAGACCAGAACTCCCTCTCTTAGCCTTCTGAACTAGAGACCTACCCCTATCATCTTCCTCGAAACAAGTTCCCTAGATCTTCTCCCTTACCCGAGCTGCTGCCCCCTTCTTTTGGCAAAGAAACTGATTAGTACTTAAAAGTATTAATAACTCCTTAACTAGAGCATGTTTTATAATAACAAATCTGATAATATAAGATACCTTTAATTTATGGTAAATGCTCATTTTAAATGCAGGTATATCTCATAATTCAAAGGATTGATTATTGTGATTAACTATTGTAAGTGAAAGGACAAAGAAAAGGCTAAACTTAGGAAGAAGATGCCGATTCAATTCAAATTCGAACACTGTTCAGTCATTGGGTCATATCTAGAGCTATAGATCTTGGATTTCAGTTTGGTTTATATGGATGGAAAGATAAGAAATAGGCCTACAACTTTCATGCATAGGGAAGGAGCCAAATCTGCCGATTTCAAATTCAAAGTTTGGCCACAAAAGAGAATTCAGAATCGGTCTTGCAATCCAACCCAAACACTGCTCAGCATTTTACCCATATATGGAGTTCTAGAAGGCCAAATGACGTGAAATTTGGTGGGTGGAAGGAAAAGAAAATTTCCAACAACTTTCATGTAGAAGCCATGCTCACATTCTAATGGTAGCAATGACATTTCATCTAGACAAGAGCTTGAGGGCTACCCACCACATCCACCAGCAGCACTACTCAGTATTTTAGACATATCTCAAGTTGTAGTGATCCAAATACTCTAACATTTGGTGGATGGAAGGAAAAGACAATTTCCAACAACTTTCATGAAGAACACTTTACCAAATTCTGATTGCTTCAATGTCATTTCATCCAACCAAAATGCTTGAGTGCTATTGTCCACCTAGTCCACTAAATCAATAGTTGACCACTACATCAATAATCAATTACCAAATGAATAGTTTTGGATTTTAGCTTATAAAATAAGGCATTTGCCTTTCATTTAGGTATCTTGTTTTTCAAATGAAGATCATGTTCTTGCTCTCTCTCTTCATATTTTTGTAATGCTTAAGTTTTGCTTTCATTAATCTCTTGTTCATGCTTTTCATTTCCTTTACTATACTTAGTTAACTTATATCATGTTTATGTTCTTATATTGTTTATTGATGTTTTTCTTCTTCATAATGTCTAACTAAATTAATTATGTCAAGGTGAAAAGGTTTCACTAATGGTGTTAGGATAAGTATAAAATAAACTCAATATGGACTTTAATACTTATATCCTTAACAACTTGGCATTAACATGTCTTATCATTTTTATTTTATCAATTCTTAATACCTTGCTTGTTAAATGGTTAATCTAGATTTGTGTTGTATAACACTTGGTACATTAAATACTTGATCCTTCATAGTCTTCGACCGACGTCGTTGTTATGAGAGGAACTTGATTTGTTGTCAACATAAGTTAGCATCATGAATACTTGATAAAATTTATAAGTATGGTGTTACATAAATAAGATAATTAATATGATCATGTTGATAATTTATAAAGAGTTTATACGTTACTTATCTCTAATACTAGTAATGGATCCTCTAACCTTGACATTTGTTTTTATCATTGTTTAATCTTCACATTGATCTTACATCTCAAAGTCCTCTTTAACTCATCACCACCACCACCACCATCATCATTGTTGTTGTTGTTGTTGTTGTTGTTTATATAGTTCACCTTCCTGTGGTTCGACCCCGGTCTTGCCGGATTATTTATTACTTGTACACTCCTGCACTTGGGATAAGACATCAGCTCTTTGATCCTATCAGAAACCATTCCATCTCTCGGCCAACCCCCCCTCTCTTTTGGCCAAAATATATACGAAGAAACAAAAAAAAAGTGAAAAAACCAAAGAGAATGAAAAAAAAAAGTGAAAAAACCAAAGAGAATGAACACGAGAGCAAGACATGGACGAGCAGAAGGAAAGAACATAAACAGACGAAAACATAGAGAGACCAACCAACACGCCTTCGCCATCGCCTTCGTCCCTTCATTTGTGTCTCCATTTTCTTCTCCTCTAGTGGTGAAACTTTTTCTTCCATAGGCATGGTGAGCTCTGGTAAGCAATAACAGCACCTCCTCCTTTCAGACTAACAGCGGTCACACCAGTTAGACCAACGGTGCAACTTCTTCTTCGCCAGCACAACAATCTCTTCACTAGCTCTTCTTAACAGCCCAATCGTCTTGCACCGGCTACAACTGTGGGGGGAAAGAGACATGGGCAGCAACCAGTCGTCTCCCACTTCACCTCCAGTTGTTGCCTCGCAGGTAAGTCTTTTTTCCTTGTCTTTACCAAATTAATTACCACTAAAGCATGCATATGCATGCAACTGTGGCAAAATCAGTTACTGGTTTGGGCCAATAACCGGGTTGGGTTTTGTTGTCTTTAATTGTGATTAATTGTGATGCTTGTGTTTGTTGCATACGGCCAATACCCTAACATGTTTTGAACGTTCTTTTTATATAAAAAAAAAATATTGGAAGTTTCGAAAATGTGTTTTTACATGGATTTTTTAAACCAAAAATTATTTTCTTGCATTTATGCATTTTACAACATATTTGTGAAACTCCAAAGGGTATTGACCAATATTCTAAAAAATAAAAAAATCTTATTTTAGGGGGAATTCATCTATTATTCACCGTTAATGTTTGGATAAAGAAATCCCAAAGGGATAAATATCCAAAATATTATTGGGAATAACTTATTATTATTCATTGCTAATATTTGGATAAAGAAACCCTAAGTGGTAAATATCCAAAATAAGTTTCTACGAATAATAAGTCATCACACATACTTAAAAGAAGCCTTGATTATAATCAAGGACATTTCAATTTTTTTACTCCATAGTTTACGAGCCGTGAGAGTATGAAACACTAAGGCAAAAATAGGTTTTTAAAACGCCATGAATTTCCTTAGATTTCTAAATTTTTGTCCATCTTCCTTGTGATTTACGAGTCGCAAACTCTTGAAATACCAAAGGAAAAATGAGCTTTTAAAGCACATGGAATCTCCTTGGATTTCTATCTTAATAAATTTAGTTTGAATCAAACCTATAAAAACTGATGGGATTAGAAAACACCAACACCATAGCAATTATAAGGCAAACCAAACACCAAGCAGCTTACCTTAGGTATGGCGTATTAGGGGTGCTAATACCTTTCCTTTACGCAAACAGTCACCTGCCTTAGAATCTCTGAAAGATCAGTTAGAGTTCCTAGTGACCAAAATACTAGGTGACGACTCCTTTATCCACAAAAACAAAAAAACCTGAAATCAATAGAAGGTCATCGCGACACTGGGCTCTGCCGCGAGGGTGCGACATAGTCCAAAGAGAACCAATGCACATCTTGAAATTTGTATTTGATTCAAACTAAACTTACAACCTGCGAATAAAAAGACACCAAGGATAGAAATCCAAGGAGATTCAGTATGCTTAAAAGCTCACTTTTCCCTTAATATTCCAAGTATTCTCGACTTGTAAATCACAAGGAGAAAGAGAAAAAAACTAATTTCAAAATCTAATGGAATTCAGAGCGCTTTAAAAAGCCTATTTTTGCCTTAGTACTTCGTACTTTCACGGCTCGTAAACCGTGGAATCAAAATTTAAAACGTCCCTAATTGTAATTGAGGTTTCTTTCAAGGATGTGCAATTAAATTGTTCTACATAACATTTGGCTTAAATCTACCCTTATGTTAAAAATAAACAAGTTGTTTTACACTTAATGATATTTTAGACATTTACCTTTTATAGGTTTCTTTTCTTTTATATTATCAAGGGGGTAATGACCTCTTATTCCTATAAAAATATTTTTAGATATTAACCGCTTGGGGTTTTCTTATCCGAATATTAATAGTGAATAATAAAATATTATTCCCAATAATATTTTGAATAGTGACCCTTTAGGATTTTCTTTAAGAATCAATTGCCCAAAAAAAGATTTTTATATTTTTAGAATATTGGCCAAAACCCTTTGGAATTTACAAACATGTTGTAAAATCCAATATGCAAGAAAATATTTTTTTGTGTTTAAGAAAACCATGATAAAACACATATTTGAAATTTCAAATATTTTTTTTTTAAAAAAAGGAATGCTCAAAATATTATATTTGTTGAAAACATAAGCATCACAATTAAACGCAAACAAATTTTATGGCATATTTGATTTAATCATTGGCCAAATTCAAAGTTTAATCATACTTAAGAATTAATTTGAGTCCAATTAAAAGATTTCATTATGTGCAAGGACTTAATTATATTTTAAAATTGTCAAATTAATTTTATTAAGAGCTTAATTGGTGAGAAATTAAGTATGAGAGCTTAATTTAGGTTTAATTGAGAAAATTGAAATTTTAGGAGACCAAATTTATTTTTTACCAAGTTAATTGATTAAAATGAGGGGCAAAATTACAAGAAAATCATAGTTTTGGAGTCAATTAAAGGCTAAATCGAAGAAATTCATAGATAAGGACCATTTTGCACAAGACGTCAAACTATACGGACCTAATTGATTGAAATCAAGGGGGAAATTGAAGAAAATTAAAAGTTTAAAGGTCAATTAAGGGCTAAATTTAAGACCAAGGACCAAAATGAAAAGGAGCTAAAATTTAGGGCTGAAATTGAAGTTTGTCAGGGGCCAAATTGCATTAAATCAAAAGTTTAAAGTCAATTAGGAGTGAAATTAAAGAAAATTAAAAACCGAAGGACCACATTGAACTTTGGCCAAAATCCCTAATTTAAGGTTAAAATATTGCCACACAACACGCCATTTGTTACTATTCATTGTCTTCTTCTTTTGACTCAAAACAATTTACCTATATAACTACTTTTCAGGAGCATTTAATGCTTCATCACTCAACTAAACTATAGCATCATAAAAATACTGAGCCAAACTACCCATTAAGTGTTCAAAGTAAGAAGATTTTTTTGTAAAATAAAACTTGTGCAATGTTTTGGGGTTAAATGCATATATTCTTACCTAGTTTTGAAACATAAATCCCACCTATTCTTTGGTTCCTACGAACTCCCTTTCCTGTGTTAGTTCGAACATATGTTTGAAATTATTGAGCTAGTATCTATTTCATTTCATGTGCTGCCTTTGGTGAAGAAGTCCTTAATTTTTTTTTTTTCTTGTGGGACCTTTCTTGCTCTACTGACATTTATCAGGTGCAAACTTTTAAAGCTATAAAAATGTTTTGTATATAGAATATGACACCAATAGCAATAATATATAAATTACGATGAAGACTGCATATGCTAAAATGTAAGGAAAACATTCATAGAGTGAGAATAATTGACAACATGAAACATATATATAGATGTCACATAACAAACGAGGTCTGCAATATCCAGGGCCATAATTCCATAAAAAACAGTACATATTTTTCCTTCAATCTTTATCAGGAAGATTTAAATCAAAAGGCGGATAAGGAAAAGAAACCAAAGAAAAAAGAAAGAAGAAGTTTCAATAGATATGGAGAAACCGGCAAACCACACAAGATACACACACACACACACTGACCATCCGGTGAAGCAGGAGAGATTCAAATCATGTCGAGGGAGCGATCTCTTTAGAGAGATCCTCGAGAGTTTTTTCGCCTTCAAGTACAGCCACTAATTGAGACATTGTAGGCCTGAGAGAAGGTGATTGTTCGGTGCACATCATTGCCAAGTTCAGGACAATTTTCGCTTGGTCCCAGTCATAAGTGCGCAAGCTTGGGTCAACTAAGTCTCCTAGCCTTCCCCGCGCATTTAAATTACCAGCCTGCAATTGTTTGAACTCATAAAGAAAATATGTCCAAAAGGAATATCATATCTATATACTAATTATCTCAAAGTATTGTTGTATGGGGAAAAAACTTCGATTTATATAATATCAGAATGAATAACATGCTAGCTTAATTGATATATATATAAATTACCTCATTTTATCAAAAAGGTTTTGATTTTGAACCTTTCTTTCGTAACAAAAACAGTAAATTATTAAATTGATATCACGTTTTCGTCTTGTTCCTCGTAAAAAATCAAAAGTCTAGTAAGCTTATTTGATCATTTTTTGCTAAAGAATGTTAATTAAGAAAAAAAGTTATCTAGCTCTTACCGTATCTAGAAGAAAAACAGTTTCTTGGTTTGCTCTGTAGTCAGCATTATTTCTCCCACTAACGATTTCAAGGAGAAGGATCCCAAAACTGTAGACGTCGACTTTCACTGTCATGGCTCCCCGGGTTGCATACTCTGGTGACATGTATAGACTGCAACAGCAACGAAATGATAGATTAAATAGGAACCCAATTTTCTTCAAATAAAATTGTAAAGTCAATGTTTACTTACAGATCTCCTCCTGCTCCAATCGCAATATATGGATTCTCCTCTTCATAAAGCTTTGCCAATCCAAAATCTGATATTTTCGGATTACAACTTGCATCAAGCAGAATATTATTGGCTTTTATGTTTCTGTGAATTATTGGTGGATTCCTTTCGTGAAGATACTTCAAACCCTTCGCTATTCCCCTGCAGATTATAAATCTTTTCTGCCAATCAATTTGCACTGTGGGATTTGAACCTGCAAATCCCCAAGTCAATAGTCAGCAGTCTCCTATGCTCTGATTTTGAAAAAAATGGTTGATTAAGGATCACTATAAGGTTAAGGTCTTTTGATTAGAACCAAACTCAACTAACACTTCACACTGAAAATTCTTAAGCTTCAAAACACTTGACAATCTTAAGAGATAAACTACAAACTAGGGATAATGTTGTATAGAGAACATAAAAGGTGAACATAAAACAATATATAAACTTTAAAAATTAACACACCAGCCATCGTAAAGTCACTTAGACCGGTATATAGGCTGCACGCAAGGCTTGAATATGTAAAAGAACACTATCATTAACTTGGAAGTTTTTCTTAATAGACCATGACTTTGTATATAAACACCTCACTTTTATCAGTTCTAGCGTGTGTGTGTGTGTGTGTCAATAAATCCAAAAGCATTTAATATATCAAAGGTAAAGAGAAAACTAACAAGACTTAAGCATGCATTAACTAAGAGTTCATTGCCTTGCACCTAGCTCGGTTTTCGTTGCTCTTAGATTAGGTGTATAAATTACACCATTTTAATGGAACCTAAGGAGTAAACTAGATAAATTGGAGCCTCATGCATTACTTAGAAGTACCATTTTAATTTCTAGCTAGTAAAATTTCTAAGAAAATAGAGGTTTTTAAACTAAAATATTAATTATTAAGTGGAGCAATGAGACTTGTCCAAGTTGGTTAGCAAAATTTGTAAATGCCAAATTAGATTGAGTCCGAGAGATAAGAAAATTACCAAATAAAACTTGTCCAAGTGAGCCATGTTCCATATATTCGTAGATGAGCAAAATTAGGTGCCTTCTGGAATAACTAGCAATCAAATTAACAAGGTTTTCATGTTTCAAGTCCAAGGCCTTCCTGGCATAAACTTCACTTCCTATTTCATCTACTGCTTTTGAATGAGTGAATATCTTCTTCACTGCCACAGTCAGATCTGGTAATTCAGCCTGCAGGCATGTGAAATCAAAATGATGAAAGGTTAAATAACATAAAAGTTATTCTTCCAAAGGCAAAAATTAAGGAACAAGTAAAATTCTTTTTTTACCCTGTACACTATCCCTGAACGTCCGCTACCAAGCTGCATCTTGGGGCTAAATTTTTTTGTTGCACGAATGATCTGTTTAAGGGTGAAAGTTCTTTCTCCAATCTCCACTTTGGTTTCTACATATTCCAATAACACATGAATCAAGTGAATTGAACCACAATTATGGTAAGAATTATCCAGATAGAGAAAAAAGTGCTTACCTCGCAATTCTCTGTCACCTATCCAGCCCATTCTCCACATGAAGGCCAGCAACAGCAGCAGAAACAAAATACAGCATCCTATAATCAACGCAATTTCCCAACCATGCAGTTTTCTTGGAACTTGAGAAACATACAGAAAACAATGGTTGTCAGCCAAGCAATAAACTATTCTCACACTGATCATGAAGTCAGCAACAGAATCCTGGGGTTTTAATAGAAAAAAATAAAAATATTGAAGTTGTGCTTTCTACCACGAGTGATGGAAACGGCTGATATGAGAGGTCCGTTGAGAGCTGGTCCGAATATAGATCCTTTGCCAGCCCAGAAGAGCTGGATCTCTAACGAACCATCATTTATTTTAACCGGGAAATATAGCTGTCTTCCTTCATGTTCTTTTCCAGGGATTTCCTTTATGTTGAAATCTGGCCTTACATTCGTTCCCTACAATCAAGACTTTCTTAAGTGTGTGACATTAATTAGTACATAAATAAGGATTCTGACAAGTTAATACTTACCTGAATATATATATCAAACACTCGTTTTCTTGATGTGCTGTAATCTTCAATCTTAGAATATAATGCTTCAGCAAAATAAAGTGTCACAATGTACTCGCCTTTACGCAAGCAGAGGCCATAATACGTTAGAGAGACAGGAGCATGGCGAAAATTGTTATCTATGTTTGCCTTAGCGCTAGTAATTTCACATGTCGAGTTTATTACTGAAGCACTGGCATTGAAGTTTGTCGTGAGGTAGTCCCCAGCATAGCTATAAGCCCAATCATCAGATGGACTAAGATTAAAACTTGATATGGAGGTATCGTTATGATAATGATCCTTTCCGTAATATACATCCTCACCACCACTATTTATAAACAGGGAATTATCTGCAGGAAAACTTATTTTCAGTACAAACATGAGTGTTTCCAATGAGAAAATCAGGAATATAATTAGAAGATAGAAATTCTCTATCTAATAATGTAGGTATGTGCGCGCGCCTATGCCTGAATGCACTTGGAAAATATTTAGGAGAGTTATTTCTTTAATTTTTTTTTTTTTTGAAAAACAAACTCCTTACAAATGGAAAATGACAAGTGTATTTGGTGGTAATACGCTGTGGTAATACGATTTCCGTAAGTGTATTACTAGTGGTTGAAACATTAAGGTTAGATAAGGAATCCCAAATGCATTTAGATTTCAAAAGAATGAACATACGCTTTCGACGACATTTTTTGCTCTTCATCTCATCTATGAAAGACCTAAGAATTAACACAGAAATTTGTTAACCATACTTCAAGATCACTCTTATTGCAGAAAATGATGGTATCACATACCTTGTCGGGTTACTGAAAAGCAGCAAGATCATGAAATTAGACAAAAAAAAATAAAAAAATCAATGAGAACCTTCAGGAGTGATTCATTAAAGTCAATAAATTTGTAACAGAAAGCAAAATGGAAAGGAGTTTGGTTCGTCCCCTTACATGGTTACATTTTGCAGTCCGAAGCATGTTATAGTTTTACATGACACGTTGAAGTTATTGTAAGAAAGATCCCTGCAAATTAACAATTCATAAAAATGAAGCTTGCAGAATTTAACTACTCCCTAATAAATTGCTTTCATAATTTTTCCTCAGTTAATAATTCATCAAAATTAACTTTCTTAACATGTCACCTTCCTAGCATGCCACTTATTCAATACTAACCACCGCCATTTGTTGTCTCTTTAATGAAAGGATTATATTTTATGTGCTAGCCCATATATGTAGGTTGTTGTTGGCATTTAACCCAAGCTCAAGTTGCCTAACTTTGTTATTCTAGCGCGATATATATGTGTGTGTGTGGAGGGGGGTGATGTCAACACCTCCATTTAAACTTTCCTCTTTCTAGTGAAATTTCTTCCCTATAACCGATAGCTTTTTCTCCCTTTCTTTTGCAGAAAAATTTCCTCAAACCCTATCTCAAAATTCATCATATAATCATTTAACTCTTGATTAAGGTTTTTTTAATCTTTTTCTATTTGATTTATGGTATTGGTTTAGGTCTTTTGTTTATAATTACTTTAATGAAAAATTAAAGTTTATGTGATGTTAGTGATTTTATTTGAAGTAATTCATGTGTAGAATAATATATATTTGTATAAATACATATTGAAATAGAATATATAGAAATGAATTGATATGGGATTTTGCTTGTGTTTTGATGAATTTTGAGTAAAAGACTTTAAATAACTTTAATTTTAGGAATAAAATTGGGAATTATTGAAGAATTGTATAGAAAGAAATCATGTTGAAATTCTAGAAAATCTATTTTGGGGTTGAAGATGGAGGAATTACAGTTTAGTCCCTAATTTGTGAAAAGTTATGATTTTGCCCTTGAATTCTAAAAAAAAAATAGTTTAGTCCTTGGTTGTAAATAGGAGTTTTTAGATAGGTTTTAATAAAGAACTGAGATTTATTGATGGTTTGTTATCATGTTTTATCGTTTCCATCTGAATTTGAAATTAATTCTATTATGTATAGAAATGTGTTTAGACATTAAAAATAGACAGAGAAAATCAAATTATAACAATATATATCTTAGTTTCGACACAGATAAAGGAGTGATTCAAAAGTTTCTCAAAAGAAGTTATGTAGACAGTTGCAGATAAGCTTGCATTAATCTAGTGTCTTACACTGTAGTACGATTGATATTCGATTTCTTCGGATCAGTGATCCATGAAGGAAGCCCAGTAAGCATGTTTCTTGTTAAAAATCTAAGCAAGAAACACCAACACATCAGCAACAGTGTTCGCCAGCTATACATTATATTATATAAATATAAATATAAATATAAACAACTTAAGCACATACAACTCTGTCAGATTCCGAAATGTTTCTGGAATGCTACCACTTAAGTTGTTGAAGCTCAAATCACTGCGAGCCAAAGCGAAACGCATCAAATATATATATTACCCAAAATTGAAAGCTCGAGACTTAATTGGTAATGTCGATCAAAGTTAAAAGAAAGAACGAATGAGATCAATGTATAGACATAATTGTTGAGTTATTTACACGATGGAGTTTTAACCATTTGGTGTAGACTACATAAGATTGAACAATTACTGGAGATTTCGTAAAAGGTAAACGTACAGATATGATAACTGAGGCCACTTGCCAATGTATTCGGGTATTGGACCATTAATATTGCAATTTCTCAGAACCCTGCAGGAACAATTGAAGAAGTAAGAGACTGTAGATATACAACTTCCATTTTCTCTATGTTTTTCATCAATTTTAAACATGATAGAGTTGATGGAAAAACATTCTTAAAGTCATTAGTTAATTAACATGATAAACTAAATAAATAAAATGTAAGTCATTATCAAATAGTTTCTTTATAATATTACACAACGATAGAAATTGAGAGAACAGAAGCATGGTGGAAAACATCTTTGTAATATTAATTTCATACGAAATAAAATCCCAAGCATATTGTGTCAATGAAAGTGCTTATCTACTTAATCTAGATTTTCGAGTAAATTCATGCACATTAATCTAGATTTTTCGCAAATTAATCCCATAAATATGAAGAAAAACACTCACACAGAAACCAGAGAATTGGGCTCCGGTATGACTTCTTTAGGGAAAGATATTCCGGGATTGTTTACATCACTCACCCGCCTGGAATCATTGAACAGCACTTTATAACTCGTTAATAAGAAAACGACATGTTTCATGTCTATCTCCACATTAAAATAAAATAAATGATTACACATACAACTTCCGTAATTTTGTCAGACTAAAAGTTTTTGCAGGCAGATTCCCTTCAAAATTATTTCCTATCAGGCCCCTGACAAGTACATAATGCAACAGTCAGCTCAATGCACCAAATTGTTTTCCTTCATAAGTTTAATTAAATCCTCAATAGATTATAACATTTAACTTGACTATGTTTTATAGAAAAAAAAAACTTACAGAACGGTGAGGTTCACCCATTTTTCAATATAACCAGGTATCGGACCAGACAAATAGTTTCCACCTACCGCACTGCATTGACCCAAATGCTTCCTTTAATTGTATGACACCGAACAATTAAATTGCAAGAGAAAATAAAAGCAAGAAACTCACAACACTTCAAGATTGGTCAGCTTCGCATATGTCGTAGGAATTGTCCCAGTAAAATTATTCGCTGTCAAGTGTCTACAAGAAATTAAGTTCTAGGTTATTGGTAGTGCTACACAGGTTGCTATATGTTTCAAAATTTTCACATGGGGCCTCATCTACAGTTAAATCAAGTTCGACTCTCCATGATCAAAATGACAAAAGAAAAAAGAAGAAAATTACAGGAATCGAAGTTTGGTTAACTTTCCAAGCTCCTTCGGAAGTGCACCATGAAGATTATTGCCATCCAGGTACCTTTTTCTCCAGAGAAACAGACAAATAAGTAGATAAATTTATAATACTCCTGAAATAAAGACTAAAGGAAGTGGTGAGTAAGTTTTTCGCACAAATAACGGAGTGCAGACAGTTTTCCTAATTCTTTTGGAATACGGCCTGACAACGAGTTCTCATAAAGAAACCTGCAAATCGAATGATATAATGTATAAGACGCAAATATCATGTAGAATGAAAGGAGCAGTGAATAACTAGAACTATGCAATCACGGTAACTTAATAAATGGTATTGAACATTATATTTTCTTATTAATAATTTCGGAATCTCGGCCCATGTGGCCATGTCTATCGGTTGTTGTTCGTTCCTTTCATTTAAGACAAGTGCTAAATTAATAATTCCCTGGTGGGCTTTCTGTGCCTTTATCATGGACCTACTTCAAGACATTACTATTACATTATTTTTAAGATAACAAAATAATAAAATAGTATTTATAACGTAACAAGAGTGAATATGTTTTTTCTTCTCGATCTCGGTCACAAATAACTTTTATTTGAAATTATACTCAATTGTTTATAACTTTTTTAAGGTAAAAACATGATCTACACTAATATAATAACTAGCATAATTACGAGATAATTAATTACGTAACTGAGTGATAACATAAATTATTATAATATAATGAATAAAAATATTGAATAGTTTATGATTTAAAAGCACTATAATTATAATTCCTTCAAATAACTATGGAAATTACCTCGTTATGGTGTGTGTTGAGTGAATTTATGGTTATATTATTTGAAGTATAATGAATATAACTTACAGAGATTGAAGTGAAGAGAGTTTGCCCAAACTTTCGTTTATAGTACCACTGAGGAAGTTGCGGTAGGCATAGCTGTGACAGGAAGATGTACAGGTATTTGATTAAGAATTAAGCTGTCCATATACAGATGCAAGACTGTTTTAATCTCTAAAAAGAAACACTTACATCGCTGTCAAGTTTTGACAATATCGTATGCTGTCTGGTATTGGCCCAGTCAATTTATTCTCGGAAAGATGCCTGATTTTCAACAAAGATAACAGAATGAATATATAAAATAAAAAAATATCTTGCAAATATACCATTGACTTACAATCTACGAAGCGATTGGAGACCCTTCAGATTCGAAGGGATGGTGCCATCAAGATCGTTGCTGGAAAGATCCCTGATTCGAAGGGATACATATCCCGGAAGATAAAAACTTTCAGTTAATATCATCAACAGATTCAATTCTATATTGTATCAATGGAACTTTTATCAATTGTGGTGTAGAAAAGGTCTTTCTGAAGTTTTCTATATTTCACGAATATTGATAGACATTCCTTCTGAAATTTTACGCATTTTTTTTTATATATAATCTACAAGTTATTTTAGAAAAAAAGTTTATAATCTCAATGCCTTTGTATTATATAAATAATTGATAAATAATCATTTCAATTTAAAAATTTAAGTTATTTGATAAGCTATATATATATAATATAACATACTCTCAACTAAAAAGTTATTCAAGCTTAATTATTGCACAATTCACCAATACCTTATATTTATTTATTTTTAATTAGTTAACTTGAGAACATGGCTTAAAGAGATTATTAATTATTAATTGTCTTTAAATCACACCAGTAAAATATGACTTCTGTTAGAACTAATTATTCATCAGGAAGCTTGATAGAATCTGCTAGATTTACAATGAAGCAGAGCGTGCTACGTACAATTCAGTCATAATTAGAAGGGTTATCTACTATCATTTCTAAGGAATTTCAACACCATTTATTTTATATTTTATTCCTCTTTTTCGATTGAAGAGCAAAACATAATATCACAATGTTGTTTTATGTACCAAAACTCTAAATTGATCTAAAAAAGAGTTTGTATTACTTTCAACAGATGATAAAAGTTGTTATATGTAGCAAAAAAACATAATATCTCACAAAAGCCAAACACAAATAAAAAATATTAAAAAGCTTCGTTTGTTACAATTTCAAATCAATTTAGAATTAGTTATTAATTATTAATTGTCTTTAAAAATATGACGTCGGTAAGAACTAGCAAAGGTTGTCAATTCTGTTTCAGTAGGTGTTTTGTTTTTTCAATTGGAATGGAATGTTTCAGTTTCGGAGTGTTTCGGGGTTGTACTGTTCATATATATATATATATATATATATATATATATATATATATATATATTCAACAAACATAATTCAAATTCAAGATAAATTAATTATAAATTATGCAATACAAACAAAATGTCAAGCAAATATAATTTCAAATTTTAAAATATTTCTAAATAGTTAAAATAGATTTTTAACTTAAAGTAATTCAACTTAAACAAAATATCAAAATATTATGCAAGTAAAATGTTTTAACAAAAATATTTTAAATATAAAGTTAGGTCAATATTATCAAGGCTAATGGAATCTAAAGCATTCCTTATTTTGCTCAAATTCCTATAAAGTATAAACATAAAAAAAAATAATATTAATATAAACCATATATATTAGTGATAAATCCAATTTTAAAAAATTAATATCATTGTTAATGAAAATAGTAATAATAATTTTCAATATTATTATTAATATCATTGTTATTGAAAATAGTAATGAAAAAAATCTTTTTATAATTGGACGGTTTAATTAATTAAATTGAACAAGGTTCAATTTGATTTAATAGCTTTTTAAGAGCGGAACGGAACATGTGGAATGAAATCGGAACGTTCCGGGTGGAATTTAGCCGAAAAATCCGGAACGGACCGAGATTTAAAATGAGATGGAATTTGTTCCGTTTTTTAAATTAGAATGGAATGTTTCTGTCATTTCAGACGGAACGGAATGGAATTGACAACCTTCAACTAGAAAGCGTGATAGAAATATGTTAGATATAAAATCCATACGATGCTTAAAATAATTTTATGGAATTCTAATTTGCATATATTTATGATGAAATGGATAAGGTTAATGCGATTCAAAACTGAGCAAACTAAAGTATAAACCCAAATTAAACTGGAAGACTTACAGATATTTCAGATTCTGCAACTTTGTCAGGCTTGAAGGTATAGAACCGGTCAACAAATTGCTTGAAAGGTCCCTGATATTTTGCACAAAGCCATTGTACCATTATTTAGAAATAAGAAGAGCCTATGCATGCCATGATTTATATAAAAAGAACAAGGAATCCAAGCTTTAACATACAAATACTTGAGATGCTGTAATTGCCCCAGCGTTGAAGGAATCCCACCAGAAAGCTGATTATAGTTAAGATTACTGTTGTGGGCAATATGATCAAACCTAATTTTCATCAATGGTGACCACTGTAGATTCAATACTGAAAAGAGAAATGTATATGGAGTTACGATACTTACAGTCTTTTCAAGTTTTTGAAGCTACCTATTGAATTGTCAATAGATCCATCCAACTTTTTTCCTGGCAAGTTTCTGTCAAAGAAATTGAAGTAATTCACATCGAGACAATCAGAATTTGAATCTGTCAAGTTTTATACATACATTACAGTGACCGAACGAAACGATCCATTTGTGGTGGTGTTGTCAGGGGAACCACATTTGATCTCGGCATACAGGTCTTCAGAACAAATAGGAGATGACAGCGATAACTGTGTGGAAGATGACAGCGATAACTGTGTGGAAGATGACAGCAAAGTCTGTGAAAGGACTCGAAGAGCACGTACTGCCGAAAAAAAATTCTTATTAAGTCCCACTAAGATCTTCTGAAATTTAAGATAAAAGTACTCAATCGACCTTATTATATACTTACATGTAGGGGTGTTCACGGTCCGGTTCGGTTCGGTTTTAACCATAAAAACCAACCGAACCAAGTACCTCATATTTTTTAAATTTCAAACCGAACCGAACCGGATTCCGGTTCAAACCGAACTGGTTCGGTTCGGTTGAATCCGGTTTTGCAGCTAAAAAACCGGGAAACCTAATCATTAAATTAATGGGCTTTTTTGACTTTTTTTAATAGGCTTAAATTAAATTGGGCCATTAAATTTTCTTCTTGGGCTAAATTTATAGGCTTTTTAATCAAAATTCTTTAAAATGTTATAATTTGATTAATTTTATTATAAGCTTTCTAATGAAATTAAAATATTGAAATTTTTTTGAAATGCTTAATTGCTTATAGTAACAATAAATTTGGTATGATTTATCTTACTATTTTTAATATACAAAGAAATATGCTATGAAAATTCAAATCAATGCAAATATGCAAGATGCATGATCAAATTTGGACACCGTTCACACTAAAAAAAGTTTACATTAGCAAATAGATACATTAGCAAATAGTAACTAGTAATAAATTATCATAAACATTCGGCATAAGTTGAAGAAAAAATCCGACACCAGCACTACAGCAGCATCCAAAACTTCCAGCAACAGCAAAAGCCAAAAGATCCAGCAAGGATAATGCTATAAAAAAACACTAGCAAATTAGCAACATATTATAGTTTGACAATTAAAAAAATTAGGAATGCAAAATTTTAAAAGGAATTAATAAGGCAAAGTAAATTAATTACACAAAACAATTATATTCCAAGATTGCACCAACATCATCAATATAACTTACAAATAATCAGTTGAGATTTTTAAACTTTCACCAAATTCTACAAAAACAAAAATTAAAATGCTAGATTAAACATATATAAATAAATAATATTATAAAATCCCCCAAATTATCCACACCAAGCATTCTCCACACCAAGCCCAAGACTATGAAGTTGCAGTGCTGTAGTTAAATCCCCCACCCCAAATTGTCAAAAAAAAAGAGAAAAAAAAGAGAAAAAATCAATCATTCTACGAGCATGATTGATTCATGCATGAGGCTCCAATAAGTTCCAGAGACTGCAAGGCATTCCTATTCTATTGAAGCCATGTTCAAGCCCATTAGAAAAGCAACCAGCATTCCAACAGTAACAAGGTAAACACACATCTTCCATGACCATCTCTTCCATCTTCCCAGCATGTCTTTCCTTTCCATGTTGCGGCCCATACTCTATACCAGTCATCAGATCGCAGCAACCCAGAACTAACGCTCCAATACCTCGATCAACCTTATTTAAGGATAATAAAAGTTGACGCAAATATTCAAAAAATTTCAGAAGACCGCAACAACCATCTTGCACTTGAATAGACCCATCTGTCAAGTTTTATTATGTCTCCTTTTATTTACAGCGACCTCATCCGTAGCAAAAGAGAGACAAATCATATGATTGTTGTAAACCCACTAAATAAAGAATCAAAGATGAAGATGAAATTTACCTTGTTGTTGTTGCTAAAATGAAGACGCCTGAAAGATGGAGACGGTTTCTAGAAAAGATGGAGACGATTTCTGGAAAATAAAAATATGAAGATGAAGATGGAATAGACTTAGAAATTTAAAAAACACTTTTAAAATTCAAACCCATGAAACAAAGAATCAAAGAAGATGGAATTTAGTCATTTACCTTACTATCGTTGCTTCAATAAAGAAGGTTTATGGGAAAGGAAGATTGTGGATTAATTATTAAGGATGGGTTTTTGTTGAAAATGGGAAGGAAGATGAAGACGGCTTTGTGATTGTAAGAGAAGTGAGATGAGAATATGTTAGGGTTAGAGAGGGAGGCTAATTAGGTTAACTTAACTATTTATAGTAACTTTTTTTTTTAATGGTTTAATGAGTCCGGTTCGGTTGGCTCGGTTTCTGGGTCAAAACCGAAACCGAACCGGACCTGTTAACATTTATAGTTTTTTAAATCGGTTTAATCGGTTTTTACTTTCGGTTCGGTTTTTTCGGTTAATTTTTCTTCGGTTTTCTCGGTTTTCTCGGTTAATCGGTTATTTTGAACACCCCTACTTACATGTACGGGTTAGAATGGATAAGAAGTGTATTTAAGCAAGAAATGAAACTAGTAAATTAAATGAGACTCAACTATGTTATTGCACTTGCACATATACACTTTTTATTTACTAAATAAATGACTAATACAATGTTTTCATGAGATATCTTTTCAAATTAGTTAATGCGCAATAGGACCTTTATTTATGCTGCAAAAGAACTCTTCATATTCGAATAGCTTTTCTTTCGTAATCAATTTATTCATGATAATTTCAATGGCCTTGTATCTGCATGCTTTCACCCTATCCCACATCGATTAGTAATTAAACTAAACAGATATTGATATATCCTTGTACCTTCATCCTCTGGAAGTAAATAGTCGCGTGCGGCTTTATAGATGCTCTCATTATCAAAAGTAGTACTATTTCTCCCGGTGCCAGATTGCCAGAGAAGAAGAAGGTTGAGGAGAAAAAGCCTGCTGATGAGCATTACTGACCGTTCAGAACCCATTGGTTTCGTCATAACTTGATTTAAGAAGCGTTTCTTGCAGTGTGTGTGTGTATGCCACAGCTTGTGCTTGTACTTATATATTAACACATGGATAAAAACATTCCTGCACAAGTGACAAACAAACTTTCAATTGTAAAATAATAAAAAGTTATCTTTAAGCTCCAACCCAAAGACTCTTATTCGTGGTGGAGTGCCCTTCGAATAGGATCCGATCCCCTCCCAGCAGTCGACACTCCTTCCTGACCCCTGTTTTTGGTCGTTCTCAGTAAAGTATTTTTTTTTATGTTAAATAAAAAATATTTTATTATTTATTGATTATATCAATTGCTTCTTAATATTTTAATTATTATATATTTTATTTTGATTTTTTTTTAATTTATTCCTTATAACTTGATTTTATTTGATTTTTATATTAATTTTGATTCTTATTCTTTTTATTGTTATTTATTTTTCTCTTATTCTTTTATCAATTGAAATTTATTAAATATCAAACTTAATCTTCTTTTTTTTTTTATTTCTATTTATTTTATTTAAAATAATTTATATTTTTTTAATTTCATCGTCCTTCAACTATTTTATTTATCAAATTTTATCTATATTCTTTCAATAAACTTAAAAAAAAATTAAAATATTAATAAATTATTTTACAACTCATCTTATATAATATAACCACATACTAAAAAAATAATTCGCTTTCTAACGTTTCACTTTCTATATAAACAACTTTTCAAAAAAAATTACATTTCAGCAAAGCAAATAAACAAGGTTTAAATTAATGAAATCATCCCACTACGTCAAGGTGGGAACTCGAGGCTGATAAGTATTGTACTGCGACTAAAGAGGAAGACTTCTTTTCGAAAGTTACCAATGCAATTTCTATAATGCCTTTTGAGTAAAGAGCGAAGACAATGATGACAGGTAAAAATCATAATTGAAATGAACAAAATTAAAGCACTGAAAGTTGCTAAAGAAGTATCAAAATAAGCTGCAATTTCCAACATTGATAAAATTAAGATCTTCTAAAATTTAAGATAAAGTAGACAATCGACCTGGTTAGAATTGATAAGAAGTGTATTTAAGCAAGAAATGAAACTAATAAATTTAACGCATTGATGGATTAAATGAGACTCAACAATGTTTGCATTTGCTATTTTTTTCTTTTTCTACTAAGTAAATGACTAATACAATGTTTCAAGCTATACTTTTCAAAATAGTTAACATGCAATTGGGTCAGTCATGACGCTGCAAAAGAATAAATAATCTTTTATGTAATTTTTTAGCACTAAAATTATGTTATTATTTATAAAGTTAATTTAAAATTAGTAAGTATTAGTAATAATATTTATTAGGACTTGCATTTCATAATTAGTATCAAGTTACTAGGTATAGATATTAATAAAATTATTTTAAAAATATCACCTAATAGTTTAATTTTTTTGAATTGAGATAATCATTGTACATAACATTATAATTTTAACATTGGAGTGAACTAATGTATGAAAGGGGAAAAATAGAAAAAAAATCACTTAACATCTAGTTTTATAATAACTAGACCTAACTGATTTTTAGAGATTCTAGGTAAGGAGTTGTTTATAAAATAAATAAAAAATAGGCACTACCCTATACATCTTATCTAAGATAAATTGTATTGTGGTTTGTTTTTTAAATGATAAATGTGTTTTAATGTGATTTGCTTATACTAATACGTATATTATTTAGGGTATTTTTATTATCCACAAAACAACGTTAAAAAAAACAGGGCTCAATGTTGGACCTTACTATCCTGAGTTATTTTGTAACAACAAAAAAAAAAAAACATATATAAATATATGTATGTATTTATACATGTATCGATTTTATTCGGTGCAATTTTTTATATATATTTAAATTTCAAAAAAGTCTCTTTTATATTTTTAATATCAAGCTACCAACTCAAAGAATTTATCCACCTACAAATAACAATTACAATGCTCGTCCCATCATACTGGACTTCACAACTCAACCATGATATCAACTTCCTTTCTTTTTTTGTAGAGCTAGTAGTTCACAACAAGCATCAATTTCTTAAGAAAAAAGCTATGTTTAATTTCACATACAACACGGTTATTTATTAACTTAATAAGGACAATATCCTTAATTGCATCATATAAAAAAGATAACTTAAACATTTAAATTCTTAAACACAAGATGTTACATAACAATAAAATATTATTTACTCTAAATACATAATTAATTTAATAAAAGACTTCTATTCATGCATCTACTTTCTAGTTTGAGGGTGCGAGGTATCTAGCAACATATTTATATAGCGTTTAATTCATGCTCAATAATAAATTACAATGTCACAGTCGCATAAATTAATTACCCTAGCTTAAAACACAACACACAAGATATTATAAAGCAAGCAAGGGATCGATCCCATGAGAAAGGTTCAAGTTAGATTTTTTATACTAGATGATATGCAATTTAGGATGGGTTGGAGGTTATCTAGGCTAAAGCAAAAGAAATCAGAAAAGAGCAATCAATGCTAAATAAATAAATAAATAAATAACCGAAATTTATCAAGAAAAAACAAACCTTGGTCGCAAGTAAACGTCCACCTACAGAAATCAAAACTGATTATGGAAACGAAACGTCAATTTATACTTTGAATATTTATCTTTTCTTATGTTTATTAGTTAACATATTTGTTGTATAACTAATCATGACCATCCAACAATCACAATGTCCGCATTAGTAATTTAATTCAATGCATGGCAGCCTTAAGAATTATATGAGCTAATTAATTGTCTACAATAATAACTTAGAGTCTGCTCTAGTAATTAAAATAAACAATTATAGGAAAAATAAGCATAGAAGAACAAACATATTTATCATATAAATTGAAAAGAAAAGGTAAAATAAATCTCACAGTTCTTGAAATCTAAAAGTTTTCGTGTCCTTGCAACCAAGAAAAATAGTTTGGTCTTGCATGTCTACTGAACAATTAATAAAAAAAAAAGGAAGAAAACATGATTTTGGGTTTGTGGAGGGGAGTGGTCATTTTTTCTCTCTCTTGACTGGCTTCCTTCTCTTTCCTTTCTCTCTTTTTTTTTTTTATATATCCTAGGAAACCCAAATCTTTTTTTTACAAAATAATCCTTTTCTAAGTAGACACTTTATATTTAAGTAATTCAATAATTATTTTTACTAAAAAAGAAGAAATAGCCTTGCATAAAACTTTCAAGCTTTTACTTTTCACTTAGAGGAGCTAAGTTGCAAAATAAAGACTTGAATGTCGGTTTGGATGCTTAGAGAAGTAATTTGAATTTATTTCTTCACAAAACCTGTTTATTGGCAGAATTCATATGTTATCTTAGAAAAATCATATCTCTCTTAGTAAAAATTTTGTCCTCAGGCATATGGTCAAATTCTAAAATTTGAATGCATGTTTTTATACGATAAATAAAAATTAAATCTTCATCATACTTAGAAAAATACAAAAAAAATCATTTAATACGTATCATAATAAGTCTGCAATTATCCGTTAAGATTTGAATATAATTTCAAATAATGTTTTTTTTCATTTTCTTTCATGTTAGGATAGTTAAGTTTTTAATATGATAAGATAAGAATCTCCTTATCAAAGATGATTTTTCTTAAACCTTAAGCATACCTTTTTTGGGCTTTAAAATGGTTATGTTTTAACTTGATAAGATAATAATCTCTTTAATGAGAAGAACTTTTCTCGAACCTTAGATAGATTAACGAATAGAAACACGACTTAGAACAAACAATAGTAGCTTATCATAAGTAAGATGCACTCGGAGTTATACATCTTTCATTTACATAATTAGTTCCCCTACTCGGACTCTCATAGACCATTAGGTTTTCTAGTGATTATAATATTAGATGGTGACTCCCTTTACTTTTCTTTTTTGTTGATAAAAAATAAAAATTTCTTATACTTTCTGCACTAATTACCCATTACAAATTGATATTATCAAAGAATCACTATAAACTTAAAAGTTTAAAGTTTTGATAATAATTTTATATTATTGGATAATACATTTTTTCAAGTGAACATTTAATTTAATTTTGTTTTGTATTAAATATCTTGATTGAATTGATTTTTTAACATTGAAAAAATAATTATAATAATGTAAATGATTGGAACCATGGAGTCTGAAGTAATAATGCATCATTAAAATTTATGGTCAAGTCTTTGTTCATGTTCAGCATCTTTTATTTCCATGATGTCGATCTTTTGCTTTCATGATGTCTGAGGAGTAATAATGCTTCTTTAAAAATTAAGATCAAGTCTTTGTTCATGTTCAGCATCTTTTTTTTTTTGGATAATTCATGTTCAGCATCTTTAGTTTCCATTATGTCGATCTTTTGTATAGTCGAGCAGATAAAGATTAATAAAGCTAAAGCATCAGTATGAAGGCCACAAGCTGATAGTTTACCCTACATTTCTTTAAAAATTAAGATAGATCAAGTCTTTGTTCATGTCCAGCATCTTTCTTTCTTTTTTAGATAATTCATGTTCAGCATCTTTTGTTTCCATTATGTCGATCTTTTGTATTGTGATATGACTAAAATTAAATGTAAACAAGTTTTTATAAAAACTAAAAAGACTCGAACAAAAAAGAAAACTTTTAGCAAAACTTTAACGACTGATCTTATACACAAATCTTTTACACCGTTTCATTTTAAAATTAAGAAATAGGCTTCACGATACAGAAGAAGTGAATAACAAATAATAAAGTTAGCCTACACTTCACGACTCATGCTTCTTTATATATGTATGATAATAACTAATTATCCATTACACATTGCTATTATATATCAAAGAATTACTATAAACTTAAAAGTTTAACATTTTAATTAATAATTTTATATTATTTACTAATACATCTTCTGAAATAAACATTTAATTTAATTTTGTTTTATATTAAATTTGATTGAATTGATTTTTTAACATTGACAAAATTTATGGTCAAGTCTTCGTGTTCAGAATCATTTTTTTTGCCTCATCAAGCAGAGAAAGATTAATAAAAGCTACATTTCTTGGGTCCAATCGGAATGTGAACATTGAGAAGTAATAAAGGTAATGCCTTGTTAAATGAAAGACTTGACATGGTTTTCTGTCTTTTCTATGCCCAGCTAGCGGCTCTGCTAAATGATTTGATACGTCATGAAATTAATGAATTGATTTTGTGATGTTATCAGAAAAATAATAATGTATATTGAACCCATGGAATCTTTAAAATTTATTTCAAGTCTTCGTTCATGTAATTCAGCATCTTTTGTTAATGTTTTGCATTTAATAAAGCTAAAGCATCAGTATGAAGGCCAAAAGCTGATAGCTACATTTCTTGGGTCCAATCGGAAAGTGAACATTGAGAAGAAATAATGCATCTTTAAAATTTTATGGTCAAGTCTTTGTTCATGTAATTCAGCATCTTTTGTTTCCATTGTCAAGTAATAATAATAACCAAAAATTGAATGTTATTTTTATGCTATTCTCACATGGAAAGTCTTGTCAATGAAATTTATGGAAGTAGAACAATATACAGTTATCTTCTAAGAAGTAGATTAGCGCTCTATTAATTTCACATAAATTTTACTTTTTCTTTACTTTGAATAGACTAACATTTTATCTTCTAAAAAGTACTTTTATCAAAGTAGAAAACGTACAATCAACACGTTTTATTTTCAACAATAAAAATAATTATTGATGATATATACCTTCACTTTCCTAAAGTCCTCACTGGATTCACTGAAACCATCACGTGATGGCCTGCCCACGTCAAAAAGATTATAATTATTGATGATATATACCTTCACTTTCCTATATTTTTCTTCACCAAAGCATTGGTATATGGTAAAATCACTATTTTCTCATAAAGAAAGCATTTAGTTTTGATGTATCACTCAATGAAAAATGTGAGAGCACTACGTACAGAAACCTCCCTTTGATCTATTATTGTGAGAATTGGACTAATGGGTAAATGATATATATAAATTAATACAACAGAAAAGGGATGTCAGCTAACCAAACGTGTTAATTTTGATATCTACCAATTTGTTTTACATTTTTTTGTATTAAAACTTGATATATTATCAAATAATGTTTTATATTAAAAATTATTTATCTAAATAAAATTAAAAAAAAAAAAAAAAACAAGCGAATCAACGAGCCAGGTCTCCAATTTCCAGGGCCATAATTCTTAAGAACCAGTACATGTTTTTCATGAAAAGGAGGATCAAGGGAAACAAACCAATGAAAAAAAAGAAGAAGAAGAATCAATAGATATGGAAACATGGCAAAACACAAGATATATTTATTGACCATCCGGTACTCAAGCAGGAGAGATCGAGGGAGTGATCTCTTCAGAAATATCCTCGAGGGTTTTTTCGCCTTCATGTACAGCCACAACTTGAGACGTTGTAGGCCTGAGAGAAGGTGATTGATCGGTGCACTTCATTGCCAATTTCAGAACAATGTTCGTTTGGTTCCCGTCGTAATGGAAATCAAACAAAAGATTACAAATATAAAATGATGAATCAATACAGATTTCTTATTTATTTATTTATTTTACTCTTTCAAACAAACATGAGTGCGCGTGCTTT
The DNA here is from genome assembly GCF_005239225.2 of Populus alba. NCBI lineage: Eukaryota > Viridiplantae > Streptophyta > Magnoliopsida > Malpighiales > Salicaceae > Populus > Populus alba. Next base: position 9,305,987 of record NC_133299.1, read on the forward strand.
TATAATTAACTATTGATGTCGTCCCTAACATCGCACCAGCTCTAAAAATAACTCTCTTGAATTAATTATGGAAAAAGAACAGATTTCTAGCATCTTATTCTTTTAAGAGAAAAAGTCTTGTTTGAAGAGTCGCCACCTAGTATTATGGTCACTAGAAACCCTAATTGATCAACATAGATTTTATTGTTTGGGACTGGTTACGTAAAAGGGAAGATATTAGCATCCCTTAAACGTTCTGTCTAAGGCAAACTGCATTGTTAATTTTGTCTTAAATTGCTAAATTTTATTTGTTTACGCTTTAATGGTTTATTCGCAATATTCCTGACTCTGGCGTCAGTGAATATTCAACTACGGATAATTCTAACCCTAGCGTTGGTAACTATTACGTAGCTATAAAATAAGTTTAGATCAATATTTTTTTTATTCCTGACTCTAACGCTAGTGAATAAACAAATAAACTAAATTCATTTTATTACGCGTTCACATATTTTTTCTTATATAGTTAAATAAAAAAAACAATTAAATCAGTGTTTTTATTCCTGACTCTAGCGTCAGTGAATAAACCAATAAAATAAATTTTATTTTTCATACATGCACATATATTTTCTTATTTTTCTATTTTTTCTATTTTCCTATTTTTTATTTTTTTTATTTTTTATTTATGTTTTTGGGGGCTGGGCCCAGTTCAACCCACATGGGCTGGGCTAGACCCAGCCCGGCCACGGGCCCAAGCCAGTGACCCGGCTGGGCCACAACACGCATGACCCAGCGTCATGCGTGCATGGCACTGTGCGAAGGTAATTAATTACCTTCGCACAGTGCTAAATGCACTTAACTTTCGAGAGTTAAAGAACGAAGAAAACAGAGGAAGCTTACCTGGTTGCAGGTTGCTTCGCTGGAGTGTCAGCGTGTCGGGTGACGATCAGCGGTGGCGTCCATCAATAGTAAGCTAGAATTCCTCCTTCGACCTCCACCTTACTGCCCTCTGTTTCCTCTGCCCTCGTTTGAAAAATTATCTCGTGCTCTGTTTTCCAAATTCTCTCTACTCCCTTTCGGTTTGTTTCTGTTTTCGCTGTTTTAGGCTGGTATTGGTGAGGGAAATGTTCACCTCTGGTACGGGTCTCTAAACAAAACGCTTAAGAGTCCACTGGTTTCTCTGTATAGGTCTCTTTTCAGGTTTCTTTCCTGTCTCTCCCTCTTTAACCAACTCCTGTTCTTCGATGCTGCTCGGTTTATATAGAGCTCGGTGAGTTGGTAACAGGCGGTAGGCTGAGGGTTGGCCACCATTAAGGCGCCCATAATTGAAGCCAACGGACGACGATTACTGCTGCAACGTTTCTCCCTCCATTATTGCAGAAACGGTCACTGGCTTAAAGGAGAAGAAGATGAACAGCGTCTTCAAAACGACGCCGTTTGGAGATAAACAGTGGCCATTTTTGCTTTGACCCGTGAAGTTTCAAAAATTTTATAATTAAGCCCCTGGTTTAAATCGTAATTTTCCTTGCATTTCGGTGCCTTTTACAAGTTAGTCCTTGGACTTTAATTTGCTGCAATTGTGTCCCCAATTAACCCCAAACTTTGCTATTTCTTCAATTAAGTCCCTGATTTCATTAATTTAATTAAATCCAAAGTCCAATTAAGTCTAAAACTTATCAATTATCCAATTAATCCCCTAACTAGATTAATTAAATTAATTTTAAGCTTAATTAAGTTTCAAAACTTATCAATTCTCCAATTAAACCCTTGATTGGATGAATTAAATTAATTTCAAGCTTAATTAAGTCTAAACATTTATCAATTCTCCAATTAAACCCTTAATTGGATTAATTAAATTAATTTCAAGCTTAATTAAGTCTAAAACTTTATCAATTTAAGCCCCAAAACTTCCAATCATGTTGCCCTTAACCCAAATTTTAATTCATTCTTCATTTATTTCATTTTACTTGTTTTTCCATCATTATTATTATTATTATTATTATTATTATTTCATTTTTTATCCTTTTTAGTAAATAAAATAATAATAATAATAATTAAAATAAAATGGTCAAAAATTGGGTTATGACAATTGAAATTAATTATTTTAAATAAGTACATTAATTTGAAAAATTTAATAATTAATGATCAACATATGATGTGATTTTTTTATGCAATCCAACCTTGGATTGCATTAATACAACTATAGATAGGATGGTTGTGTCATATTTGAATTTTAAGATTATCTTTAGAGGCTTGATCCATATAATGCTTTAATTTCATTTCTTGTATTTCCAGGAGTATGGTTGGAATTCATCAAGATGTTATCCAGTTTAATTGTCTTTTTATATGTAAATTAACCTAGGAAAAGAAGATTTATTATTGGGTGCTATTCTTTAGATGTTGTCTATTAGATAATAGAATTAGTTAATACATAAAATAGAATGTACCTGTATAGAAAATATTGTAGTCATACTTTTATATTGTAATCACCACCATTACTGTCGCACGTGTGTAGCGTTGCGATAATCATCCACTCTCAGGTTTGTTATCTTGGAAAAATCAGGAAAATCAAGAAAAATCAGGTTTGATATCAGGGTATAGATGGAATGAGAGTCGTCACCTAGTATTTTGGTCACTAGAAACCTAACTTGTCTTAGAGATCGGGTACGAAGACTGGTTGCATAAAGAGAAGGTATTAAGGTAAGCTACATTTCTTGATTGTTTGATAAAATCTAAGGTATTTTCATGTTTTCTATTTGTTGGTTAGTCTAAGGTTTGAGAAAAGCCCTTCTAAATAAAAAGGTTCTTATCTTATCAGGTAAAACCTAACCATTCTAACGTCAATAAAAAGAAATATATTTTATGTATAAATTCGTAATCTTAGATACTAAAGAAAACAAAATATTTTTTTGGGTATTTTTGAAATATTGGCCTAGTTCTTATGACTTTAATAAACTAGTTATTAAAACCAAAATACATGTTAAAACATGTTTTTTTATTTATTTTTTCTTTGTTGTATGATAATACAACATGATTTTTTTTCTTTAAGAGACTTGGCCATTTGCAAGAAAACAAGACATCTTTTTTTTTTTTTTTGTAAATTGTTTTTGCAACTTTTTGGAGAAAATCATGTATTTTAATATCAGATTTATATCTTTACAGTATAAAAATACAAATCAATATTAATCAAAATTGGTAGAAAAATACATGGGAAGATCACAATTTTTTCAAACGGATTTTTGAAAATTTGTTTGCTTAATATATGATATGTAATATTATATAATATAATATTATTATATTATAAATATATAAAGAGATGGGCTGGCCCAAATATATTGTGCTAAGCGCATCCTAGTTGGGCCGAAATCAGCCTAGAATTGATTGGGCCAACATTGCCCAAGACAAAAGGTGGGTCAGCTCGGCACAAAGGTGTTGGTCCAGCTTGGCCCACAATATTTTTCTCTTTTTTTGGACTAGGCCGGAATCAGCCCGACCATTTTGGTCTGGGTCAGCGTTGTCCAACCTAGTGAACAATGGAGAAACTTTCCACTGTTCACGTGAACAGTATATAGTGAATTAATTCACTCGCCATTGTTCACTAATAGTGGAGAGTGAATTAATTCACTATCCACTATTCACTTTGCAGAACAGTGGAGATGGCAAGGCAGCAGATGAAGAATATGGAAGAGGAGAGGGTTGATGGAAAATGAACGAGGTAGTGGCTCATTGTTGTTCTGGTGGTGGTGGCAGTGGTAGGATGTGGTTGCAAATGGTGGAGTTGCGGTGGTTCTTCCTCTTCTCTCTTTTGTTTTTTTGTTCTCTTATTTTTTTATGTTTTTTTTTTGTCTCTCTCCTTTTTTATGTGTTTCCTTTCCTTATCCTTCTTATTCCTTCCTATTTATCTTTGTTTTCTCTCTTTTTATTCTTCTTATCGTTTTCTTTCTCCTCTGTTTTATCCTCTCTCTCTCAAACAATGTTGTCTCTGTTTTTCATTCTTCCCTCTCTTATTTCACTCTATTTTCCCCTGTGTCTCTCTCATCCCTCTCCCCTAGTATTTATAAGGGGAAAAAAGGGAAGAGAGGGCTACTACACCTGTCCAGTCATGGCATATGGTAGGGTGGCCGGACGGCTACTGGGCAGCCGCCCACAGGGCTTGTCCCCTCTGTTTTTTCGTCTAATGGCTGGCTATAGGTGTGGGTTATGTCAAGGTTTAGGCAATTGGTGGGGGAGAGAGAGAGAGAGGATAGTGTTACAGGGGAGATGTGTCCAGGGAAAGAAGAAGACCTATAATGCCATTCAAAACAACAACATTTTGGTTTTTTTTTTTTTTTTTACAGTGGATGAAACGGTGTTGTTTTGCCCAAAATACGACATTTCATTCAAAAGAAAATGGCACCAAAACATGTCGATTTCCAAATCAGTCCTTAGTTTGTGATTTGTTTAATCAAGTTCTTCATTGCAATTTTGATATTAAGAATCAATTCAATTACATCTTTATCAAATTCAATAGCTGGCCTTGAAGTTGGCCGCCTTTCATATGTTATTAATTCAATCGTCGGCCTTGGAGTAGCACCTAGAATATGTTTTTAATGTAATTCCAAGCTATTTGTTTAATGTAAAAAACAAAGATTAGTAAAATTTAAAAATTAATAAAATACAAATAGTTTAAAATGTAGAAATAACTTATTTTGGATTTTCTTTATGAAGTTCTTATTCTTTGTCATGATTTTTAAGAGGTGAGAATTACAAAAAGAAAATAATTATTGTACAAAAAGTTTCTCTATATTAATAGAACCTTAAAGAGCCCATATGCATTATATTAGGATAAGTGAAATATCAAAATCTTTATTTTATTTTCCATGCCCTTGCACATGCTAACAATTATTTTCTTTTTAAAAAAATTCTTTACCTTGTATTTTTGTTTTGAATTGTAATAAATATTTTTTCGAGATATTCTCATATGTGATTAAATTCAAGCAAGGTCAGGAAAATATGGTTGCAGAATGCTTTGTTACGAAGATATGTTCTTCTTAATACTCCGAATACTAAATTGTTAGGATTTGAGTATATTAAAGAATTATATCTTGATGGTAATGATTTTGGTACCATACATGTTGAGTGTAGAGTTTCAGCCAAGGACAATTTTTTTAGGCATAATGGGTTTTTGTTTAAGGAGAATAGATTATGTGTACCTAATTATTCTATACATGAATTGTTTATAAAGGAAGCTCATGGGGGAGGTTTAGGGTGTGTTTGGTATTGCGGTAGCTTTTGTGGTTGTGGTTTGAAAAAAGCTGTTTTATAAAAAGTACTTTTAGTTGAGGTTGGTTTGAAAAAATAGGTGTTTGGTTAAAACTGTGGTTGAAATTGAGGTTGAAGAAAAAGTAGTTTAATGTGTTTGGTTAAAAAAATGCTTTTCAAATTGAGGTTATAAAATAATTAATATATATATATATATATATATATATTAATACTAATGATTTTTAATTTAAATATTGTAAATTTAATTACTTATATTACATCATGAAATAAAAAATATTTTATATAAAATATTTTTTATTATTCCATTAAACTATTTATAATTCCATTATGTACAAAATTTATCTGATAAGAATTACAGTTTTCATAATTTTTTTAGCGTAGATAAAATATTATCAGGTATAAATTTGATTTTTACAGTGCGAGTGAATTTAATTCACTCTATACTAGTTTTTCGGGAAAAAAAAATATTGTTCACATCACAGTACGAGTGAATTTAATTCACTTTAAACTAGTGTTTTAAAAAAAAAAAAATGTTAAAAAATTTAATACACTGCAAAAAAAAAAAAACGTGAACAGTGCATTAGTGTGCATTGTTTAACTAGTGTTTTTTTTTTTGAAAAAAAATAAAAATGTTAAAAAATTTAATACACTAAATAAATAAATAAATAAGTGAATAGTACATTAGTGTGCACTGTTTTACTAGTTTTTTTTTTTTTTTTTTAAAAAAATAAAAATGTTAAAAAATTTAATACACTAAAAAAACGTGAACAGTGCATTAATGTGCACTGTTTAACTAGTGTTTTTTTTTTTAATAAAAAAAATAAAAATGTTAAAAAATTTAATACACTTAAAAAAAAAAGTGAACAATGCATTAGTGTGTACTGTTCATGCTAATTGCACTGTTCAGTGAACAGTGCAATTAGCATGCACAGTGCGTGAAAAGCATGAATTCATTGCTTTTCATTACCTGCGGTCCGAACGTAAAAAACATGTGGGACCCATGAACAGCAACTCGTTTTTTTCCATTACCAAACGGCTGCCAACTGCGTTTTAAGTAAAACGCAGCCGCAACCGCTTACCCAAACACCATCTTAATGGGGTTTTTTAAAATTGCTAAGACTTTAGAAGTTTTACATGAATATTTTTATTGGCATAACATGAAAAGAGATGTGCAAAGAATTTATGATAGATGCATAACTTATAGACAAGCTAAGTCTATAGTAAAGCCTCATGTGTTATATAAACTTTTACATATTCCTAAGGAACCTTGAGTTGATATTTCTATTTATTTTATTTTAGGTTTACATAGGTCTAAGAAAGAAAGAGACTCCATATTTATTATTCTGGATATATTTTCTAAGATGGTACATTTCATTGTTTGCTATAAAACTAATGATGCAATAAATATCACAGACCTTTTCTTTTGAGAGGTCATTCGACTACATGGTGTTTCTAGGAGTATTGTGTCTGATCGAGATGTTAAGTTTTTGAGTTACTTGTAGAAGGTTTTATCGGGTCAGTTAGGGACTATACCTTTATTTCCTACTACTTGTCACCCACAAACAGATGGTCAAGTTGAAGATATGAACAAGACTTCAACTCAATTATTAAGAGCTATTATTCAAAAGAATCTTAAAAATTAGAAGGATTGTTTGTCTTTTATTGAATTTGCATTTAATTATAGTGTGCATTTAATTGCATTCTACTACTGATTATTCACCATTTGAGATTATTTATCGTTTTAATCCTATAACACCATTGGATTTGATTCCTTTACCTATTGATAAAAGCTTTAATATAATAAGATAAGAATATTCTTACTGAAGATGATTATTTTTAAACATTAAACAAACCTTTTTTCTTGTTTTAAAATGATTAGGGTTTATTTATTTATTTATTTATCAAAATATAAGTATATTAGTAGATCAAAAATTTACAATGCTGGAGAACGAGCAAGTTCGTATACAGTGATTTACAAAAGTACCAACAACTCCCTAAAAGAACTTTACATCAAAGCCATGGAAAGGAAGCTAACAAGCTAAGATTAGCAGACAATGGTTATGTGAGGAACCATAAATTACTAGGTTCCCAGCCTAACATAAAGTAAAAGTCAAGACAAGTAGATGCCTTGGGCATCGATTGAAGTAGGAAACACAAAAGTACATCAAACCAGGATGCAAAAACACATGAGTAGCATGTAGCACATCAGATCTTCAATAGAAACAACAACAACAAAGGTCCACTAAGAAACATGTACAATGCGGCTTGAAGGCTGCAAACTGAAGAGAAGACAAAAATCTCTAAAATAGGGATTCAACTAGTGTGCAGGAGTTCTCAAAGACTCAACTATTCCTTTCTTCTCATATCAGGTAGACAACAATGCGAAGGGAGACACTTTTCATTCTGGCAACAACATTTTTCCCTTTGAGATTGAGGCCCCAAACAACACTACTAAAGGTAGGCATATCCCTGTAGAGCCGAAGCCAAGATTTAACCTTCTTCCACAAGAGGGATGTCCAACTGCAAGCAAAGAAAAGGTGACTATGGCTTTCCTCATGATCTTGACAGAAGACGCAGCTAGCATTAGCATCAACAAAGTGTAGCTTGTCTTATGTTCTCAACCTCCCAAGTAAAGCAAGCCAAAGTATGAAACTATGCCTTGGTAAGCACCAAGGTTCCCATACAACCTTAACCCATGACATCGAGGTTCATTTGAATCTCAAAAACTCATAAGCATGACCCGAGAAAGGCTCAGAAATAATTTCCCAACTTTGCATCATGGAGATCACTTCTGATTGTCCCCCATCCATCATGACCCAAATGGTTAAATTTTAACTTGATGAGATAAGGATTTCTTTACTGAAAATGACTTTTCTCGAATCTTAGATAGACTAACGAATAAAAACACGACTTAAAGCAAACAACAAAGCAACTTACCATAATTAAATTGCACTAAGAGTGATACGTCTTTTCTTTGCACAACCAGTTCTTTTATCTAGACTCTCGCATACCATTAAGTTTTCTAGTGATCATATTACTAAGTGACAACTCTCTCTTTTTTTTATTGATAAAAGACAAGAATTCCTTGTCCTTTCCACCTATATCTATCCTGATAACTCTGACCTAGAAGGATGATTACCGCGAAGCCGTATATGTGCAACAATATATATTGTTAAGTAATATCTCCTTTACACAATGCTATTATCAAAGAATCACTATAAGCTTAAAAGCTTAAATTTTTAATAATAATTTTATATTATTGCTAAACAATTTATCATTATTTTTGTTTTATATTAAATTTTTTTTTGTGGAATTGATCTTTTATGCAAATGATTGGATCCATGGAATCTTAAGTAATGATGCATTTTTAAAATTTATGGTCAAGTCTTTGTTCGTGTTCAGCATCAATTTTTTGCCTCGTCAAGCAGAGAAATATTAATAAAGCTAAAGCATCAGTACGATGGCCACAAGCTACATTTCTTGGGTCCACATGGAATCTGAACATTGAAAAGTAATAATGCATCTTTTGTTAATCTTTTGTATTTAATAAAAGCTAAAGCATCAGTATGAAGGCCAAAAGCTGATAGCTTACCCTACATTTCTTGGGTCCAATCAGATATTGAACATTGAGAAGTAATAATGCATCTTTAAAATTTAAGGTCAAGTATTTGTTAATGTTCAGCATTAAAACCGTATTAGCAGTGTAATAATAATTTTATTTTAATCATATAACAATACAATACGGAACAGTTGATTGATTTTACTTACAATATAACACAACAAATCATAGTATAGTGTAGCAATGTGTACCTTAACCACACATATAATCAAGAATCAAACCATCTAGTAGGTGGCCCAATGGTAATAGTTTGGGATCAAGGGGTTTGCTTCCCCTGCGGTCTCAGATTTGAGCCCCGTGGTTGCAAATATGATGACTACTAGAGGCTTACATTGTCGTTAACTTTAGGGTCTGTGAGATTAGTCGAGGTGTGCGCAAGCTGGCCCGGACATCCACGTTAATAATAATAATAATAATAATAATAAAAAGAATCATGTTTGGGGAATCTTGAGGGGGGTAGTTCAACTAGTTAGACCCTGAATTTGCTCTCTAGAGATCATAAATTCAAATCCCACAAACCTTAGGGCTATTGGAGGTTTACATGATCGTTAACTTCAAGGCTTGTGAGATTAGTCGAAGTGTGCACAAGCTAGCTCGGACACCTACGTTAATCTAAAAAAAATAAATCATATTTGGGGTAGCTTCCTAATGGTTACGAGCTTGTGTCCTCTCAGCCTCTTAAGGTCACTGGAGGCTTATATGATCATTAATTTCTAAGCCCGTGAGATTAGTCGAGATGCTTATAAACTGATTCGGACATCCATGTTAATAATAATAAATAAATAAAAAATCATGTGCGGTCATTTCTAGATAGATATACAGTTATATATCTTCTAAAAATTACTTTTATCAAAGTAGAAAACGTACAGTCAACACGTACGTTTTATTTTCAATAAAAACAGTCACTGATTAATATTCAAATACTCGCAAAATAAATTAGGTGGTGTGCTGCTTCAATCAAAAGATTTGAATAATTTTGAATCATTTGAATAATTAATAAGATTAATTTCACTATTGTGTTTTAGTTTTATTATTATTATCATGAATTAATTATTTGAATTTGATTAGTTACAAAGTTGTGCATAAATAATATTTTTTAAAATGCTAAAATCATAATTAGATTATTCCAACGATTTAGAAAGGTTTATTCACTTTAATTGATATTAAAATTTATCTTCATTTTTTTTATTATTTTAAAGTATTATAAATTTTATCAATTTTAATTCACATTGAGAAAATATAATTTGTAATTAAAAACAAGATTCTAATAATATTTTATTAATTAAACATGATTTGTTTTTTATATATTTTCAATACTGAACCCTTAGGATATGTTTGTATAACATCATAATTTAAATAATCTTTAAAAATTAAATAAGTGACTAAGCTTTCATATATATATATATATATATATATATATATATATATATAAACAATTAATGAAACAAATTCATATATATTTTTTTATAATAAATCTACAAAGTCAACAAAGATAATTATTTTAAATAAATACATTAATTTAATAATTAATGATAAATATCTGATGTATTTTTTTATATGCAATCTAACCTTGGATTGCATTAATACAACCATAGATAGGATGGTTGTGTCAGATCTTAATTTTGAGATTATTTTTAAGGCTTGATCCATATAATGCTTTAATTTTATTACTGATATTTTTGGAAGTATGGTTGAAATTCATCAAGATGTTATCCATTTTAATTGTTTTTTTATATGGAAATTAACCTAGAAAAAGAAGATTTACTATCGGGTCTTATTCTTTAGATGTTGTCTATTAAATAATAGAATTAGTTAATACATATTATAGTATGTATTTATATAAAAAATATTATAGTCATATTTTTATATTGTAATTACCGCTATTTTTATTGCATGTTTGCAGCTTTGTGACAATTACTCACTTTCAGGTTTGTTATCCTGAAAAAATCAGGAAAAATCGGGTTTGATATCATAAGAAAAATTGTTAAATGCTCTCACCGTATCTAGGAGAACAACAGTTTCTTCCTTTTTCTGTACTCGGCATTATTTCGCCCACTACCGATTTCAAGGAGAAGGATCCCAAAACTGTAGACATCGGCTTTCGCTGTCATGGTTCTCCGGATTGCATACTCTGGTGACATGTATGAACTGAAAAGGCATTGAAATGATAGATCAAATAATAACAAATCGTAACTACGTGGAGATATTCAAAATATTTAATTCAATTTATCCAAGTTGTTGTACAAATACAACCTATGTAATCCCATTAATTCTATTCTTAAGCCTAAACTCGGTAAGAAAAAAATAAAATTCTTAAGTTAAATAAGAAAAAAAATAATGAAAAGCTAACCCAATTTGGGTTAAATACTCTGGTGACATGTATGGATTGCTACAACAACGAAATCATCGTTTAAATTGGAACCAATTTTTTTCCATATAAAATGGTCAAGTCGATTTTTACTTACAGATCTCCTCCTGCTCTAACCGCAACATGTGGATCCTCCTCATCGTAAAGCTTTGCCAATCCAAAATCTGATATTTTCGGATTACAACTTGCATGAAGCAGAATATTATTGGCTTTTATGTTTCTGTGTATTATTTGAGGATTCCTTTCATGAAGATACTTCAAACCCTTCGCTATTCCCCTGCAGATTATAAATCTTTTCGGCCAATCAATTCGCACTGTGGAATGTGTACATGCAAATCCCCAAGTCAATAGTCAGCAGTCTGCCACATTCTGGTTGTGAAAAAATGGTTGGCTAAGGATCACCATAAGGTTTAATTAGTCCTTCCATTAGAAGAACTAAACTCAACTATCACGTTTAATATGTAAGTGTAGGGCTTGAAAGATCAAACTATTCATTGAAAATTCTGAAGATTAAGAGATATATCACCGTTTGGAACGCGGTGCAAACTGCATTTTAAAAATTTTATTTTTTTTGTTAAAAATAATTTTTTTATATTTCAAATCATTTTGATGTATTAATATCAAAAATAATTTTTAAAAAATAATAAAAATTATTTTTTTAATGTATTTCTAAATAAAAAGCACTTTGAACCGTTATCATATCACAATCTCAAATAGGCTTGTACTCGGTACAAGGAAGGGATAATGTTGTATAGAGAAAATGAAAGGTGGACATAAAACCATATAAACTTTAAAAATTAACATACCATCCATCCTAAAGTCATTTAGATGTGCCATTTTATTGATTATTTTTTGGATTCCCTTTGAAAAATAAGAAAAACACAAAACAAAATTCATAATTCATTAAAAAATGATAAATATATTCACCTTCTCCTTGTATCTATTTTTTTAAAAAAAGAAAGTATTGGAAAAAAACTATAAAATGTTACTAGATATTCTCCTAGTACCATAAAATTTCACATTAAATTGGTATATCAGCTGGACGTGTAATTAATACTTATTTAAAAAAACATTATTCTTTAACTCAAAAGTGTCAAAGTTTTCTTAATGGACCATGACTTTGTGTATAAACACTTTATTTTTATCTCTTCTTAATGGAGCATGTTCTTTATGAAAATGGGGTCATAAATCATGAATTGCACGATGGACATCTCTACTATGATGAGACTTAAGAGTTAATAGAAGATTATTTAAAGACTCTCTATGTTTTGAAATAAATCCCACATTTTGACAATTTTCACAGGTTTTGCAGAATGCATGTGAGTCCTTGAACATGGTGCGCTAGTAAAATCCACTTTGTAAGATTTTTGCAGTTGTCTCTCTTAATGAGAAATGACCCCCACATGCCTCGGAATGCAAAAATTTTATGACACTACTTACCTCATTGTCAAGAATACTTCTTTGATATATTTTATTAGAATAATATTTGAATAAGTAAGAGTCATGCCAATAAAAATTATGCGTGACACTTAAACACTTTCTTTTGTCTTGGGTATTCAAATGTGCTGGCAAAAATCCTGAAGCAAGAAAATTGTCAATTGATGTGATGTTAGATGTCGAATCTATTGTCAATTTTGACAAATGATCCACAACAATATTTTCGGTGCCTATTTCGTCCTCGATTTCTTCCCGTTTGAAAGTTTCAAAGATGTTAGAATCGTGATTGACTTCCCTTTGTTTGGTCATGGCATGAGGAAATGAAAGTACTGGTGGGGAATCAATCTTTTCTTTGCAATGTTCATGTTTAACCCCTTCCTTACCCTTAGAGATTGACTCATCATCTTTCTCATAAGGTTCACGAATGGATTTTTCAATAACCTTACCACTATAGAGAGTAATGACTAATTAGACTTGATCCATGTGTTGGTTTCAAGAACTACTTGCATTTGCATTGTATTTCCCCTTGGGATTTTGATGTGGTTAAGATGGAAACTTACCTTTCTCCTGAAAACCGAGAGTAGATGTGAATTTTGTAAGAGTATCTTTCAAATCAGCCATAGTTTGAGCATTTTAAGTGTTGATTGTCTCTTGCTTTTCAATGAATGCATGCAATGTTTCCTCAAGATTTTTTCTAGGAGGTGGAGCATAAGGAGGTGCATATCCATGAGAATTTTGAAAATTATAGGATGCTTGAAATGGTGGCTGTGAAGTTTGTGCATTATTGTTATCACTCTTCTAATTGAAATTTGGGTGATTTCTCCAACCAGGGTTATATTTTACAAGTATGAGTTATGATTGGGCCTTTGAAAATTGTTTAAAGCATGAGCTTGTTCATGGAGGTATTCCTTGAAAGAAGGTGGAGCATAAGGAGGTTCATATCCATGAGAATTTTGGAAATTATGGTGTTCTTGAAACGGTAGTTGTGAAGTTTATGCATTATTGTTATCACTCTTCCAACTAAAATTTGGGTGATTTCTCCAACCAGGATTATATGTTTGCGAGTATGGGCTATGATTGGGCCTTTGAAAACTGTTTAAAGCATGAGCTTGTTCATGGAGGCATTCCTTGAAAGAAGGCAAAGTTGGACGGTCATTGGTTGAGTGTTATTGGTTTCACAGATTTGACACACAATGTCTTGAACATATTTTAATTGACCACTCCATTTTTATTCTAGTGCCTCAACTTTTCTAGCTAAAGATGCAAATCTAGCTTGGAGGTCATGATCTTCCCTAAGGTTGTACATTCCTCTACTAGATGTATGAGGTTGAGTTTTACTTGGTGCCTCTAAGTGCTTGTAGTGTCCAATTTTGAGCATTTTTAGTTAGCAAGTCTAGGTATTTCATTGCTTCATTAGGGTCTTTATCTTCAAAATTTTCATTGCACATCAATTCCACTATTTGTCTATCTTTAGGTGTTAACCCTTTATAAAAATGAGAAACCAATCTCCATGTTTCAAAACCATGATGAGGGTAAGTATTAAGCAAGTCTTGATACCTATTCAAACATTGGTAAAATATTTCTCCTAGTGTTTTAATGAAAGTGGTGATTTGTCTTTTGAAAAAGTTTGTTCTATGAGATGGAAAAAACTTCTTTAAAAATTGTTGTTGCATTTCATCCTAAACACGAATGGATCCTGGTCTCAAATTTTATAGCCATGTTTTAGCTTTATATTTTAATGAAAAAAGAAAAAGCTTTAATCTAAAGGTGTTCATGCTACAATTTGAATCATTATAAGTGTTACAAACTTCTTCAACTTCTCTCAAATGCAAGTATGGATTTTCTAGTTCTAAGCCATGAAAAGAAGGTAAAATTTAAATAATGTCTGGCTTAAAATTGAAGTGAGATGCATTACGAGGGAAAACTATACATGAGGGTGCACTTGTTCTTGTAGGATTCATATGGTCTCTAAGTGTTCTAACTCGATTATTCACATTATTCTCATTATGAAGCGACTGATTATCTTCTTCAGCCATATTTTCTAAAAATGATGAGGATACCCTACAAAGTCTACCACTTAATGTATGTGACCAAACTCTCATGCACATGTATGAAAAGGAAGAAAAGAAAAGAAACAAAAAAGAAACAAAAGTTAGATAAAATAAAAAGTGAAAAGAAAAAATAAAATAAATATTATAATTTATACAAGAATTTACCTTCCCAGTAACGGTGTCAAAAAATTGACACAATCAAAGATTTGATGTCTTCTCCCAAGTGTAAGAGTGTCAAAGTAATAAATAACCCGACAAGATCGGGGTCAAACAACAGGGAGGTTAACTATATAAACTACAAATAAAGAAACAAATAATAACAAAAACAGAGTTGAAGAGAGCTTTGAGATGTGATATTGATGTAAGGATTTAAACAAATATCAAACAATTATCAAGGTTAGAGAATCCACTAATGGTATTTCAAATAAGTATAATATAAACTCGTTTTATTATTCAACTGGAAACCATACATAAAGGAGGTTCCAATCATATTATAATTTATTAATATGATTATATTAATTATCTTATTTGAGTAATGCCAATACTTATAAATGTTGTCAGATATTCATGGTGATAACTTATTTTAAAAACAAATCAAGTTCCTTTCATAGCATAGGTGTTGGTTATACCATACAGTTAGGCTATGAAAGTGCCAAGTATTTGTTGTACCAAGGGTTGTTCAACACAAATCTAGATTAACCATTTAACAAACAAGGTATTAAGAGTGAGTAAGATAATAAATACAGAACATGTTAGTATCAAACATTAAAGTCCATGTTGAGTTTATATTATACTTATTCTTACACCATTAGTGTTTCTTTTTCACCTTGACAAAATTAACTTAGCTAAGTATTATGAATAAGAGAAACATAGATAAATAAGATAAGAACATAATTATATAAGTATAGTGACACAACCAAAATATTGATGTCTTCTTCCAAGTGTAGGAGTGTCGAAGTGATAAATAACCCAGTAAGACCGAGGTCGAACCACATGGAGGTTAACTATATAAATTATAAATAACAACAACAACAACAACAACAACAACAACAATAACAACAATAATAGTAATAGTAATAATAATATTAATAGTAATAATAATAATAATAATAATAATAGTCAGTACGTGGCGTTTTTATACCTGAGAATGATCTAAAAGATCGGGTCACACGTTTCCAGCCTATATATTGAGTTTATGAAAAGATCAAAGAGATATATTATATAATATAAACAGATTTCTGATGCGAATGAATAAGGCAAGACCAACAATGTCAGGATCCTTGATCAAACACAAAGCATACTTAACATACATAAAATATAACAAGAATGTAAATAATAATAATACTAGTAGTAGTAGTAGTAGTAGTAGTAGTAGTAGTAATAAAAGAGAAGAGAAAGAAATTAATGAGAACTTTGAGATGAAAAATTACTGTAAGGATTAAACAATGATAAAACAGATGTCAATGTTAGAGGATTCACTAATGGTATTTCATATAAATATAATATAAACTCTTTTTATTACTCAACTGGAAACCACACACAAAGGAGGTTCCAATCGGATGATTTATCGTTATTAGTTCATTATAAATTGTTAACATGATCATATTAATTATCTTATCTAAGTAACACCATACTTATAAATATCATCAGGCATTCATGTTGCTAGCTTATGTTAACAACAAATCAAGTACCTATCATAATAATGATGTCGGCCGAAAACTATGAAGGATCAAGCATTTGATGTACCAAGTGTTATACAACACAAATCTAGATTAACCATTAAGCAAGGTATTAAGAATTAGTAAGGTAAAAAGATAAAACATGTTAATAACAATCTTTCTTGGATATAAACATTAAAGTCCATGTTGAGTTTATATTATATTTATTCTAACACCACTAGTGAAACCTTTTCACCTTGACACAATTAACTTAACTAAACATAATGAAGAAGAAAAACATAAATAAACAATATAAGAACATAAACATGATATAAGTTAACTAAGTATAGGAAAGGAAATGAAAAAGCATAAACAAGAGATTAATATAGCATGAAAGAAAACTTGAACATTACAAAGAGAGAAAGCAAGAAGATGATTTTGATATGAAAAATAATATATGACTAAATACATGGCAAATGCCTCCTTTTATAGGCTAAAAATTAGAACTATTGATTGGTTGACAAACTATTTAGTTGGTGACCAACCATTGATTTGGTGGCTGGTTCTTGACATTGTTGGCTGGTTATTGATATTGTTGGTTGGTCAAAACATCATTGCTAACATCAGAATTAGAGCCCTTTGTTCCATGAAATATGTGGGAAATTGTCTTAGCTTTCCAATAAAAAAAAAACCAGAGCTCATTTGGACTTCTAGAACTCAAGATATAAGCTGAAAATCGAACAGTGTCTAAGCTACAGGACAGGTTCCGACTTCTTCGTTGTTCCTAAGATTTGAACTTGAAAACGGCAGACTTGAGTCTTGGACTCTTCATGAAAGTCTTAGGTCTATGTCTTAGCTTTTCCATCCATATAAAGTAGACCTAAATCCGAGTTCTACAACTTCAGTTATGATCCAATAACCGAATGGTGTTCCAGTTTGGAATTGAACCAGCATCTCTTCTCTTAGCCTAGTCCTCTTTTTGTCTCTTCACTTTCAATAGTTAATCACATCAATAAATCCTTTGAATTGTGAGATATACCTGCATTCAAAATAAGCATTTATTATAAATTAAAGATATATTATATTATCAGACTTGTTATTATAAAACATGTTGTAGTTAGGGAATTTAATGATACTTTAGTGCAATACGATGATATAAAACCTTAATGAGAATGAACTTTTAAGTACTAATCATATAGTAAAGGAAATGAAAAGCATAAACAAGAGATTAAGAAAAATATAACATGGAATAAAACTTGAACATTATAAAATACAAAGAAAGAGAGCAAGAGCAAGATCTTGATCTGAAAACCAAGATGTCTAAATACATAGCAAATGCCTCCTTTTATAGGCTAAAATTCGGAACTATTAATTTGATGACTAATTGTCGAGTGGGTGGCCATATCTTGACTTGGTGACAATCCTTATCTTCTTGTCTGAACAAAACGTCATTGCTAACGTCGGAATTTGAACATATAGTCTTTATTAAAGTTCTAGGAAATTGTCTCAGCTTTCCAACAAAAAAAAAAAAGAATCGGTGCATTTGGACTTCTAAAACTCGAAATATGGGTTGAACACTGAACAGTGCCTGAGCTGTAGGACAGATTCCGACTTCTCCGTTGTTGCTATAATTTGAACTTGAAAACGGCCTTTTTGAATCTTGGACTCTTCATGAAAGTTTTAGGCCTATGTCTTAGCTTTCCATCCATATAGACGAGACCTAAATTCGAGTTCTACAACTCCAGGTATGATCCAATAACCGAATAGTGTTTCAGTTTGGACTGAACCATCATCTCTTTTCTAAGCTTGTCCCTCTCTTTGTCTTCTTAATTTCAGTAGTTAAACTCATCAATCAATCCTTTGATTTTGTGATAGGCCTGCATTTAAAATGAACATTTACCATAAATTAAAGGTATCTTATAGTATCAAACTTGTTATTATAAAACATGCTTTAGTTAATGAGTTATTGATACTTCAAATGCAAAATGATGATATAAAACCTTGATAAAAATGCACTTTTAAGTACTAATTACTATACAAGTTCTAGATTACTAGGTAGGGAATACATCATTTGGAAAGGGAATTAATAAGAAACAAGTGAAGAGATTATGAGGGGAAGAGAGGGAGAGGGTCAGTTGGTATGCAAAGAGGGAGGAGCTGAAATTTTTCAATTGATTAAGAATTAAAATCCAAATTATCATTAGGTAGGGAACCTTAAACCTAATTATAAAAACTAATTTAAATTTGATGAGGAATTGTGCACTAATCTTGAATTGAAATTAGGGTTCTTGAGTAAAATTGGGGAAAATATGGAATTGGTTGAAATTGGGTTAATTAAAGTACTGTAAATTACTTTGAACATGAAATCATATGGAAATATCAAAGAAAAAACAATGGTTAAAGGAAAAAGAGTGGCCAACCATTAGGCCACTAGGGGAATGAATGAGAGGAGAATAATTTATGATTTTCTTGATAAAGTCCTTATAATGTGTTGTTATAATGTAAACAATGAATAAATAAGATAAATGATTGCATGAGATGGAGAAGGGGACCTTTAGTTTCTTTAGGGCATGTTTTGTTGCATGAGAAGAAAGAAATAAACGGGTTTTTGATACAAAGTCTAGAGGAGTTGATAACGTTTTCAGGAGATTCCAAATCTTGTTTTATATTGTGTTCCATTTTCATGAAAAAGATCACCTTCAATTGGCTATCGGGTGAACATCTTGGATGGTTGGCTACAGGCAGGGGCGGAGGTACTTACAGGGCTGAGGAGGGCTGTAGCCCAGGTAGGAAAAAAAAAAATTCCACAGTTAATAAAGAAGCATATTTTCAAGAACAAAAGCTAGGAAATAAAATATCCATCAAGTTTGGTTTTAACAGACCAAAAAGCAAATGGAGTTCTATCATTTTTTTTTTCCGATCACTAAATTATTTTTAACAAAAATTTCAATTATCTTGCACAGTAAACTTAAAAAAAAAAAACAACTTAATTTTTGAGTTTTTTCCCACACTTGAAAAAAAAAAATAAATTAAATATTGAAGGATAAAACTAGAATAAAAAGACATGAACTTAAAAAAATAAACTCAGACAAATCACCTAAACTTAAGTTAATGTCTCAAATTCTCAACTCGTTAAATTCTAAAATCAGGCTCAACCAAGAAGCCCAGATCATGTTAAAGTAAGAAATAATATATATATATATATATATTATATATATATATATATA
Source organism: Populus alba (assembly GCF_005239225.2). Taxonomy (NCBI): domain Eukaryota; kingdom Viridiplantae; phylum Streptophyta; class Magnoliopsida; order Malpighiales; family Salicaceae; genus Populus; species Populus alba. Next base: position 9,325,585 of record NC_133299.1, read on the forward strand.
TATATATATATTATATATATATATATATATATCAATTTTAAAACTTGCCGAGGTTTAAAAAACATAACAATATAAAATGGAGGATAAAATCGCAAAAAACAAAATTCAAATAAAATAAATAGTAATTAAAAGAATAAGAATCAAATCTAATAAATTTAAAAATTAAAAGGATATGAAATTGAAAACAAATTTCAATTCTATAAAATAATTCAAATAAAAAAATATAAATTATACCTAGCTCTACTTTAGAACTTAAGGACAACTTTAAATCATTTAAAGCTGATGCTATTTCCAAGCTTGTTGAGAAATTTTATCCTAAAGATTTCAATGAACAAGAAATGTATTATTTAAGATTTTAGCTAGAGCATTATCAGATTGATGTGATTCCTCATAAGAGCTTTCGGAATATATCTACTAGGAGTGATCATTTTCAGTTTGGTTCGGTTTTTATAAAAAAAGTAACCAAACCAAAAAATCTTTTTTTGAAAAAAACCTAAACCGAACCAAAACTTGTTTAAATCGAACAATTTTGGTTCGATTTGGTTTTTTAGAACAAAAACCGATTCAAATCGGTAGGCTCGATTTTTTCAGTTTTGCTCAGTTTTTTCGGTTTTAAGCTTATAAAATCGAAACCGAACCAGTCAATTTTTTCAAAATTTTAATCAGTTTAATCAGTTTTTTTATTGTTCGGTTTTTTCAGTTATTTTTTTTATATATTTTCTTGATTTAATCGGTTTTTTGGTTTTTTTGCTTACCCCTAATGTCTATCATTTCTGAATTATGTCGAGGATTAGCTTAAACAAATAAGTCACAACACTATCATTTGATTGACAAGTTGATTCGTCTTGTTTTGACTTTGCCTGCACTGCCACTACAGAGCGAGCATTTTTAGCTATAAAACATGTTAAAATTGTGCTTCGCAATAAAATAAAAGAATAGTTCTTAACATATTCTATAATGATTTACTTTGAACGAGAGCTTGTTGAAGATATTGATTCGGATTCGATCATAGATGAATTTTACAAAACATCGAAGGATGCAACTTTGATATTGTATTTTTATTTTTATTTTCAATTTTATATACTTTATACTTTATTTTATTTATATTTTGTATTATGTATTTGGATTGAAACTTTATTATTAATTTGATAAATTTATATATACAAGTTAATAATTAATTTTAAAAAATAATTTATGTATATTTATATTATAGCCCAGGATAGAAAAAATTCCTAGCTCCGCCCTTGGCTACAGGTCTCATATTTGGGTCGCAGGAGCTATTGCAATAGTTTCTTTCTGTTGGTAGTAGTCCGCAGCTAGTTGGCATGGTTCTCTGCATGGTTCATTTCCAGTTCTTTATGGCCAATCAATCTCATGCATATTGTCCGCTCTCTGGTTCGGTTTTGCATGGTGCAGTTTTGGGCGTGCATGGTGATTTTTTTGTCTTGCATGCATTTCTACGTGCTGAAGATTGTTGTCGGGCCCGCCACTTTGTCTTGCATCCTCCCTATGTTTGGTGCTCACGGTTTTCTCCTTGTGCTTCGTCGCTACATTGTTGCATGGCTTATGCATATTGTCTTCACGTTTCACTATATGCTGCTAGGCCCACTTCCTTCTATCCTCGGGTGATACGTGGTCTTCAACATATGGCTTCAGGGCTTTTTGTGTTAAGGGTGTTAGCAGCTATATGTTTATGGTCTATTCTGTTGGTTTGTTGATTGCATTTGCTTTCCTTGGTTATTCTTGGCACCCGTAGTATTTGGGTTCCTGAAATAACCGATGGCCTGTTTCTTTATGTTGTATTTTTTCTTTGTGCTACCTAGGAGCCTGTTCCCATTGGATTTTTTTGTACATGTTTAAACTTGGCTTGCTAGTTTTCCAGTTAGTCTATCTTTTTTATTTATAAAATTCTAACATTTGATAAAAAAGAAAAAAAGAAATTAAGATAGGAGTGAGGCATTTTGAGATTTAATATGTTAATAGTGGGTAAATTAGGTATGGTAGAAAGTTTATTAACAAGTGAAGCATGATAATTTTATAAATTGAATGCATGTGTTATGTAAGGTAGAAATGAGTTTATTGGTTATAATTTATAGCATATGGCTTGACTTAGGAGGAGTTGCAGAATGTAGGAAAATATGGAATCCAATAATGCATATATTTCTTGAAATAGTTTTTGATCACTTTAGATAAAAATGGGCAAATTAGCTTAAGCGATCACTAGAAGGTCATATTTGGGAAGGTTACCATGCCTATAATATATGTCGCACCAGACATTGCAACGACCTTTAAAGTATCTTTAAATGAAAATAGAACAGGTTTCTTAAGTCTTATTTTTATATAGGGGAAGGTCTAATGTAAGGAGTCACCACCTTATATTATGATCACTAAGAACCCTAACTAAACAATAGAGATCTTATGGTACAAGACTAGTTACGCAAACAAGAAGATATTATTATCCCTTAAACGTCCTATATGAGGCAGTGATGCGATCCAACCATCAAAGGATCCATTGGAGGTTCTAGTTGGTCCAGTTATTAGGCTTAGGGCTAAGAATTTCAAAGAAGCTTTCAATGGACTTCTTCAAGATACATGGGCTAAGGTGGCCTTCAAGTGGATCTATAATAATAAAGTGCAAGTCTTGATTAATCTGATTAATGTTCAAGAGAGGCTTGTTGGTGGAACCAAGACCATTACACAAGGATTGGGAGAAGAAGACTAGATTCGAATAGTTTGACCTTTCATTACTCTTTTGGTCATAACTAGAGCTATAGATCTAATTTTTATGTGATTTTAGATGGGCTGGAAATTAGACTTCCATACCTTTCCAACGATATATGCCACCCCTTCTAATTCATTAAGATGAGAGAGAACCAACCGTTTTAAGTTGGGCCTTCCTGCTGCCAGACAGAATATGGAAACAACGAACTTATCTTATTTAATTAGTTAGGCTATCAAACTTTATTTATTTCGAGAGGAGACAATTTTTTTGGGCTTAGACTTGTTTATTTTGTTTATTTTAATTAGTTTGGGCTAGTTTTAGCTTGGGTTTGTTATGATTTAAATTAAGTTTATGTGGGACCCATTAGGAAAATTAGAGTTTTCGCTTGGAGTTTAAATATTCTTTACGAATAATTTTAGGTCGGACTTTTGATGATATTTTCAGAATTGTAGCCGACTTTTGGTTGCTCAATCTTGGTTCTTGATTGAACTTTCAACTTTTCAAAGAATTGACCATTCTTTGTTGTGAATTTATACTTCCTTTGCTCGTCTCCAGGTGTAGGCACTGTGATTGAGTTGGTTTATAGTCTTGTTGCCTTGGAGCAAGTCTTCCATTGTGATAAGCTCATTCAAATCTCAACAAACTTGGGTTAGGTTGATCTTGGAGTTGCGAATACCATTAAATTCCACTAGGGTTCACATCAGTTGGTATCAAAGCTGATCTAATCACAGGTTATATCCTTCAATTTGAGTCTTTATTGTTTCTTGTTTGATTCTTGATAGATTCGGCCACCTATATATAAATATATATAATAGGGATCTTACTTTTTATTGCTTTGTTAAACACTTAATCATACGTTAATGTTATTTTGATGCTTTCTTGATCAAAATCAGCATACACACCTAAGTTCTTGATTTTTCTTTGTTCTTGTCGAAATATATATATATAAAAGGAGGCTTGATCTCTAAATCTTGATCTAAATCTTGATCATTGGGAAATTGGTTAGTCTTGATTCATGAATCTTTTAGTAGTCTTGTTAGTATATATATATATATAAGGAGGCTTGATCTCTAAATCTTGATCATGAATCTTTTAGTAGTCTTGTTAGTGTTTCTTGAATATTTTGGTAGTTTAGTTGATTTTCTTGAGTTTTTGGAATTTTCTTGAATGAAATCCTTAGTTCTTGATAATTTTTAATTTTTTAGCTCTTTTCTAATTTTTTTTATTTTGTCTTCAAATCATCATATTATTCATACTGTCGCGGGGTGCGAGCGACGTCATCGGGCGACGGCGGAGGCTACTGTTGTGCCTCCTGTGTGAGATGTTGTGTGTTGGGAAGGATTTTTTGACTTAATCATAAAATTACAATTAATGTTTAGGACTCGCCACCTAGTATTATGGTCACTAGGAACCTATGGTCTGCGAGAGTCTGAGTAAGGGACTGGTTGTGCAAAGGAAAGACGCATCACTCCCAGTGCACCCTACCTAAGGTAAGTTGCATTGTTGTTTGATTGTTTTTTTCTAAGTTGGGTAGTCTTTTCTAAGGTTCAAGTCAAATCTCTCTTCATGAGAGAGTCTTTTCCTTATCGGGTTAAATTTACGATATCCATTTTAAAAAAAATAAAAAACAAAATGAAAAAGATGCAATTTTTTTTTTGATGAAAAATATGCTTGGAAATTTTTTTGAATTTGGCCATATGCAATAAATATTTTTTTTTCTTTTTGAATTTTTTTTTAAAAAAATATTTCCGACAAAACCAGATATTTTAATACCGGATTTTTATTTTACAGTGTAAATATACAACCCGATATTATGCAATATTGGTAGAAAAATATGTGAGAAAATTACTTTTTTTTTAAATGATTGTTTTGAAAATTTTTGGGAGAAAAAAAAAGGGTATAGTCCACTGCATGAACAGTGGACGTGAATTGTTCACTTATGAACAGTGGAACATGAATTATAATTCACATTCCACTGTTCAAAACAGTGGAACTTTCATGGGGAAGACAAAGAACCAGGGGAAGGGTGGCAGACCACCTGGCGTGGCGATGATGGCTGGCTGGCGGGGGAGGACGACCTGAAGCCGGCGGTGGAGTTAGCTACCTGAGTTGGCTGGAGTGGCTCGAGCGGCTGTAGCTGGGAAAGGAAGAAATCTGCAGAGGGGAGAGAGATGCTCACGGTGGCTTATTACAGACGCAGTGGTGGCTGGCCAATGGTCTTAGCAACACGTGGTGGTTCTGTTTGTTGAGGCGGAGCTGGAGGAAGAGATGTTGATGGCATCGGTTTCCTGTGGCGAAGGAAGAAAGAAGAAGCAGAAAAATAAAATCTGCAGTGGGGAGAGGGAGGAAGGCTGGTTTTTTGGCTTACTTTGGACCCGATTTTCTCCTCTCTCAAGCCACCAAATCCATCTCTAATTATAGGCGGTGAAAGAGGGCAATCTTGTCTAAGTTAGGAAAAAAATTCAGCCCTTGATTCACTTGGAAATGATCCCAACCGTTGGCTCAAAGTAGGCATGGTGCACTGTCAAAACTGCAGAAACGGCTGCCTGAGTTGGCATGTTTAGGCCGGCGCCGGCGCCGTCTCCCTGCCATAAATACTAAATTGTTTTCTTGAAGCTGTAGAGAAACTGCAGGGGATCATTTGAGTGCAAGATTTGTCAACTTTGGTGGTTGATAGGTACACTAATTGCAATTGCAAAGTAGGTAACCTGACTAGCTTTTTTCAGAAAAAATGAAGAAGATAATGAACAGTTTTTTGGCCAAATTTCATTTCAGTCCTCCATCTACCAATTGCTTTCAATGGAACCCCTAATTGACCTAAAATTTTGATTTAATGCAATTAAGCCCCTGGAAAATTACTATTTGATCCTCAGATTTACGTGTCGTTTGCAATATGGTCCTTGGTCTTAGAATTTGTCAATTTAACTCCTAATTGGCCATCAAACTTTCAATTGCTTCCAATTTGGTCCCCTAATTTCAACCAATTAACTTGACAAAAATTAAATTTGGTCTCTTAAAATTCCAATATTCTCAATTAATCCCAAATTAGGCTCCCAAACTTAATGTTTCACCAATTAAGCCTCAAATAAAATTAATTTGACCCATTTAAAGTATAATTAAGTCTTTATACTTAGTTAAATCCTTCAATTGGACCCAAATTAATTCTTAAACATATTTAAAAATTTAATTTGGCTCATGATTAAATCAAATTGGCTTATTAAAAATTTAATTATGTCCTCGGACTTAATTTTTCACTAATTAAGCCCCCAAATAAAATTAATTTGACCCGTTTAAAGTACAATTAAGTCCTTGCACTTAATTAAATCCTTTAATTGAACCAAAATTAATTCTCAAACATAATTAAAATTCAATTTGGCCCATGATTAAATCAAATTGGTCTATTAAAAATTTAATTATGTCCTTAGACTTAATTTTTATGCAAATTCGTTCAATAATCATTTAATTTGACCTTGAATTTGCATTGTTTTCTCAATTTTTGGGCATAATGGGGTACAATTAGGCCTTGATTTTTTTCCAAAAATTGCAGCTTGATTTTTTCTATTTTTGTAGTCCTCCTTGATCTGCTTTCTTCACATTGCCAACCTTTATTTTATTTTTTTATTTTGAAAAAGAAGTTATTTTTGGGGAATAACCCAGAATTGGGTTATGACACATACAACTTTGCATTGCTATTCGTGAATTTTTCATCGAGTTTTGTTTTGTTAGTTTCGTAATTTCTTGCTTCTAGAGCCTATGTCAAATTTATAAAGTCACTACATAGTTGGTTGCTTTTTCTGAATTGTTGCTAAGTGATTTCAAGAACTAAAGAAAGGAAATTTAAGTGTGGAAAAAGGCATAGAGAGCATATTCGAGTGAAAAGCCTATAAATTTGTGTGAAACACGAGTGTGTGAGGTGTTATTTTTATTGCTAATGATTTCGTGCATGTTTAAAAAAAAAAAATGTCTTCTAATAGTGTGCCATGAAAGAAGGGTGAAATCCTAGAAGATGGGATTTCGAGAATACAACAACATATGGAATTTATGTTTGGTGAGCTGATGACTAGGATTGAAAAATTAAAGACTATGTTTGATGGAGGGCGTAGTAAAAGGGGTAAAGAAGTTAGGAAGGAGGAAAGTGTTGCTAGAAACTCTGCAGATGAAGCCGAGGATGATCTTAACCATGGTGGTGGGTTTCGTACACGCAGGGGATAGAGGTATGAGAATTGATCATGGAGGGGACATATTTGGCCACATAGGGATTTTGAGCATAAAGGGGATTTTGATGATTCGGGAGATATAGACCAAAATTTGGGTAGTATTAAGTTAAAAATCCCAGCCTTTAAGGGAAAAACTGATCCGGAAGCTTTTTTAGATTGGGAAAAAAAGAAGAAGATGATTTTTGACATCCATAGGTACTCTGAAGAAAAGAAGGTTAAGTTAGTTGTAGTGGAGTTTACTGATTATGCCATGGTTTGGTGAGAGAGATTGGTAGTAGAAAGAAGAAGGAATAGAGAAAGACCAGTTAGCACATGGGAGGAGTTGAAGACAATAATAAAGAAGAGGTATGTTCCTAAACATTATTATCGGGAGTTGTTTAATCATTTACAAATGATTACATAGGGTAATAAGAGTGTGGAGGAGTATCAGAAAGAATTAGAGGTGGCTATGATTAGAGCTAATGTTAATAAAGATGAGGAAGTTACTATGTCTAGGTTTTTGAATGGCTTGAATAGAGACATAACTAATGTTGTGGAGTTGCAATCATATGTTGATTTGGAGGAGTTAGTACACTTAGCAATTAAGGTTGAAGGATAATTGAAAAGGAAGGGTAATACACGATCTAGAGCTTATACGAGGTCTTCTTCAAGTTGGAAAATGATTTATAGGAGAGAGGGTGGTGCAGTATCGAAGCCTTTGGTGACTTCCAAAATTGCCTAACCTACCTCCATGAAGAAGTAGGTTTCGGCCAATGAACAAAAACTTAAAGGAGAAGTTCAACCGAAGCATAATCATGATATAAATTGTTTCAAGTGTCATGGATTGGGACACTATGCATCAGAATGTGCAAATCATCGAGTTATGATTCTAAGGGATGATGGAGAGATTGTGTCCACTAGTGAGGACTCTGATTGTGATGACATGCCCCCACTTAAGGATGCTAGTGATTTAGAGTATGTTGTTGGTGATAAAGTTTTGGTGATTAGAAGGTCACTTAGTGTTCAGACTTAGGAAGATGATGTGGAGCAACAAAGGGAGAACATCTTCCATGCTAGATGCCTATTCAACGATAAGGTATGTAGTATGATCATTGATAGTAGTAGTTGTATTGTTGCTAGTGTTACTTTGGTTAGAAAGTTGGAATTGAATACCATAAAGCATAAGAGGCCTTATCAACTTCAATGGTTGAATGAATGTGGTGTTGTTAGGGTGAATAGACAGGTGATGATTTCTTTTTCAGTGGGCAAATATAAGGATGAAGTGTTATGTGATATAGTGTCTATACATGCTACTCATCTGTTATTAAGAAGGCCTTGGCAATTTGATAGAAAAGCCAAGCACGATGGGTTTAAGAACAGGTATTCATTAGAGAAGGATGGAAGGATTTATACATTTTCCTTACTCTCACCAAAGCAAGTGTATGAAGATCAAATTCAATTGAAGAAAGACTATGAGAAAGAGCAACATGTTTCGGCCAAAATGGAAAAACAAGCTGAACAACATGGTGAGGATGTGAGGAAGAGAGAAATGAAAGTGAGCCATGAGTTGAAAGCAAAAGGGAACAAAGTTTCGACCCTTAGAACATTAGGGGAGGGTCATGGCCAAGAACATAAAAAATGAAAAGAAGGTCAAGAGTGGAGAGAAAATGAGTGGAGAGAAAAGAAGAGTGTGTAGAAAAAGTGGGGAAACACCTTAATTGTTTTGCAAAATATAATGATCTTAAACACGCATATCTTTATGTCTTGCCTATGATTTTACTAGTGTAGAAAGAGGCATTCTTTAACTCAGATGATTTAGATTCTTGTGTTCCTAGTGTTGTTAAATTTCTTTTGTAGGAATTTGAGGATGTTTTTCTGGATGACATACCTAGTGGTTTGCCGCCAATTAAAGGTATTGAGCATCAAATTAACTTTTTTTTCCAGGAGCATCTTGTACAAATAGGTCGGCATATAGGAGCAATCCTTAAGAGACTAAAGAGCTTCAAAGGCAAGTGTGGGAGTTAATGTCGAAAGGATACATTCGAGAGAGCATGAGTCTTTCTGCAGTTCTCGTGCTTCTTATTCCAAAAAAGGACAAAACTTTGCAAATGTGTGTGGATTGTCGAGCTATCAATAACATCATTGTAAAGTATCCACATCTCATTACTGGATTAGATGATATGTTGGATGAATTACATGGTTCTAAATTATTTTATATCCCTTTGTCACTCACCACAAGTCCCAACTTCCCAGATTTCACCCTGAATGAACAATTTGCAGGGTTAAGCCTCAACTTATATTTCCTTAGTCTTTCAAAAAATTTCTTCAATATTTGGACATGATTCTCTTCCTCTCTGGATTTAGCAATCATGTCATCCACATACACTTCAATCTATTTGTGCATCATGTCATGAAATAGAGTCACCATGGCCCTTTGGTAGGTGGCCCCGATATTTTTTAACCCAAATGGCATGACCTTGTAGCAAAAGGTTCCCCTTGGTGTTACAAAGGTTGTCTTCTGCTTATCCTCTTGCTCCATTTTTATTTGATTATAGCCCGAAAATCCATCCATAAAGGAACATGTGGAGCTACGTCTCACATTGTCAACTAACATATCTATGTGTGGTAAAGGAAAATTATCTTTAGAGCTAACCCAATTTAAGTCCCTCAAGTCCACACAAACTCTGATTTTATCTTTCTTTTTTGGTACAACCACTATGTTGGACACCTAGTGTGGATACTTGACTACTTCTAAAATACCAGCATTCCACTATTTTATTTTATTTTGCCTTTACTTTGATTAAGACCTTCGGATGAGTTCTTCTCAACTTTTGCTTAATCGACTTGCATCCTTCTACCAGCGGTACCCTATGTACTACAATATTTGTATCCAAACTAGGCATATCCTCGTAGGACCAGGCAAAAACATCTATGTGATCTCGGAGTAGTGCAATCAACTCTTCTCTTTCTTTAAGGGTGATCAGAGTCCCTATCTTTAGCTCTCTCTTGATTTCTTCATTGCCCACATCTATGGTGTCAAGTTCCTCTTTAGCGAGTTTACAAGCTTATTCATGTTGTTCTATTAATTTTTTTAATTCTCTAATGTTATTTTCATCCCATTCTTCCTCTTCTACATCTACTATATATTCTTTAAAGTCTGGCCATTCATTCTCAGTGTAAAGTGTAGGTGTTGTTGTAGAAGATCCACTTTCAGGGTTCAGTGATGTGTAAATTGCATAGTAAGAAATCAAGATGAACTTTGAAAATGCATGATCTCGTTAAAAGGAAAAGGTTGCCCAAAAAACAAAGATAAAATCCAATTGTCATCCCTAGCCTCAATTGTCAATAATTGAAAAAAAAAAAACATAAAAAGGCAAACAATACCAACAATATCATAATCTAACAAGCATTGTTGATTACATTTTGAACACCAACGGAGCTTCTTGGGTCTCACAATTCTAGAACTTCTCTCATTCAACTAGCTTTCGAACAAAAGTCCTGGCGATAACTTTTTCTAGAGTGTAGATGGTTAATTGCAGTAACTTTTCATCCTTTCTTCTAGATTCAGTCTTCCTAGCAATGCCTTTGACTTTATCTTCCTCCAAAGTGTTTATCTTCCTCCAAAGTTTTCATCTCCCTTATCAGGTTGCATCACATATACAGCCTTTGGGAACGAAACCCTGATTAGAGGGATGACTAAGTTTTCCTTTTCAGGCTTCCTTCCTTCAATCCTAGCCATTTTCTTCTCTCTTCTTACACCAGCAACTCGCCTGTAATCCTCTTTCTTAGGCTTATATCCAAGCCTAAACCTCTGTTCTACAGCTTTTAGCTTTATTATATTAATCCACTCAGGTTTTCCTTTTTCGATGTCATATTAGAAAGGAATCTTGTGCTTCAAAAAGCTTTTAGCAGCCATTTTGGTGGCCTCTGAGATCTCTGGTTTCCTCACCACAATGTATCAATGGCCTTCCAAACAACATACTATAGGAATGGTGGATATCCATCATTTGAAAGGTTACCAGAAAGACTTATGGACCCACGACTAGTTCGACCTCAATTGTCCCTATCACCTGTCGTGATGAGCCATTGTAAGCTCTAGCTGTCATAACACTTGGTTGCATGTGTGAGGGATCTACTGACATTTCATCCAGCATATGTCTTGGTAACATATTAAGGGTTGAGCTGTTATCAATAAGAACTTTGTCAATGAGATAATATTTGCATCGGACCGTGACCTACAGAGGCTTGTTATGTCTAGTTCCTTTAGCGTCAAGTTTATCTTCCGTGAAATACAAGTAATTGGCAGCATGGATCCTCCCTACTAGATGCTTCATAGCCTTTTGTTCAATATCTTAAGGTACGTAAACCTCATTTAGTACTTTTTACAAAGCATTGCGATGCGGCTTAGAGTTGAGTATTAATGACATGATCGTAATCTTGGCAGGAGTCTTCTTCAGCTGATCCACTATACAGTACTCGCTATGTTTCATCAATTTTAGGAACTCATTTGTCTATTCCTTAGTCACAAGTTTATTCACCTCAAGCTCTTTATTAAGGTCAACAACCTCTTTACCCTTAGCCTTTCTTTGCTTCTCTAATTGTTCAGGTGTGAAACAACGAACACTCCGGGTTGGTCCACTTATCTCAGTTCAGAATAAAGGCAATGGAGCTTCGATATTTAAGGTATAACCATAATTGCCAGGCATTTTTTTATAGTATACTTTGTTTGCTCATGAGAGCTTAGTCAATATCAACATCGAGAGCGCATTATTTGTTGATTGGACCCTACACTTCTCCAGATTCTCTATCATCTTTATCTCTCTATTGTCCTTTATGGCCTCAATCCTTAGCTCTCCCTAGAGTCAGCATTCTTCCAACCTTTTGATGAAACTCAATACATTCATCAATATGATTGCCTTTTTTTTTATGAAATAGGAAAAAAAGTCACTTTCCCCGTGTAGCATTTTAGTCGATTTCCTCCAAGTGTCTAGATTGTAACAACAATATCGTATACCTTGTCATGGTCACTTTTTTAACACACCTTTTCTTTTTCTACCAACCTCTATGGTATTCACTTCCACTACTACCAACAACATGTTTTGGGGTAAAGGATTTGAAATTCACATTTAGATGAATCCTTGAAAGTGACCCCATCCAACTTTGATCAGCTGTAACACTTTCTTAAAAGTAAAGCAAGTCTCAATGCTGTGACCCGCATTACCAGCATGGTATTCACAAGTCACCTCGGGGTTGTACCAAGTAGGGAAAGGTGGTTGCATAGGTGGTACTAGTAAGAGAGCTATTTACCCAATACTTAGCAACTTAGCATACAACTCTTTTAGGGTTATTAGTAAAGGTAGTAATTGTTCTTTTTGTTGTGTCTTTCCTTTGGTAATTACTTTGGTTATTTGCTGGGATTTTGTCTGATTTGGTTGGTTTAGGATGGAGGTTTTGGAAAAAGTTTGATACTGGTGATTAGGAGGTAGGTGTTTAGTAGTTTTGGTAATTCTTGCTTTTCCCTTTATGTAATCATACCTTCTAGTTTTTATCAACCCAGTTTCCTTTTTTTCCCAACAAAACCCCCTTTCTCTACAGGTTTCGCAATTCTCCCACTTTGGATTCCTTGTTCAATCCTCTCGGCAATCCATACAACATCATAAAAATGTTAGACTGAGCTACCCATCAAGTGCTCATAATATAGAGCCTTAAAAAAAAAAGTATTGGCGAATAGGGTCACCATTTTTTGTTTCTATTAGTGGAGGTTTGTACATGGATGGCTTGGTCTTCGCCACCTTTTGAGGGTAAGCCCTCACAGACTTTTGAGTTTCTTTTCTCCATGATAATAAGAACTAGTCTATGGGCGCGAATCTCAAGATTGAACTTGTATTGCTTTAAAAAAGCATCTGTCAGGTTTGCCCACTTCTTGATCCTAGTGTTGTCTAACCTCATATACCAGCTGAGGGCAAACCTTGTTAGGCTATCTTGAAAGAAGTAAATTAACATCTTAGCATCGTGGATAACTTCTGTCGTCTTATCATGAGTAATGACTGAATATGGAGAGTATTGGGAATTCCATCCCAGTATACTTAACAAACTTTAGGCACCCTGAATTTCTTCGGTATTATGATGTTAGGCATCAAACACACTTCACCTACCCTAAATGGGTCAAATAAATCATTTCCTTCAATTGCCCCTAACCTCCCTTCTAGCGTAGTACACTTATCATACCCCAAATGATCAAAGAATCTGACGTCATATGGATCTTCAGTTATTAAATCCATCGCAATAGGAATTTGGATGGGCCGAGCGGGATCATAATGTTTCTTATTCAATGTATTTGCCCCTATATTCTGAGGTGCAACAAGGATTTGAGCTGTTGGTGGTGCTTCACCAGGTTAAGTAAATGTTCCCTCTCTATCTCTTGTTCTTAACATTTGCTCGAGCAAACTGGTTAGGTGTGCAACATCATTCTGAACTCCTTCAAGCTCTTTTTGGTATGAACTTTCTTTGTTTTCCATCCTCTTTCTTTGTCGAGTGTTGTGGATTCTAGAAGGGGGACCTATGTTTCTCAGCTTGCAAATGCATGCACAGATGTATAAGAAAATACATGATATAATGCATGATTGTGATAAGAATGCTTTGTATATTAGGTATGGATGCAGCCTTCCCATGAACGATTGATGGCCACCACCTCATAAGCATAGGTTCTCTTGTCACATTGCTTGTTAGGAGTAATACCTTTTGAGTTGTTTGCTTTAGTAAGCTTGAATCATATTCACCAAGAGGCAGATTTTGCACAAAAGATGAGTCAATACCCTTCTCATTAATGTTTGATAAGTTCATTACATTTTTTGAGATACAAAATACATTAATCTATTTCTTCTACCACCTCTCTAGCCAAAAGTAAAAGGCAAAGTCATAGTTCTTAATTTTTCCTAAAAAGGCATCGGTTTCAGCTAAACTTCAGCGATAACAAATGATGTCCCCTCTTAGATTTTGAGCATTAATTCTAACAATCTGAGCATGTGCAGCAGCTTCATCCATTTGCTCATCCATATTGCTCATCTCTTCTATAAGCAATATATTGGTTTTGTTTAAAGCAGTATTGTTGGCGTCGATTTGATCGTTGTGTTTTTCCATTGCTATTAGCTTCTCATCCAAATACTTCACCTTCTCGCATTCTTTGTCAAGCTTTATCCTTATAACTTTCATATCATTCCTCTTAGTCGCTAACTCAGCCTCCGCAACCTCGACAACCTCAACACATTTTCTTTTATTGATGTAGTGGCCAACTATTGATTTAGTGGACTTGGTGGACAGCAGCTCTCAAGCATTTTGGCTGGATGAAATGACATTGATTCAATCCGAATTTGGCAAAGTGTTCTTCTTAAAAGTTGTTGAAAATCATCTCCTCTTTCCACCCATAAAATTTCATATCATTTAGATAACTAGAGAACGAGATATGGCTAAAATACTGAGTAGTGCTTCTGGTGGACGTGATGGACAGCCCTCAAGCTCTTGTCTGGATGAAATGTCATTGCTAACGTAAGGATTGGAGCAGGTCGTCTTCATGAAAGTTGTTGGAAATTGTCTTATCCTTCCACTCACCAAAGTTTACGTTATTTGGCCTTCTAGAACTCCATCTATGGGTAAAATTATATAGCAGTGTTTTAGGCTGGATTGCAAGACAAATTTTTGACCTCTCTTTTGTGGCCAAACTTTGAACTTGAAAATGGAAGATTTAGGTCTTTCACTATTCATGAACATTGTATGCCTATTTCTTAGCTTTCTAACCATATAAACCAAACTGAAATCCAAGATCTATAGCTCCAGATATGACCCAATGACTTAATAGTGTTCCAATAATGAGTGTTTAAAATCTCATGAATGATTATTTATGTGGAAATGACACGTTTTTTATACAATGGTGATAAAAGAGTGAAATAAAATGCATGAAAAATGATTGGTTGTGTGTTAGACCTATAAACAAAATTGAACTAGTTAAAGACAAAATTTGAGATATTATCCTTCATGAAAGTTGTAGTTAAGAGTGTTAACTTTCTAATAGGACTGCATTTGCCCAAATCAGAGTTATAAAACCCTAAATATAGATAAAAACCTGAAGGTAGGTTAGGTTGGAAATTACTGGACATAATTTACGTCAAACCTTCAATTGAAATTTGAGGTTAGTAAATAAAAAAATTTGGGGTATGTGTCTTCATGAAGAATATGGTTAATGATGTTAGCTTTTGTAGCAAAATAAACCTTATCCCATTTGGAGCTATAAAGCTCCAAATATGGATAAAACACTAGAGAAATGACAAGTTGTATTTTACATGACAGATTCACGTGCCATTGTATTTCGATGAATTTAAGTGTTTAAACAACAGAACTGAGTTTTAAGTGTTTACACGATAGAACTGAGTTTAAGCATCCTCACTGAAGTTGTATATTTATGTCTTAGCCTACTAAAGAAATAAACCCCATTTGAAACTGAGTTCTACAACCCTAGTGAGGAGGGAAACACTAAACAATGTTTTGATGTATTGTTATGAATTGTTAAACACAACGAGTCCAAGCATAAAGTTTATAAAATAAGTGTTTCTTGTACAAAAGAATGAGTATGTGAATTGGTAAAGAATGTACTAACAAAAAAATATTTGTATGGGTCAAGAGGAACATTGGGGACATGATCTTTTGTTAGTGGAGCTCACTCGACCGACAAAAATAGGTAAGTAAAGTCTTACTTACAACTTATGACGTCGATATAAGTTTTTGATTGTAATTATAAATGTTATGTATGAAAAGAATACAAATGAATTGTAAATGGTGGTATGAAACTAATGTGGTTAAGTTGCTTTCACAATGTACAAAAGTCAATGTTGTGATTGAGTTGCTTTTGCAATGTACGAAAGCCAATGTTGTTATCATTTTCAAAGTTTTCGGAAACTAATGTGATTGGGTTGCTCTCACAATGTACAAAAACCAATGTTGTGAACGTTTCTGAAGTTTTTTCAGAAACCAATGAGTTTGGATTGCTTTTGTAATGTATAAAAGCCAATGTTGTAATCATTTTCAAAGTTTTTAACTCAAAAGGAAACAAGACCTTCAGAATCTTCTGTCAAAATATTAAAAGATATGCTTAATTTACCAAACTACATCTTGAACTCTTTTTAAATATCTCAAACCTAAAAAATTTAACCAATAATGAAATAATGCAATAAACATTATTAGGCCAAGAATATTGAAATAGTTACCCAAATCAATCCCCTTACTTCCAAAAATTTGTTCTCGAGTTAACTCTAAAAGATGAATGCTTCCACTCCAAATGAATACTTTGAATATAGCATTGTAGCCAATATATTTACTAAGTAGCATGTCTTTACCTTTGAACTTCAAATTTTTAATTTATGATGTATGCATATTAAAGAATAATCCATATTTAATGTTATATTTTCATTCTTATAAAGTCCACATATTCTTTTACTTCAAACTTGACCCCATCATCATCTATAACTTCTAATACTTCAATGTTTGAATTTAAAAAAAAAAAAAAAAAAACTTCAAGATAATCTTTCATAATATCTTTAGAAAAAATTATTAGAAATTAACATGTCCTTGTTTGCAAGATCTCCATCCATACCTGAAAGATCTTAGTTTTCATTGTTTTATCCAACTTAATATCAAAAAACTAAAATTGTTTGTCAACACCCTTTTGGGTCATGTTATCTTCAACAAGATTAGATAACTTTGAAATTTTAGTTTCACCAAACTTCGCCACACATAAGTGATTATGAAGTGGAATTTCATGAAAAGGTATAAGGTAAGGTCAACCTCAAGGTATGTCTCCAAACACATTCCTTCCTCTTTGTGATTCTTATTTGCATCTCTCATTAGCCAAATTGGATTTGGATCTACTATGGCTTGATCCTAGTGATCAAACCTTTATTCTCAACGATCTAGCTTCTACTTTTCAATCCACACAATACTAAAAAAGATCTCCACTTTAAATGGGTTACTATCATCTCCATTCATCAAATAGGCCAGCCTACTCTGATACAAATTGACATGGTATATAGTGAGAATAGAAGCTAAAGCCCTAAACATTGTAGATGAAAAAAGAAAATCTCTGATATTTTATTAAAAGTATAAATAGTGTGAATGTTTTTATAAAAATAAACTAGACAACCTTATTTTTACTAGTACTAGACCTAGAATCCTTGAAAGAAAAGAATTCATAATTAAAACTTACCTAATTTACTAGAATCTATATCTATTAAATAGTAAAATATTAATTAAATTAAAAGTTTTAATCTAAATAAGAAATATAATCCAATACAATAAAGTAAATAAAAACACAATTATGCATAGTAACTTCTGGGCCTTTCCTGATCTTTAATCATCATGAAATTTTAACTCAATAGAAAACATGACCTTTAGAATCTTCTATTAAAATTTCAATTTAATCCATCAATCATATTAAAAGTTATGCTTGATTTACCAAATTACATCTTGAGCTTTTAAACTCCTTAAAATCTAAAAACCTTAAACAATTAATAAAATAATGCAAAAAACTTTTTTAAGCCAAGAAAGCTCCCCATGTCAGCACTCCCACTAGCTAAATTGCAAATTCATCCGCCCAACACGACCATGGTCAACCAAATGATCAAATTCACTAGTTCTCTTAGGTTAACTACAATTGATAAATTGACCTACAAAATGCCCCTCCTAGACATCCACTGGGAACACCTCAGATGATGGACACTGTCACCCAAATCATAATAAATGAAAGGACCAACAGAAGCAGTGGCATGAATTAAACAGCTCCTAACAAGCCTCAAATCAACCAGTCCCCTTTCTTGCTAGCCATTTTTTACAATCAAAGCTTTGCATGATTCAAACATTTACATTTTGATTGCATGCAATAAGCCAAGAGAGATTTGACCAAAGATGCTAGAGATCTCACTGAACTATTTGTGCGACACATTGGAAAATGCTTCTAGAAAATTTCCCACTTTTAATTTATGCAGTCATTTGAATGTTTCTATGCAGCCAGGCGGTGCATATAAGTTTCAGTCCCCGAAACACGCCATAGATAGCAACTATGTCCCTTCAAGTCAGTTGAGAATTAAACATTATTTCACTTTGCGTAAATAACCAAGAAAGTACTTTCCTACACAAGATGGTCCAAGTTTATGAGGTGATGAACATACTTCTGGACTGTCAGTGTTGAAACGATCATGCTCAAACCAATGATGACAGACTAAGGGTGTGTTTGGTATTGCGGTAGCTGTTGTGGTTGTGGTTTAAAAAAAGTTGTTTTATAAAAAGTACTTTTAGTTGAGGTTGGTTTGAAAAAATAGGTGTTTGGTTAAAACTGTGGTTGAAGTTGAGGTTGAAGAAAGAGAAGTTTAATGTGTTTGGTTAAGAGCGTGTTTGGTAGTGTGGTAGCGGTTGCTTTTCAAATAGCTTTTTGTGCCGAAATACATGCTAATGATGTTTTTTTATTTTTTAAAAATCATTTTTGATATCAGCACATCAAAACGATCCAAAAAGTATAAACCGAACTCAATTTTAGAAAAAAAAAAAAAATTTGAAATTTGACGAAACGCAGTTTCGACCGCACTACCAAACGGTCCCTAAGAATGCTTTTGAAATTGAGGTTATAAAATAATTTTTTGAAAAATATATTAATATTGATGGTTTTAAATTTAAATATTGTAAAATTAATTACTCCTATTACATAATGAAAAAAATAATATTTTATATAAAATATTTTTTATTATTCCATTAAAACTATTTATAATTCCATTACGTACAAATTCATCCGATAAGAACAACATTTTTCATAATTTTTTGAGCGTGTAATAAAATTAGATAAAATATTATCAGATATAAAATTAATATTATTGTGCGAGTGAATTTAATTCACTCTATACTAGGTTTTCGAGAAAAAAATATTGTTCACATAGCGAATGAATTTAATTCTTTAAACTAGTTTTTTTTTTTTTAAAATTAATACAAATTAACACTCTTTAACTTAAAAAAAAAAAAAAAAAAAAAAAAAAAAAAAAAAAAAAAAAAAAAAAAACCTGCCAACAGTTCAAGTAAATTGCACTGTTCACAATGAACAGTGCAATTCACTGGTGAACAGTGCAGTACTTTTGCACTGTTCGTTACTTTTTATCCGCTACAGTGCACACAAAGCAGGTTTTCGTTGCTTTCCCTTTTCAGCGTTTCAAACGCAAAAATCGAGTGGGCCCCATGTACAGTAAACTGATTTTTTTAATTACCAAACGGCTGCAGACTGCGTTTTAAATAAAACGCAGCCGCAGCCGCGTAGACAAACGCCCTCTAAAATGGATCCCAAAAAGTAAGTTAGGTTCAATTATGAAAGGTTACACAAAACAAAGGCCTGGAAACCTGGCTTTCTGAGATGAAACCAATGCATTTGGACATAAAAGATGGTTATCACTGGAATCACCCCAACGATTTTAATTGAAGTCCAATGGAATGGGAATATGAGAGGAAATGAAGGTATAGAACTCTTGGATTTCCAAAACAAAAGAAAGTAAAGTTCTACGAATTTATAATATTAGTAACCAAAATAATGTGCTCATCAGAATAGTTCAACATGCAATTGATTCAAAAGTTGAAAAATATCTAATGCCAGTTTTTCCCTTCAAAGCTCCAGGACTTTATTTTTTCAACCAAATGCTCTCAGTGTGAAGAACGGAACACTCTCAGGACAACCAAAACATATACTTGGGTATGTTTAGCAGAGTTTATTAAAATTAAAATAAGATGTATAATTTGATTGTTTGCTAATATATTGAAGAATCATATCCACAATATATCTTGCCACAACATGATAATGGGAGAACGAATGCGATGGCCAGAAAACAAGCAAACAGAAACAAATACATTCCACACCTATCCTCTGTACTCCAAAACAAATTTAGTGCTACTATTATAGCATCTCCTGGCAACCATATGTCACAGTCTACTTATTGGCTTGCTAAGCACCAAAGTTTATCCTTAGTCAGCAGGCAAAAGATAGCGGGATTCTTATTATCCAATAAGAAAAAAAAGATGATAAGCACCTTGAAAATCAGAAAAGAGTTTGTAAGGAAAGATCACAAAGATGGAAATCTTTAGCACAGAATGTATGATCATCTAGATATCCTAGTTAATGATTCCAGTTCATGTATTGAACAGTGTAAAACGCTCCAGTATAACAAAGCGAAGACAAAGACGATCTTCTTAGTTAAACTCTGATTAACCCAAGTTTGTAAGGAGTTTCTGTTTAATAATAATTTTACCAGGAAGAAAATGTAGACATACATTAAAACATAGAAAATATAGAAGAGGCTGGGTATCATTTTGATATAATAGTATCTTTTGTACCTAACGTTGGATTCTAGTACATACTTTGGGATCCAATATCAACCATGTTGTAGTTGGAACCTCTCTGAGACATAAAATCTACAGACCAATAAAAGCCTTACAAAATCAACCGGTATGGTTCCAGGCAGCCAAGGAAAGGCCCAACTGCAAACAACGATCCACTAGAAATAACATGATTTCCATTGTCAACTGATTTTGTTAAGATTAACCACTAGTTCTGGTTTAAAGTACTGTGCTATGGCAAGCACGTTGATTTCCCCCAGCTCAGAAGGTTAATGAAACGCATATTAAAGAAGAAGAAGAGCATCAAATGGAAATAACATATTAAAAGACTAATGTCTTAAACTTGATAAGTCACTGTGTTATGCAGCAAGGCAATTGATAATTCAGAACTGCACCGTGTATATCTCTAAAAAGATATAAAATTGTAATTCATATTGAGCAGGAACTATACATACTGAAGCAGAAATCCTCCATTGATTATCTCCGCAAGTACTCATCAAACAGTTGCTTTGCGCTGGAAACCAATTCCAGGATCATCAGAGGAAGGGAAAACCAGGAAGCCAGTGACCATAGCATCATGTGGGCCACGGCGGCACCTCTGCTCCATTTCCTGTACTTTATCAGAATCCCCAGAGAATAAAGCCTCCACAGAACCATCCCTTCTGTTCCTCACCCAACCTTTTAACCCCAATTGCGTAGCATTTTCCACTGTCCAGTTCCTATAAAAGACCCCCTGTACCCTCCCCTTAACCACTACCCTCACCTACATATCCAGAAAATCCACTACTCAAAAACCTTCAATTTCCACATTGAATCAGGCAATTTAGAGAAATCCTTAATTCACACATGCTTAGCAATCAAAATCCATTATTCAATTAACAAAAAAAGGTGCACTTTTATTCTGTTCGACTCATAAATAACTAATACTTTTCGTTTTCTTTTTCTTTTTCAACCAATTACTCGAAAACATGTAATATCTATCTACAATGAACTTGCTCAATTTAGATAGACAGACCCTTAACTAAAAACTAGTAACAATCAAAACCCATATTTAACTCATAAAAAAGGCTACTTTATTATTTTCTTAACCCAATTTCCATTGAAACAGCCTCGAAATATACAGAAAGACAGAGAAAGTAGAGACGTTACCGTTTTGGTAGAGGGTGATTGAGGAGGAGGGTCAGGAGAGGATTGATTAGTAGTGGTCATGTAGGAGAAAGGAGATCGAAGAGGAGGAGAACGAGATTGGAACAGAAAGCAAAGAGTAGGATGAGAAAGAAGAGAAGGAGAGCAAAGCGAAAGAAAAGAATGAAGAGAATAAGAGCTATAAGAAGTGAGAACGGGGAATCCAGGATAAGCACTAACATTCTTATGGTGGTAGTAATTGTTTTTGTTTTTGTTGTCGATCCATTTTTTATCGGGAAATTTGATTCCGGATGTTACGAAGAAGAATCTGGTGGGTCTTTGTTGGCTGATGAACAGTGGCCTGAGAGTAGTAGTTGTAGTAGTTGATGGCATTGCTGATGCCATTGGCTATCTGGTTGACTTGACTCTGTTGCTTGTATTTATAGGAAAGATTAGCTTGTTCAGTGATTTTTTAACATTAATAAAATATTTAGATATTATTAATAATTAGACAAAAAGTTTAAATTGCTCGGATGTTAATTTAATATGATCCAAATTTTAATAGGTTTAAAAATAATTTAAATAACCAGTAAAAATATAATTTGAATCACAAAACTTCAAAACATATTTTTTAATATATATATATATATTAAAATAACAACATATTAAATTAATCTAGTCTAATCAGAGTTTAACTTATTAAATTTATGATCCAAATCATGAAATCATGATAATTTTATATAAAACGAGTCAAAATAAATTATGAAACTCAAGTTTCAATCAACTTGGTGTTAATATTAGAATTGAAAATAATTAATTTTTAAAAAAATTGACCTGTGTTAACCTGTCAAACTCGTGTCTTGAGTCATAAGACTAGGATAATCTCATAGAAATTAAATAGAAAAAATAACCTGAGTTAACAATCCAAACCCATGAGCAAAATCATAAGACTGTAATAACCTATTAAAAAGTAAATTAAAACAAATTATGAAACCTGATTTTTAATATACTTATTGTTGAAAGATGATATTGAAAAAAAATTCAATCCAAGAATAGAACATAATAATAATAATAATAATAAAGACAAGAGTTTACCTAGATTAACTTGCAAAACTCGTGACTCGAGTCATAATACCAAGATAATCTTATAAAAAGCAAATCAAAACAAATCTTAAAATCTAATTCATAATCAACACAATGTTAAATGATAAAATTAAAAATAAAAAATATCAATTAAAAAAAAAACTCGAGTCAACTTACCAAACTTACTATATGGGTCATAAAACTGAGCTAACCATGTATAAAAACAAAACCACAATAAATTACAAAATTAATTCTCCAATAAACAATTAAAAGTTTTAAATATCAAAGTAATATTTTTTAAATATTAAGATGATGATATTTTTTAATTGATCCAGGTTAATCTGAATTAATCTATCAAATTATTACTCAATTCATTGTCTTGATTAGACTTGCTAATATTGGGTTTGTTGAAATAACTTTTATTTAATTATATGACAATAAAAAAATGTACTATTAAAAAAAAACCGGATAAAATTATGTAAAAAATAATAATGAGCTATAAAATACCTTTACTAATATTATATATAAAAAAAACTATTATATTCTTATTCAACAATAAAGGGAAATTTTAATATTATTTAATAAAATAATATCTAAAATATATTATTTATTAATTTAATAAATTAAAAAAATCACTATTTTAGCAATAGTTTAAATCAATTATTTTTTTTTTAAATCTAAATTTAAATTAAAAAAACCAAAAAGAAAAAAAATTTGGTTAGCCGTACAGATCTAATCTAAATTAAAAAGCATAGTTGCACTTGAGATTTTCATTTTTTTTACCTTAAGGTTGGACTTCATCCTCTCCTATTTTTTTTTTTTTTTTTTTAGTTACGATCATTATAGGTTGTCTAAGGTGGAAAGTGATCAGTCTCTTACTGGTTCCAAAACCCGGCAATCACTATTGTGACCAAAAAATCAGGGAAAGGATGGGAGCCCCCCCTAAAATTCCATTTCTCGAGCCATTGTCACCCAAAAGCATCTTAAAAGCACTATAAAAAACAATATAAACAATTCAACAACCCCAAAATCACTTAAAAATAAAAATCAATCAAATTTCAAAAATCATTATTGAATTTGATTTGCTATTCTACCATTTTTAAAGGGAAAAAACCATAACCATTGATCTTCTCTCATTGAATGAAACCATTTGACATTACACTTGACCATTTTGACTATCAGAATCATGAAAATTGATACCTTTCTCTCTTCTCTCTTAAGTTTAAGGGAACTAAAAATAAACAAAATGAACTTTTGATCTAGAATAAATATTGTCAAGAATTTAGAGCGAGTCATGTATTTTCTCTATATTTTTACTTCTCAGTTCTCTATTTTTTAATTTGATATTTTTCTGTATCATTTCAAGCCCTAATTATATTTAATTAGGCTATACAAAAATTCAATTGCAAGAGGAAAAAAAATTAAAAAAAACAATTCTAGCTACTTCACTATTCCTAATTAAGCAACTAGGTTATGCCCTAGATTTTTACTATAAAGTATGATCCTTAAATGCTACTAAATCTTTCCATCCATTTTCATTACTTAAAAGATCTTGTGTTGTTCATATATATATATATATATATATATATATATATATATATATATAATTCTACCATTCTATTATTTATTCCATTAAATTTATTTCCTTTTATCTAATTCTAACAAATCATCTAATATGTGTCAAAAATAGATGCATTGATTGATAAAATAAGTATTTATATTAAAAACCCAATTTTTGATGTTTCCTTAAATATCCCAATAAAAAAGGAGAAAACAATATTTCAAACAAAAAGTGAAAAAAAATTCAAAAATAATATATTTTAATCAATATAAAAAAAATCAAAAGAAAAAAAAAAACAATGCATCTAGGAGCAAAATTGAGATGACATTGAGAGAAAATTGTTGAAATTAGTTAAAAAATAAAAGTTGAAAAGTTAATGATTGAATTGAAAAAAAAGTGTCAATATATAATGACTATTTTAAAAGCAATCACGGATGAAATTAAAAGAAAATGGGGTTGAAATTGGCTAAAAATTAAAGATTGAAAAGCCAAAGACTAAATTGAAAAGGCATCAAAATGAAGGGATTTTTTAAAATACAATTAGGGACAAAATTGAGAAGAAACATTGATAAAAAAAAAAAAAAAAAAAAGTTGAACAAAAAGAAAGAACCAATAACCAAACTCAAAAAAAGTAAAAGAAATGAAGGACATCTTTGAAAACAAATATAATTTCTTTTTAGCTAAAAATACATGGTTTTAACTTTAAGTGAAATAACACATTTTACTAATCAAAACAAAAAAAAATCCACTAAAACAACATCATTTTGGTGCATGGTGAACAATATCCTCTTTTTCCTCATGCATGATAGCCTGTAATTTTTTGTTTTTTTTCATAGTTTTGGTCAGAGTTTGACCGCTTTATCTCCCTTCCACACCTTCTAAAAACACCAAATAATTTACCACTTTCATCTCTTGCATGTGTACTACATGATTAGATAATAAAAAAAAAAAACACTTCAACACTTTAAAGTCGGAGCAAAAGTGGTGCAAATAGGCCAACACAAACATGCTTGGCCAAAATGTAAAACCAAGGGTCATGATTATTTCACTAAGAAATGTTCTATGATTTTTGTCCTTACTTATAAATAGTGGAAAATGTAGAAACAAGAGAAGTTGTGTTAGAGAGAGAAAATACCAAGATAAAAAGAGAGAAGGAAAATAGATTTAAAGCTGAGACAAGTGAGGGTATTTTGAGTCAGGAGGTAGTAGAGTAGAAAGGAGAAGAAGAGGGGGAAAAGAGAGAAAAAAACCTAAAAACCAAAACAAAAGAAAAGAAAAAATGGTTTTTGAGCTAGAAATGAAGGTGGTATGAGGTAGCCAATAAAAGAGATGAGAAAATAAGAATAAAGAAATAAAAAGAATAAAAAAAGACGAAAAAATAAAGCAAACCCAGAGTAAGAGAGAGTTAAAAGCTAGAGAAAGAACCATAAAAAACCTCTATTATCGATAGCATGTCATTGCCTTTACCACTAGTAGCCAACATAATAACTCCTCTCTTATTTGGAATTAGCATAAGTTATAATTCATATGATTATCAATAATCTAGCCAACCCCACCCAATAGCCAATAAATATGATAATCAATATGATTACCAGTAATCTGTCTAACTCCTTTCAATAGCCAATAAATCCATTTAAAATCATAATATAATCTCATTTTTATTTCACCGTATATTTTCAACAAGTACTATACATCATCACAAATTAACCACAATTAACACAAAAATAAATTAAAATTTATAAATATTCGAGTGAGGTGACAAGGCACCTACATGTCATTCGATGCTCCAACTTCTCCCGGTTTAGGTTCTACTCCCGCGTGCTCCTCTGGTTCAATAAAATTTCATCATGTCATTATTCATCAATGATTTCTTTGTGCCTAAATGTAAGGCACACAAATCTTTAATTTTACTTCTTAATTACTAACTTATTATGAGAATTTCCTTACATCTCATTTAGTTTTAATTTTTATTAAATTCTCAAATCATCAAGCTCATATACATAAATTCTCATTTCACTTCAAATTGATTTTTTTTATCACAACTAAAAGTATTAATTCTACATATTTTCACAATATTCAAACATATCATGACAACAATCCCAATTCTTTTCCCTTTGTGTTTGGCCATATACCCTAGAAATTCACCATGATTTTCACATCATTTTAACAAAATTCCTTCCTTTCTCTCATCGTTTCTTCATCCCCAATAATAATTAATAACTAATGCTAAGTTCTCTCAAATTACACCTAAGAACTCTAATCTTATAACTTAACAATTCCATCAAAGTAAATCAAACTTTGTAAGAATTTGTTTAAGAACACTTTACACATCTTACCTAGCAAGAATTTGAGCTTTCTATGCTCACCAATCAAAACTCTTTTTTGTTGTCTAGACCTCTCCTTCTTCTCCTCTCCCTCACTTCATTTCTTCTATTTTTTTTTTTAAAGATGGAGAAATATAAAAATCTTAAGATTTATTCTTTAATTTTATAGTTTTTCCTAAGATTTTTCTAAGTTAATTCTCTCTAGACTCTTCTCAATTTTTCTCCCTCTCTTTATTTTTTTCTATAATGGCCAGCCAAAGCCATATATATAGGCAACAAATTTATTAATTCCATATACATCCCTTCCTTTAGACCTTTTGACTTCCTTTTGACTTCCCGAGTAAATGTTTCCTTGATTATGACACCTATTTATATCCTTTCCTTAATTACTTCTTTTATATGGTTTTTGTCTGCTTTTCAATCTTTTTTATTTTTCGGGTATTTTCCATACTGTATATTTTTAAATATCTTACATAACCTTTTTACTTCTAGTTTTCAAGTTTAATATCATCCATGCAGTGTACATATTTACTTTACTCATTTCATACAATGTTTCCATTACCAACATGATGGAGTTTTACAATTCATCCCTATTTTAATTCAATTATTAATAGTATCACAAGATCTTCCCAAACTCTGTTTGCCATAAATGTTTAACCCTGGGTAGAACAACATGTCAAGAGATTCCACATAAAATTTGAGCAAGATCTTACAATCGGATTAATAATTATGGATGATACTATAAAATTGGTCTATATGGGGTTTTATATTTACGTCAAAAATCCAAAGTTTCTTGTTTCATCCATACATAATTCATATTAATAATATCACTAAATTTCAAGGCCTTTTTTTATTCTAAATATGTTTCTCTTACTTTTATTTTGTTTATGAACTTATTTTTATTTCGCGACAACGTCACCAATTTCTTTAATGTTATAAATTTTTAACTCAACTTTATAATTCCTCATTTTACATAATATCCCCACTTGTCTTTAGTGTAAATTTTATTCAAGGTTTACATATGGATTTAGACCATTCTAGTTTGTAAAATATAAAAAATAACCTTAATAATCCATTAGAGAGTACTCCTAGAGGTGGCTTAAAGTGGCTACACAGATCCATCCTCGAATCAAAAAAGAAATGATCATGCTCATCTCAAATACCTTCAAAGCTCTATACTTTAAATATTTGGTTGGTAGTTTAGCACATATTAAACATTTATAAAGCAAATCGAAGGAAGTGAGGGTTTGTTCGCAAAAGAAAGGACAACGGAGTGCACTAGGTGAAAACTAATCATTCTTAATACAAAGGTCATTAGAATAATCAATGGAGGTCTAATAAACATATCAATGCTAGTAGTATTAAGTTTTAACCAATAACCTCGACACCTTCCATATTATATCCATCTACAATCTAAAGCTCATCCTTACAATTCTCTACTTGTTGATCCTACAAAATCAACCGTTTTTTAACCAACCAACATCAAATGATCATGTCAGCTGATTAGTACTTAAAAGTGTATTTTATCAAGGTTTTATATCATTATTTTGCACTTGAAGTATCAATAACTTCTTAACTAAAGCATGTTTTATAATAACACGTCTAATAGTATAAAATACCTTAATATATGATAAATGTACATCTTAAATGCAGGCATATCACATAAATCAAAGGATTGATTGATGAGTTCAAGTATGGAAATTGAAAGGACAAAGAGAGGGCCAAACTTAGAAAAGAGATGTTGGTGCAGTCCAAACTGGAACACTGTTCGGTACTTGGGTCATATCTCGAGTTCTAGATGTCCAAATGATATCAAATTTTTACACAGATTCAATAAGACATAGGTCTACAACTTTCATGTGGACACTAAGATCTAAGAAGGCCATTTTCAAGTCCAAATTATAGCAACAATGGAGAAGTCTGAATCTGTCATGCAGCCCAGATACTATTCAGTGTTCAGCCCATATCTTGAGTTCTAGAAGTCCAAATGACCTCCATTTTCTTTTTCTGGAAATCTAAGACAATTTCCTACAACTTTCATAAGTATAGGTGGACCCAGTTCTGATGCTATCAATGACGTTTTATTCAAACAAGAAGATAAGGATTTTCACCAAGTCAAGAGTTGGCCCCCCACTCAACAATTAGTAATAAATAAATAATTCTGAATTTTGGCCTATAACAGGAGGCATTTGACATGCATGTAGGGGCTTGGTTGTTCAGATCAAGAGCTTGCTCTTCCTCTCTCTCTTTATATTTTTTTTGTAATTCTTAAGTTTTGATTTCATTAATATCTTGTTTATGCTTTTCATTTCCTTTCCTTTACTTAGTTAACTTGTATCTTATTTATGTTCTTCTTTTGTTTATTTATGTTTCTCTTAATTATGTTTAGCTAAGTTTATTATGTCAAGGTGAAAAGGTTACACTAATGGTGTAAGAATAAGTATAGTGTAAACTCAATATGGACCTTAATGTTTAATATTAACATGTCTTATCTTTTTATCTTACTAATTCTTAATACCTTGCTTGTTAAATGATTAATCTAGATTTGTGTTGTATAACACTTGGTACAACAAATGCTTGGCACTCTCATAGCCCAACTGTATGGTATTATCTACACATGTGCTATGAAAGGAACTTGATTTGTTGTTAACATAAGTTAGCATCATGAATTCCTGATAATATTTAAAAGTTTGGTGTTAACTTGAGAATTATTATTATTATTATTTACATTTTTTTATATTATATAATATATCTCTTTGATTTTTTCATAAACTCAGTATATAGGCTGGAAACCTGTGACCCGATCTTTTAGATCATTCTCAAGTATAACAACACGACGTACTGAGTATTATTATTATTATTATTATTACTATTATTGTTATTATTGTTGTTATTATTGTTGTTGTTGTTGTATTGTTATTTATAATTTATACAATTAACCTCTCTGTGGTTCGACCCCGTTCTTGCTAGGTTATTTATTACTTCAACACTCATGCACTTGGGAGAAGACATTAATTTTTTGGTCGTGTCATCAGCCTGAGCAACAAACCTTATAGAATTTCTAGAAGAAAAACCACATTTTATGCTACCTTTGATAGAAATGTTAAGATGGCTCGTTAACATTGAATAAATTACTCTTACACAACAAAAACCCTTCAACCATCTTACCTTTATTAGATATAACATTATAACTACAAATACAAATATTATGTTGGTGCTAGTGGATATAACATTAATAATTATAAAGCTTTCAAAGGAAAGCTCCTTCATCTTAACATGATTAGTCAAAAATCAAAATGTTCTAAATATGAATACAAATCCCTTACTGAACCACTATGCTACAAGAGAATAAGGAGTAAGCATGATTTTCAATGACTTTAAGTATGATAGGAAAAAGGGCTACCTTGAAGATGAGAATGAGCAATTTGTTTAACATGCTATCCAGGGAAAATTACCTTATGACACCTTTTCAAACACAAGTTATTGAGAATCCTAATAAATACTAGAAGTTCCATCACGAGTTAAGGTACAATATTGATAATTATGATGGATTCCATTATAAAATTGAGACCTTGATAATCATAATATGCCATAAATTGAGAAAAGTAAGGTTGAGAATGAAGAGGAATGTTATCTTCCCAAGGTGTAATTATTGACAAAGTAGAGGTCTATAGGTATCAACCAATAAGGAATGGTCCTCTAAGAATGATTTTGTTTATGCAAATGATAAGTACTTACAAATGTATTCTTTTATTAAGGTTTAATATCATCATATTGCACTTAAAGTATTATTAAATTCCCTAACTTAAAACATGTGTTATAATAATATGTTTAATAATATACGATATATTTCATTAATGATAAATGCTTGGTTTTTAATTTAGTTTGTAAAATAGACACATCTCACAATTTAGAGGATTAATTGATGCATTTAATTATTAAAATTGAGGTTTATGTGAAGAGATACTAGGCTTAGAGAAGAAACCCTAGTTGGCCTAGTTCTATTCAAATTGGAACATCATTTGGTTTTTAGGTTATAACTGAAGCTATCAACATCAGGTTTAAGTGTGGTTTATCTTGATGAAAAGAAAGATGTAAGCCTAAAATATTCATAAAGATCTTAAGATTCAACATCGTTATTTTCAGCTTATATCTTAGCAACAAAAAAGATGTCTAAAATTGTCTTGCAACCCAGACATTGTTTAATGTTTAACTTATATCTGGAGTTCTAGAGGTCGAAAAACCTTTTTTTTTTTTTGTTGTAAATCTAAGAGAAATACCTATAACTTTAATGAAGATTATCTATTCAGATTATGATGTTATTAATGATATTTTGTCCAGTCACCAAATTAGTTAAAACAACAAATTAATTAGCCATCATCGATAGTTCTAAGTTTTAGCCTATAAAAGATATATATTTGTCATTTCTTTAGACATCTTGGTTTTTCATATTAAGATCCATGGTCTTGCTTTCTTGCTTTGTATTTTTGTAATATTCAAGTTTTATTTCATATTATATTATCATTAATATCTTGTTTATGCTTATTATTATTTTTATTATACTTAGTTAATTTATATCATAGCTACGTTTTTATCTTGTTTATTTATATTTGTTTAATTATATTTAGTTAAGTTTATTTTTGCCAGTGTGAAAAGGTTACACTAATGGTTTAAGAATGGGTATAGTATAAAGTCAACATGGAATTTAATGTTTAAACTCAAGAAAGTTTGTTATTAACATGTGTTATAGCTGTTATCTTCATCAATATTAATACCCTCCTTGCTAAGTTGTGAGTCTTGATTCGTGTTGTATAATCTATGACACAACAAAAACTTGACTCTTTCATAGCCCACTGATGCAACCATATTATTTGATAGTTTCAGCCATATTTAGCTAGTGTTTTGCCTATGTTTTATATACAAAATACCTTGATATTCTTCGTTTTATTTTTTGAAGGCACTTTTGGATGAATGATGCAAAAAGGAATAAATTGGAGGTAATTGGCAGATTTAACCTTCAGACGATGTTTTGTGCAGAGCGTGAGCTCTTGAGGTCGAAATGAAGTGATTCTAGTGGCATTAAAAGGCTAACATCCATACTTTTCTGGACATCTAAGGTAAGAAAATAAAATAAGGAAGAGAATGGAAATCGTAGCCTTCAAATTCAAATCTTGTAATTTGTTAGTGTTGACCTTTAGTCATTCCGACTTGAATATCTTGAGCTACAGATGTCCAATTGATTCAAACTCAATTGTTTTGGATTACTGACTCAATGGCATATCAACTCTCCAAATTTCATAAAAAAACGATGTCATATGAGGGAGATATGGTTTTTCAAAGATGACAACTAAATTCTACCAACAAATAGGTTTCATGAAGAAACGAGCCCAAATTACGTTCCAAAGTATGGGTGAAGTTGTATCTACTGTTGCTCACAAGAACATGCCTTTGAAGGAAAACGACCCAGGTGCATTTACTATCCCATATGTTATTGGTAATGCTAGTTTCAAAAGGGCCTTGTGCGATTTAGGTGCATCCATTAGTGTTATGCCTAAACATGTTTATGATTCTCATAGTCTTGAGCCTTTGAATAAAACTAGCATTGTAATACAACTTGCAGATCATAGTTTTGTTTACCCACTTGGTGTGATAGAAGATGTTCTAGTCAAGATTGATAGTTTGGTCATTCCATACGACTTTTATATTCTTGATATAGAACATGATTTTTGTAATTCATCAAACAACTCTCCTATATTGTTTAGGAGACCATTCTTGAAAACTGCCAATACAAAAATTGATTGTGGTAAGGATACTTTTTCTATGGAGGTAGAAGATGAAAAAATTGAATTTAATTTTCATGATGCAATGCATATCCTTATAGCAATGTTTATTCTATCACATGTTATGACCAAGTTGATAAGTGTTTGCAGCAAGTTTGTGATTTTGATAGCGATGATGGATTAAGCGTAGCTTTGAGCTATGGCTATGATTCTACCAAGATATAAGAGACGGAGAGGCATATATGTGTTTCCCAAAACGTGCCTGAATCAGCATTGGCTTTGCATGCTTTGCAAATCGTTCCCCATGTTTCAGAAGTCATTCACCCTATCATGGATAATGAATGGGTGGCGCTTATCCTTTTGGTGCCCAAAAAGATTGGAATTACATTGGAAGAAATACAAAATCATGCTTATGAGAATGCAATGATTTACAAAGAAAATATCAAAAGTCTTCTTGACCGAATGATTACAAGAAAAGAGTTTAATGTTGGTGACAAAGGGTTTCTTTATCATTCATGTTTGAAACTTTTTTCCTGGAAAGTTGTGCTCTCGTTGGATTGGACCCTTTGTTGTTTCTTATGTTTTTTCTTATGGTTCAATTGAAATTATAAGTTTAAAAACCAACAAAGCACTCAATGTCAATGGGCATCGCTTGAAACCTTTCTATGAAGGTTGGACGGCAGAACTCACCGCTTCTACGGAGTTAGCTGAACAAATCTATGAAGAATGAGCATGCAACATGTCGAGCTAATGACATAAAACAAAAACGCTTTCTGAGAGGCAACCCAGCTGATTAGTACTTAAAAGTGCATGTTTATCAAGGTTTTATATCATCATTTTGCACTTGAACTATCAATAACTCCTTAACTAAAGCATGTTTTATAATAACAAGTTTGATACTATAAGATACCTTAATTTATGGTAAATGTTCACCTTAAATGCAGGTCTATCACATAAATGAAAATATTGATTGATGAGTTTAAGTATTGAAAGTGAAAGGACAAAGAGATAGCCAAACTTAGAAAAGAGATGCTGGTGCAGTCCAAACCGGAACATTGCTCGGTAATTGGATCATATCTAGAGCTCTAGATCTCGGATTTAGGTCCATTTTATATGGATGGAAAGGTAAGACAAAGGCCTACAACTTTCATGCGGAGCCCAAGATTTAGAAAGGCCGTTTTGAAGTCCAAATTGAAGGAACAACGAAGAAGTCCGAAGCTGTCCTACAGCCCAAACACTATTTAGTGTTCAGCCCATATCTTGAGTTCTAGAAGTTCAAATAACCTCATCTTTTTTTTGTTGCAAAGCTGAGAAAATTTAATAGAACATTCTTGAGGATTCTGGGCAAATTATGATGTTAGCAATGACGTCTTGTTCAGACAAGAAGATAAGGATTGTCACCAAGTCAAGATGTGGCCACCCACTCATCAATTAGTCAACAAATCAATAGTTCCCAATTTTAGCCTATAAAAGGAGGCACTTACCATGTATTGAGGCATCTTGGTTTCCAGATCAAGATCATGCTCTTGCTTTCTCTCTTTGTATTGCTTATGTTTTGCTTTCAATAATATCAAGTTTATGCACTTCATTTCCTTTCCTTTACTTAGTTAACTTTTTTTCCCATTTATGTTCTTATCTTGTTCATTTATGTTTCTTTCTTTCATTATGTTTAGCTAAGTTAATTATGTCAAGGTGAAAAGGGTACACTAATGGTGTAAGAATAAGTATAATATAAACTTAACATGGACCTTAATGTTGGATACTAACATGTTTTATATTTGTTATCTTATTCACTTTTAATACTTTGCTTGTTAAATGGTTAATCTAGATTTATGTTGTATAACACTTGGTACAACAAATACTTGGCACTTTCATAGCCCATACTGTATGGTATAACCGACACCAGAGCTATGAAAGGAACTTGATTTGTTGTTAACATAAGTTATAATCATGAATGTCTGCCAACATTTACAAGTATTAGCTTTATTCGAATAAGATAGCTTTATTCGAAAGAATTCTTTGTTTTATGTTTTGAAGGCACTTTTGGATGAAAGATGCAAAAAGGAGTAAATTAGAGGTAATTGGCAGATTTGACCTTCAATCAATTTTTTGTGCAGAGCGTGAGCTCTAGAGATTGAAATGAAGTGATTCCAGTGGAATTAAAAGGCTAACATCCATACCTTTCTGGAAATCTAAGGCAAGAAAATAAAATAAGAAAGAGCATGGAAATCGCAGCCTTCAAAGTCAAATCTCGCAATCTGCTAATGTTGACCTCGGTCATTCCGACCTGAATATCCTGAGCTACAGAAGTCCAATTGATGCAAACTCAATGTTTTTGGATTCCTGACTCAATGGCCTAGAAACGCTCCAAATTTCAGCCAAAATGATGTCATATAAGGGAGATATGATTTTTCAAAGATGACAACTGAATTCTGCCAGCAAACAGGTTTCATTAAGAAACGAGCCAAAATTACGTTCCGAAACATCTAAACCAATATCCAAGTTTTTATTTCAGCAATTTAGCTCTTCTAAGTCAAAGCTTGAAGATAACCAAATTAAAAACAAAAAACAAAAAACAAAAAATTCCAAGAAATCCAAATGATAGGGAGCATGCCCAAGTGAAAGAAAAAATGACTAAGTCAAGGTCAAAATAGATTAAGGTTTCCCTGCCAAAGCCATAAAAAAAGGTGAATCATGGAAACACAATGAAAGAAAAGAAAGACACAATGACAGTAATCCTAAGTCTTTAGAAACTCAAACACCTTTAAGGCCTATAAATATCATTTTATTTCACAATGAAGAGCCAAAATCCACATTATATGCTTGATAAAGTCTTTTTTAATCAATTGCAATCAATCAATATTGGTAAGTAATGCTCTCCCGTGCCAAATGAGTTCTTCAAAAGAATATGGTTATGTTTTATTATTCATACAATGAAATGAATGCTTCAAAGATTTTCTATTCTCTGAAACTCTTAAGTTGAAACTCGAGCCTTTTGACAACAAATCATGAAAACATAAGGTAACCTCATATTTCTACCAAGAGAAAACTTGAAAACAATCTAAAATTCAGCCTTCATGAAACATGTCCATGATATTTGTTTGAATGTTTCGAAACAAATTTGTTTTAAACTTGCATCCAAATGGTTTTTTGCATTTGGAGATAATTTTGAAATTTCAAAGATTTTTCTATGATATCGATGTTTTGTAAGAACTAAACATCTTCTGAATAATATCATCCTTGAGAAAGACCAAGCAAACAAAACAAGATAAAATACATGGGGCATGATTAGGCTGGGGCAATTTAAGAAACCCAACAAGGTTAGCTAATAATTCATTTTCGAAGAGGACAAAAATGGGAAACAAGCTGTTTAAATCCTCCAATGTCTTATGAGAACTTTAGATATAACCAGGAAAGCTATCATAGAGCCGGTATAATGAATATTTAGTGGCGGTCATGACACCCTAATGGTGATACTCGTATGATTGTAATGATAAGTAGGGGAGCCTTTATCAATGAGACAAAGGTGACCAGATAATAGGATAGGAAAAGATCATCAGAGCTCGTCAAATGAGCGTCCCTTTCCCATAGATCAAACTCTACAAGTTATAGCTTGAGGAAACCAAAACAGAGGAGCCATGAAAACTTGCTACAAAGATTGAAGCTTTGAGAAACAAAGTCCATTAAGAAAAAGAGACCTATGTTTATCAGGTAAAAATAAGTTCATATTAACCCCAAAACATTGCATTTTGATCCTTGCAGTGAGTTTAAGGAAAGAATTCTTGATGGATTCAAATATTTTCCAGCAAAGAAAACTATCGAAGGTAAAATAATCTTCAGATAAAATACAATTCATTAAGGATGGCCTGAGTAAGGGGTCTTTAGATAATCTTTTGTTGACCCTTGAGACACATCCTAGTGGAGATGTACATCGTGTAATTCATGATTTATGGCCACAATTCCATAAAGAACATGATCGACTTAGTCTTGGGAATCTGACTAAAAAAGACCATGTTTGCTAGTTTTTAAGAAAACTAGATGGAAAGCCTATCCCCGACCCATAGAGGGCGTTTAAGCCGTTCTTGGATGTAAAACCAAGGGAAGATGTGAGCCACAATCACAACTACCTATACATACATGCTTTTTCAAAATAAATAATTAATAAAGAGAGAGAGAGAGAGAGAGAGAGAGAGAGTTTGTGAGACTACAGCTGGCCTACATATAGGTGGTATGATTGCATTTTTAATTTTTCATCTATAAATTCTTCTCTTCCTTCCCTTCATTTCTACTCATCCCATACATTCATCAAATATAGAAGTGTGTAGAAATGGTAGGTTCCTCAAATCATCACATAAGAAATATTTGTGTTTTCGGTGGATCCAGTCCTGGGAAAGAAAAAGAGTTTTTAGAATCAGCAAATCATCTTGGTCGGGTACTAGCTGAGAGAAAGATTCATTTAGTGTATGGGGGAGGCAGCCTTGGGTTAATGGGAGGTGTGTCAATAGCTATATTTTTAGGAGGCAGTCAAGTTTTGGGGGTTGTCCCTAAAGCTTTAGCAAATGGAGACATCATTGGAAAAACAATTGGAGAGGAACTACAAGTCTCCACAATGTCTGACCAACTGAACGTCATGTTTAGCCATTCTGATGCCTTCATTGCCTTACCAGGTGGTCTGGGCACATTGGAAGAGATCTTTCATATTTCATCTTGGGCTCAACTGCACATTCACCATAAACCTATAGGTTTATTAAATGTTAATGGTTGTTATGATAAGTTGTTGTCTTTCCTTAATCAAGCTGTGGAACAGGAATTTCTAACATCTTCGGCACGTCAAATCATAATCTCTGCTGCTACTGCTGAACAATTGATTGACCAACTACAATCTTTCATCCCTGTCATTGATCCCTGCATGAATCGCCTAGATTGGTCAACTAAGGAAAGCCATAAAAAGCTTAGATTAGATTTGAGTCTTCATCTGTGAAACCTTGTGTCTTGTGGTTTTATTAATAGCATATTATTTTGTTTTGTTACTTCTTATATTTGTTTAAGTGTGTTTCAGGTGATGTCTTCTATACTCTATCTTTCTACCTTAGAACATTGAGGACAATGTTTTGTTTTGGTTGGGGGGGGGAGGGTAGTAGTTTAAAAAAATAAAAAAAACTAACCAACTAACTGTTTTTGTTTTTAAAAAACCATTTGGCAAAACTGTTATTACTAGGATGACAGAGTAAAGAGGAATTATTCTTGAGACGCATCTTAGTAAAAATTTTCTAATGGTTATTTGCAATATTCATAACAAGGCCTATTAGAATACTTCTTGAAATATTCAGGTTTACAAACTCTTGCATTGTTATCACTTGATTCTGCTCCTATACTCATTTAACAAGTATTATTAAACCTTTATTTTCACACACACACTTCAACATATGATTGTGGGTTGCACATTGGATTATTACATTATTTATGTTCTTTTGTTGAAGGTAACAACTAAGGGAAAGGGATAGTATATAATTTGCAAAAAAAAAAATGATAATATTGATGATAATAAAAACGTAGATAAGTTTGGTTTCGTAGCCTCCCTAACCTAAGCAATTAAGCCCGAAGAGGTGTTTTAACACCTAATACCCTAAAGTCAACTGACTTGGGAGCTATTTGCCCAAAGCTTGTTACATGGGTTAAGGAGAAAAGCGTAAGGGAATCAAACATTGCACTATCTACGTATCAGTATTTGCAACCCGAGTTGTTAAGCTCGTAGGGGTGTCTCAACACCTAATACCCTAAGACCAACTGGTCTGGGAGTCAATAGCCTAAAACTCGTTACATGGGTTAAAGATACATTGTGTTTTAAGTTGTATGTGTATATATAAAAAAACAAAAAGAAAAAAAAGTAATAATAATAATAATCCCAACCCAAGGAAGTTCACCTTAAACATTTGAACATAATATTGTTTTCTTCCAACAAAAGCCCCATCATCTATGTTTTCATTTATTGAATACGTAAAAAGAAGGTTTATTAATATCTTGCTTAAGAAGTATGAAGCAGGAATATAAATTTAATGAGAGTTTGTTTATCTGGATAGATTAATGGAAGTTGAATGATGAATGCCTTGCTTTGTGAAACTTGCAAATTGTTTCTCTATTTTAACACTTTAGATTACTAGGGACTAGTAATAAGCTAGTTGGGGGGTGTGATTAGTACTTAAAAGTGCATGTTTATCAAGGTTTTATATCATCATTTTGCACTTGAACTATCAATAACTCCTTAACTAAAGCATGTTTTATAATAACAAGTTTGATACTATAAGATACCTTAATTTATGGTAAATGCTCATCTTAAATGCAGGTCTATCACATAAATGAAAAGATTGATTCATGAGTTTAAGTATTGAAAGTGAAAGGACAAAGAGATGGCCAAACTTAGAAAAGAGATGCTAGTGTAGTCCAAACCGGAACATTGCTTGGTAATTGGATCATATATGGAGCTCTAGATCTCGGATTTAGGTCCATTTTATATGGATGGAAAGGTAAGACAAAGGCCTACAACTTTCATGCAGAGCCCAAGATTTAGAAAGACCGTTTTGAAGTCCAAATTGAAGGAACAACGAAGAAGTTCGAAGCTGTCCTGCAGCCCAGACACTATTTAGTGTTCAGCCCATATATTGAGTTCTAGAAGTTCAAATGACCTCATTTTTCTTTGTTGGAAAGCTGAGACAATTTCCTAGAACATTCCTGAGGATTCTGGGCAAATTATGATGTTAGCAATGATATCTTGTTCAGACAAGAAGATAAGGATTGTTACCAAGTCAAGATGTGCCCACCCACTCATCCATTAGTCAACAAATCAATAGTTCCAAATTTTGGCCTATAAAAGGAGGCACTTACCATGTATTGAGGCATCTTGGTTTCCAGATCAAGATCATGCTCTTGCTTTCTCTCTTTGTATTGCTTATGTTTTGCTTTCAATAATATCAAGTTTATGCACTTCATTTCCTTTCCTTTACTTAGTTAACTTTTTTTCCCATTTATGTTCTTATCTTGTTCATTTATGTTTCTTTCTTTCATTATGTTTAGCTAAGTTAATTATGTCAAGGTGAAAAGGGTACACTAATGGTGTAAGAATAAGTATAATATAAACTTAACATGGACCTTAATGTTGGATACTAACATGTTTTATATTTGTTATCTTGTTCACTTTTAATACTTTGCTTGTTAAATGGTTAATCTAGATTTATGTTGTATAACACTTGGTACAACAAATACTTGGCACTTTCATAGCCCATACTGTATGGTATAACCGACACCAGAGCTATGAAAGGAACTTGATTTGTTGTTAACATAAGTTATAATCATGAATGCCTGCCAACATTTACAAGTATTAGCTTTATTCGAATAAGATAACTAATGTAATCATGTTAACAATTTATAATCTGATTGGAACCTCCTTTATGTGTGGTTTCCAATTGAGTAATAAGAGTTTATATTATACTTGTTTGAAGTACCATTAGTGGATCCTCTAACCTTGACATTTTTTTTATCATTGTTTAATCCTTACGTTAATCTTTCATCTCAAAGTTCTCATTAATTTCTTCATCTTCTGCTTTTATTATTATTATTATTATTATTATTATATTATTTACATTCTATTTATATTATATAATATATATCTTTGATCTTTTCATAAACTCAGTATATAGGCTGAAAACCTGTGACTCGATCTTTTAGATCATTCTCAGGTATAACAACGCCACATACTAAGTATTATAATTATTATTATTGTTATTATTATTGTTGTTGTTGTTGTTGTATTATTATTTATAATTTATACAATTAATCTCTCTGTGGTTTGACCCCGGTCTTGCCGGGTTATTTATTACTTCGACACTCCTCAATTGGGAAAAGACATCAAGCTTTTGGTCGTGTCACTTAGCCTATAAAAGGAAAGAGAGATGAGAAAGAGGAGAGGAAGGAGGCAGCAGCCAACAGCCAGCAGAGAATAAACACAAATTCTCTCCTCTACAAACCCAAAAATTATGCTTTCTTCATTCTTTAGGAGTAGTTGTTCAATAGTTATACAAGGCTAAGCTCTTTTCTTGGTTGCAAGGACACAACAAACCTTCGGATTTCAAAAACTGTGAGATTTATTCTTCCTTTTATTTTCAGTTTATGTTATGAATGAGTATGATTGTTTTCCTATGCATATTTCCTATGATTGTTGTTGATGATTGCTAGAGCGGACTCTAAGTTATTGTTGTGAACAATATATTGCTAAGTTTAATATCAAAACCAAAGTTGTGATATACGAACTTGTGAAGCAACTAAGCTTGATAATTGTGGCGGAACTACATTATTCAACTTAGGGAGAACATTTGAACAAAGTGACACAAGCTGCGGACAGCTTGTATGTTCATCTTGATGAAATTATCTAGCTCTTAAAGTTGTCATTAAATTGAATCATTAGTGCGGACACTTTGATTGTTTGTTGGTTAGGATTAGTTATACGGCGGATCCATTAATTAATCAACGTTAAGAAAAGATAAAATTTCAGAACATAAACTGCAATTTTCATTTCAAGGATCGGTTCTAATTTCCGTTGGTGGATGTGTGCTTGCGACCAAGGGTTGTTTTCTTGATAAATTTCGATTTCAATTAATTTTGTTTGCTAGTTTAATTTCTTCTATATTTTAGATCATCACAAATCAAACCCCCCCCAAATTGCATAACGTATAGCATAAAAATCTGAACTAAATCTTCCTCGTGGGATCGACCCCTTGCTTGCTCTATACTATCTTGTGTGTTGTGTTTTAAGCTAGGGTAATTAATTTGTGCAACCACAACATCGCAACACTCTAACCATTTTTTCTATACCTGAAATTATGTTTTCACCTTTTCTCTTCCTTAGATTTTTGATAGTCATGCAAGGCTAAATTATTTTTCTTAGTTGAAATTATAGAGAAGCCTTAAAATTTCAAAAAAAAATTGAGATCTATTTTATATTTTCTTTTCAGCTTAAATGATGAGTATGAATGTTTTCCTATGCTTATTTGTTATAATTGTTTAGTTTGAATGTTAGAGTGGACTCTAAGTTATTATTCTAACTAGTCTATTGCTAAGTTTGCTATCAGAACCGAAGTTATGATATTTAACTTGTGAAGCGACTAAGTTTAATAACTATGGCGGATCTATATTATTAATTTTAGGAAAAACATTCAATTAAATTGAACATAGACTGCAAACAGTTAAGTTATTTTGATTTATCAACCTATCTAGTTCTTAAGGATGTCATTAAATTAAATTACTAGTGTGGATATTGTGGTTGTTTAATAGTTAGGGTTAGTTATACTTCGGATTGATTAACTGACTAGTATTAAAAAAACAGATAAATATTCAGAATATAAATTGACGTATCATTTCTATCATCAGTTTTGATTTTTATCGGTTGATGTTTATTTGAGACCAAGGTTTTTTTCTTAATAAATTTTAGTTTATTTAATTCAGTTTGATTACTTTATTTTATTTACCCTAACATACTTTAGATAACCTCAAAACCCCCTAACTTTGAATCATTTAGCATAAAAATCTAAACTATATCTTCCTCATGGGATCGACCCCTTACTTACTCTATACTATCTTATTTGTTTAAGTTAGGATTATTAATTTGTGTGATCATGACATCGCAACACATTTTTCGTGTTCTTCATCAAATTCAAATAAAAAAACCTTGTTTGATCTTTATTTATTTTGTTATTGTTTTGAGTTATGTTTATGAGCTTGGGTTTTGAAGTTAGACCCAATCTAGACTATCTACCTTTGCAGATATTTATTGTAAATATTGAAACAATTCCCTTCTTATTTTCTATTAAGCTTGTTGTTGTTCCTCTTTTTGATTTCTCATGCTTGTCACCATCTGCTTTTTATAAGGTTATCTTGATCTTATGACTCGAGACATGTATTTTGCGGGTTAACTTAGGCATATTCAGTTTGTTTTATTGTGTCATCTTCTTAGATAGATTTTTTTTTAACTTTTAACCTTTAATAATGAATTTATTGAAAATTAGGTTTCATAAGTTTTTTTATTTGCTTTATATGGGGTTATCGCAGTCTCATTATCTTGGTCGCAGGTTTGGCAAGTTAACCCGAGTTGACTCAAGTTATTTCTTTCCTACTTTCTATAATTTAGATCACGAGTTTGACAGGTTTACATAGGTCAATTGTTTTTGCTATTTTTTAATTAATCCTTTTCAATTATTTTCTTCAACATTGAGTTGATTAAAAATTGAGTTTCATAATTTTTTTATTTTTTTTTATATAGGGTTATCATGATCTTATGATCCAGGTCGGGATTTGACAAGTTAACCTAGGTTTGTCAGGACCGATTTAATATGTTGTTGTTTTCATATTATTTTTTAAAAAAGTCGTCTTGAATTTTTGTGAATCAAACTATATATTTACCAATAATTCGGGTTGTTTTTAGACTCATCAAGTCAATCAAGTTATATCAGGTCAACCTCCATATATTTTATTTTATTTTTCTAGCAAAATGTTAACAATTCCTGGATTTTTTTTTTTTGTATGTTCAAAAAAACTTTGATCAAACTCGCAGCGTAACATGAGCCAATGATCTAATATTAACTATTATACTAGAATATTTTGTTTTTCAATGTCATTCATAAACTATTTTTTTCAATTGAATCTTTTAATAACAAATTCAATAAGTTATGGTTTAAATCGGTTGGTTTTATTCTAGCAATAAATAAAAGCTAATCTTAGTATGAATAAGTTTTATTTTACGAGAAGAGTTCCATTGGGATGTTTTTTAACTTTCAACTTGTTGAATAAAGTTCATCATGGTTGAGAGAGATTTGTTTTTTCTAGTTTGATTTTGCATATTTGGATCAATTTTGTTGTGTTTTGAGTTGATAAACTTGTTTATGAACACTATAAAAAAATTTATTAGGTTTCCCAAACGCCACGTGGCCTTGGCTTCCAGGCCAGGCATGCCTAGTCTCCTATGTTGGCTAGGATTGCAAGCCTAGCTTGCAAGGCCAATGGCATCTAACTCTTTTGTTTGTGTTTTTTAATTTTGATTTAATACTCTCCCTTTTTTTATTTATGTTTTTCTTTGCATGAATGTTTTTATGTAAATTTTAATTCATACTCCTTCCCTTGTGTTTTTTAAATTATTTAGTTCATTTTTTTTAATAATACTTATTTTTAAAAAAATAACTTTATAATACTTCAAAGAATTATATTTGCATTTTGCATGATATATTTATAATTTCAAAACAAGCTGAAAATAAAATTTTGGGTTTCTAAACTTGGAAGTGACCAAAATATACTGTAGAGAATGATAGGTCAAACATTATAGAGAATGATCAAGCGATGCTCCTTCCAAAAAAAAAAAACAGCTTAGATGCGTCTAGGATTAATTTAGGTTGTCGGCTAGGCGTGTGCGCCTAACTTGTAGGCTTCTTCAATCACCTTGATTAATCTTTTCTTTTTTTTCTTTTCTTTTTTAATCTTAATTGATACCTTCCATTGTATATTTCTTTTTTCCTTTGCAATATATTTTTTATTTAAATTTTAATTAATACTCTTTCTTCTATTTTTTTAATTTTTTAATTCATAGTAGTTATTTTTTTATTATATATATATTTTAAAGAGATTAATGTAATTTATTTTTAATTTTTTTCTTTTTATATTTTATAAAAATAATTTTTATTTGTATATGTATTTATAAAATTAAAATTCATTTGTTCTTGGCAAAAACAAATACCCCCAAAGATAAAATAAATAAAATAAATCAATGTTAAATCCTTTCTTATGCATCTGTCTTTTTGTTAGGAGAAAAATTAGCTTTTCATTAACAAGTCTTTTTTGGTTTATTTTTTCATATATATATATATAAAGGAGCATAAACAATATATTTATGTATTTTAATTAAAAATCACCATATTTAAAAATAAAAAAAAACTAACTAAGTATGCTTAGTTTAATAACTTGAATCTACAAACTAAGTAAGAACAAAAGCAAAGCAATAAAGATTAAAAAAGAAGTTATAAAGGAATGAAATTTATTACAATAGATAAAAGAAAGTAATAAATTGTAGAAAGCTATAAAGATAGATAAATTTGCAAAGATAAAATGTATGCTTCCAGTTGCTAGACATTAATGGAATTGAGTTTCACAAAAACTATAAATCCTATTCTTG
Source organism: Populus alba (assembly GCF_005239225.2). Taxonomy (NCBI): domain Eukaryota; kingdom Viridiplantae; phylum Streptophyta; class Magnoliopsida; order Malpighiales; family Salicaceae; genus Populus; species Populus alba. The sequence goes on from NC_133299.1 coordinate 9,369,994, forward strand.
TATGAATTGTCTATGACATATAATGATTTTACAACTTAAATCATACTACAATTCACACTTCCATGAGCATCTCTTTTTAGTAATTGTATGTGTTGGAATTCCAATTATACTATAACATTTGCTAGTGTAACTATTATAGAATATCGCTCAAAATAAAACTTGATCATCAATCAATAACTTGAATTGTCATCTTTTTAGTTGATGATCGATCTCAATTATCTTCACCATTCACAAAGTGAACAACTACTACTTTTGATTAAGTGACACATATTATTTTTACCCAAAATGAATATATGCATGTCAAACATAAAAAACAGTTATTGTTCACAACAAAATAGAGGAAGAAAACTTTAATTGATTGTGAATCAAAAGAATATATCAAACTAGAAGAGTCTTTGATCAACTAAGAGTTATTGAAGGATCAATCAACCAAGTGACTAGAAGTCATAATTGATTAAAAAAAGTGATTGACCAACAAAATCTAACCACATATGACTTTCATTATATTTTATAGATCATGACATGTTATTAGATGTTGTACTTGATCTTAAAATATAAATCAATCTATTTTTTTAAATTGATACATATCTTTTGATCAAAAATGAAAAAAAAATATAAATCCAATGTATTCAAGCATGGTTAGTATTCACCCATGTATTTTATTTTACATTTTTAATTGACTTGGTGTTAATATTTGTTTCATTTCTTAAAACTATGATTTCATCTTTTTATGTGTGCATATGTTTGTAAATATTTCTTTTTAAAAAAATAAAAATAATTTTGATGAATTTTCATTAAGTTAGCATAATGTTTTAGTGAACTTGGATTTTAATAGTTAGATCAATGTATTTTCTAGTTTTTAGCAATCAACATAGGCCTAACGTGATATTTTTAACCTTAAAATGAGTTAAATAATGAGTTGACAATTTTTTCTGTAATCAAGGATCGATGAAGGTTAAGTACAACAATAGTTTCATCTTGCTTTGCAAACATTTATTGAATTGTGAGACAATTGATTCAAGGGGCAACACTAACTCAACGATCATCTATCAACAATAATTTGCGAATAAATTTTAAAAATAATTGGATAATTAATGGCATGCATTAAATGAATTTAGAAAAAAAACACATTGTTAAGATAACAATTCATTTGTAATGATGCAATAAAGGTGATTTTTTTTTTAAGCATAATCAACTCATTACTCGAATCTTTATAACAAATGCATACTTTGGGATTCTTAATCTACTTGGAAAAGTTTAAGTGGCAACTCCAATAAATATTTTTTTTCTTAAAAATCCAACAATGACCATTTCAGAGATCCACTTGCATCACTTGTAGCAATTAAGTTAAAATATTTAATTTATCTAATTCTATTTTAATTGGAAGTAATATTTATATTTGAACTAATTTGTTTGAACATAATAAGTCAAATGCATTAAAAATCATTGTTGAGAAATTAAACTGAAATGATTAATCAAGTATAACTTGATTAAATAAGTTTTAAATACTAGAGTATATCAAATACATGAAATTTACAATTTTAAACTTAAAAAAACCAAATAAAAAATTGATTGCATAAATTTCTAATAATTGTCTAGAAATAAAGTATGTTATATTTTTCAAAGGACAAACTAATATTTTATCATTAATAGTTATTAATTTTTTCCTATAAAAAGAATAATATGCTCATATGGATGTAATACAGAGTATGGTGCTACATTACACACAATAAATAAAAAAAGAAAATGAGAGAGAAACAGCACTTCAAGCTCTCTCTTAAAAGAATTTAAGATATTTATGATTTGATTATTCGTACATATTAATGTTAAATATTGAATAATTGAATGGTTTGTGATTTGTAATAATCTAATTTTGAAGAATTAATAGAAACCTATAAAAAAAATTAATTTTCAGGTAATTATTACCCAAACCCTAATTAACCCTACAATTATCTAACGAGATTCTTTGAACTCTTGAAAATTTAAAATTATTATTTTTATTAGGTTCATATTTTTTTATGAAACTCAACAGTGGTATTAGATAAATTATTAAATATTTAGGGTTATTGATTACCTTGATCCCAATTTCCAGCATAGATGCCCTTCTTTTAATTATGGTGTTGGTGTAAATTATGAATTAATTTTATACATATAATTAAAAATTTCTTAAAATTATTTTTTTCTCCTAAACTTTAAAAAAAACAATAAAAAAAACGAAGGATGGGGGCGTTGCCTCCACCAATGACGGTTAGCTGGCACACCTGGCTTGTGCAAGGCTACTTACCTTGTGCACATCAATCCGGTAAACTACACGAGGGGCAGCAGTAGCCAAGGCTACTAGTGTGGTTGCTGCTGTGTTAATGTCAACGTTTGGCAATGGGCAATAGTGCCCACTACAGACGGAGAATTAGAAGGAAATTATAGAATTACAATTCTTCATTTATAGCTAAAACCTAATAAAGATTACGGTTTTCTGGGTATAATTATGATTCTACCTCTTTACATATAAAATATTGTTTTTATATTTAATTAAAAAATTAAATTAAATTAATTATAAAATTATTTTTTTTTCTAATTGGATTAGGTTTGAATTGCATTGGTTAATTCAAAATTTTATTTTTTATAATATTCTAATTCAATCAGGATTGAATTAAAAAATTTAATTAAACTAAACTTAGAAATTTGTTTTTTTTATATAAAGGGAGTTTTTAAGCTCATAAATTTTATTGATCCTAAGAGAGTTTAGGTTGTTAATAAGAATTATAATATGATTAATTTTTTTATTAAAATTTGAAAAATGGTTTTTCAAATAAAAATGAATTAAATAAAGTTTATAATGTTTTAAAAAATATCAAGTTAAGTTTAATTAAGTATTTATAAATGTTAACGATATCAATTGAAATTACACATAAAGTCACTAATTAGAATTGAAACATACAATACATATATACATATATGTTCCATTAGAATGCATGTCATAATCGGCCCAGTTTTAATTAGAAAATTGAAGGGAGGGTGTGGATTGAAACATACAACACATATAAGTTGAGTTTAATTAGAAAATTAAAGGGAGGGTGTGGAGAGTTATAAGACCTCGCCCATTGCAGACTCCATATCGGCCCAGTTTTACCATCACATTTGCTCAATGCTTCCTTCTCAATACACAAGTTGAGAGTTGAAAATAAATCTAATATCTGTTTGTTTATTTATTGGAAAGTAGTTTTTTTTTTAAATAAATTTTAGAACAGTAAATTATGGAAAAGTATATTATTTTCTAATGTTTGGTAGTGTAATGAAAAACAAATTAAAAAATATTTTTCATTGTTTGATTATGTCATGGAAAATGAGCTGAAAAATTTTTTATTAAGGTTTTATTTTTTTTTCAAGTTTATTAAAATAATGAGACAAAAATCTTACAAATTTAAAAGTTGAATGAGAATGAAATTAATATATATAATTTCATAAATGATACGGTTCAGCCTTGTGATACAACCTAAGTAAGGTCAGATTCAGATTTTGGCGTAAAAAGCGCAACAATCCAGGTTCACCGCAACAATTATAATTTTCAATCCAACTATTGGATCGGGGTAATATTTTATGTGGACTCTTCAGACATGTTTGCCTATCTTGGGTTAAACATTCAGGTCAATCGGAGTTCGGGAAGGCACCACGATACTGGTCAACAAAGGCTATATGAATTTTGTTATTTACTTCCATTTGACTTATGGACTTCCTATTTGGTTAGGATTCTTTTTCTACAAGAATGTGACAGCTGGTTTTGGGAATTTCTTAGTTCCATAAAGATCTTTAATGAGCTGCAATATAATCTACAAGTGTGGCAAGGATTCATTAATGTTTCAGAATCTTTTTCTTATAAGGACTCCTTCTTCATCCTAGCTACACAAGGAAAGAAAGGCTGATGGTATTTAATGAAAAATTAGTTATTTTTATTATTTTCTTTCATGTTTGGACTTAATTAAAACTTTGTTTTGAGCTAGGGTCCAAGGCTTGTTTGGATCAGGTTATTGGCTTTTCAGTTTAGGGTTTTTGGGTCAGTTTTGTATGGGGTCAGTTCAGCCCACAAGGGTAGATCCATTAGGGTTATTTTAAGAACTATTTAAACACATATAACCAAAAAATCGGCAGCTTTGATGATTATTACTTCTAAATTTTTCAATTTTAATGTGTGAGAGTGATTCTTGCATTCTTCAATTCTTGAACGAACTGAATCTGACTTATCGAAGATTAACTGGCTTCATGGTGTCATTCTACTCATTCCAATAGTGTTGATGCTTTGGAGTAGGTTTCCATTGTGTCACACTTCTAACAAACCTATTTCGGCTTTCCGGGATCATATTTCAATCTTGATTGTTGGTTGCGTGACCACGTAATCACGAGGTTCGTATTAATAAATTATCTCAAATAAAATAAATAATAATTAAAATAATAGAGATCAAATCTAAAAAAAAAATTGAAAGATGAAGAAATTAAAATAATAATAATTAACATTTCATTAATTATTTCAAATAAAATAAGTAACAATCCAAAGAATGAGAACCAAATTTGATAGATAAAAAATTTCAATTAAAAAATGATAAGGAAAAAGCAAATAATAATTATAAAAATGAGGACCAAAATTAATATAAAAATTAAATTCTAAGGGATGAAATTGAAAAATAAATAAATAAATATATAGCAATCAAAAGTTTTAGGACCAAATTTGATATAATTAACAAATAATATGACATTTCTAAATTTTTCATAACTTCCTAAAAGTGTTTTTCGCCTAAAATAAAAGGAAAACACTTTTCTTGAAACCAAACCAAAAACCTTTTTGACCGAAAATTGTTTTCCATTGACTAGAAATTATTTTTCGTTGATCAATTTTTTTAATTGATAAACAAACACAAAAAAATTTAAAAAATAATTTTATAAAAATCAGTTTCCAAAACTAATGCAGCCTAAACTAAAATAATTCTTCGCAAATCTTTATCCCAGGAAGCTAACTCTTAACTTTTAATGATTATTGGCCCCAGTTGACATGGGAGTGCACGGGAGCCGTTATTAACAACAGCTCAGTTTTCAGACCTTTTTATATCCATTTCTATACATTAATTACTACACAACAGCTCAGTAAAAAAAATTTAATTTTTTTTATTTCAAATTAATTTTTTAGTATTTTTATATTGTTTTAATATATTAATATTAAAAAAAATTTAAAAATAAAAAAATATTATTTTAATATATTTTCAAAACAAAATATATTTTAAATTTTTAATATAAAACCGTAAAATAAATACATTTTGTTTTTTCATGAGTTATGTGATTACATATTAGCAATTTATTTTTAGAAATCCATATTGGAAAGTTTGTTAAGAAACAATTAGTTATTACACTACCTTGACGAAGTCTTGAAATATTAGTTTTCCAAAGAAAAAGAAACAATCTTGAATTATAATTAAAACCTACTAAATCCAATTGGGGTCTTGAAATATTACCACACTATCTAGATTGTTATAGTATTTCTCTAAATAGTTTTGTATTTTATTTTATTAGAGAAATCACTGTAATTTTCCTCACACCACAAGATTTCACAGTTTTACCGACGGACATATTCCATTGGTGTGTAACTGAGAGTTCGTCGGTAAATTATTTACCGATGGAATACACCCGTCGGATTACCTTTTGTCGGTAATTTCACATTCCGTCGCTATATCGGTCGGAAAAACAAAAAAAACATTTACCGACGGTTTTACAGACGGAATGTGCACGCCAAAAAAAGTTTCCCGCTTGGAATATACCGACGGAAAAAACTCCGTCGGTGATATAGTGTATAACCGACGGCCCATATCCGTCTGTAAATTTGTCGGTGAGTGTTTGAAATACCGGCCGAATATATCCGTCTGTAACTTCGTCGATATGTTTGGAAGCTACTGTCAAATGCCGACGGATGAAGTCCATCGGTGAATCTATCGGTGAGTGTATGGAATACCAACCGAATATATCCGTGTGAATATTCGTCGGTGATGATGGCAGCCACTGTCCAATGCCGACGGAGTTATTCCGTCGGTAAATCCATGTGTAATTGTTTTTTTAAAATGTTTTTTTTTAATTATTTAGAATACATAATATAAAATGATATAAATTAATGGTAATACAAACCAATTATGCAAATAAAATTTATATTAAGCATCAAAAACAAAAAATCAAAGTTAAATAATATTCATTACAAAATGAATGTGTTTCAAAAAAAACATTAAACGAAATTTTAAATGTAAATAATGTTTATTAAAAATTAATATAAAGGTGGAGGAGGAGGAGGAGGAGGAGGAGGCTGGGGGTTAGACGGCCAAAAGGATTAGACGCACATGATCCACTTTGTGCCATGTTCATGACCATTTGACAAAGCTCTTCATAGGTCGCTCTTTGTTGTTCAGAATCTGCTCTGTATTGTTCTTTGAGTTGTGTGTAAGCCTCTGATAGGTGGTCGCACTTTTGCTTCAAGGCCATGAACTCCTTAGATTGGGAGCTCGATACTGATTGGGAGCTCCCGACAGTTGAAGTAGTACGGGCCGACCGCAAGTTGTCGGCCATAGTGTTGGAGAGCCCGTAAACCCGATTTTTATCGGGTCCACCTAACGATCCAGCCTCCATCCACAAATCCGGATCGAATTCCGGATGGGTCGAAGGATCGTCCCCGTATCTCTCCCTCAACCGATTATTATAGGTCTCCTGAAAATAAAAATAAAAAGTAATCATCATATTCAATTCAATAAACATAATAATAACTTACAAAATAAAATGGTTGAACAAACATACCACAAAATGTTGAGCACGACTATGAACGAACTGTTGCGCCCCCTTTTGGTGGTCTTGACTCCGCACGTGCGTCTCCACAAACAGCTCCACAGGGCTCGGCTCACGACCAAGAGACGTAGCCTATAATGAAAAAAAATTATTAACAACAAATTAATTGAACGATATATTTCATTTAAATTAATCTTACCATCCATTTCGCATGTGCAGCAAATGGAACGGAGTCGCCGGTGTGCGTTGTCACCGAGCCATGAATTGGTCGATTCCGGTTGCCAGCACCGGACTGTGAGTGTCGTGTGAACCGCTTAGACGTCACGTGATGAAGTTAGTGCGCCATATATCTTCCGGGATGTATATCGGTTTGAAATCTCTCCAAATAGCAACATCGTTCCAGCCTTGGAACCCCTTATCCCTCGTAGTTTTTTTTGCCTTTTTTTGGGCTTCGTACAAAAAATCATGCAACCTAATTCACGCAAGCAAAAATTACATTTCGAAACATAAATTTTTATGTAAAAAAAAAGTTGTATTGTTTTCGATGTTACCTAGTTGCCGCGTGATTTTCCCACACCCTCCTTACAACAGTGTTATGTTCATCGTCCCAGCAGAATCGATGATGTGTATAAAAAATTAATTTTTTAAAATGTTAATAATTTATTTAAAATTATATATTAGAAATAAGCTGAAAATTATATATTAACACGAACCTCAAATCTGGAAAACCATGCATTGCTTTGAGGCATCCATTCAAAATGCCTGGATAACTGACTCCATTGAAACAATGGAATCTCCATCGACGCTTTAAACGCCGATGATATTACTTGGGCAGCCTCAATGTTTGTGAACCTAAAAAGAAATGAATATAATGAAATAGTGATTACTTCATAAATTATGTTTTAAATTTGTTTTAAAAAAAAAAAAAACTAAAACCTTAACAAACTTACATTGAAAGATCGTCCTTCCACTGTGCCTCGTACTTGCGGGTAAATTGATTCTGATGCGAAGGCACGCCGCTTCTGCGATATAAAACAGCGCTCGAAGAGGCAGCATCGGTTGACGGCGCAGGTGGTGTAGGTGCCTCTTCTTGAGAGGCACCTAAGGAAATATCATCCTCGCTGCCAGACGAACTTGATTCGACCGAACGTGAACGACCAACTCTAGTTTTCATTCTGTGCATCTAAATAATTTTATATAAATAATTATATAATGAAATTCAAAAGTTTAAAAAAATTCGATAGCACCTCCCCTATACTGAATACTACCCAAATCCACAAACCTGCAAATATTAAAAATAGCTACATCACAACAAATTGACCCAATTTATACTAATTATTCCAACATATTCAATTACTAATCCTAAGGTAAATTCAACATTAACAATTATAATTCAACAAATTATTCAATATTTATGCCAATACAACAAAACAATAAATTCAAAACAAATAGAAACAATTAAACACAAATCATTAAAATTATAGTAAAATTAATAATTCTTCCAACATATTCAATTACTAATTGTAAGGTAAATTCAACATTAACAATATTAATTCAATAAATTATTAAATAATTATGCCAATACAACAATAAAATATATTCAATAAATTAAAAAAGAATTATAGCCTTACAATTAAAATCAATGGAAACAATTAAACACAAATCATGCAATAATATAAAAAAATTACTTATTATTCCAACACATCCAATTACTAATTCTAAGGTAAATTCAACATTAACAATTATAATTCAACAAATTATTAAATAATTATGCCAATACAACAATAAAATATATTCAATAAATTAAAAAAGAATTATAGCCTTACAATTAAAATCAATGGAAACAATTAAACACAAATCATGCAATAATATAAAAAAAATTACTTATTATTCCAACACATCCAATTACTAATTCTAAGGTAAATTCAACATTAACAATTATAATTCAACAAATTATTAAATAATTATGCCAATACAACAATAAAATATATTCAATAAATTAAAAAAGAATTATAGCCTTACAATTAAAATCAATGGAAACAATTAAACACAAATCATGCAATAATATAAAAAAAATTACTTATTATTCCAATATATCCAATTACTAATTCTAAGGTAAATTCAACATTAACAATTATAATTCAACAAATTATTCAATAATTATGTCAATACAACAATAAAATATATTCAATAAATTAAAAAAAAATAATAAACTAACAATTAAAAACAATGGAAATAATTAAATACAAATCATGCAATAATAGAGTAAAATTACTAATTATTCCAACGTATGCAATTACTAATTCTAAGGTAAATTCAACATTAACAACAAATATTCAACAAATTAACTAATAACAATTATGCCAATACAACAATAAAAAATATTCAATAAATTCAAAAAAAAAAAAATCTATAGACTTTAGGGAAGAAATATGCATACCTTAATAATGTGTTCAAACAAAAACTTTATCTACATTATAAAAAAAAATACAACAAAACGAAAAACATAAAAAGAATAAAAATAACTATAAATAAAAAAAAATAGAAAAAAAAAACACATACCTTTTAATGTGATGAAGATTCACAACCAAGCTTGCTAGATATTCAACAAAACTTGAAGATTTGAGAGGGAAAAAATCAAAAGTTTAAGGTGAGAAACGGAGGAGAAGAAAAAATGAACTGAAGGGGCAACTGCATGAACTTATAGGGCAGTTTTACCGACGGAATCACCGACGGATATAAAAAATTATTATTATTTAAATTAAATCCATTGGTAACGTGCTAAAAATCCGTCGGAAATTTTTGAATTTCGCACTGAAATTTTTAATTACCCTTCATATTTTTCGCAGTCCGTCAGTAATCTGACTCAGTCAGAGGTTCATTTAATGCAGACCCTTTGGAATTCGCACATTCTGTCGGTATTTCGGTCGGTAATTTTTGGCCACCGACAAATTACCAACGAACTTAATACCATCGGGGAGTTTGTCAGTGATTGTGGCATTTCGCGTAATTGTTTTCAAACTCTCTGTGAAATACCGAAGGACGTTAATCCGTCGGTGTATGTGTCGGTGAAGCTGTCGGTAATGGCGTCGGTGATAATGGCATTTCGCGTAATTGTTTTCGAACTCTCTGTGAGATACCGACGAACATAATTATGTCGGTCAAGTCGTCGGTGATTGTGGCATTTCGCGTAATAATTTTCGAACTCTATGTGAGATGTCAACGGACTTCAATCTGTCGGTGTGGGTGTCGATGAATCCGTCGGTAAAGGCGTCGGTGATGGTGGCATTTCACGTAATTAAGTTCGAACTCTTTGTGAGATGTCGATGGATGGTTATCCGTCGGTATGGACATCGGTAAGTTTGCATTTTACAAGAAAGGTTGTATTTGTATTGCCTATTTACCTTCATACAAAAACTTAACTGATAAACTATCCATCGCATAAAACAATAACAACATTGCTTAAACAGTAAATATTTTGTGTTACAAAATATATCATCCATAATCTAAATTACATGAGAAAAAGGGTTTTACATAGGGCTTCATTTTGATAGTTAGTCAGAAATTTCTTCTTCTTCCTCATCAATTGAATTGTCATCACCTTCATCGCAATCTTCAATATGGATATCATCTTTTTCATCAACATTTGCTTGTCCACTAGAGCTCAAAACAACATTCAACTCCTATGTGTCAATATCAACAAGACTATCATTGAGAACACGAAAATTTGAATTTTCTTCCAATTCAATCGAAGGAGCAACTCGATATGGTTCAACCAACTCATGAACTTGAAAGACTTCATCTCGTACACTTGTGTCTTCGTTCTCATCCTGAACAACCTTGACACAACCCCGTGGTTTCATTTTTAAAATGAATAACCAATCAACTCTTGATCGATCCTTTCTAAATAAAGGGGTGTATGTGTACTAAACTTGTTGACACTGCTTTGCGAAAACAAAGACATCATTTATGTTGCGGAGTCTAGCTTTTGAGTTGATTTCTACCAGACCATGGTGCATATCAACTCTGATTCCTCTGTATGTTGTGTCATACCAATAACATTTGAATAAAAACACTTTATTCTGGTCGCTATGATATTGCAGTTCGACGACCTCTTCTAATCTACCATAGTAGTCAACTTCTAACTGACTACTTGTGGATCCCTTAACACAAACACCGCAGTTACATGTCTTTCTTCCTTGCCCGTATTCTTCAGTATGGAAAACATATCCATTGACAAAATACCTGTTGTAGCACTTAACTTTTCTTTCAGGCCCGAGGCTTAGTGAAGACAATGACTTAGGCGCACTCCTTCCCATTTGATAAACCTTGTATATATGTAATTAAATGTACATCAATAAACGGTAAATGAACGAGAATCTCGTAATGACATCCATACGTATAGTAATTTTTCAAGTTAGAATGAGTTTGTGATAGTGCTTACATGTGTTCTGAACCATGTGGCAAATTGTTCATCTTGTAATTGAAAGATCTGGGATTCGGTCAGCTGCAAGTTATTGGAGAGCAAATATTGTCAATGTTGCCTGCAAGTGATAATGAGTGTATGATATTACAATATATAATTAACAATATATTACTGACAAAGTTTAATTAGTATTACACATATATAAACTTACTGAATAAATGATCCCAGCTCATCACAGTTAAATAGAACATAGTTGTGTGCTTGTTTGAATTCTATTTCCGACAAATATCTTCCTTTTACGGCATTTTTAGATGTGGGTCATCCGGTATTGGAGAATATTGACAAGTTCCCACTAGAAGGCACTTCACCGCCATCATCATGCCATGGAACGCGATTGATTCTTGTTCTCAGATGAGGTTCGAAATAGTACAAGATAAATGTTGAGATCTCTTCAATAATATAGGCCTCAGATATCGAAGCCTCAACATGGGCCTTGTTCTTAACCTTTTTCTTGAGATTAAACAAGTACCTGCATTGAATTACAATTCAAGTATTTACAATTAAGAAAAACATAGAAAATACATTTAGATATGAATTCCATTACAACTGTAATATCTCACCGTTCGAATGGGTACATCCATCTATACTGGACCGGTCCTCCAGCTTTTGCCTCGAACGGTAGATGTATAAGGAGATGCTCCATTGAGTCAAAAAATGAAGGACTGAATATCATCTCAAGTTTGCATAGTGTCTCGATGATATTCATTTGAAGCCTCTCAATATGCTCAACATTCAACTAGTTGGAGCATATATTTATGAAGAAATGACTGATCACCGTCAGTGCATCCCATATTCCCTTTGGCAACAAATCACGAAAAGCTAATGGGATGAGTGTTTGCATAAACACGTGGCAGTCATGACTCTTCATTCCATACAATCTGCAGTCCTCTATGTTAACAAGCCTTGATATGTTCGATGCATGTCCATCCAGAAAACGCAGACTCTTAAGCCATTTGTAGACTAGCAATTGTGCATTTTTCTCTAACACGAAGCTTGCCCTTGGTTTTGCAACCCGTGACTCCTCATAAACCAACTCCATATTTTTACGGTTACAGTATAAAGCTATATCCAATCTAGCCTTCATGTTGTCCTTTGTCTTCCCCTTCACATCCATAACGGTGTTGAAAATATTCTCAAACACGTTCTTTTCGATGTGCATGACGTCAAGGTTATGGCGGAGAAGATTGGTGTTCCAATACGGAAGTTCCTAAAAGATACTTCGCTTTACCCAATTATGGGTCAAACCAAAACCAGGAAACTGCTGCTTACCTGATTAAAGGCCAAACACAATGTCACCGTACTCTGATACAACATGATGCAATTCTTCACCAGAAAGACGCAGGGATGCAACATCTTTTTCAACTCTGCCAACAAAGAAATCTTTTATGTTCTTTCTGAACCTATGATTAAGTGACAAGAAGCGACAGTGACAATCAAAAAAAGAAACTTTACCTCTGTTTGCTAGAGTGAATGCCTTGTTGTTTTCCATGTAGTATGGACATGCGAGTTTCTCATGCGTGCTCCAACTAGAAAGCATTCCATAAGCTGGAAAATCACTGATAGTCCACACCAAAGCCGCCCTCATAAGGAAATTTTGTTTCCTCGATATATCATAAATCAGAGCTCCGGAGGACCACAACTGCATCAGCTCATCTATCAACGGTCGAAGACAAACATCTATATTCCACCCCAGGCTGCTTGGACTGGGTATGACAGTAGATAAAAACATGAACTCCGGCCTCATACACATTCCCAGTAGCAAGTTATAAACTGTGAGTATGACCAGCCAACAAGAATAGGGAGCAGCAAATGACCCAAACGGGTTGAATCCGTCTATACACAACCCAAGACGGACATTCCTTGATTCAGCAAAAAAGTCAGGATGCACACTGTTAAAGTGTTTCCACACTTCGCCGTTAGAAGGATGCACCATCACACCATCAACCGCATCATGTGTTTGGTGCCATATCATATGCTTAGCAGTCCTTGATGACATAAATAACCTCTGCAGTCTAAGTGTGATCGGGAAATATCTAAGTTTTTTATATGCCACTAGAGTGTTTCCCCTGTCAGTTCTGGGTTTGTAACGATAATGCCTGCATGTCATGCACTCGGTCATCTCAGCATTTTCAATGTAGTATAACATGCAGAAGTTAGGGCACATGTCAATTTTCTAGTATCCTAAACCAAGGGGTTTCATCATAGACTTCACAGCATAGAAGTTCTCTTTCAGCCTGTTCCTTTCAGGTAAAATGCTTCTTGCCCAATCAATAATTTTGTCATACCCTGCCTCACTCAACCCGTGATCTGACTTGATGGTGAACACTTGTGCCACAGTCGATAATTTACTGTGGTTTGTGCAGCCATCCCATAATGGTTCGTCAAAATCTTTCAACAAATCAAAAAACCTAGTTGCCTCTGCATTAGGTTGTTCTTCTACGATTGGACATTGATTGACATTACCTTGATTCATTCTCATTGCATCCATAACCATGTTTCTGTAAGGATTAGTGTTGTCATTTGCCGCTTCATGCACGTTGCTAGCACTAGAAGTTGACCCAACCACCATTTCTCTCATTCTCCTATTACTAACAAATACCTCTCCATGTGCATACCAACACTGGTAATCATCCACAAACCCTTTGTGTAGAAGATGCATCATTACAACATCTGGATGCAGATACTTTTTATTTTGACACTTCCTGCATGGACACCTAATACTGCCTCCAGTAAAATTTCTGGGAATAGATGTTGCGAAATTAATAAAACCTTGAACCCCGTTACAATAATCCATCATCCGCAATCCTTGGGGTGAATCTAGATACATCCATGAACGATCATCATGTATTAATTAACTAAGTTAGGTAACTAAACTTGCAAAAATATTACTTTACCTCGAGATTATCCAACAAACCAATCACAACTTCTCATAAATATTAAATATTCATTATCATTTATCAACGTCCATACAAATTAATATATATAAATTAACAAAAATTACCACTATGCAATACCATCGATAAAACTTAAAAAGGACCCATTAAGCAAGCTATTAATTATTTCAAAACAGAACATGTAATTCAGTAATTCCATAAAGTTTTAACAATTTACAAACAAATACAATCTTACAAAATCTAAAACAAACCATAACAGGTATAAAATTATACATTCATATACTACAAATTTTTTTGAGAAATAACAATAAAACATGTAAATCTACTAACAAAAATACATATACTAAAAAAACAATAAAATTGACATTTAAATGTTAAAATTTAAAAAGATAGAATTACTTGCAAAAATTGATAAAATCCGTCGGTAAATCAGAACACGGATGTTGTGACCACAAAACTTCAAGAAATACAATTTGTTATGCTAAGATGAGGAAGATTTTTGTTTGGGGGCGAGGGGGGGCTGGTTATTTGCAGATGGAGAGAGTTAGGATTATGAAGAAAAAGGAGAAATAGGGGAGGAGAGGGTCGGTAGAGTGGCCATATATTAACTTTTTTCCGACGGCCTCATCGATGGCATAAAACCGTCGGTGCATCCGTCGGTAATTCTAACGGGAAATCGACACGTCATTGCACGAACCTGCTTTTCAAATCCCTCGGTGATTCCGTCGATATTCTTGACGGTGCACCGGTCACGTCACCCATACGGATGTGCCTTTTAAAATCTCTCGATGATTCCGTCGGTATTTTTTACGGTGAACCGGTCCCATCACACGTATGGGTCACCCGTTTTGAATCCGTCGGTGATTATGTCGGAAAAATCACCCGCCAAAACCTCCACGTCAGCTACCCGCCCTTTTTTCATTAATTCTGAACTTTCCGTCTGTAATTCGGTCGGTAATTACCGATGGAATAAAACCATCGGTAATTACCGACCGAATGACGGACGGAAATATTATGTCGGTAATTTCGACCGAAAAATACCGACAGAAATATTACGTCGGTGATTCCGTTGGTATTAAGCGAATTTCTGGTAGTGTCACAAAACATTGTCAATTGCTACAACGTTTTTTCTTATGAGTTTTTTTCCTTTTAAAATTATCTTTGTTATTCTTTTTTAATATTAAGTTGGTAGAGAATTTAGCTTTGTAATTTTTTTTGCTTTTTATTAATAGAAAATGTTAAATCATGTGGTGAAAACACTGTATCTTTCCCTACAAAACATTGTGGATTGCTACAATTATTTTGTTCAGTTTCTAAGTTTTTGATCACTAACACAACTTTTTTTTTCCGTTATGAAATATTTACTCTATCATATTTTTAATTTTTATTATTTATCTAGAACTGATTCATAATTATAACATTATCAAATTCATTTATTTTATAAACCTGCAGCAACACACATGCATACCATCTCGTTGAAATACCAAATAAACTTAAACAGCTAATGAAGTAGCGTGCAAATTCACAATCCAGCACGGGACCATGTGTGGGTCCTTTAAACACAAACGGTCCCCTTCATTTCTGTCTGGTGGGCAAACTGCAAAATCTCCAAATGTATATTCCAAAACTAAACCCCTTTCAAAGCCAATATGCCCCACGATTTCACTTCATATTAAATTTGTGATTGACAATCCATGGCGATCCAAGAATATGCCATGATCCATTATCATGCATGTCATGGCTCTCATCAATTCATTTTATATGATCCATTACCATGCATGGCTTCCAATAGAAGAGGCCAACATGTTTGACAAAAATGAGATTTGATGGTCATAGTCATGGTTGAGTCAGAAATTGAGACCTTATTCGTGACTCACCTTCCTCTTTCGAAATTTATTGTTTCTATAGTGAATTAATTATGTTGACAAATTCAACTCTCCACTAAACTCCATTGTATATATCTTCCACTCCTGGAGGGTGGCTATATATCTACTTTGTTAGGTGGCTTAAAAGAAGAAAGAAGAAAGAAAAGCTAGCTACCAAACTTCAAATCATGCCTCATTTGTGCCCTTCCCCTCCCCTAGTTCACAGCATACATCCAAAACTCAGATGATATTCCAACAGAGTTATTTTATTGCGTATATTCTTCCATACATATGAAGTTCTTGAAGTCTTGGAATCCGTCTATCGTCTAATTTGAATTAGATCGTATGAACAGGCAATTGATCATGTACATAATTTGAGTGCTAATATAGTCATTTTGTGACCCCCGTCGGCCCCTTCCCGATCACATCCAGCTTTTTTAATGGTGCAAAAACGGGTCGCAATCAGAAAAACAGGCATCTTTCTTTACCCTAATAATGGCTGGCTCGTTCATTGTATAGACGTCACGAAGCACTCTTCTCCTACAGTCACATCAGTATTCGTAATCCGTCAATCATACGAGTTCCTATCAAAAGAGAAATACAAAACCCGTGTCGTCGTGAATATTGCTGCTAAATATCATCTCGTAATCCGTTGCGTTTCTGCTTGGTCAAGAAAAGCAAGAGAGTTCACTCTTTTTTTATCAGCTAAAAAGTTCTATTTCTTAGCCCTCGATCGTTCTTGGCCTTTTTGAATACCTTTCCCAACGCTTACTGAACTTGGAAGGATGTGTCCATCAAACAATATAGAAATGCAAAGTCAATGATTAACCTCTTAATCATGAGTTATACCTATAGCTAGATGCTTGCACCATGTGAAGAGATGCAAAGAATCAGAGACTTGCACGCTTGTAACTCAAGGAGTCTGATACCTGAAAGCTTCTCTCTTTTTTTAATATATATATATATATATATAATTAGCCTATAAAATACATGACAGTATTTATTAGTATTGGTATTGGTATTATAGAGAAACATTTAACAATTAAGACTAAAATAAAACAGTCTATTTATAATTGAATAATGTCTACACCGCATAGAATTTTTACGGATAAGAATTCAGACAGCTTGTACGTGGTCGAATAATTGAATTGCTTGTTTCCCATTATCATGTCCAAAGCATGAACCTGTAAAATCTCTGTAACTACTATACTTCATACGTATATGGATCACCAAACCCATAGGAATTCATTAAAGATACACACACACACACACACAAAGACCTTGGTTTCATTTTGGCTCTCTAATTAAGTTTTAATTAGTGTTCAGAAAGAGTTAATATTAGTCAATATCGGTGAAATTAATAGTAATTATAACTTGAGCATCTAAATTGTATCATGCATGATCACAGATTGCACTTGCACTTGGTTCTGCAAATTATTCATTTTCATCTTCTAAACAAATCTATCTATTGATATAATTTGTTTTAGCCGATTTGTTATTTTTTGTATCGAATAATTTAGTGATTAAATAAATTTCTACACTAAATTTATTCAAGAGACTTCTCAACTAGAAACTCCATTTTTTGTTTTGTTTTTATGCTCCTAAACACGGAATAAATAAATATCTAAACTTGGCAGCCGCCCAAGTTGCCACTTTTCTGGACCATTAGTGCCAATTGCTGTCTGACCTTGATATAAAATTGACACTACAGTACCACCTCTTCCTTGAACAGGGGAGTCCCAATCTCACTGACTGCAAGATACACTACAACAGCTAAGCACTGCACTCCTTCAACACAGAACAAAACGAAGGTGGATGTTGTCTGTAACAGCAAATCTATCCAGGAAAAATCTGTACCAAGGGCTGCATTATTGTTGTCTTTTGTAGGAGTGACGACGACGAGTGGTCGTCCCTCCAACACGCACTCCTTTAAAATTATGCCACAGAACAAAAACTAAATCAAACAAGACAATATCCAAAGTAAAATCCAAACAAATTCAGAAAATACATTTTGCATCTTACGGCCTTGTATTTTAAACCACATCCACCTATATCTTATTTAATCTCTCTCTTCCAAGATACCATCTCTCAAACCCGAGTAATTTCTATTGTATAGATCAAGGTTGTCACTTTCGTTTTATTTTATCCAGAATAACCGAAATATTTCATACCGATTCAAAAAATAAAACAAAACGGAATAATTTTCATCTCATTTCAAATCTAGCTCGATCCGTTCCGAATTTCTTGGTTAAATTTTGTCCGAAATGTTCCGGTTTCATTCTACATATTTTGTTCCGATCTTGAAAAGTCATTTAATCAAATCGAACCTGATTCAATTTAATTAATTAAATCACCATATATAAAAAGCTTTTTTTCATTACTATTTTCAATAACAATGATATTGAAAATAATATTGAAAATTATTACTACTATTTTCATTAACAATGATATTAATTTCTTAAAATTATATTTATCACTAATATATATGGTTTATATTTCATGTTGTGTTTTTCAAGTTTATACTTTGTAGGAATTTGAGAAAACAAGAGATGCTTTGATCCTATTAGTCTTTATAACATTGACCTAGTTTTATATTTAAAATATTTGTGTTAAAATATTTTTAATTTCATAATATTTTGATATTTTGTTTAAGTTGAATTATTTTAAATTAAAGATCTATTTAATCTTAGCTATTTAGAAATATTTTAAATTTTAAAATTATATATTTGCTTGACATTGTGTTTGTATTGCATAATTTATAATTAATTTTATCTTGAATTTGAATTATATTTATTGAATATATGCATATAGGTGTTTGTGTATGAATAATATAATCTCGGCACGGTTGTGAAAACACTTCGAAAGTGAAATATTATATTCCAATTAGAAAAACAAAACATCTATCAACGGTGTATATATATTATGTTTTTCTCATTTTTTTGTTTGTGTTTTTACAATTTCTTTTCAGATTTGATTTGCAAATATATTCTTTCTCTATACAGTATACAAAGAAGATCCCTTAAATAAATATTTAAGAATTAAAAAAAATGATTAATTCTTTTTTTTATTGATTCCCTTCATCATATTGACTAAGCAAATAAACAAAGAAAATAACAAATAAAAGAAGCAGCACCAACAGCTGAGCAGGCTTTACGGGCCAGTCGGCCATCTAGCCGGTCAACAGTGCATCTCTTGCGGATTCTCCTAACCTAAACCATATATGCATTCCCAAAATTAACCCTGCTATGCCTCCACTCGTAATCTTGGTATTTACTCTTCCCTTCCTAAAAGCTCATGCACATTTTCGTTCCTCTCTCATGTATCCATCAATTTCTCCACCATCGTCCGATCAACCAATCTCCATCATCACATGATAGAACAAGCATTAGGATTCTCATCACTGAAACATCTGAGGTGCAGGATCAGGATAATGATGGTCCACCACATACCCCTGTTGATTCATCGCAGAATAACCTTGCTGATTATAGTTATAAGGATGATCGTAATGATTTTTGTAACTCTCCACCACTTGATTTTGACCGTCCACTCCATCAAACCAGAATGTAGATGCTGATGCCGGATATCCAAAGTACTCCATCTTGCTCACCTCCACCTTAGCACCACCACCAGCAAGTTTCCTCCTTCCCTCCATCCCCTTCTTTCTTCTCAGCTTTCGCTTCTCCTCCTTTCTCCTTCTCTTTCTTCTCTACGCCATCTCCACCACCACCCTTGTCTTTCTTCTCCTCCTCCTTTTTTGGAGAAACCACTTCCACGCCTCTCTTTAGCTTCTCTTTTAGGTAAGGTGCCAAGTCCTTTACGTCCATGGTTCCCTTCACCGTTACCAGATCCTTGGCCGCGTCCACAGTAACGCCACCCACGCCTGTTTTTAATTAGCCACGTCATCCATCTGATTTTACTAGTTTGCCACCTACTTTGAATAACTAAATTTTAAAAAAGAGTCAATTACCTTTGATTTTGGAGATGATTTTCTCTATTTTTGAAATGCAGCCTGTTGAATAATTAAACTCAATCCAGAAGGTTCCAGTCAAGGAAGGCAACCAGCCACCAGCCACCGACCACCGACCAGCCGCCAGCCACCAGCCGCAGCCGCCAGCCGCCTTCACACCTGGAACAGTAGATTTTCGTATTCTGATTTTGTCTATAAATAGAGTGCCCAGCTTGTGTTTATTTGTGTGGAGAGAATTGAGAGAAACACTAGTAAGAGAATAGAGAGAGAGAGGGCGTGTAATTGTTAAGCTTTTGTGTAATAATTGTAAGCTTCGGTTTTGTGTAATAAAACAGTGTGTTTTATCCCCTCTGAGTGTTTCAAAGCCACCACCAGTGGTTTCTCCCACCAACAATTGGTATCAGAGCCCCGTTCGTCGGAAAACAGAAGTGTTTTGGGGTATATCCGAATTTTCAAAATTGTCAAAAACAAGTTTTGATCATTCCACAGTGTAGAGCTCATCAAGACGAACTCACTGCCGCAAAAATCAGCCAAATCGGAGTTCGGAGTAGCCCACACGCGCCGCCTGAATATTCAGCCAGATCGCCCACGCGCATCCCACGCGCCCCGAGGTTGAAGACGACTGAGCCACACGCGCGCCATATTGGAGCCGCGCCGAGCCGCTTACGCCGAGTCCTAGCCGAGCCACAAGCCGAGTCCAGCCGAGCCTCCAGCCGGTCCGTACTCCGCGCCGAGCCGAGCCGATTTCCAGCCGAGCCGAGCGAGAGAATATTCCCCCGAATATTCCACAGAATATTCCCGGTTCAACCCAAACCCAGCGAACCGCCCGCCGTATACAGAATTGGTTTTTGGACCGGTTCACCCATTGTCGGACCCGATTTCAACAAAGTCAGACCGGTTCCCGACTATTTGGACCATTCCGGAGCGATCTACAGTGTCCGTTTGGTCAAATTCGGCTCCCAGAAGGCGATATAGTCATTAAAAGAGCAAAATGACTACAGAAGGTACACATACACTCATTCCAAAGCTGACCAAAGACAACTATGATAGTTGGTGCATCAGATTGAAGGCATTTCTTGGGTCACAAGAGTGTTTGGATATTGTACAAACTGGTTATGATGAACCAGAGTCCAAAGAAAGAGAAGATGTTTTACAAGAGGCTCAGAAGCAAGCCTTGAAAGTCAACAGAAAGAAGGACAACAAAGCCAAGACCATCATCTACCAAGGTCTTGATGAAGATACATTCGAGATCATAGCTTCCGCTGAAACGTCACATGATATATATGGGAGGCTCTCCAACAGAAAATACAAAGGTGCTGACAGAATCAAGAAGATTCGTCTTCAATTTTGCGAGGTGAATTTGAGTTATTGCAAATGAAGTCCTCGGAGTCTATTTCTGATTATCACACAAGGATTATGGTGATAGTCAACCAGATGAGGAGAAATGGAGAAGCCATCATCGATGCTCGAATTACTGAGAAAATTTTGAGATCCCTAGATCCAAAATTTGATTTTGTTGTTGTCGCAATTGAAGAATCCAAAGATGTGGACAAGTTGACAGTTGATGAGCTTATGAGTTCCTTGCAAGCTCATGAGCAGAAGATTGTAAAGCGAAATGGAGATAAGGCAATTGAGCATGCCTTACAAGCAAAGCTGTCTCTCAAGGACAGATATGAGCAAGGGGAGACTTCATCAAGTGGCTACACCACTCAAGCAGGAAGTCAACAATCCAGAGGAGGATTCCAGAGATTCCAAGGAAGAGGTTCTTGGAATACAAGCTTTAGAGGAAGAGGTGGTAGAAACACCACCAGAGGAGGCCGAGGACAACAAGCATTCACTCCCAGAGGAAGAGGAGGCGGTTACAATAACCGTGACAAGAGGAATATCAAATGTTATAGTTGCAATCAATTTGGGCACTATAGCACTGAATGCAGAAGAAAAGCTCCGTTGGAGATACGTGAGCAAGCCAACTATGTAGAGAAGGATGACAGAGAAGAAACTGCATTTCTTGTCCAACAAGGACTTGATAAGAAAAAGGAGGACATATGGTATCTAGATACTGGAGCCAGCAATCACATGTGCGGCTACCGAGAGTTATTTAGTAATCTAGATGAGACCAAGCAAGGTCTAGTTACTTTTGGAGATACCACAAAGGTTCCATTCAAAGGTAAAGGCAACATCCCAGTCAAGATGAAGAATGGCGATTCCAGCTACATCGCCGATGTGTATTATGTCCCAGCCATAAAACAGAACCTACTCAGTTTAGGTCAACTTTTGGAGAGAGGCTATACTTTTTACTCGGAGAATTGTCATCTAGCAATTAGAGACAACAATTGGAGATTAATGGCCTACGTGAAAATGTCCAAGAATAGGATGTTTCCTTTGAACATCCAGTATGATGCAACAAGATGTTTGAGTGCCATCACCAACAGTGAAGAATGGCTTTGGCACCTAAGGCTTGGACATCTGAATTTCACGAGTATGAAGATGCTAGCAAGCAAGAAGATGGTCAAAGGTTTGCCTCACATTGATCATCCAGAAGAAGTCTGTGAGAGTTGTGTCCTCAGCAAACATCACAGATCCAGTTTTGCTAAAGAAGTCAACTGGAGAGCAAAGAGGCCACTGGAGTTAGTACACACAGATGTGTGTGGCCCAATTACGCCTATGTCGACTGGACAAAATAGGTACTTCCTCACTTTTACTGATGATTTTAGTAGAAAGACGTGGATATACTTTCTGAAGAGGAAGTCAGAAGTATTCAATTGTTTTAAAGATTTTAAAGCAATTATGGAGAAGCAAACTGGTTATACGATCAGAACAGTGAGATCTGATCAAGGAGGAGAATATACAGCAAATGACTTTGAAGCCTTCTGTACACAACAAGGCATCAAACATCAGACGACACCAGCCTATACACCACAGCTGAACGGTGTAGCAGAAAGGAAGAATCGCACGATTCTTGACATGGCAAGAAGTCTGCTCAAAGCAAAGAAGTTGCCCAAACAATACTGGGCTGAAGCTGTATCATGTGCAGTGTATCTGTTGAATCGCTGCCCAACCAGAAGTTTGCAAGGAGTCATTCCAGAAGAAGCATGGAGTGGTCACAAACCAAGTGTTACTCATCTACGAGTCTTTGGTTGTGTGGCATATGCAAAGATCCCAGATGCAAGAAGAAGAAAGCTCGATGATAAGAGCGAGAAATGCATCTTTGTCGGATATGGTGAAAGAAGGATGGGATACAGACTGTATAATCCCATCACGAAGAAGGTGATTACGAAGTAGAGATGTTATCTTTTGAAGAAGAATAAATCTTGGGCATGGAATGATGATCAAGAAGCAATTAAATGGATCAATCTTGATTTGATCCTTGAAGGTGAAGAAGTACCAACAGTACTTGTCGAAGAACCGATTGTACCTGCAGAAGAACCAATTGTGCCAGCAGCTGAACCACAAAGTCCGGTACACAGATTCCCTGTATTCAACAGGAGGAACACACTAGGAGCATCATCATCAACACCACCATCAGCATCCTCATCAGAAGGACCAAGAAGGATGCGGAATCTTGAAGAGTTGTACGACACCACTCAGGTTATGGAAGATACAACTCTGTTTTGTTTCCATGCAGATAAGGACCCACAAGAAAAGAAGAAAGCAATAGGTGTCCAATGGGTCTACAAGACGAAAGCCAAATTAGTGGATAAAGGCTACAAGCAGAAAGAAGGCAATGAAGAGTAAAGTTCATGCTTGGCATGACATCCCTCGATTGAGTTTAAAGGGGAGATTTGTTGAATAATTAAACTCAATCCAGAAGGTTCCAGTCAAGGAAGGCAACCAGCCACCAGCCACCGACCACCGACCAGCCGCCAGCCACCAGCCGCAGCCGCCAGCCGCCTTCACACCTGGAACAGTAGATTTTCGTATTCTGATTTTGTCTATAAATAGAGTGCCCAGCTTGTGTTTATTTGTGTGGAGAGAATTGAGAGAAACACTAGTAAGAGAATAGAGAGAGAGAGGGCGTGTAATTGTTAAGCTTTTGTGTAATAATTGTAAGCTTCGGTTTTGTGTAATAAAACAGTGTGTTTTATCCCCTCTGAGTGTTTCAAAGCCACCACCAGTGGTTTCTCCCACCAACACAGCCTTCACAGTGTAATCTTATTTTCAAAACGACGGTACTCTGCAACCACCACCACAATTTATCAAAAAACTTGTTAAATAAAAATAATAATCGACGTCTAATTATGATAGTTGCGGATTCAATACGGGGAACACCTCGAGATTAACGATTGAATTTTAGTAATTTATTTATTTACCTCTTGAGGTGGTTTTTTTCCGCTTCCTTTTGTTTCTCCGGTTTCTTTTCGGGTTTGTCATCGGCCTTTTTTATCGCCACCGCCAGCAGCGGCACCACCATCTTTCTTTGGCTGGGGAGAGACAATCTCAACTCTCTTCTTAGTTCTCTCTTCAACCCTGGCTTTGATTTTAGCAGGGTCAACTTTCCCCATCACCGTCAGTTTGTTGCCTGCACAATCTGTCTTTACACTTTCCACACCTGAAAAAACCCACAAAAACAGTCGTTTGAGAAACCTCCAATGCCTTAATAACTAATCATCAATTAATTGTTATAAACAAATATTACCGTCTAAATGTTTAACAGCGTGTCTAATTTTCTTGGCACAGCCTTCACAATGCATGTCCATCTTGTAAACGGAAATAAACATGCCATCATCTTTCTTTACACCTGCACCAGCAGCGGGCTTCTTCTCGCCTTCAACTTTGGCACCTTCTTTCTGCTTGAAATTAAGTCAAATTAAGCCAAGAGTGAATTATAATTAAAGAACGGAAAGTGATTGAGCTATTAATGTTAACTAACCTCGGCATCCATTAGTCTTTTCTTGGTTACTGCCTCCTCGTTGTGGATTCTTGGAATTGGTTTTGAAGATGCGAAATATATAAAGAGAAGAAACGGTGGGTAGATTAGTGAATGGTTGCGAAACAATAAAACGGGTTATGTGTTTTTATGGATGGCGTGATGATCATGATCATGATGATGATGGTTTTTATGGAACTTTTAGAGAATGAGGTCAGCCGGGGGAGAAGGAGAGAGAGGTGTATGGGCTGTGAGTTCTGTGGTTTGTGCCGCCCTGATGGACTTATAGTTGTCTATAACAGTCGTGACAATTCATCTGATGTTTGACTTGACAATGACTGGTCTGCTAAAATTACTGGAATGACCTCGTCATTTCTCTATCAGAGAGATGATGGTGTGGGCAGTTATGCCAGAGGGAATCGGTTGCTGTTACTTGTGTCAGAAAAGTAGACGTATGCGGTAAGGTTCGGTAGTTGTTGTTAATTTTGTTTTTTTATTTAAAATATATTAAAATAATACTTTTTTTAATTTAAAAAAAAATATTTTTAATATTAATAAATTAAAATGATATAAAAATATTTACAAAATAAATATTATAATTATTTAAAAACACGCAAAAAGCAGTTTATATCAAAGGAGGAAATTGTAATTTCATTTTAATACCTCATTAATTGTATTTGCTATTTACCTGATTTGTTTTTACTTAATGTTAAGAATTTCAAATGACCTTTTTTGTTGAATTTCTAGTAATGACCTGGGCTGTTTCTTTAATTTTAGTGAACAGGCATTTTTTATAGGCTAAGATATCCGCTTATATTGTAGGGGATAAATAATAATTTTTTATTTTAAATATAAAAAAAGTATGAAATATAAATTTAAATGCTTTCTATCTATGACCGAGTCAAACCTAATAATTTTGAATTTAAAGGTTGAGTCAAACCTATTGCATGGGTCTAGTTGTGGAGTCAAACTTTACAGCATTTAGTCTGGTTTTTTGGATCTGTCATCACATCAAAATAATTAAAAATATTAATTTGAAAAAAAATCAATTTTTTAAATATTTTTTTTGAAACTAAAAAAACAAACATGTTTTAATAGAAAATTCCAGCTCAATCTGACATGAAAAATAAATTAATCATCACCAATTTTATATACAATATAAAAAAGTTACATCAATTTATTTCCTCTTTATAATATGAAAAAAAAAATCAATACGATAAAATAAAAAAAATTGAAGAGGAAAAAATAAAATTGAAAATCTCTCAAAAGAAAAAAAAAATAAAAAGAAAGAAATTAATTGCTGGTATATTTGGGTGTTGCTCTCATAGTGCTACTATAAAAAATATTTTATTGAAAATGATGGTGTTGCAAATATATTTCGTATTTTTAACTCAACTCATGTATTTATACATTTAAAAAAAATGTTATTGACCCGCTGCGAAGCGCGAGCCAATATGCTAGCTATTATATTATTATGTAATTGTTATTTTTTAAAATATTTTAATATATATATATATATTGAGATAATATATTTTTTTTATTTTTTTTAAATGATTTTTTATGTCATCACACATCAAAATAATACAAAATAATAAAAAAATATCAATTTTAATTAAAGGAAAAAATAAAAATACAAATAAAATTGTTTTTTAAGCATTTTTTAAAAGGAAAAAACAAACATGTTTTAATAAGGAAATTCAACCAAACCTGAAATAAAATAAAAAAATATCACCACCCAACTTTTGTACAATATAAAAATAGTCTCGTCAATTCATTTCCTCTTTAATGTATGAAAAAAAAAATTAATAAGAGAAAAGAAAGAAAAAATCTTAAGAGACAAAAAATTAAAATTGAAAATATCCGACTTCCCAACTAGATCCAAGATCGGTGGGTCTCGTTATAAGCCAGACTTAATAGCGTTGGGTCTAGTGGTCAAGTCAGACCTAACAATACTTTTTGACTAATAAATAGAAAAGACAACGCCTCTCGGGTGCTATAGTTTCGTTCATAATGCAAACACTCTATGTCTACAATGTGATCCACAATACAATGAGTTTATGTCTACAGTACTATTTTTAAAATATTTTAATATATATATTGAGATAATATTTTTTTTATTTTTTTAAAATTTATTTTTTTATATCATCACATCAAAATAATACAAAAACATAAAAAATATTAATTTGAAGTAAAGAAAAAAATTAATTTTTTTAAAAGCATTTTTTGAAACGCAAAACAAACATGTTTTAATAAGAAAATTCAATTCAATCTGAAATGAAAAAAAAAAATCATCATCCAACTTTTGTATAATATAAAAAATGTTACATAATTTATTTTCTCTTACAATATGGGAAAAAAAATTCAAGAAGAGAAAAGAAAAAAAAATTAAAGAGGAAAAAAAAATAAAATTAAAAATATCTTAAAAGGACAAAAAATTAAAGGAAAAGAAATTAATTGCCAATGTATTTGTCGTTACTTTGTTATGCGTTATTCATGATGCTATTGTAGAAAATACCTTATTTGAAGATGGTGATGGTGCAAATAAAGTTAATGCTTTTAACCCAACTCAAGCATTTTGATATTTGAAAAAAAAAAATTATTATTGACCTATTGGGGAGTGCATGCTAATATGTTGATTATTATATTATTATATTATTACATAATTTTTATTTTTTAAAAATATTTTCTTAACAAATATATTGAGATAATATTTTTTTTATTTTTTAACATTTATTTTTTTTATATCATCACATCAAAATAATACACAAAACATAAAAAAAAATATCAATTTTTATTAAATAAAAAAAATTAAGTTTTTTTAAAGCATTTTTGAAAACGCCAAAACAAACATGTTTTAATAAGAAAATTCAACCCAATCTCAAAAAAAAAAAATTATCATCACCCAACTTATGTAGAATATAAAAAAAATCTCATTTATTTATTTTCTCTTTACCAGTATGAAAAAAAATTAAATAAAAAAAAGAAAAAAAAATTTGAAGAGGCAAAAATATAAAATTGGGAAATATTTGGCGGCCCAGCCAAACCTAATATTGTTAGGTCCGGCTGTCTAACCAGGCTCCGCAATATTTTTTGACTAATAAACAAAAAAAATAATGCTTTTCAGGTGCTACAGTGTCGTCCATAATACAATTTTTTATATTTACAGTGTGGTTTATAGAATAATAAATTTATATTCACAATACATGCATAATATTTTCCCTACGAAAGTATAATATTATAAAATGATATTCTCTACTCCGCTGATGCAAAAACATTTGTAAAAATAACAATTATATCTCCAAATTTTAAAATTATATCTAGTATTGGGTAATTAATTTGATATCTTCCAATTCTAAGGGTTTTCTGTTTTCGAATAAGTCGGACTTGGCACAAAGGTCATTTTGCTGCCGTTTCAAAGCTCCTAATTATTAATACTTCTATGGTTATGATCAAAGTCTAATTTGATGGTCATATATAGGGATGAGTATTTTTGGTTCGGTCCGATTTTTATCTAAAAAAATAACCAAATTAATTTTTTTTAAAAAATCAAAATTGAACTAAAACCAGTTCAAACCGACCAGTTTCGGTTTGGTTTGGTTCAATTAATTGAAGGGAAAAACCGGTTTAATTTTTCTGGTCTTTTTTTAGGTTTTTTTGTGACTTTTGATTGGGCCATTTAAAAAGCTTGTAATTGATAAAAAAAAAAAAAAAATCATTGTTTAACTTTCCTTTACTAGAATTCATCTCAAATGACAGGAAAAATATCTTTTAATTTGTATCCAGCAACTCTAATCAAAATCCAAAAAAACATTATGTAGCAAATAACATGAAAAATAATTAAGTCCTTGAAAACTATGGGCTTTTAAACCAAGAAAACAATGCCTCTAATAAAACTAAAAATATACAATCTGCAGAAGTCCTTTTGAAATTGAAATAAAACGCATTGATTGTCTTAATCCCAGCACCCACAAAAACAAAACAAACAGAAAAATGTTGCTCTTTTAATATTATTGTTAACTAAATCATATGTCTTTAACATTTTATTGCATGTATTTTCTCAGAAACCAAGTGAGAAGAAACTGTGGAGAAAAAACCAACTATTGAGGCACGCAAGCATGGACATTAAAACTGCATCTAGTTCTCTTGAATAGTTTACCTGAAAAGTTTAACAAATTAGGTTAATATAAACTAATAAAAACTAAAAAGAAGAAAAAAAAGAAGAAGAAAAACAATTTAGAAAAAGAGAATAGGCAGCGTCAAATTTCTCATCCAATTTGGAGTGACAAAGAACTCGAAACTAAAAAAGTAGATATGTAGATGAGAGAGATGAAGATTTGATCAAGAGATCGAACAAGAGGGGGAGGATGAGTTTGCTAGGGTTGGAAGAAGAAACTAAAAGTAGATTTGTAAATGGAAGAGATGAAGATTTGAACGAGAGATTGAACAAGAAAGAGAAGGGTGGTGGCTAAGTTTGCTAAGATTAGAAGAAGAATCAAGAAACTACAAAGTAAATATGTAGATGGGAGAGAATAGAGATGAAGATTTGATATGTAGATGAGAGAGAATAGGGGGCTGGGTTTGCTAGGTTAGAAAAGAGAATGAAAAGTTGAACGGTAGATAGGTTTTGGAAGGTATTTATAATACCCTTTTTTTTATTTCTATTTGAATCGATTCAGTTCGGTTTATTCGGTTTCAGCCTTTTAAAACCAAACCGAACCAAATTATTTTTTAATTTTTCTAATCGATTTAATTGGTTTTTTTTTACGGTTCAGTTTTTTCAGTTTTTTTTTTTTTTTATTATCTCAATTTAATCAATTTTTTTTTTTTTTTTTTACTTAGCCCTGGTCTCATGTAAATCCAGTCCAACTGATTTCTTAAAATATAACCAAATCTAAAAAAAGGTGTGGAGCTGAGCTTTTTAGTTTTGCGCTATATATATCAGTTGCTTTGGAATCAACTGGTCATAAAGATTAAAAGTTTGCACCAAGAAGAAATGGAAGATTAAGAGCGAGAGGAATTCATTATTTTTAGTATATGTCTATTATTGTGCTAGCTTTTATTTTCAAAAATATTTTTTAAATTTACTTGAAAAAAACATTAAATTAATATTTTTAAGAGTTTTTTCATTGGTCATAATAAAAAAGATATATTTTTAATTAAAAAATAATCTTAAAAAGCTGGGTACCAAACAAATACTTGATTTCGAATCCAACTGAAACTTGGGTGCCATTTCAAGCATGTTGCATCTGCGATAGCACACTGCCAATTGCTTCTTCCATCAAAAGTCTAGTCTAGCATGATGGCAACGAGTGTTGATGCAATAGTTGATTTATGGACCAAAATTGCAAAACTTTTAGTTATACCTTTGATTCCATTGCAAGAAAGGAGGATAAATCCTCTAGGCCACAGAAGAGGCTACGTAAGCATCAATATAAATGCGACTCTTATTTGTCTTCGTTGGGGGCCTTATAACGAGACAATGTATAATATATATTAGAAAACAGACCAAGGACGATGATCTCATGGATGAAGGGGAAGAAAAATAACAAAGAAGGAATGAGGACCACATGCCCATATAGCCATTTAGAGTTTTTTTTTAAGATTTTTTTTTTATATGTTAATATTAAAAATAAATTTAAAAAATAAAAAATATTATTAAAAATATATTTTAAAACAAAAAATATTTTAAAAAATATCCATCGCAATATTAAAAACAGTGCATTACATACCGAGGGAAGAAGAAATTTCTCGGAAATATCATGTACATAGTGACTGAAGAAAATCTCAACACCATAAGTACATGGATCTTGAAGTTATTTTTTAAGATTATTTTTCAATGGTCTTAATATGCCCATGTGAGTCTTCAAGAATACATGGATCTTGAAGATGCATGTTCGTAGCTAACAACTGGAGGTTCTTTCAAGGTATCCGGGGCTGGAAAGGTCTTTTCTTCCTTCTTCTTTTTTTTGTCATAGCGATGAAGTTATACCTGCATCTCTTTTTGTATGAGAAGGCATTTAGTATATGAAATATATTAACACAAGATAGGAAAAGGTGAATTTAAATCATTATCTCATGAGCTTTTAAATATAATTTTCTTTTTTTCTTTTAGTTTTTTCCAAGATTCAAATCCTAAAAGTGTATATATTTTGTGGAAAAGATATAGAAAGAAAAGTAGTGTAAAGGGAATTAATACTTTGTTTTAATACTTAAATTATGATTAAAAAAGATAAGAAATGAAAGGGAAAATAAATAAATTTTATTTGAATTATTTTCATCATTCTATAGTTTGGTCGTTTTTATTTCAACTCTATTTTTTCAGAAAATTACAGTTTATTTCTTAGATCAATGTAACTTTTAAATTTGAATGAAACCATAAATAAATCCTTATTTATTTTTCCTTTTATATTTCGTGAATAGAGATTGATGGGAGAGGTTGTTCTTGAGACCTTAGAGATATAGAAAAAAGGTAAAAAACAAATCAATAAGACCTGCAAAAATTTGTGCATATCCAAAGGAAAATCTTTTATTTTTTGGATCCAAACTTAATTTCTCCATTTTCTTTGTTTTCATGTTTTTGCTCTATTACTTTTGCTCTTTAAAAATGACCCCCAAAATCTACCAACTAAAGAAAAAAGATCTATATGGGGTAGATCTACGTATAGCCAACAATAAAAGAATTTATTGGTTGTGCAAATCTACAGCTTTTTTTAGAGTTCGTTTTATACTGTAGTTATTTTTGTAATTGTGATTTTAAAAAAAAAATTAATAAAAAGTGTTTTTTACGAGGTTCATTTTAAAATTTGATGTGTTTGGTTAAATTTACGATTAAAATTATAATTGAAAGAAAATAATTTTTTGTATTTGGTTAAATATTTTTTTGTATAAAATTTGATTATAAAATTACTTAAAAAAACATATATCTATATATTTATAATAGATGCAATTTTACTTTATTATAGGAACAATCAACTATTTGCTCCTTGTGTTTGGTGCACACAATAATCTTGCCCTTGTCTTTTTAACTTACACAGATTGGCATCAAAAATTAATAAAATTTTGGTTAATTAGCTCAAACTAATAATGCTACTAGAAAGGATAAAATTGCATCTTTTAAGGATATATAACGAGACCAAGGAAAAGCTCCCATGGCATACTTCCTTTTCTCTTCAACATCCCAGTGATGGGTAACCCATACGCCTTGATCAGGCAATCAAGTTTCCATTCTTGCATGGTCTCATAGTCGGCTCAGGTGCATCTTAGGTAGTGCAGTGGCATCTGAAAGCTCCCAATCTGCTCCTTTTCGTGCTGCCCATTTGGTCCATTATTGCCTCTGTTTGAGATGAGAGAAGGGAACGGAGGGGAAGGAAAATTTTGGGAAATGGGATTCCAGATCAATGGTAGTAATTTGGGAACAGAGTGGAAGGGAGCAGAGGAGACGAGCTAACGGGAATTTGGTGCAGGTAGAAGCCTTGTTTGACAGAAGAAAGGAAAGAAGAAGGGGTTGAGAAAGTTTTGTGTTAATTACAGTGTCGGTGAAAAAGAGGAGAACACGGAAAAGCAATTGTAAATTGCTTTTCAAAACCTGAGGTCCAACCTCAGTTTTTGAGTGGAACTCATATGAAATAAAACTGTGGTTCAGCTTAACCAAACATTTCAATATTGTTTTTATTTTTATCCGCAGCCGCAGTTGCAAACGGGCACGAATCATTGTATCTGGATAACAAAAGTTGGTTGGGGCTTCGGCATCATCATCTTGGCCTAAAAAATTAGTGGTTTTCTTGTGCTTTGGAACTTCATGAGCTTTTAGAGAAGAGCAGTAGGAGATTTGTTGGGTTTGAGTGGTGCCTAAATTGGTGCTTCAGTATAGGAGATTTATTAGGTTCAATAGAGGAGAAAATATTGTGAATGTTAAAGCAAGTAAAGAAAATATATCAAAATATATGGCTCATATTTTGTATGACTGAAAGCTAAACAAATTATAAATATGGTAAAATAATGTTCCAATTCTATTTAAACATTTTAATAATTAACAACCGATTTCAATTGAATTTCCATAAACAATTTATTATTAGTATTATTATTTTCAAATCAAATACATAATAATTAAAAACTAAATTATTAAACTAAAAATAAAATAAAAAGAAAACATAAAATTTATAAATAGTATTTAAATTTTTTGTCAAAACTAAAGAATAATTGCATTCAGTAAATGCTTTTCAAGGTGTAAAAAAAACTTTGAAAAAAAGAAAAAGAAAAGGCAAGCAAAGGCTTAGGGCATTAGATATATTGCAACTTAAGATAGAAAAACACGCAAAGCCCTGCAAACTAAATTGGATAAATCAAGATATTAAGTTAATCCTGGACAAATGCAATTTTATTTCCTTTTCTATAAGAAAAATATATTTTGGTAGTGCTTGGTGTGGTGTGGATTATATTGATATATGCCATCGATTTCTAGGAAAATCATAGCAATATAACAAGAATATCGTATATGATGGACGACATAACACATATACCTTTAGTGTAAAGGGTAAGCATATGTGTTTGGTATTGCGGTAGCTGTTGTGGTTGTGGTTTGAAAAAAAATTATTTTATAAAAAGTACTTTTAATTGAGGTTGATTTAAAAAAATAGGTGTTTGGTTAAAACTGTGGTTGAAATTGAGGTTGAAGAAAAAATAGTTTAATGTATTTGGTTAAGAATGCTTTTTAAAATTGAGGTTATAAAATAATTTTAAGAAATATATATTAATATTGATGGTTTTAAATTTAAATATTGTAGATTTAATTACTCCTATTACATCATGGAATAAATAATACTTTATATAAAATATTTTTATTATTCCATTAATCTATGTATAATTCCATTACGTACAAAATTCATCCGATAAGAACTACAGTTTTCATAATTTTTTGAGCGTGTAATAAAATTAGATAAAATATTATCAGATATAAAATTGATATTATAGTGCGAGTGAATTTAATTCACTCTATTTACTTTTTTTGAGAAAAAAAATATTATTCACATCACATTGCGAATGAATTTAATTCACTCTAAACTATTTTTTTTTTTAAAAAAAAAATTTCATAAAATTAACACACTGCAGAAAGAAAAAAAAAAAAAAAAAAAAAACAACTCTGGACGAACAGTGCAAGTGAATTGCACTGTTCACGTGAACAGTGCAATTCGCGCATGAACAGTGCACTTGAATTGCACTGTTCATTATTTTTAAAGTGAACAGTGTGCCATGTGCATTGTTCACGCTGATTGCACTATTCAATGAACAGTGCAATTAGTTGCACAGTGCGTGAAAAGCATGATTTTTTTGCTTTTCATTAACTGCGTTTTTGACGTAAAATTTACGGGAACCCATGTACATCAAATCATTTTTTTCATTACCAAACAGCTGCAAACTGCGTTTGCCGCAGCCACAGCCGCAAAACCAAACGGGCTCATAATGTTGGCACTCAGATCAGAGGGAGAAATTATTGTGACCAAGGCTAAAAAGATGTTTTTATCTCAATTTATAGAGAAGAAAGTGAAAAAAAAAAAATGAAGAAAAGAGTGGAGAATCAAAAATGATGTGAGAAAGAAATGATGTGTGTCATAAACCTGATGTAAGCAGTTCCCTCTAAAATTATTTATTTTCTTTTAAAATTAAAAAACAAAAAACTAGCAACTTAAAAAGAGCAGGCTGAGAAAAAGTTTCAAAACATAAAAACTTATGTTGGAGTTTTGGACAAATTATAGGTGTTGGTGAGTAAAATATAGTAAAAAGACAAGGATGTGTATGTTTTGTATTTTTTATATATATGTTTTTGAATGTTTCAAAATAAAAAAGACATAAAGAATTAAATGTTTTAATTGCATACAACCAATGTCTTAAAAATACAAAAATAATCATATTGTGTAATATGTACATACGAAAATTCAAAATAAGTATTTTGCATGCGTTTTAGGATTTAATAACCAAATTATTAAATTCATGATAATTTGATTAATATTTCAATAAACCATCATTTTTTTTAATTCACGAGAATTAATGGTTAAAAATCCTGGTAATAGAATGCTAGACCTACAAGTAAGGCTGGTACTTGAAATATTAGACTTGACCAAAAAATTCTCAGAGTTATTCTAAATATTCATCAATTTTAATTGGAAGTAGTTTTCACCGTAATACACAAATTACAAACAACTTTTCCTAAGAATTCGTTTGAATGCACAAGTCCATAATAAATTCTTAAACATTGGATTTATTCATACGAGTAAATCTCAATCCTAAACTACAAATAGACTAGCGACCAAAAAACCATCAAAACCACTAAACCACAAAGCAACTTATTTCAGGTAGGATTTGCTAGGGGTGCTAATATATTCCCTAAACACAACTAGTCCCCTACCCTCGAATCTTTGAAAAGACTAGTACACCCGAATTTCTTAGCAACCCTAAACCAAATAACTAGGTGGCGACTCCAAACGACCACTCGATGCCACGCATCCATGTGCAACAAAAGATATGTGCATTAAGAAAGGTTTTCTAAACATAAGAAATCAAAGTTGATGCTTAGAAGAGATGGTTCATTCAGAATCTTTGAAGGAGTCAATGCCTACAAAGTGAATCTACAGGGTAAGTATCTTGATAGTGTTATATTTAAAGTTTCTGATATTTTTTTGTTTAATATAGGTGATGATTCAATGTCAAATTTTTTTGAGGAGAGAGAGCATGATACGGTCCAGGCTACGACACTAAAGAATACATTAGGAGTGTCTATTAAGTCTATACTAAAACCTAAAATGAAGTGGATCCAAGAGGAGTTCAATAGGCAAAGTCAAGAGACTTGGGTTTAAAATATTCAAATTTGCTTGTCTAGATTTTTTGTCTACTCTTTAAGTCATATCTGAAGCTAAATGAAGATTGTGAATAAGATTCTAATTGAGTTGGAAAATATGCATTTGTACCTTTCCAACGACGTGTTTAAAGTTGAGCGTAGAATCTGCCAACAAAGTGTGAAAATAGAAAAAACATTATTTCCTTAAGAATTATAGATTTCATCCATTACAAGAACTCCTTAATGCTATTGGAAACTTATATGACAGCCTTTGACTTATTTTACAAGGATTTCATATCAAACAAAAAGAATTAATTAATCAGAAATTAATTCTTTTTTTATAAGACATCAAACTTTTGTTCAGTAAGGATTCTTCAATAATTTTTTTCTTAGCTATTTTTCACTATCATATGCTGTAAAGGGCTAAAAATAAATTTAGACTATTCTTTTATTTATTTTATTATTTTTAAATTTTATTTTTATTAGTTTTGATTTTTATTTAAATTTGGTGTGTGTCTGTACCATTAGCATTATAGTTTTTTTTTTTTTCAAGAGTATAAATACTCTTTTGTAAGGATAAAATATTGACTTGATAATACTACTGCTGCTAAATTTATTTAAGTTATGTGAGAGAGATTATCCAATTCTTTGATTTTTCTAACGAACTAAATTAACTTATCAAAGATTAATTGACTTTGTGACGCCTTTCTTATACTTCTTGTTCACGAATTGGTATTCGTAGAGTAGGGGTTCTTATTTCAATAATGTTGGTATCTTAAGACATGTTTTCATTATGTCACACTCCTATCAAATATATTTTAGCTTTTAGGGATTTGTTGTCAATCTTGTTATAGGTTATGTGACTACGTGATCATGAGGCTTACATAAAAAAGGTCATAAAAGGAGATCCAATCATTGAATCAGGCTCAAATTTTTATTGGTGATTCTACATACAGTTTTCTTATCGAGAATCATTTTGTCGTTCATCAGATCTCACAAAATTAGGCCTAAAAAATGTTGTTTGGGCTAATTTTTGTTACTTTTTTCTGATTTCCTCGACTTTATTATTTTATTAAAAATTTTATGTTAATTATCATTTATACTTTAGGATTCTGATTTGTTTCATAGTAAATATTTCCAGGTCTTTTAAAGATTTTGTGAATCTCTAAGAAGGCAAACATTATTAGCCTTATTTTTCAAAACATGAAATTATAAATTTAGAATTTATATATGTAATTTTTTACTCATCAAATTATTGTGTTTTTTGAGTGTTTTTCGTTGTTATAACTTCTATTTGTACTAATAGGTTGAACAAATTAATTCAGGCTCATCTAAAATAATATTATAATTAAATTATATTTAAAAAAGTTAAGAGTATATTATTTTTTTGAAAAAAAAAATCAAACCAATTTTTAACAACGTTAACATGTTAATAAATTGCCAATTTAAATTAAATCAGATCAACTCTAGTTTAACAAAACAAATAAGAATAAAAATTAACAAAAAAAAACACCTTACCAAACCCTGAAATTTCCCTCTTTTCCGCATCGTGTGTTGTGTTGAGCTTAAAAAGAAAAATAAAAAAGGATTCCCCTTCCCACACCTTCGCTCCCCTATTTCATCAGATCAATTCCGAAAGATCACGTCTGTTGTTTATCACCCTTCCCCCACCCCCTCAAACTGTAACTCACCATTCTCATCACCTCCTTTTCTTTTATGATTGTTTAATTTTTTGTTATTATCTTTACTAAATATAGAACAACATACACAATCATAATCAAATGGTTAACTGTGGCGGCCACCTAGAAATGGAGACCAGCACCCGCGCCGGCGGCTACTAGTGGAGGAAGGAGGAGGAGCCACAACCGGGTCTTGGGGTCCTGGCCAAGGTCGGTGTCAACTCGCAGTGTGGGGCTCCATACCAGCAGGAGCGCCACGCTGGCCACTCCCGCTAGTGACACACATTTCTTAGGTTTGAACATCTCGAATTCCACGCACCGCCGATGAATGCTGCCAACAATATGCGCAAGCGTCCAGTCTTTCTCTTCTTCTTCTTTTTCTCATTAACATTAGTGGCTGATGTAATCACGCTTCTGTTATAAAATATATTAAGAAGGGTTTTTATATTACGTTATATTGTTAAATCATGTTGCTCTGTTGATTATTGAATTTGTTACTGTTGGTTGCTATGTATCAGCCGCCAGCCATTGTTAAATAAACAACAACACAACAAAACAATAACTTCTGCCTCAATTTTAGGAATAGTCTTGAATTGGTGAATTTGGATTAATTGGTCCAAAAAGCGGATCGATTGCGAGCTAAGTGTATTTTATCATGATCAGTAATAAGAAGAAAAAAGAGAGGTCAACCGGGCAGCTGGTGGAGCGATAAGAGTGGTAGAAGACTGATCAATATTTAGTATGAAAGGTGTTGCATTCACATTTTCTACATATCGGTCTCCTTTTTACAACTTGGAATCATCAGTAGTTGTGTTGCTTGTCTTCTCTCAAAGACAGATACATTGCCCATATGCCCGAGGGACGTCATGATTTTACATGTGTTGGCATTCTCTACAGTTTGTGAACGGTGAATCAAGAAGGAACAAACCACTTACAATGAGATCAGTGGTTTTGAAGTCACTTCATTTCTTCTATTCTTTTCTTTTTCTGCATGCAGAGCCTTGTTCCAGGAAATGCCTTTCTTATGTATAGATGACCTACTTGCAGCATGAAATTTCCTTACTCAAGATGGTCTAAATTGTTACACATGGATCATTGGCTATTTTCTGTGTTTTCGATTTCGATAAACAATTTAGCATAGCATATGCTCCACCATTGGTTTCCGTAACTTACAGATAGGTTCTTACATATAAAGATGAGGATGAGGAATTATTAATTCCCAACTTGTGCTTACTGAGTCTTCATTTATTTATATATACAAGTAGACCAACTGGAACTTTTTTACCATGTAAGGCCAATTAGATAGATCGATACGCATTTGGAAGTATGGGCTGGTACTTCTGCTTTTATCCCAAATGTTTAAATGAACTTTAACAGTGACTCGTTTTTTAGATACGCTTGTGCTGTCCATTGCACCCTTTTATCGGTTATCAGGTAAAGGCATATCTTGTTGAGTTAGTTGGGAATTTAAGTTTGAAATTCAGAGGCAATTACTAGATATTAAGTAGGGTCCCAGCCTCATTCGATTGAGAGCCACAGTAACGTAGCTTTGTTTTAATTGGAGCTGTCAAAGAGAAGTCTTCTTATGCTGAATGAGGAGTACATATACGACTACTCGATAGTTAATATCCTAGATATGGAAAAATTGCATAGGGTCAGAGTATGCTATAACAGGTGTTCACATGTCACTTGAGCGTTATGTAGAGGAGAAGGTTGAACAGTTTTTGTCATGAATGTTTGGCATATCAGTAAAAATTCTATATCAACACCATTTAGGGGTTGATCAAGGCGTAATTGTTGGGGCTATGCAACTCCCACTATCTGCGTTTGGTTGCGTTTGGATTTGGAGGATGGGACAGAGAAGATGGAGTCTCATTCCAATTTACGCAGGCCATAAGAGAATATCCTGGAGCATGCTGAAGATCTGGTTTCTCCTTTGTTCAATGTTGCTATTGAAATTTCAAGACCTTTAAGCCCTGTAAAAATCTTCCCTTAGTCCTCCAGTAGACAAATTGGATTGATCATGAATTGCCTCCTGATGATGGCAGCCAGGAAACAGTTATACCTTGTCAATATCCTTCTAGATCTTATGGCAATAGTTGAATTGCTTTTCTTGGTGGACCTTGTCACGTGTGCATACAAACATTTGTGATTAAGAATTTGTTTTATCTGCTTTTGATTTTATTTTGCTTGCTCTGTTAAAGTTTCTGGAATAAGCTTTAAGTTCTAATGTTTGTGTTACTAAATTGATGCCTTTTCAGGTCTTTGTATATATATATATATATATATATATATATATATATATAATATATATTCTATTGATCATCACAAGTTCTGTACCCCATATCTGAAAGTTTTAATTAATTCGCAGGTAGCAGATGAACTTGTTTGCTGAGTTTGCTGACCCTGGTAATAGTGTTTCTACCCCAGATCAGGTTATCTCTTTTGTCAAACTAAATTTATTGCCCTTTTTTTGTATATATCCTTGATCTTAAGTGAAAACTTAAAAGTTGACGAGATGCGGGTCCATTTATTTGTTGTATTGAATTTCATTGGCAAGCAACAATTGATGAGGAGAAAAACATACGGCGGAGGGTATGATGCTCTGAATGTACTCATGGCATTAGAACATTATATCTAAGGATAAAAAGGAAATACAGTTGGAAAGGTCTCCCCCGGACTATTAGCCTCAGTTGATATGAAGAATTAAAGGTATGTGCTTTTTCTTTGTGATTCAACAGAACTGGACTTTTGACTTTTAAGATTTTTACATGATCTTCTCCAACTCCTTTGAATATTATTAGGCTGAGTGTCTTGGATTGAGAAATAGGATTGAAAAAAAGCTGCCTATTTGCAAGAACTGGAGGAAACAATGAGAATATCTACACTCGTATGGTTTGAATTTTAAGCTAGATACATGCGCTTAGGCATTTTCCTCTTTGCTACACTCATTGGTGTTTTTAAACTGACTGTATCTTGGTCCAATCAAGTTCATGGGCCTTCAGAACCTGAATACAGCGAAATGAAACAAACTGTACAGCTCAGGAAATGCTCCTAGTGTGGTGTGTGTCATTGCCTTTTATTCTGGTTCAGGTAAATTTTTCCTCAATTTTACTTTGCATATTAGCCAATCAACTAGTTTAATTTTAAACATCTTAGAACTGCAACGAAAAAAAGATGTTAACTTCATGGTTTTAGCTCAGCCACCCTGTTCAAAAATTCAATAGGTTCTCAAAATTCTCTAGTTTGTTATTTAAGCAAATAGCGTTTTAACTCTCTTAGTTGCCATCATCCTCGGGGTTAAAAGATTTATAAATGTTTTACTTTAGAATGAGTTTCTCAAATCTTGTGGAATGGTTCCTTTTTCAAAGCGTGTTATTTCTGTTAATATGTTTTGTTTGCCACTGCAGTCACCAGTTGCTTAATTCATCTAAAAAATTTTGTTTATGTATTGCAATATGCAGTCAGCAGATTTCAGTACTCAGCAATCATTTCCTTCTCATTTAGCAAAAAATTTTGATAGTAGGTGTCTATGGAATGAACCCAAACATTCCTCTTATTTTACCAGAAACAAAATAACACCTCCCTAACTGATACTTTCCACTTCTCTTCCATGCAAATGGTGCTATAGGACCTTGATCAAGCAAGTCTTCAATATCCTGATTCTTGGTGTGAAAATGGATGGCTTAGTTGAATTCACAGGATATTAGGGATATACAGTAGTCTAAAATTTCCACTGTATATAGAAATCCTCCTTTCAATTAAAAGTACATCATCCAGTTTTGGTTTTGTATATTTCTGTTCACTTGTGAGATCATTAGGTTCCCTTTTTTGCACTCTTGTTTGGGAGAAGTAATAGTTGGAAGAATTCATTTGTTGTCTGCATTTGTGTTTCCCTCTATTTCTTCCCATGTTCACATGCATGTAAGACCTGATTGGTTAGCATAGGTTAGGATAAAGAGATAATGCAAGTTTTCTGCTTTCTGTAGCTGGATTTAAGCTTTATAGGATTAAACTGATATTTTGTAGGTTGTTTGCAAATAGATCAGACAAGGCGTGAGGGAGACAGTTATTTCTTTGCACACCTGCATGTGATAAACCACTTAAAAATTAATTTGAGAAATCCACGCTGAGAATATAGTAAACTGACTGGATATGGAGGAGGATGGTGGAAGGAAGAGACTTTAAATTTGTATGTTGAGAAGATGAGAAATGCCTCCCACATTGAATAGGTTAAAGGTGAGGTAACCCTCCTGTTTTCTTGAATAACTGTCAGTGGTAAAGGCTTTTGCAGTTTGGAAGGTTCTTTACAAATTAATGGTTGATCAATTATGAAGATTTGTGCAGTAGATTCCAAGTCAC
The DNA here is from genome assembly GCF_005239225.2 of Populus alba. Classification (NCBI taxonomy): domain Eukaryota; kingdom Viridiplantae; phylum Streptophyta; class Magnoliopsida; order Malpighiales; family Salicaceae; genus Populus; species Populus alba. The sequence continues at coordinate 9,411,752 of NC_133299.1, forward strand.
AGATGAAGGAGAGACCCAGTGTATAAAGGGAAGCCCATTTTTAGTTGGTTTAGCTGCAAGTAGGTGGCGAGGAGATTTTTAGTTTGAGGCAGAGCATGTGTGAATCGTTCACATTTTCTATTGTGGAATTTACACATTTCTGCTCCAGAAAATCTGAAAAAAAAGGGCAAAGCCTCACCAATAGGATAGCCATCCTTCAAAAGGGTTAGGATTGTTTATTGAGGACTTTGAAAATTCAAAGTTCATCCACCTTCTAGGTCCGTTCACTATCCTGTGCATTGAAGATTCCCCTTTTGGATTTAGGCTTTTGTCTTCGAGCTTTTCTTGTGCTGCATAATTGTTGGGTGGACTGGTGGACTAGGGTTTCAAGCAACAGAGAAATTATGTTGCCACACCAAAAAAGAACATCAAGTGATCTTGGGTATTGGTACAGTTAGCCTCCCGATATGAGCAAAAAATAATAATTGTCTGCATATGCTCTAGTTCCACAATTAATTTTAATGAAAAAATAATATAATATCTGTAAGTTGGAACTTTACCTTATGCATCTTGAAGCCATTTTTGAGTTTTTAAGGCAGCTTACTGCAATGGGATGAGCTCTTGGAATTTTGTAATCAGCCAAGATAACAGATTTATAGCATTTTTCCTTACGATTGGTTGGAAATTTTATCTGGAATATGCTTTAGGTTGTGGAAATATTTTCTTGAATTACCTGAAATTGAAGTCGCTTTTTTTTTGTTTTTGTTTTTTATCATGCCGTTTTATTAAATTTTTTTTCCCCCTATTGGTACTGTGGACACGCCCTCATGCAACTGTGGGAAGTGGAGAATCAGAAGATTATGCAGCTCGTCATTTTGATTTTAATAGGTAAGAATGCCCTTCAGCTCTTCAATTTTCTCCCCTGTAAAGCTTAGTGAAGTTTGTGAGTTGCTTACACCATATGATTTTGAAATGGTTTAGTCAAAAGCACAGCATTGTGGCAGACTGGACTTGAAATCTGCAAATAATCAATTTATTCTATAAGAGATGTGAAGGCTTCGGATAAGTTTTCATCATTCATGCCTAAAGAGATACCACTTTCAATTAGCAACTGAGCATTCTGGACCTTGTTATTCTCCTCGTCCCAATCAGTGAAAGTAAAGAGTTTTCCATTGAAACACTTTTATGCCACTCTGTTTGCAAGCACTCCTTTCGAGCTCGCATGATGATAATTAATGTTCTCAAGGCGATGAAATTTTGTGAGAGACCCCAGAGTGGACAATATGGGCGGCACCCAATCCAGTGGCCTGACGGAGGTGAAGAGTTCTGCATGTCCGCCATATGTACAACCACAAAATCCGTACTTCCCCAAGGACAAACAACTTCCCGTTTAGCTTCCTACCTCTCCTCCTCTTCCGAATAATAAAAAGCCAACCCGTGGTGAAGCATTGAGCATTGAGTCATGCTCAATCATTCGAGCCAGGGCAATAACGTCAGCTTGATTTCTGTATATGTGTAAAGTAGCTTGCTGGAGATTGGCTCCTCCCGATATTATCCCCATTCTACAGTTTGCCCATGTTAGGTGAGGAGTTTGAGATAACAAGCAGATTGCGTCCATTTGCTTTGAGGACTTCCATGGAACGCTGGTTTGGTCAAGTTATCAGCCTTAGAATTCGCTTTTGTAATTTTGTAAAAATCATTTTTCAAAATTAAGTTTTAGTTGTTAGGCTACGTAGGAGTGTCAGGCTTACACACAGATGATAAATTAATTCAATATCGAGAATTTTAATGTTTCAGTTTAATAGTTGCATTGCACTTGCTTACATCCATTGTTTCTGCTGTTATCCATTTATTTATGTATTTTAATTCCAATGGCAGATTATATACCTGAAAGGAGAGAAAGGGCGGTAGTTATGATGTAGAAGTGATCTAACAGCATGTTTTAACTAGTTCAGAGGCCTGTCCAATTTCATTACCAATTCATCTGTTTATTTCATTTTTAATCAAATTAGTTTAATAACTACTTAAGATATCTTGGCTATTATATTCGTAGTTCGATTAAATTTTGTTAACAATAAATAATATAGTCATTCTAAGCTTTTTTTTATAGCAAAATCAAAAAATTAATCTATTGTCATAAGATAAGATAAACCTCCATCAAAAACAAATCCAAAATAAACAATTGAAAGGCGTTAATTTATTATATTAGCTTAATATTAAGGATAAAAATTAAAAAAAATTAATTAAAAAAATAAATAAAGTTACCTGGAGTCAAACCCCAGATTAACTGATCAAATCCTTTGACTTGAATCACTTGTAACTATCACATCCGATGAAGATCATTAAGATAGAGATAACTCATATGAAGTAAAATGAAAAACGATTTATCTAATGTCATTCAGGACCTAATCTATAAAAAATTGCGATTTAGGTTATTGAGGCTGAGATGATCCTATAAAAATCCAAATGACATATAAATTATAAAGCACAATTACTCAATCAATTTCAAATATTTTAAAGCGATAAAATTAAAAGAAAAAATCAATTTAAAAAATATTGAAAAAACCACCCAAGTCAACCTGATCTAATCTACTATACTCTCAACTTGGATAATGAGATTAACATTAACCTCATAAAAAAGTAAATTAAAAATAAATCATAAAAACCTAATTCTCAATTTAATAGAAATGTTAAATGATGAAATTCCACACTTTTAAAAAAATCATGTCGAATATAAAAAAGAGTTACCCATCAAAACTTGTGACCTTGAGTCTCCTGATCCATGTTGTTAAAACATAAAACAACTACTGCATTAACTAGATTGGAGGCGATCCCGTTAAACCGGGGTAGGGAGAGAGTGTCCCGAACCTGATCTATGTTGGCTGCCTGCTGTAATTGGAAATACAATACGAGTACAATTATTTAACCCTCCCTCAATTCGCTATAATGCAAAACTTTGAAAAGAAAGCAGGAATGGACGAGAAAGGAAAAACACGAGCTAGTATGTTTTTAAATCAAAGCATCCTGCGGAGAATGATATGATCTGCATATCATCAGTTGTAAGCAAACTGAAAATAAATAGCCTACAATACTATCAGATTCCAACAGGGTATGTGGACAGCCCCAGGGGAAAAACTGCCAATTGTAACCCTCTCCGTAAAGAACCACAACTCTTCAGCAAAAACAGATACTGTGAGGGGCCATTAAAAGCAAGAAAAATAATTGTGATCCATTGTCCCAGAAAGTATATTCTCTCGAATCAATTCCTGCTTATACCAGCTGCATCCCGAAGTGTCGAGAACAACAACTGACCATCTCCGTTTAATTTCCACCAGTCCCATCGGGACTTTCCAGGACACCAACTCAGCAGCCACGAGAAGAAACAGACCCTGTAGGCGGCGAAAAAGCCAATGAAAAAACCACACGAATGAGTTGCTTTAACTTTTGGACCTGCTCTGGCATATTAATTAGGAAAATGTGCAGCCATCAATAACTACCTCATTGCATGCCTTCCATATGGTCAGCAAATTTACTTAATACTAAGCTCGAAATAAACCAAATTCTCGAGTAAGCGAGGATTCCCCTGCCACCATTGCTCTTACATTCCAGCCCACAACCATCGTATCACCTGCAAAAATTAGGAACTTTAGTATATGTGATAGGAGCTTCATCCAAAGCTGTCTCGGCCCAATAGCTGTCAAAAAAAGACAGTTCCTATGAACAGACTCAAACTTAACAGCCACCACACCCGAGCACCAAATGAAGTCTGAGAGAAAGAGTTCTGTGAAGAAACGGACTTCATGGTTAACTGTCAATTCCAAGCAGCTTGAAAATAGAAAAAAATTATATGCTTTTTGTACAGACAGAGTCTTTCCAAGATCCTAGGAGAACCCAGCAATTCTACTACCATATAGTCGGGGTTAAAGTGTTGGAAACTTTGGAATTGGTTTATAAAAATATGTAATGGGACTTTTAAGATAAAATTATACTTGAGGTTCACTTAGATTTGAAAAACCATGTTGAATTTTAAACTGAAAAATTGTTTTCAAAGAACCTGTTGAATACAAACATTTCAAACCTAAAATAACCTTTGTGATTAGACAGTGAATTTATAGGGCTCATAAGTTGGAGCTTAAGTTTGGTTCATAAAAAAATAGTTTACATTTAAGTCCTTGTTTGATTAGAGATTTCTTTTTATTTAACAATATCTTAAATATAATGAATTAATACCGATGAGAAAGGACGTTATAATATAAGTAAATTCATATAGATATGAACATTCATAAATATTTTTTACCCGATATATGCTCATTCATGTATTATGAACATTCATCATAATTAATGAATTATTTGTAAGATTTATGAATTATAAGAAATTAATGTTTTGGTTTTTCAAGTCTTATAAATTTAGGACTGTCTTAGATTGGAGAAAGTCGGATGAAATTTCTTGAGATTATTCCTTCTATTGGTTGTTTTTCTTAGACATATTCTTTTACTCTTTCTTTTTTATCTAAAGCTTATGTTCCCGCGGTATTAGCTAGAGAGATATGAGATAATTCTTTCGATGTTTTTTGAACTTTGTTTAGGAGTGTATCTAAATAAGTTTAGCTTATTAACAACAATAAAATTTAAAACTTGAACAAATTCTAAGAGCTTCAACAAGTAAGTGCTTTACTTGTTTTACCTTTAAGTATTATTTGAATATATGCCTTTAGTATGCATACTAGATTGGTAGCTCGCGCGCTACCTACAGGTCAAGCCAAGTTTTTCTCAACATAAAAAAGGATGTTGAGTGCGATGATAGGCATTTTTAAAGAAGAAAAATTTAAAGACTCGACTTGTCTCAATAAGCGCGGTTATAACCTAACGATATGATTTTTAAAAATTAAGAAGGGCAACGACAATAAGAATAAAGTTAAATTAAAAATAAGTTAAACTAAAAAAAAGTTGCAAATGATCAACTTCAAAAAATAAACGATTGCACAGATATTATGGAAATATGATACCTCTCAATATTATGATAACAAAACAAAAATAAATCAATAAGAATGTGATAACCCCACGGAAAGAAACAAAATTGAAGCTCAATTTCCAGCAAATTAAATATTGAAGGATGAAATTATAAAAAAAAATAACTCGAGTCCACCCGAGTCGACCTGCCAAATACAACTAACTAGTTGTGCGAGAAAATCAGGATGATCTCGTAGAAACAAAATTGAATAAAAAAATAAAGCTTAAAATCTCATACAACCCAATATTGAAGAGCAAAAACTGTGAAAAAAAAATTCAATGTAACCCGGGACTAACCCTGTTATCTTGCGATTCAAGACATGAGATCAAGAAAAACCCTTTAAAAAAAATAAAGTAAAAATAAATCATGAATCTCAATCCCTAACCTAAGTTTATAATTGAAGGAAAGTATAAATAAAAGGTAAATTATAAAGGACATAAAAAACACCAAAAAGTCAACTCAAAGATAATCTTTGAAACCCATGACTCGGGTCATGCACGAATGCTGGGGCTAACCCTAAAAAAGGAAAACCTGAAAAAAGACCACAAAACGATAAACATCCCCAATCAATTGAAAATAAGGAAGATAAAATTAAAAAAAATAATAATTAAAGAACAATGGTAATCAAAAGAATGAGCGTCAATTTGAAGTAAAAAATTAAATTAAACAAAATTATTAAGGTAATGAAATTGAAAAAAAAAATCAATTAAGAAAAATGATAAAAAAAATAATTATAAATAAAAAGAACGAGGATTCAAGTCTAATATAAAAATTAAATGAAACCAAATAATAAGGTAAAAAAAATAATAAACAAAATTCAAAATAAAAAATAAATAACAATCAAATAATGAGGACTAAATGTGATACACAAAATAAATGAAGGGCACCTTTATATTTTGGCAAGTCAACACGATTCTCAAGGAGAAAGGGGAAAAAAGAAAAAACGAAAAAAACTCATTTGGAGCCCAAAGATGCCGCACTTCACCTAAAATGAGTGATAAGTGCTTTAAAACATCGTCACATAATTCACCAAATTTAATTGTCAAAATGTCATCACAAGCTTCGTTGTAAAGACTACAGACGCTACCCACACACCAAAGCCTATTTTCCTTGCCCATTTACCCTAATTCCCACATACTTGTATAATTTTGATTTTGGTATTTATCAACATTAATTGTTTAAAAATGAGTCAAATTCTATTTTATTTTTTAAAATTGAGCATCAACGAGCACTATAAATCTCCCATGATGTTGCAAGATCCTAGTATCAAGGCAACCAAAATGAAAATACCAAGTTAAATTCTTAAATAAAGCTAATGAAAGGGATAAAATTGAAAATAAATTAATTTAAGAGACTAAATATTATTTATAAAAAAAGAGAACATGAACTTCCTCGTTGACTATGCAAATCAATCCTTGGAATTTGGAGGGGGAGAAGTTGTTAAACATGTTTTTACTTTTAAATTTCGATCTTTGAAACTCTAATTATTCTAAAATAAAGTAAAATTGAATTTTGTTTCCAAAAATATTTTCAAACCTATATTTTCTCGACACCTTAAAGTCCCTATACAAAAGCATTGAAAAATAAATCACCAAGACCATTTGCACAAACCAAAAGAAATGTCAAGATGACCAAATAAGTAGAAAAATAAACTAAATGAACTAAAGCATACACAAGCCTAGGGACCAAAACAAAGAAAAAACATTGTTATTGTTATAGTGTTTTTGTGTCAAGGGCTACAATTCTTTCACTTTTTTTTTTTTGTAATTAGGAGTTTAGTTTCAATCTCTTATGTATGATTTAATACTTGCTTTGTATGTATATAGTAGTCTTTTCACCACAAAGTTATGATTGATTTGTGTCAAGCTTATACCAAAGAGCATGAATTATAGCTTTGCCATGATTATAAAATAAACATTATATGAAAAAGGTCACATATACTAGTTTGCTGTGACAAAATAGGGAAAACAATAGGAAGTTAAAAAATCATACCACCGTACTATATACTAACTAGAGAGACTTTAAGAGATGGCTGGCATAAAATGCTGCTTTATGTGACCACCTTGAACTTGAAAAAGTTCTTTTTAAAAAATGCATCAAAGAGTTGTTTTCTCAAAGATAATGAATATGAAATGGTGATGTATATATTATGGTAGCTTTGGATGGTGGAATCTTAGTGATTTTCATGTGTAAGAACCAAACATCTTGAATACATTGGGACAATACACAACATAATATATGATGTATAGTTCAATAAAGAGTTGTAAAGGCACATTTGAAAACTTTGGACAAAAACTTCTAAAGGTGAAATTTACAGTATGAAAAAAGTTTAAAGTCGATAAATTTTTAAATTTTAAGATGGTGGACTCAAGAATCATTTATGAGTCAAGTTCAAGAGTTTTCAACCAACTTTGCATGATATTTATGCTAAAGAAATGCTTATAAAGTGAATCCTTCCAAGTGACTGCAATTATTGAGAAATTTTCACCATCTTAGGAAAGAATTCAAAAATTAGCTTAAGCATAAGAGCAAAGAAGTAAGATTTTAAGACCTCGTCTTAAGACTAAATAAGGATAATAAGTTGTCTAGAAAGAAAATAACAAGGCCAACTCTTTTGGTATAGCCCCTAAAGCAAACTTTGTGAGCTAGTGGTGAAGTTCCACAATAAAAACCAAAAGACAAAGCTTGTTAATAAGGGAAAAAGTATTGTCAAACCTTTTAATGGATCTTTTTTCTATAACAAGACAAGACACCTAGTCAAGGGTTATAGAGATAAGGCTCAGCAAAAGTAACCTAAAAAAGATAAATGATTACTAAAGTTATATCAATGAGGTTGATTACACTTGTTGATAAAGTTGAAATAAACATGTTTTATTATTGTTTATTGAAGTAAATTTGATTAAATATCTTAATTAGTGGTGGGTTGAAACTAATGCAATTAGACATTTGCATTAAGAAAAAGGATGTTCTTCACTTATAAAGAAGTGAATGATTTTGAAATTCATTAATTTGTACATGAAGAATTCATCAACCTTCCAAGTTATTAGTAATACAAAAGTTATTATTGAACATGACTTCTAAAAAGCCAATAAGCCCTCAACAATATGTTTTGAATGTTACTAACTTTTAATGAACTTAATACCTGGATTGTTGTTAAGCAAAAAATAGTTCTGGTGAGTCGATATTGGTCTTTAAGAGAGTGAAAATTTTAATATTCTCTAAAGATAAAGTGTTCATAAAAGAGGGGTATCCCTAGTGATAACCTCTTTCAAAATTGAATGTAGATGACTATTTGTAACCATGGATATAATAAATAATAATAATAAATAATACTATTTCTTTGTGTTGCTTGAGTCTTGTGATATATGGCATGACAAGCAAGGCCATATGAATTATAACCTATATAAATGTTAAATAAAATCATTTGATTTTATTACCATTGTATGACGTTATAGAAAAACATAACTGTGAGTTTGTGTTAAAATTCAAAATTCACAAAAACTTCTTTTACACTCAATTGAAAGAGGTAGTGAACCTCTAGGTTTAATTCACTCGGATAATAGTGATTTAAATTTATGCAAACTAGAGATGAGAAATAGCATTACATTACTTTTTATAGATGATTCCACGAGGTATTGTTATACCTATTTGCTTAGAAGCAAAGATGAGGCTCTTAAAATATTTAACATTACAAGAATGAAGTTAAAAACCAACTTGATAAGAAAATAAAGGTAATAAAAAGTTATAGAGGTGGAAAATTCTGTTTTCAAAATGATATATTCTGGCTGTGGTATGGATCACCAAAAAACTCACCAAATTACTGCTTCTTATTCACCTCAACAAAATGACATTGCAGAATGTAAGAACCACACTTTAAAAGAAAGATGATAAATGTCGTGTTAATAAGTTCAAGAGCACCTCATAATTTGTTTGGGGGAGGCCATTTTAATTATACCATATGAATTTGAAAAGGTTAGAAAATCTTCTTATAAATACCTCAAATGTAAAGGGTGTCTTACAAAGATAGTGGTTACATTATCCTTAAAAAAAGCCAAGATAAGAGACCTAAAAAATGTGAATTATGTATTTATCAAATAAGCTTACAATATACGTGCATATCCAATTTCTTGTAATCAATTCAAATATTAAAGATATTTCATCATTAAAACTATCATGGAAATTAAGAAATGTTGCATTATTCGAAGAGTGTTTCCATGAAAGGAAACACATAGGAAAATTGTTCACTTAAAAGAACAATTGGGCTCTACCTAAGTAGCCATCATCTCTATTAGAAGGTGATAAGTTGAGTTGATAAGAGTTCGAAGGGGGAAAAATCATCCAAAACTTTTGGTGTCCTGATTTGTACTAACAATCGTGGGGTCAGCCAACCATACTTGTATAGAACATGAACCTTAGACAAATTCCAAAAAAGGCAACGTCTATAGTCTTGAACAGCTTCTTATTACAAGATGCATTTTGATAGTTAAGAAATAGAAATCATTATGAATAAAAACATACATGAGAACTAGCAATAAACTATTTAGCCAAAATGGATCTTTAAAAGGAATATGAAAGCTTTTATGGTAATATGACAAATAAAAGTTAGCCTTGCTGGAAAAAGAGTTAGATAACAAGAATGTGTAGATTATTTTGATACATATTCACTTGTATCAAGAATAATATTCATATGAATATTAATATCTATCATACAAAAAAGCTTGAAATTCATTAAATGAATGAAAAAACACCTTTCTTAAATTGATGACGCAGAAGAAGAGGTGTACATGGAACAACTCTATAAGTTTGTTGTTATTATGAACAAGAAAATAAAAAGTCTATAAGCTATTAAAAAAATGGCATGAAAATCAATGATATGAAGCAAACATGAGGATTTATGGCATAATGTTTTGGTTAAATCTCATTTAAACAAGGTATACGAAGCGATAATAAAATTAAAGGGCAAATTACCTTAATATCCTATAATTAATTCAAATACACTTATAAAAATTTTAAAAAAAAATTATATATTTACAATCTATGAACAAAAACAAACTTTTTAATATAATAAAATAACCCACAATATCCTTGCTATATATTTTTAATAATTAGAAACATTAAGGCTTCCGTTTGTTAACTGCGAAAGCAATATTTTTTTAAAGTGAATTCCGGAAAAATGAATATTTTTCGATATTTTGGTAATGTAATGGAATAAGTTGGAAAACACTTTTTAGTATCATTTAGTTATGTCATGGAAAATGAGATGGAAAATAACTTATTAATTTTTTATTTTTTCAAGTTTTATAAAATAATAAAAAAAAATCTTACAAATTAAAAAAGTTAAATGAGAAGAAATATATATATATATATATATATTTCATAAATTATCTCAAATAAAATAAATAATTTATCAAAAATAATAGAGATCAAATCTACACAAATAAAAAAACTTGAAAAATGAAGGATAGATTAATAATAATATTAAGTTATATTACCATTTCATATCAATTATTTACAAATAAAATAAAGTAACAATCAAAGAGATGAGGATCAAATTTGATAGAGGTTAAAAAATTTCAATTAAAAATAATGAAGAAAAAAAACACATAAAAGAGTAACAATTTATAAAAATACGATGCGAACAAAAGGAACAAAGTAATATAAAAATCAAATTTTAAAAAGATGAAATTAAAGGAAAAAAACAATATTTAAAATAAAACATATATATAGGTAAATCAAGTTTAAGACTAGGTGAAGAGTATTATGATAAATTCCCCACAGCTGAGTAAATCAATATTAATATTTCTTAAATTTTTCATACTTCTAGAAAGTATAGGTTTTCTGTTCAAAATAAAGAAAAAACACTTTCGTTTAGGAAATTAATGCTAATTATTTTTATAATTGAAAATGTTTTTATTGATGATCAATTTTTTTATTAATAAACAAATATAAAAAAATTTAAAAATTAATTTTATACCAAAACAAACAAGGCATATGTCAAACTACTTTGTCTCTTTAATTCAATAAAATCTCAGTTCTTCGACAGACAGTAAAAGAACTTCTAATTTTTTCCCAAATCAAACAACTAAAAAAACTCTTAAAATTGATTTATGTTTCAACTGTGATTGTTTTGCTCTCTCTCTCCCTGTCTCGTCAACCTTCTACTGAGACAAGGAGACACAAGGTGTGTCAGGATTACTTTAGCAGAGATTAAAAACAATGTTAGAGATAGTCCCTGAAAATTTAGTCAAGTTATAATGGATTGTTGTGTAGAAGGAGAATCATAGAATTTTTAGTTACAACTACCTGGAGAACCAATAGCCTTGCACAAAATCTTCTTAGGTAATTCTTGAATATCCTTCTTGTGAAGATATATCATCTAATATCTTTATCGATGTTGTTTTTGGTAGTTTACACTTGGGAAAACATAAATTCTGACCTTTTGAAGTTGGATTTTCAAGAATAAACTCAGGTATTTAGGTAAACATATATGCTTATGGGTACAAATTCCTTGAATAGAGTTTATAGAAAGCTTCATTTTATTCCATGAATCAAATGGCATTTGAGGGCTCAACGTATCTATTGACTTTCAGGTTTGTTTGAATTATAAGGGAGCCTATTTTAAAACTCGGACTACATATAAAGATAGTAGGAGGTAATTTTTTCTAAATCAAAAAAAGGATGAGCGGAGGCTTAAAACGACGTCGGTTACAGTGTTTGCTATAAAGAGCAGTTCAATTTCTTTTCTTTCCCCAGAAAATTCAAAACCCCTAAAAAGAAAATGGGAGGGCAAGTGGTTCCAAGCAGGAAGGTGAAGAGAGAGAAGATACTCTCACAAGACGGCTCGGCGCTCAAAATTTCTACTCAAAGATATCCTTAAATTAATTTGTCTTTATATATAGCTAAAAAATTATATATGTATCTATGTATGTATGTATGTATATTGTGTTCTCTTGGAATTCCTGACTCGATAATTTATTCACGCGACGATGCGGGTATATGAGGACTGCAGCAAAAGCCTGACGGGGGAATGAAGGAGGCAACGTTGCCTCTTGACGAGGATTTACCTTGGCCATGGGCCAATATTACTGTCTGCACTGCGAGTATGTAAAAGATTTTTTTTTTGCTTTTTTACAACTTTGCTGCTCGCTTTGGTTGCTCAGCTTTTCTTTTAAAACTAATTTGGGCAGCCGTTACTTTGCTAAATGTGAGTGTGAAGAGGACGAGCACTTCAAGACCAAACGTCACAAGAAGCGGTCAGTTTTCCTTCTGATGATTGTTTATTCCTGGAGATAACCAAGAAGACCTCACAGATTTGTCATACTTTAATTGTCTTTAAAAATAAAGCGATAGGCCGTACATATAGTCTGATGTTACTTTTGCTGAATGCAGTATGTTAAAGCAAATGATGGGACCTGCACCGCATACTCAACTTGATGCTGACTTGGCTGCCGGGATGGGTGCCCCAGATAATGGTCTTAAGCTTATGTCCTATGTGACATCTTTTGGTTGTTTGCTGATGCATATGTTTAGATGGCAGATGAGTTTAAGCAGGCCTCCATTGGATGGAGGATATTGTTTTTAACAATGGTTTTCTAGTGGTAGTTTCATGATTGCTGCCAACAAAGTAATGGTAGCTAGCTTTCTTCGCGGTCTACTCTGCTTAATTATATACATCTTGATAGTTGATAGTTGTGGGAAAGGGAGGGATTTCATCCTTACATTTGAAGGGAAGATCAAATACGTTTGCCAATTCATGTTATGTGGATTTACATCTGGGTATATTGATTGTTTGAATATATAACAGAACTGTTGAAAGACAATGTAAAGTGTTAGCGATATTGAATTTGCCTTTTTCAATCTACTACCGAGTCATAATCCACTTCCTAAGGTCCTTGTTGGAACTATTGGGGTTTTTACCAGCATGTTGCCCTTAACTGTTTTTTCGCAAGTGTTGTTCTGTTTTTTTTCTGGCCTACTTATTGTATGTTTTCTGGCCGGTCATTAATTAGCCAGGTTTCAGATATCCCTTGGCAAAAACCAAAGGGAAGCAAAAATTGCTATGGATGATAAGAATTATTATGTTTCAGAATGGATGGCACAGGTTATTGAAGGTTGGACTACTATTCAAGTAAGTCTTTCATTTATAATGGTTATGCTCCAGATTAGATCATGTGATAATGACTTGACAGGGAATTCTAAACAGAATGTATAAACTGCGTGACAGAATAACATGTTTTCATAACACCAACAGGTCTGAAGCAGCCACCCTTTTGTGCGCACAAATTTTGTGACTGTGGCCGGGTACCTTTTCTAGGAAGCTAATATAAGTGTTTTATGTATTTACGAATTGGATCATACCTCAAACTTCCCTTATATTAGTCCCCTCGAATACCCTCAAGCCCTGCACCCCGAAGTGGTGCTTTATGAATTCGCCTTGGTGTATCATTAAAAAAAGAAAAAAAAAATGAGAAGAACAGAAAGGAAAGGATTTTGTTAATTTGTTGGAACGTAGAAGAAAACAGGAAAAGGAAAATACAATAACATTTTCAAAAGCCTAATCTGCACTTGAGAATGTGAATTCTTTCCCTGGCAGTAGTTGTCGGATTAAGTAGGCAAAGTGAATATCTCGTCTGCTTGTGACACTTGAAACAACCCATAACTTGTTTTGCCGGTTACAGATCTTCTAATCTTAAGAGAATATTTGGGGGTATTTTATTCACAAAAAATATCCACAGTTTGAGAGATCATATAGCATATGTCAAAAAAAAATAATTTTTGACAAATAACCATTTTGTTACCAATAAATATATACTACAAGTCATAATATTAGAGTGAATCGCTAATAGAAATAGTGGGTTATATACCAGGCATTTATTAGCTTAACGATGGCACCTATAATATGAGTTTACACCAGTCCACTACTTAATGAATTTACATCTTCTTGCTCTTCTTGCGGATGATCTGTAACCATGTCCCCCCCAGTTTACTTCAAGAACTCACCAAAGCAACACCAAACACCCAAACTCCTATCGCCAAGGACCCACCATCTCTTTCCAAGTGATTGGTGAGTCACCTCATCACTCTGGCTGGTACAAATGTCGTCTACAATCTCTCCTCCAAATTAATTATGCCACTCATCCTCTATCTCGACTGGGCCCTTCGCTATGTCTTCTTCGTATCATCAGCATCCATGTAACAGAGATCTTCCAGATCCATGATATTGCCTTTTTCGTCCTCGGCCCAACAAAAATTTGGCTTTAAAAAATTGTTGATGAAGTTCCCCTTTGTGAACCTAGCCGGATTCTTAATTCATACAACACGAGCGTGCACTTTATGGTGATACTGTGAAATGTGTATGATGAAACTTTCCGGATCTGAACTGCTGGACCAAAGCACACAAAAAATTAAGAAAAATTCATGAGGGGCAACAGAATACGCCTGGAGCTTACAGCTCAAAAGAAATATTATTTTTCCAAACTTTTACATCATATTTCCGTATATTCAAAACTTTTACTAAAACTGCGTTAAGCGCCTGATAAAAAAACTCAATTTTGACGCTCCTTCCTCTCTCATGTCCAAGCACTTTATTATGTTAGTATTTTGTTTAGGCCAAACCAGTAATTCCCACCCATAAAGATTCCTGTCCCTACACCTTCATCGCTCTCTTTCGTCCTCCTCAAAGTTCAGTATGCATGGACGCTATATGCAAATTTTGATGTCCCATTTGAATTCCCGCATTAGCTTACCCTCCTCTGCTAATTACTTTACGACAATTGCAAGAATTCCACCTCTACTTTCCTAATTGAAGAAGTGAGTCAACAATTTTGTGAAGTAAATGGAGTAGGGCAAGGGAGCCACACAATAAACAACGATTTTAAAATTTGGCTGTTTTAATAATAGATTTAAACCATACACAGAAGGCATCTCGAAAGATGAGAATGTGTTGAATGATGGGGCATTAGAATTTATAATGTGTTTGTGTTCTTAGCCTTATCAATCAACGTGTTTGCAAAATATGCATTTGGAAAGGTTATTGAAAAGCAACGGGAGCAGAAAAAAGTAGCCAAGAGCCATGCAAAACTGAGGGCATCATGTGAAAAGCATAATGTTCACCGAGACTCAATTTCGTTTATAAGAGAGTGAGAGAATGAGAGTAAAAATGTGTTATCTCCCGTCTTTGGTGATTGTCAAATGATCTGCAAGTGAAAGGATTTTCTGAACAAACAATATTTCCTTTGAGAGGACGTGACATAGAGATCCCTAAAGGCATTCGGCAATGGATATGAACAGGGAATAGCTTCATAATTATAAAAAATAAACAAGAAATTTGTGTTTAAGAGTTATCCCTTACTTTTAAACCGGAAAACAAGTTAAGCTGTGCTCAAGGTTTTTTTTTTTTTTTTTTCTGAATAAGCAAATGGTCAGGAGAGTATCAGAAAGCAACTGTTGCTAGCTTAGCATTGCCCTTTCTGTAAGGGGTGAAGCTAGAGAAATCTAAATGACATACATATGCTATATAGCCCAATTAGGTATCAATCCCTGAGTTATTAGTTGACAGGTAAACCTCTTTCAAATTGCATGAATTTCTTATTTTTATTGGTTTGCGGTTTTTCTTCAACAATAAGGGAAGGTAGGGGAAGGTCAAACAGTTATTGCGTTTCTGTTTAGTAGAAACAGGTCAGCTTTGCCCCTGAAGAGATCCGAGCTTACCCAAAGTCCTATCATTTTATAGGTTAGGTAGAACTTTGGGAAATATGATTACATTAGGTTTTCTTTTCTTTTGTTTCTTTAATTGTTTCTGTCTCATATACTTTTCTGTAGTGGCCTTTCGGTGGATTTGCATTTTGTATTTTCCAAATGCAAAGGTTGGGTGGTTGTGTCAGCTGCACATCCACACTGTCATCACTGAAGAAGACCTTTGCAGTGAAGTTAATTAATTGTAAGGACCAATGTACACTTGAACGGTAGAAGAGGAAAAAAAAGAAAAATCTTTTCAGAAGAACAGCGCATGCTGCAACCAGATGGATGTAATTCACCTGAATCCTGAATGCAAAATCATTTTGACCTCTATGAGCAGTTCACTATATCTTTCAGTATTCTTGTCCCTTCCATTGTTTCAAAGTATTTGCAAACTTCCAATCGGGACAACAAGAAGGCAGCCAGTTGTTACACTTGTTGTCAGCACTTAACAACAGGGTGTCATCACCCAATGCCACTCCACAAGCAAAATACGGATCATTGAGCACTTTGAAAACACAAAGTGCACCCATATTAAAGCCCGTCTGTCGCCACTTAAACATCCATATGTTTCTTTAATGCAAAAAAGATTTAGGTATGACCCACACAAAGAACACATGAGAGACGTAGTCGATCCTATGAAGCCGTGATCTAAAACTTTCCATCTCCCTTTGCTGTCATTTTCCAAATGCCATGTCCTAAACTTTTTTCTCCAAACGCTTTGTCCACCACCACCAGCTTCTACTAATGGTTGAAAGGTGCATGATTTATTGATTTCAATCAGCGTCCATTTTGGAGTATTGTCCTGTTTCTTCTTTCACTCTTGTTCTATCTTGTCCTTTGAACTCAATGACACATACGCAACCCACCTCCATGTGAACTTCGACTCTCAATAATTTTCGTTCCCCACAAGCCAAATTAATCATAAATTAGAATACGCATCCTATTGAGCTCAAGAGTTGGATGGTTTCGAATCGCCAAGAGCTCATCACCTTAAAGTTTGGGATGTGAGATATAATTACAAACACGTTATTAGTATTTGAGATTCTACCATGATTCATTTGCCATTTGGAGTCCTCCTTCCTTTTCAATCAGGTCGGAAAGTGATGGAATGCCGCTTAACATTCAGGATACCCCTTGTGGGAGGCACCCTCCTCATTCTCCACACCTTGACCCATTAAGGGATTCAAAAAGCGTTTCTCATTATGATTGATCATTGTAGCAAACTCGTATTATCAGATATTCCATTTTAGCACTTTTTATATGGTGGATTTGATTGATTTAATGTTTTTGGCTAAAACATTTTACAGTCTTTCGGAACAATTTTTGTTATATCCTCGACAATATAGTATATAAGACATCTTCCTCACAGTTACTTTTATTAACAATGATGCTAGCTCTCACCGCTCCTCTTATTTTTCCTTTAGGGACTAAACACTTAGAATCCTCACTCTCAATAAATTAATTTAATGATCCTTGAGCAACAAACTCCGTGGGTGGATTGTATTATAGATTCGCGTATTATGCGTTCTTTGTTGGTAAAGCATGGGCGAACCAAACTACACAAATTGTGCTCAAAACGCCAGTAACATGTTGTGAACCCGATATATAGACTTAGCCATGAAATAATTCTCATTAAAACTCATTTGGAGTCTGGTCATCTAAAAAGCTCAGCTACGGATCAATGTCTCATTGTTTCATTGTGTCCTTAGGAAAGATTTAATCGAGTTCCATTCAAGTGATGATTCGGCAAAAATCGATGTAATTGTAACTAAAAAAAAACAAAGAAGAGAGAAAAGGAGAGATAAGATAAAGCACATTCAAGGAGAAAGGTCAACAAGGAGATATTTTAATCGTACCATGGGGCTTATACCACTCTAACATACTTAAGAAATGAGAAATAGAGCAAAAATTACCTACAAAAAAGACAAAGCGAGACCAGCATGTACTCTTTGCTGCTGTGTATAACGTTGTAATAGGTTTGTCTCTCTGTGATGTTCAATACTGCGCGTCGTTCTACTCTGGTCTTGTTTTCTTCTGTGTTTTAAAACCATTACGTGTAAGCTATGTCTCTTTGCTCATGGTTCCTAATACAATCCTTGGTGATAGTTCTAGTATGACGGTAAAAATACTCTGTCTGATCGCTGATTGTCATTCCCAAACGACTTGGGCTATGTGTGAACCTTTGTAACTGTATCATTGCGGGCATAAGACCATCAGGATAATATTTTCAACTAGTATTCCGAGCTTTGCGGGATCCTGGCTCTCTTTTCCATACGGTGTGGCTCTTACCAAATCATCAGATTCTTCACTTATGCGAAATTGGGAACGTTGATGTGCATTCCTATAAGTTTGATAAGGCCGATGAGAACAACAATATGTGTTCTTCGAGCAAGCACGGCCAGAGCGTCCTGGACAGACCTCCAGATTTCTGCATCTAGTTGCACTTGTTGCTTCATCAAGTAGCATAAGCTCAAGCCTTTCCTTATTTAAAGCCCGGCAAATTGGCAACTCTTTGCTTCTGTCCACCGGAATAACTAACTCCTCTCCCCTACGAATGTTTTGTACCCATCTGGCAATGAAGATAATGAACTTATCAGCCAATTGAGCCAAGTTAGGCGCTTCAATGATTTCAGGCCTCAGTTGATGACTCATTTCCCGAAGCATATATTATTTTACTTTCAGAATTCGAATTTCTTCATAGTATTGATTGAATAGGAAATGATACAAATTTATAGAGATTACAAACCCTATACCAAAAACAAAAGGAAAAACTAGATATACAAGGAAATCTGGAAAACTAATTACTAGGGAATCAATTTTCCTAATTTCAAGGAAACAAATATAAATCTTACCCACCTATACATCCCTGATAGACGAGATAAAATACTCAACAACTTCCCCTCAAGTTGGTGGCATAGATGTTCACACAGCCCAACCTTGCAAAGCTTTGGAACACTCGATTTGAGACTTTGCTTTGGTGAGGATTGTCAGGCCAATTTGATCCTCAGATCGAATCTTTGGCCCAACTCCACAATTTTTCCATCCAATTTCTCTTTAATGAAGAATTGTCTTACCTCGATATAGTTTTGCGATTCATGGTTGAACTGGGGTATGGGCAATTATCATGTGCTGCTTATTATCACAATATAGTGAATTGGTGTATGTGGTAACCAAGGTCCTGTAGAGAATCTTAGCCACAATGCTTCAACAAAAGTCCCAAAGGGGCCTTACCCTCTGAATTCAGCTTCTGCGCTAGAGCGAGCACAAATCTGTTTCTTGCTTCTTCCCATGTAACAAGATTACCTCCTAACAAAGGTAAAGTAAACCAGAAGTAGATCGACCTATCATCTATAGCTCCAGCCCAGTCAGCATCAGTATATGTATCTATGCTTTGGTAATCTGCATTCTTAGTGAACAAAATCCCCTTTCCTGGGAGCAGCCTTCAGGGAAACCTCAAAAATGCGCATTAGTGCATTCATATGTTGTTCTCCAGGATTATGCATTAAACTGGCTAACAATACTCAATGCATATGCCAAATCCGGTCGTGTGTGCGCTAAGTACATTAATCTGCCAACAAGTCTTTGGATATCTTCCCTATCAGTAGGTACTGGGTTAGACTCAACACATAACTTCAGAACCTTCTTCCCACTGGTGTTTCAGCTGGCTTGACATGCTTAACATCACCAGTCTGCTCTTGTAATAAAAATCTAAGGCATATTTTCTTTGAGATAGAAAGATCCCTTTATTAGATCGAGACACTTCTATCCCAAGAAATATTTTAAATCACCTAAACTCTTTCATTCAAATTCTTTGGACAAGTTAATTTTGTAGTGCTGCCTTCCTTTCTTCAGGATCATTTCCTGTAACCACCATATCATTCCACATATATATAATTGAGTGCAGTGATCTTACCCCGTTGTTTCTTTCAAGAACATAAGTGTGATCTGAATTGCTCTGATGATAGCAAAAGCTATCATGGACTTTGTGAACTTCCAAACCATCGCTCTCGAGATTGTTTCAACCATACTACGATTTCTTTTAATCTGCACACCTTCTGACTCTTGCCTTGTTGATTATCATGGCACCCCGGTGGGAGATCCATATAACTTCTTCAGACAATTCTTCCCTATGTAAAAAAGGCATTTCTTTAATCAAATTGTTTGTAATGGCCAATCCAAGTTCGCAGCTAAAGATAACAAGACTCGAAAAATGTGTTTGATTTTAGCTACAGGTGCAAACGTCTCCGTGTAATCGATTCCATAGGTTTGGGTGTAACCTTTGCCACTAGTCTTGCCTTTGAAGCAAACCAAAAAGAAGAACAAACGAAGCAAAGAAAATTGAAGACCGGGCGTTCAATTGTGCCATCAGCTTTGTTTTACTTCACAGTGTAAATCATCGACATCTCCACTGGTTTTTTTCCTTGGTGGAGGATCAACGAGTTCCCACGGTTTCATTTTTTTGTAAGGATTTATCATCTTCTTCATTCATAGCTGCTTTTCCACCTGGGATCAACTAAGGCTTCCTGCACAACTGTTAGAATAGATACAGTAGATAATTGATTTACAAATGACATATTTGATTCTGAACAAACCGATGGGTTAGACATATAATGACTCATGGGATATTTTAATTTTGCTAGAAAAGTTCAGGTTCATATGTGGGTTTAGGAATACCTCTGGTGTAACGCTGTGGGTAATTGTTTTAGAAATTGGTTCCGAAACCATACCGAGGAAACATCCGCAGCAGAAGATTGGTTTCCCCGGTATTATTACAAGGGTTTGACTCGGATAAAGGAACAAAGTCTTTCTTAAAGCAAATAGAACATTCTCAACTTCTGATAGCTTTATCACTCACTTGTATCTAAAGACATACCAACTTAATAAGAAAATCCAATTTCACCCACTTTAACCGGATGATTGACTGGTCCAAACTTAGTGAGACGGTCACCACTATTGAATCCAAGGTGGTTATAATTCCACTTTGATCCAGTTTTGCCCACATCCAGATTTACTAGATTCAAGGAGATTCACTTTCCTTGCAGAGTTATGAGTATAGTTTAGACCATGCAGAGTAATCTAGGAGTCTGAATTTCCTTTTTGGTTCTCACCCTTGAAGTTCAGTTAGCTCAATACAAACGGGAAAAAATACATTCGAAAGTTTGACTCGATTGAAAAACAACATCCATTGTGATAAACATTCTCAGCCGAGTTGGAGGATGGATAACATCTGTATCCTCCTTTTGCATGATTAGCATATCCAAGAAAAACACATCGTAACCTAACGCTCGAGGAGTCCAACTTGTTGCACTGATGTTTGTGAAGGTGCACAAATGCTTACACACCCCAAAGATATGAGGAGGTAAATTCGGGACTGTTGGGCTACTCAACTTTATGCATCACTAAGAGCTTGGACAATGGTTACTGCCAAGGGAAATCTGAAAATTTTCCAATAGGGCTAGAGGGCACATTCATGTGCAAGCCGATTGCCTTATTAAAATTGCTGAATGTTAATGCAGTAGAGTTTTTAAGTGCTTCTCACCAATAAGGATAAAGGCATATTGAGCTTCTATTAGTTTGGTGAAGCTCGAAACAACTCTCCAATAAGTGTCGATTTTTTTTTGTTTCCTTCGCTCTGTTGGCAAACTCGTTCTGCTGAACGTTTCCCAACAATTAAACAAATCCTTTCTTTTTTTTTCCTTTAATGATACACCCCAAGGCGAATAAGCCCACCCATCTCAAGGTAAAACTCGGTGAGGTTTGGGTTACCTATAAAGGAAAATTGAGAAGGATAAGTTGTGGTATTTGGAATTATCAAGTAAGTTTGATTAATAAATTCCGTATGTTTTCCAAAATACTGCTGAAGTTCAGAACTCTGATATTCTCCTCCATTATTCACTGCGGAGAGAACTGAATATGTGCATTATTTGTATTGAGTTTCAATCATTTTTTATGAAACTTCTGAAATAACAAATTCACTTCACCTTTGGATGTCATTAAGTATAACCAGTCCATTCTGGTTACAGTCAAATCATATTAAAAGTAACAAACCAACGTGATCCAACCAAAAGTAGTACTTTGGAATCGGACCCCAGACATCAGAATGCTATAACATAAAAGGGAGTGGACTCATTTTTATTCTATAACAATAACTGAAAGGAAGCACGATGACTTTTGCTAGTTCACAGACATCACAATGGAAACTAGAAATATCAAATTTTGCAAATAAACTAGGAAATAATTTCTTTTAGATACCCAAAGGAAGCATGCCCTAAACGCCGATGCCATAGCCAGATTTCACTCTTTTTTTTCTCCCCCTCCAGAGCCATCCATGTTAAGGCTTTTCGTAACTCGCTTGAACTCGTTGGCACCAGGTCCATAGTAATACAGCTTCCCTTGCCTAATACCATACCCAATCGTCGCTTTGTTCGAATGATCCTTAAACACACAAATTCAGGCCAAAAAATACACCCACACAGATAAAGTTTTGGCCTTATTTGAGAAAATTGAGTGATCAACCAGGTTGTAATCTAATGATCGGAACAAACTAAAGAATCTAAAGCCAAAGAGTCTGTTAAATTCAACCAAGTGACTAGTGGTAGAGTCACGGATCCTTCCCAATAACTGGGTCGAAGCTACCATTGGCAGTAAATTGACGATGTTACAAATTTAGATGGCGGTTTGTCATTTAGGAGTGAATTTAGAGTTGAGGACCTGTCTAGAATCAAATGTCATATGATCTGTTTAGAGCACCAGAATCAATTATCTCTCATGCACTATTGAAAACAGGTGTTGAGAATATTAAAACCTTACCACCAGTTATTTTGCAGTTTAAAACCAGGCTTGAGAGGCCTTTCAAGAGCAAACATCATCCTCAGTTTTTTGTTTCTACCAAATTGCTGCTGTGGAGGGGCCTTTTTTGAATTCTTCTTATATCCTTGTATCACGACTATGATCCCACCAATTCAGGATACCCTACAAGTTCAAAACACCGACTTTTGGTATGACCAGTTGATTGCATTGGGTGCATTTATAGGTAGACTTGTCGGTGCCATTGTGGTCTTAGGATGGTTCTGCCAGTTATTGATATTAAGATCGATGTCTAGCCACCATAAGCAGAAGCTTCTGGATTTCCATATTCTCCTTTCAAAGTTGCATGACGAACTGCCTCTCGCCGGACCAAAAAATAGCATCCTTCTAAATCTGGAACTGGTTCCTTGCGTAGTATTTCCCCACGAACTTGTTCAAATTCACCATTCAATCCAGCAAGAAAGATGTGTACCCTAAGTCGCTCGATGGATTTTCGGTATGCAACAATGTCTTCAGGATCTGTCATGACTACTTTGTCACGGTGGTCCAATTCTCGGAAAACCTCAGTTAGTTCTCCATAATATTCAGATAGAGATTTGCTACTTTGTTTGGCGGTGAAGGCCTTTTGGTTTAAGGCAAAAACTTGCAACTCATCACTTCCATCATAGAAGGCCTTTGATAGAGAACTCCAGATTTCGTGGGCAGTTGGTAAGCGTAGGTAACGCTTCATAATTTCTGGAGTCATGGACATCAACAGCCACCTCTTCACTTTCTGATTTTCAGCATACCACTTTTCATATCCATCTTCTGTCTCTGCTGGTGGCTTCGTCTTGCCACGAATATAGAAGAGTTTCTCCCTTTCAGCAATATGCATCTCCATCAGTTGGGACCAAACATCATAGTTTGATTCAGTGAGAATGATTCCTGCATTAAAAACACCATCTGATTGAACAATAACAGGAACTGATTTCATCCCAGAAGATTCAATATTTTTGTCACTCATCTTTATTCACTGGAAGGAAGAAAATAATAGTAGGTAGAAGGAAGAAAATAATAATTACGTAAGGCAGGGGTTCCTATATCAATGACAGAGGTTTAAGAGGAAAAAAAAAAAAATTTGCAGAGGCAGTGATATTTCAAACCACGCTCTGATACCATATTTACTTTCAGAATTGTATTTCTTCATAGTATTGATTGAATAGGAATGATACAATTTATAGGATACAAACCTATACCAAAAACAGGAAACTAGATATACAAGGAAATCTGGAAACTAATTACAGGAATCAATTTTCCTAATTTCAAGGAACAAATATAAAAATCTTACACCTATACAATCCCTTGATTAGACGAGATAAAATCTCAACAATATTTTCATAAATGGTAGTCGCAAAGAGGCACGGTTCTTGAGGGACTACTGCAATGTGCTTCCTCAGGGACTTGAGATTATATTTCCTAATGTCCTTTCCATCAATCATCACACGCCCGGATGATGGCTCATAGAATCTCTGTATGAGAGCAATGACAGAAGCTCTTGCCACATCCCACTAGGACCCCACAAGGGCAAGAATTTTTCCCAAAGCAACGGGCACGAAGATTAAGGTCACGGAAAATTGAAAACATCAGGGCGAGTGGGATAAGAAAAAGTCTACATTGCTTTAGTTCAACTTCTCCACGAAGACAGT